>NW_028262347.1:613653-1227307 GCF_047370975.1 Nipponia nippon
TCTCCAGCAGATCCCGCCCTCCTCGCTGGAGGTGCAGCATGAATTCCAGTAAGAAATTCTTCAGGACTGAGTGTCTTACAGTGTTACGGAAGAGAAAACATCAGTATTCCCAAACTGCCAGTCCTTTGAGAAGAAATCTCTTCCTTTGTGCCACGCAGGTCAGCAGTTGTCTTTGATCAGTCTTTGGGCAATGACAGTTTTAATGAAAGAGCAATTATAACAGAAGATCTGGATCTGAGTGACATGCAGACCACAAGGAGATGGGTGCAGCCACCCTGGAGGTCCTCTGGAGGCCATGTCCCCGGCTGGAGCTGGTTTTCATGTCTCAAACCCAGGATGGTTTGGCCCCAGCTTTACAGTAAAGCGCTTTACAGTCCAAGTTTCAAAGCTGCTCTTTTCTCAACAGAGCCAATGCCTGAGCAGGGACTTTGCTGTCAGGGGCTGTGACATTTCTGGGATGTGCTCAGCCAGGCGCTGCTCAGCGTGGTACCTCTGCGTCCTCTCTGGTGCCACAGCCCCACTCGCTGCCATGGATGCTCCCTCCGTCACCTCCTGGTCTCCCGGTGTCGCAGTAATGGCAGTAGCTCCTCTCTCAGCTGTACGAGGAGAGGACAACGAGCGCTACGGACCAGCCGAGAGGCAGTACGCTGCACACTCTGCCAATGCAGTGGGAATTTCGTGCAAAGTTGCTGTCTTCTCTGGATCTGAGGCGTGTCCCGTGTCCTCTCGCACCAAGGGCTGCTGCTGAAGTTTGGGTCAGGAGATGGTGCGGTTGCTGTGTGCCTGACCTTGCACGCTGCGCCGAGTGACAGCTGCCTTTCCTCCCTCTGGGGATATTCTGAACGGCGTTTTGGCAGCTTGGGGTACGCTTCTGTGCAAGTCCCTGTTCTTTGGCCTTATTTTAATCCTTTAACAGCTCCAAGCCGTTCCAGTAACTTCTAGATTCAACTGTGGCTGTCTCCCAGCCGCTGTTCCTGTGATTAAGGAACTATGTGGGCAGAATATCATTTGGTCAAATTATTTAAATTCGCCATTGAGAGAGAGTTGGAAAGTAACTTACAGCTACCGTCACAAAGATAGAAAATGACTGCTAGAGTCCGCGGGATCTGTGAGGGAAGGATCCGTTAGGAAACTCTGGATTTCCAACAGCAAGGACAAAGAGGGTAATGATCTATGGGCATTAGTCCAGGCAAGCCATGGCATCAGCCTAACAGAGCTCAGTAACGATGGTCGTGTTTGGAATAGAAATACTGGTATCTTTGTGCTGACTCTCGAAACAAACCCACAAGAGTTGGGATATTTAGCTTGACAAAGGCAGCTTCAGGGTCATCTTTGCTGGTTTCTCAGAGGTGTAGTGAGCTATGCATCTCTGGCTGAAGGGCGTGCAAGAAGGGTGCCTTACGTTGAAGAATCCGGTAAATGCAGAAAGGAGAACTTAAAAGTGGGCCAAGAAGGCTGTTCTTGGGTGAGTTGGCCAAGAGGCACCATCATTTTCCTGAGTGGGGAAAAGCTAATGTAATTCAAGGGGTTAGCGGCAGGCTTCTGATTAATAAAATCATAAAAATCGTAATGAGTTAAGCAAATAAAGAAGTCTTCTGCATTGCTAAGTTGGAAATCCGTAGATCTCTGCTGGTGTGTGCACGCACTTATCCTGGTGTTCTTGATGCACTGGGATGGGTTTGGAAGAGCTCTCTGTGTGCAGCCTGTTCATTGTGTCCATAACGTGTGGCGTATTCAAAGAGGCAGCATTACAGAAGTCGGTAGGCACTGCAACAACCAGCACTGTGGTACCAAATTTGAAGTGCGTGGCAAAACGAATGGCATCTAGTTGCCCACTGAGGTGTCCAGGCTCCTGACGTGAGGCGGTTGAGAGCCTACGAAGGTGGGAGCAGAGGGCTGCGCTATGCCACTGCAGGAGGGAACATCCTAATTACTTCAGCCGCCCTGCAGCTGCCTTGCTGCAAACTGGTTCCTCCTCCCATGACCTGGCAGTCTGAGCCCTGGCCCCTTCCTGGGCTGATGGGCTGGTCCTTACCGGTGGGGAGGGTAAGAGGTTGGGGGTGCCGTGTCCCCCCCTTTTATCCAGTAGCTCAGTGGCTTTGATGGAGAATTTGGATGGTTTAGTAAACTCTTGGTAAAAAGCACAGTCTGCGACTCCTGTCGTATCTGTTGTGTTTGGTGGGAGTTGCCAGGGCTCGCTAAGGGTTTGGATGTGCTGGCAAGTCAGGGGAAGGAGCAGTAGCTGATGACACCGGAGCAGCTCGTGTGCTGTGCACACAGTCCAGGCTGAGATATCCTGAGCAGCGCTTCGGGAGTCTGGGGATGCTACTGACGACGCTGGAGAAACGCTGTAGGTGTCAGTCTCTGAAGATGTGACAATAGCTGAATAATTTTGAGGACCAGCGTTTCAGACTACAGTGTCAAAGTCTCCACTCATTCTCCTTGTGGTTCTTGCTCCAGGTGCCTGTACGATCTAAACGGTTTTCCCAAGGTAATTTTAGTGAAGGCAGAAGGTGGGTTGCGGAGTCAGAAGGTGTTTACCAGTTGTGCTGGAGTAACCAGATCTATCTCAATCTTTGTCATGGTGCTCTGTGGAGCTGCCTGGGCACCTGGGGGGGACCTTCTAGAAAGGGTCCTTCTAGACCTCTAGGTCTGCTCAGTGTCTGGCCATGTACAGGGAGGTGGTGATGTGAACGTTTGTTTATGAGGAACAGAACGTGTACCCCAAAACCAGTTGCATGCAGCAGATGCTGAATGCCGTGTGTAGGGCACTGGGTTTTGACTGAGACACGCTATAAGAGCTTAGCAACCCAAACGTTAAAGGTTCCATAGTCATAGGCTTTGCAAATGATTTCCTTCTTTACAAAGTAGCTCCTGCCTTCTGCATGGCATGGGTTCTTCCACCTCTAGGAGCTGCAAAGCTGCAGACCTTCTGGGATTGGAAGGTTCATGGTGCCTAAAGGAGGGAGGGACTGATTAATCATCTCCTGTCACTCCTGGGTAACGCTGACCAGGAGACACTGCTGAAGCGATTCTTCTTTTTCCAAAATTTTTGAAATAGCTTGTCTTGATCAGCAGCAGCTTGCGAGGATCCACCTGGACCTTTGCCTCCATCCCCCAGCGCGGTGTGGGGTTTGGTAATCCTCTGGTCGCTCCCTTCAGTTACTATCTACCGTAAGCTTGTCGTGCACCTTTAACAGAACCAGGCTTTCTCTCACCTTTGGGAAGAGCATCTGCCAGAGAGTGAGGTGCATGTTAATTCACGGTAGTTGCCTGTTCCTGCATTTACTAGGCTTATCAGACAGGTTGTCCAAATTCCTGAGGACTGTGATCTTGCAGGATAGGTGGGATTAGAGGCATAATTTTCAGAAATCCGTTATCCTCTTTGTCAACTGATAAAACTATATTTTGTCTTTTCAGTAGGACTCTCTAAGATCTGATGGAGCTACCCAGTGATATAAAACACTTTCAGCTGTCAGGATGGAGAGGCACAAATCCAGCTACCACTGGGGACGTTTCACTGGCTGGGATGCACACCGAGTGCTTTAAAGAGTGAATCAATATCTGTGATTATATAAAGGGAGACAAAACCTTTTAATTAATTGTCTCTCTCGGGTTTCCAGTTCCGCTCCGTCTTCTCCAGACGCGTTTGTAAGGCTGCAGCCACAGCCAGGTGGAAGCGTTTATACTTCAGGGGAGCTGGTTCAACATCCAGACTGATCACTGCAGTGGAGGAAGGTGCCTGCAGCACCTCTCCCAGCTGTTGCTTTGGCCAGCTCTCGTGGCCATTGTCAGTGTGTCCTTGGCGGCAGACGCTCACACCAGGTTTCGGAAGCATCTTGTAGGTCACGATTGCTGGTGCTGCTTGGTTGAATGCTCCTCTTCTGAGGATTTTCACGTTCGGTCGCTGGCCGCATGGCTGACGTCGTCCCGCGCTGCGTTTCCCTTGCGCGGTGCAGCACCGTGCTCCGTCCTCACTGCGCGGCGGCGGGAGGAGCAGCCCCGCCGAGCTCCCGGCGGATGCCGTGGTCTGACCGAGGGCTCCACGACTCCGGCTTTACATCATTGCTCAGGCCCCCGTGCTAATTAGCTGGAGCGCTGGTCTGGCGGCCGTCTGAGGAGGAGCAGGGAAGGGAAGTGACTCCCGTTCTCCCATTGCCTCCCTTTTCCCAAACAGCGTGAATCTGCCACTAATTGGCTCTCGTTAGCAGGTGACTGTGCTATTCTCATTTCGTTGTGCAGAGATGATCTGAGACGAGAAGTTTCTCAGCAGACTGAACAGCAAGGTAAATGAGCCGTGCTCTAGGAACAGAAAGGAATAACGTCATTTTGTGCAAGAGCAGTAGCAGTCAGCCCCAGAATATGAGCCCAGGCCTGCTTCGTTACCCGGCTCGGAGGGTGCGTGGGGGGAGAGGGTGGGGGTCCTGCTCTGCTTCTGTGGCTGGAGGGAGCCCAGCAGTGAGGCATAAAGCTCTCGGTGTCAGAAACCGCCTCCTGAATTTTGGACAGAACCTGTGTCTTTTGGTTGTTATGTCAGGTCTGACCCAGGTGATACCCTAGGCAGAGTATCTCTGAAGATTTCTGCCATTTCTGAATTCAAGATTGCTCCCAAAATATCTAATTGACAGCCAAGGGAAATTCCCATTGACCCCAAATATATGCTGGGGGGGGCACCCAGCTGGAAAACAGCTTTGCAGAAAAGGCCCTGGGGGTCCTGGCTGACACCAAGTTGAACACAGGCCAGCAACATGCCCTTGCCACACAGATGGTGAATGGCATCCGGGGCTGCGTTAGGCAAAGCATCTGCAGCAGGTTGAGGGGGGGGTGATCTTTCCCCTCTGCTCAGCACTGGTGAGGCCACACCTGGAGTGCTGGGTCCAGTGCTGGGCTCCCCAGGACAAGAGAGAGATGGGCATACTGGAGAGAGTCCAGTGAAGGGCCATAAAGATGATGAAAGGACTGGAGCATCTCTCCTATGAGGAAAGGCTGGGAGAGCTGGGGCTGTTGAGCCTGGAGAAAAGAAGACTCAGGGGGATCTCATCAATGTGTGTAAATACCTGCAGGGAGGGTGCCAAGAGAGGACGGAGCCAGGCTTTCAGTGGTGCCCAGTGACAGGACCAGAGGCTGTGGGCACAAACTGAAACACAGGAGGTTCCCTCTGAACATCAGGAAACGCTTTTTCTACTGTGAGATTGACTGAGCACTGGCGCAGGCTGCCCAGAGAGGCTGTGGAGTCTCCCTCCTTGGAGATGTTCAGAAATCATCTGGACGTGGTCCTGGGCAACTGGCTGTAGGTGTCCCTGCTTGAGCAGGGGGTTGGACGGGAGGTCCCTGCCAGCCTCAACCATTCTGTTCGATTCTGTGAATCTGGGAAAGTTTTAGAAGCGACGAAGCTGCTATTTTCTTGCTGGAGCTGAAACCGTTTCCATCAAACCCAGTCTATTTCTGTATCTGTCAGCCACGCTTGTAGTAACAATTTGAAACTCCAGAACAGCAATAGCATTTCTTCCGAAGAACGCATAGTAAGAGCCATAATCGAGAAGCAATGTTTGGTTGTCAGTCAAATTCTGTCAAAGGGTACCAGGTTATAAGGAGCTGGTGGACTTCATACTGCTGCTTGGGTGATGGCAAAATCTCTTACCTGAACACTGCGAGTGCACCTCACAAAGGAGATCACTACAGCTCCCGCCGCTGGACAAAGCTGGAAGACCCGTGGCAGGGCATGCGTTGTGTGCTTCTTCCCACCAAGCTTTGGGTACAGATGTCTCCAGGAGGGCTCCTACAGAGAAATCATCTCCAGGTACTCCGTGGGTGCAGAGTATGTGTCAGAGCACGTAAATGTTCTCAGGGTGAGAGGAGCAGCTTACAAATCCTTCCTTCCCTGGCTGAAGTGAAAGGCAACTCCAGCACCACAGACAACTCATTTAAAAAGCAAAAAAGAAAAAGCATGCTCTTGTGGTCGGCGCCTTGTGGACAAGAACAATTTAAGAGCCATACAGTTCCTAGGAAAGGCTAACTGGTCACCTGCAAAGCTGCCAAATACATTTCATTCCTGAAGGGTTCAGTTTATAGCACATTTTGAAAGAGTAGGAAGTTCCCCCATGCAAAAACTTTTCTGTATCCTAAGGCAACAAAAAATCTGATATGCAGCTCTCAAGGGGGAAAAAAAAATCAGGATCTGTAATAGATACTTCTGTGATAATGTGCAAAGCACCTGAGTATGTTCTCTGCCTCCCAGAGATATGGGGAAATGTGGCAAGACAAAGCCTGAGTGATTCCGACAGCTCCGGCACAGCCTCGTTGGCTTGAATCTGCCACATCCCTGGCCCTACCTTCACGGCCGGCGCTGTGGCAGCAAACGCTGCAGTGCCCATGGATCATCGGCTGTGCTCTCCGAAAACCGGCGTGCCTGCACCTCGGCTGCAGGGGCTCCGCCAGGACGGTGGGGGGCAGGAATTGCCCAAAGAAGGGAGGAGGAGGAGGGTTGTTTAAACCTAAAATGAGAATCCTTCAGCCAGAACTCACCTGACACAGAGTGATTTTCTTCTGATCAGCCCCTTGAGAGCACGTGAAAATTAAAGCAACCGTCCTGGGTATTTGGGACTGCCTGATGTGTTTGAAGTAATTGTGGGGACTATTACGGTCCGTTAATTCACTTGCGGTGATTTGAACCTGCCACCAGGCCGTGGAAGGGAAGTCTGTCTTCCCTCAGAAGTGACTGTGGCTTGTTGAGGTGATCATTGTAAGTGTCCGCTCTCGTGAGGAAGCTCTTCTGTACCGGGACCCAACACTGTTTCTGATGGAGGCACCCTGTCAGATGCTCAGGTCTCCATCACCATCTCCAGGCACTATTGAGTCTGGATGCTTCCGGGGGCTAAAATGTCTGTAAGAAGCATGAGACATGGAGTCACACATCAAATCCATCTCAAATAGTTGTTTTCAACAGGCAGAGCAAGCGTGAGACCTCAGAAATTTTATACAAAGGCACGCTACCAGCTTTTCATACTGATGCACAGGCTTCCAACAGTGTTTCTTGAGCGCTCGTTTATCTGCAGGAGAACCAAACCTGGGCGCCTGGCCGGCGAGCAGCCCCTCCGCAGGACCTGACCTGAGGAACGCCGCGTGCAGGCTGCTCAGCTCCTCCTGGCTCCAGGCGGGGCACCCAAAGAAATCTGATTTCAGCTCGCCGGCTTCCAGAGCAGGTTGCTGGTTGAAGAGGCAGCAGGTGACATCAGGAGGACGAGCCCTCCATCTGCTATTGAGGCTCATTCAAACCAGACGTGTCCCTCTTGCCGGCACGCTTTAGTTGAACGACACCTACTGCTGGGCTAATGTACCCAACGTCGTTCTCCAGTTGCTGTGGTGAAACCTGATGTCCAGTTCGAACGGACGAGTTTCAGGTGAAGGGCCACCGCCATAAAGAGAAAAGCCCTGTGATGACCAAGGGCAGGATCTCCGTGCAGAAAAAGGAAGGGCTGCTGCTCTTTCGCAGTGACTGCGTTTTCCTTGAGCTGCCCCCGGTTCGCACCCCCGTGGGGAGCAGCCTCTGGCGCCCGGGCATCTCGGCCACGGCATCCTGCGTGTCTCGGGGGAGGAGGATGTGGGCGTCGCGCGCGGCGAAATCACGATTATACACTGGGGACATTAAGAAGCTCCTTAGCTACTTAATACACGCTGCCGCGGTAGTGTTTGTTTTATTCATAATATACAAGGCGTCCTGGCTGCTGTTCAGAAATAAGTTATGGATCCAGCAGCGATTAGCTACAGCTTACCTAGGCGGTACACAGGATGAAACCCGCTCCTGCAGGCCTCAAGGTGCCTTATGGCGCAGGGTGATAAAGTAGGTGAAGAAACACAGTGTCAGTTCATGTGGAAAGACGCCAAGGGATCCTCTGCTCTTGACTGACGGAAAACATAAAACCCATTCCAGGTAGTTTCTCTCACATTTTCCGGTTGGGAATATAGGTAGCAATGTTCCCAGAGCAGAGCCTGAACCTGGAGCAGCTGCACGACTGACACAGGTCTCTATCAAGCAGGCATTAACATGAAATATGATTAAACTAATTAACATCCTTTAATTGAAATTGAGCCTGCCAAAAGAACCCAAACAACAATGGTGGTATTCTTTGAAATTATTACAAAACTCGTTGTAAATGTACCTCTGATATGTAATAGATGTAGGCTTCTGAGACATTTTGACTTAATAACTCCTTAACGATTAAAAAATGAGTGTGCTACAAAATCAATATGGCAGATACGAACTGGATTGCAAGCCACATAATTAATGCTGCCCCAGTGCAACTGCTAAAGAGGAGCCATGGAGACTTCATGGCATCACAGGATGGTTTGGGTTGGGAGGGACCTTAAAGATCGTCTGGTTCCAGCCCCGTGCCGTGGGCAGGGACGCCTTCCGCTAGGCCGGGTTGCTCAGAGCCCCGTCCAACCTTGACACTCCCAGGGACGGGGCAAGAAAGAGAATTTGGGCTGTTGTTTTGATCTTCATGTCACTTGTGCAAGGACCGGCTCTTGGTCCAGCAGCTGTATTTTCCAAAATCACATGAAAGACGATGCAAGGTTGTTGCTGAGAAAACGCATGGGTGATGGTGCATAGAACTGCCGCAGTCCTGCTGGAGGGTGCCAGGGTGTGGGATCAGCAGCGGAGCTGCGGGTTCCTTGGTAGCTGGGGTAGCTGCACGTCGGCAGCAGAGTTGTTTGAGAACAGCATCGGGAACACTGCAAGGGGACGGTAGACTTGTAGTCAGTAGCTTGCGGAAGCGAAATGGCTGGAGCGGGATCCTGCTTGCTGACACGAAGGTCTGCGTGGGCACCCCTTGCAGCCAGCAGGGCTGGAGGGGGCTCACGGCCCCAGCGCTGCAGCGATCCCACCGTGCGCCAGCAGCCTGGCCGCCCCGCGCGCCTGCCCCCACCAGCGCGCCCAGCCCGAAGCGCAAGTGCCCGGCCCCGGGGGCTGAGCGTCCCCAGGCTGGCGCGAGCACGCAGCAGCGTGCAGAGCTGCAGTGTCGGCGAGGCGCGCTGCACTGAGCAGATATTTCTGTGAGCTCCCTGCAATACCTACATATTCTGCATGCTTCTCGTGACTGTTTCTAAAAACATGAAGGGGCCTTTTAGAGATCTGAGCTGGTCTTTAATATCTCTGCATTGACTAAAAATGATACTGGAGTGACATTTAGAAGTATTATAAGGAAAGGGTAGCTATTTATTTCTTATTAAGTGTTTTTTCCCTTGAGGGACTATAACTTAGCGCAGTACTGAAGCAGCAGGCTCCTGAGCTGAGGCTGGCGGGTTACCGGGCGCACATCCCCGGTGTGACAGTGCCTTCTACTGAAGCCTTGTGCCTGCGGATGGGAAGTCGGACGAGAGGGTTTGGGCAGCCTGCTGATGCCAAGAAGCTGTGCCTCTTGTGCCGGCCTGTGTGTTTCAGTGTTGGGTCGCCGTTCCCGGCTTTCTGCTGGTTTCCGTGCGGCGGGCGTCCGCCAGCAGAACTGCTCCGTGACGGCGGTGGTGCACCCGGGGGAAGCTCGGACTGTTCCAGGCTGACGGACGCCGTCCTTTCTCCGGGCTGCATCCCGCTCTCCGAGGAGCGGTGTACCCGTTTGGGTTACGGCCATTTCTGGGGGTGCGCGTACGGGACAGCTTTTCCTGCCGCAGCGTGTGTTCCCCTCCGCTTGCACCATCACCAGGCAGCGCCTCCGGCAGCAGGAGGGTCTGCGGAGGAGCCCCCCCTCCCGCTGCACCGCCGTGCCCCTGCCCCTCCCGAGGGCCCGGGGGGCAGCGGGAGGGTGGCTGGGGGCAGCCCCGCAGGGGCTGTGGATGCACGGCCCCACAGAGCTGGGGACGTGGGGGCTGCGGGTGCGGATGTATGCACCCAACAGGGGCTGCGAGTGCAGATGGGGGGGCTGCGAGCAGGGCGCTGCAGGGGCAGCAAGAGGGGCCGGCCCGCTGGCGCGGCGGCGGCCGGGGCGCTGGCGGAGAGGCCGCGGGCAGCCCCGAGCCCCCGCCCTGTGCTGGGGGGCTGCGGTGCGCGGCGGCGGCCGGCGGGGGGCAGGGGGGACCCCCCGGCACCGGCCCCTGCAGGAGGCACCGCTGTCACCGCCCGGGCGCTGCCCCCCGCCCCGGCAGCGGGCGCTGGGCACCCCGACACATCCCCCCGCCCGCGAACCGCTGCAACGCCGCACGGCCTCGCCGCGCATCGCCCCCCAACCTCTCCCCCGCCCCCCGGACACCGCTCCCCCGGGACCCCCCAACCCGCCGCCGGCGCTGCCCCCGCCCGCCCCCGGAGCCGCCCCCGGCACGGCTCCCCCCCCCCGCCCGGCGCCGGCCCCCGCTCCCCCGGCCCGGGGCAGCGCGGCGGCGGCGGCCGCCAGGGGGCGGCTCGGTGCGCGGCCCCGGCCCCGGCCCCGGCCCCGCGGCGGCGGCGGCGGCGGCGGCGGCGGCGGCGCGGCGCGGCGGGGGCGGCGGCCGGGGGCGGGAGGCGGCGGGGCCGGCGCCGTCCCCGCCCGCAGGGGGAGGAGCCGCCGGCGGCGGCACCTGCCCCGGGCCATGGTGAGCGCGGCGGCGGCGCGGCGCCGGAGGGAGCGGAGCGCCGCGCGGGGCGGGCGGCGCCGCGCCATGGAGCCGGCGGCGGGCGGCGGCCCCCCAGCCGCAGCCGGTGCCCGCGCCCGGGCGGCGCCGCGGCGGCCGGGGCTGCGCTGAGCCCCGCCGGCCCCGCCATGGCGCAGCCCGCGGGCCGCGGCGGGCCGAGCCGCGAGCTGCCGGGCATCAGCACCGTAACCTACGTCTTCGTTTACAGCCCCGGCGGCCCGGCGGGGCCCCCCGGGCCCGGCCCCGGCGCCGAGCCCGCGCCGCACGCCGCGCCCGCCCCGCTGCGCGGGCCCAAGCGGAAGCTGTACAGCGCCGTGCCCGGCCGCAAGTTCATCGTGGTGAAGAGCTACGCGCCGCAGGGCGAGGGCGAGATCCAGCTCAACCGGGGCGAAGCCGTCAAGGGTGAGTGCGGGCGGGCGGCGGCGGGCGGGGCCGGGGCCGGGGCGCGGGGTCGGGCGGGTGGGGGGCCGGGGATGGCGCCCACCGGGCGCGGGCTGCGGCCCGGGGGTCCCGCTCCGGCCCGGGGGTCCCGCTCTGGCCGGGGGCTGGGGGCCAGCAGCAGTGGTTGCCCTGTCCGTGGCCGTGCGGTCCCGAGCTGGCCGGGGGCTGCGGAGCCCTGGCCCAGCTGTGGGGCAGTGGAGCTGTGGGGACCCTGCTGGCTCCAGCCCTGGGTCCCTCGGGCAGGCCCTGGGGTGCTGGGCAGGCCCTGGGGCTGCGCAGTCAGGCCCCAGATGTGGGGCCGCGGCTCCTCAGCGTGGCTCTGGGGCTCTGGTCCTGCAGCCGGGCCCTGGGTCGTCAGTCCCGCCCTGCGACCCAGAGCTGTGGGTGCCATGCTCTGCTGGGACCCCCGGAGAAGTGTGTGGGGGGGTCTCTCTGAACCCTCTTCTCCCCAGCCCGGGGTTGACTGCATGCCCTGAGAGCCGCTCCTGCCTCGTGCCGTGGGCCGTCTGCAGGGCTCCCAGTTGCCAGCCCACCTCTTGCTGGGTGCCGGTGGCGCGGGCTGAGAGCGGCGAGGGGGAGGTGGGCAAGGAAGCGCTTCCTAAACAAAACTCCCAAGCATGCACGCTGAGGAGCCACGGCGGTGCAGAGCTCACGGGGAGGTGAGAGGCTTAGAGGGATAATGGCATTGGCCATTATGTTGGGCAGACTTCTTGAAAGGCGTGTAAACCCTGCGGTAGGTCCTAAGTCAGCTTCCAGCAGCCAGGGATAAGAAAAGGCTTCCTCTGCAAGCGGGCTAATTCCATGGTTTTTCACTGAAAGTTTAAGGATCTTCATTTCATCTTCCTGCCTCCACTTTTTTTGCTGATGCCTCTTACAGCACGGGCTGGAGCAGTTGCTAATGTGACTAGTTGCATTAGCTGTAATGTGGATCGGAGCTCGGGAGTGGGAGACAGGGCTTGCTGTTCCATGCTCTGAATTGCTGCTTGAAAAGCACATCGGACCTCCGAGTCCTGTGCTGTGGGTGCCGAAAGCCTCCCCTTGGAGGTGGCAGCCCGAGCAGACTTGCTCTTGCCCCCGCTGACGCATTTTTGTCCCCTGAGTGGAGGAGGAGACAGACACGAAGTGCCTGTGGCTCGGCTGAAGTGCCAGATGGTGAGGCTTCTGCAGCGGGGTGGCTGGAGCTAGCGGCCGTTTGGCGTGCGGAGCTACACGTTGTGTGGTCGCGGGTAAAGGTGTTTGCTTCCAGGAGGCTGGAAGGAATCAACAGATGGACAGGGCTTTTGGGTCAGAAGTGCTTTTCCCATCCCTTGTCTTCACCCGCTTACCCGGTGTTTTCTGTCACTCCCTTCTGCATCTCCTCGTGCATTTGCATTAAGTAGGTGGCCCTGATGCCATTCCTTAGTAATTGCAACAGAATCCTTAATTCACGTATTCACCTGTAATTGTTTGCATATCTTCTTCACGTGATCTCCGGAGGAAAGCAAGTTGTGGGAAGCACCACGGGGAGGAAGAGCGGACTCTGATGGGCAATGGCTCCTCGGAGCTGGAGGCACTCTCAGCTGGCTCTCTTAATGTGTGGCTGAGAAGGCTTAATAAGAGTTAAAAGAGAATCACTTCAGTGACTCGCTTATGAAGGATCTCCAGGCAGCGTAGATGGGCAGCGCTCAGTTATTTACTGCCTTGGAGATGCTGATTAATTTTCGCGAGGATAGGAATATTGACAGTTATTGGACAGGGCGCCCTGGCGTTGCAGACAGGTAGAGTGATGGGGGTAAATGGGACCCAGCCGTCTGAGCGGAACTGCTGCGGCTGGTGCTTTGTCATGTTTGGTGGACTCGTCACTCCTTTTGGAAACGGGGGGATCTTCAGTTGGTGGGAAGAACTCTCTCGCACCTGGCTTGTGGGAAATAGAAGTTGGTATAAGTGAAGGTCCCTGACTGAGGTGGTGCTGGGCTTCTGCTTCGAGCTAACAGGGGAGCCAGGGTGTCCGTAAACGGGCAGCAGCGGTGAGAGGCGTTGGCAGAATGCGGTTTGAGAGGGTGCCTTGCCATGGGCAGCTGGGAGGACTTCAGATCAGGGTCCTGAAAAGGATGTACCAGCCGAGTGGGGACTAACTAAGCTGCTCAGAAACCAGCGTTGGGGTGTTGGGGGTGGAGGGTCCTGGAGGGAGAAGGTGGCAGTTGGAGGAAGTGTTGAAGTGTGGTGGGTATGAGCAGAAGAGCTGTTTGGGGAGGGGTGGGAGCAGATGTGGGGAGTGTTGTCAGAGAATTGCTGGAGGCAGTTGCCTGATGAGATTACCTGCGTTTGGGGAGATGTGCAAGGGTGAGAGCCCTGCATGGAGGGAGCTCTCCGAGAGTGTGATGCTGGGGGAGAAGCGTGTCCGAAGATGCACGCCTGAGTGAAGAGCTGTCTACAGGCACGAGCGTGCTGTGGGAAGGGATCTCCACGGGGAGGGCAGCGCTGAGCAGGCGGAGGCTGGGGACGGGAGATCGTTGGCGTGGAAGCTGCGATAGGGCCAGTGTCTCATCTTAAGATGTGTTAGTGAGGGGACTTGACAGCCATCCCTTCGATGCGATGATGCTCATTGATTTCAGATGGCTGGGGCTGCAAGCAGTTACTGTCAGAGAGGAGAATGGCAAAACATGCAAGGGTTTGCATATGGCCCTGTTTGAAGCGGGACTGTGTTGTGAAGCAAATGCTGCTTGTTGGTGTGATGTCTTGAGAGAAAGCTGAGGATCCTTGAACGTTCACCCAGGCTTACATTTGGAGGTTGCGTTCCTTGTTGAACGCTGGGCTCCTGTGAAGGTTCTGCTGAATGCTGATGTTAAGCATGGGTCTTACGTACTGGATTTGGTGGAGCGAGAGGTGCGCTGAACCTTGTGTTGTGTGACAGGTTTCCTCGAGGTGTTTCAGTAGGAGTTGGTTTGGTTTCAAGAGCACGGTGAAAGTTAGGGTGTCTGACTTGACTGTGTACTGTAACTGTCCCGGTAGCTGTTGGATGACAAAGGGCAATAATCAATACAGTTATTGCATTCGTAAGATAGCTAAAGAATTCAAGCAGAGGAGAGCCTGTCCTTGATCTGCTTGCTACTGATAATGAGAAATGAAATGAGATGTGAGTGCCCCAAGCAAGGGGAGAACCAGTAGTCACCAGCACTGAAATCACAAGGTCACGGGGAGAAATGGTTCAGAGACAAGGCACAACGAGGACTGAATCTCCAGCCTTCCAACTAGGGAGAAATTAGGAACGCTATGAACATGCTGGCTTTGGAGTCTCATTTCTTTGCACTTTGTGATTAGGAGGAGTTATTCTCAAGCAACTGTTACCATGTGCATCCGACAGTAGGTTTCCCTCTCTAGCGTGGTTCCTTATTGACATTCCCTACTGCAGTATCTAAGCTAACCCTCTGTGAAATAAATGGCAAACTGAATTTCTGTTGGCTGTGGTTATGGTTTTCTTGAATTATTATTGTAGCAGTTCTCGGTTGTGCTGGAGGTTGTTTAGATAGAGGGGATGATTTTACTTGTGAATAAAGTTGTTATTGCACAGATAGGTTTTGTTGGTGGAAGGTTTTGCAGTTTCTGTTTGATGCTCAGCCAGCTAGTTTCCTCTGCACTTTCTTTATCCATCCAGAAACATTTAAGAGAGGCTGCTCACGCACAGTTCACTCTGGGCTGTAGGATCCCCACTGTGCCGCAGGAAGGCAGCTGTTCTGGCGGTTAGATGCAGCAGGTTAGAGACGGAGCCATTAATAACCTGGAAGGTTAAGCCAAAGCTTTAAACTTCCCCTTCAAACTATCTGTGCCCACGGTGATCTAGAGCAAAGGGGTGACACACAGCTGCCTCCTCCCCAGACTGCTGCTCCTGCGTTATTCCCGGTGTTGGAAGAACAGAGATGGAGGAGTCTCGTGGTCAGTGAGTCGAGACCTTGGCCCTGCACGGCTTTACGATCACCTGTGAACTGATCACGTTCCACGTTTAAAACCACTGACGCTTTCCTCCTGGTATTCTGGTGGGGAGGCTGCTCTAGAACCTTCCAGACTTCAGGCTTCATCTCTTCTGACTTCTGAAATAAGTGCTCATGGCTGGTTTAATCGTTTTTTGGTGTGTCTTTAGACACAACAGACTGCTGTGATCTGGCTGTGAGACATCAAAGGCACTGTGACCAGGTTCTTGTTTGGAAAAAATAGATTGATTTTTCCTTTCCTAACAAATGAAATGACTTGGTCAGGAGTACTACCTGCTAGCCTTATGGTAGTGATCCACCGAGCAGGGATCCCAGGGCTCACTGGCTCTGATGAGGGTTGGGTGAGTGAGAGCAGTATCCCACCTGATGCTGTAGAGCGTCTCCTGGTGCTCGTTGTCTCCATGGTCTCTTCAGCTCGAGCCACCCTGTCCTGTGGGCGCCGACTCCAGAGCATCCTCTGCAGCACCAGACAAAGCTGGGAGTCGTCGAGAGCCCGTTGTCCTCTGAGCTCGTGCTGCTTCACTCTCTCCGTTCTCTTGTAGCCCTCGGATGCTGACCGTTCTTGCTTTCCATCTGAGGAGCTCTTTAACTCTCCTGGGGACTGAAATGCAGTAAAAATACTGTCTTTGACCCCAACATCGTGAGTTTACCAAGAACTGGACTGTGAGAGTGGATGAATGCTGTTCCAGTTCTCTGCAGCCCTAAGTTCCTCGGAAATAATTAGGCACAAGTGTGGATTCTACCAGGCCTTTGGAGAACGGGAGTTGTTATCGCTCATCATGTGCTGGAGGGTTGATGGCAGACAGCAGCGCAGAGCTGTCCCCATCCACTGTTGTACGTTCCCGTGCCTGTCCTGTGCCATGGCTTTACCAAAGGTGCTCTGCCGTGAGCGTGGCAGTCTTGGACGCGCGCCCTGGAGTGACCTGAAGGATACCTTGTTTGGGAACCAAGCACAAGGCACCCTAGGTGGGTGGCTGAGGTTGTTAGGTGTTGTGGGAGCCTGGGAGCTATGCTTCTGGGCTGTTTGTCTGGCAGTCAGTGTTTGGAAGTTAAAAGATTTTTCAGGAATAACAAGAGCTTCTGGAGATGTGGATAAATTATTTCCTCTTGTTGTTGGAAACTTTGAAAAATGAGTCATGGAAGAGGAAGAAGAGAAGAATTGCTCATGGAAGACAAAAGATAATGAACTGAATAAAACTGAAATATCTTAGGGACGTGAAAATGTGTTTGGGAGAATTGGTTTTGCTGCTTATGACGTGTGCAAGTGCACGGCCAAGCCTGTGGTGGCCAGGTGACAGGGTACAATCCTGTTCCCTTTCAGGTCGGTGGGACATACAAGTAAGGCTTTTCCACCGTAGGCTTGTGTAATTTCTCTCCTAAATTTAAGCAAGGTCGTGTCCCTGCATGGTGATTAGTCTCTGATTAGCTAATGCCGGGGGCTCCTGGAAAGGGTATGGTAGTGCACTGACCCGCAGAAGTGGCCCTTGAGAGAGCCCAGTGGTCCTTGTCTGGCTCCTGCCCCCACACAGGAAGATCCATGGTCCCTACTTTTAGACTGTTCTCCTGAGGCAGGTGCCCATAAGCAATTGTTGTTTCTCTTCCCTTCTGATAGTTTCATACTCACTTTCAGGCCACTTAAACATTTTTCAACCAAATTTGTCCCATGTACGGTGGTTTCAAGGCCAAGTTGCTCGAGCCATGGCAGCTGAGGGTGGGGAAAGCAGCCAGTTGATGGCTCAGCAAGCCCGGTGGTCCTGGCCGCCGAGCCTGTGCAAGCTCCACGACAGCCATGACGTGATCTGCCGTGTTCTGGCCAAGCAGGAGGAAGGGGCTGGCTGGGAATGTTGCGGTGGGAGGAGGTGGTGGGGCTGTGTGGGGAGCAGGCAGTGTTGTGCTAGGGAGGGAGTGCGGCTGTGTGTGCGCAGGGAGCCGTGGACATGGGGGCGATGGGGTTTGTAGGACATGGGCTTCCCAGCTGTGGCTCAGCGGTGGGCTGCAGAGTCAGTGGACTTCGTTCTATCTTGCAGAGTGTATCTCTGGCCGTTCTTGTGTTCTGTATAAATATCTGACCTCTTTCTGATGCCTGCTGTGCTCTTTATGGCAGTTGTGTCATAAGACAGCTAATTATGCCTGATGTAGAAACGTATCTCATCTTGCTGGTTTATAAATTTGTTACTCTTCAGTTTGTGTTCTCTTGTTCAGATGCTCTGTGGAAGTTTTGGTTTTTTGAAATCCCACTCACCATTTTATATGCCTGTTTCGTATCTGCTTAAATACATGTTGCTTTGCCATTAATGTGCCCCATTCTTTAAATCTTCTCCTGCAATTAATTTTCTTATACCTCTGATTAACCCTTCTGCTCTTTAACCCAGTTTGGCTTCTATTACAAATAAATAGGTCTTTGTGATTGCAGTCTTGGGTGGTGTCCAGGTGGATCTTGCATCGCTTTGGATTAGTGATTTAAGATAAAGAGAACATAGAATTTATATGTCCTATTTTACTTTTTTGAAGCAAATAACTTTACGAAGTTTAGGAATATTAAGCTTAAGCTGTGAACCTCTTTCCTCTCCGTTTGCGTATTTATTCACTTGTTAAATGTCTATAACAGCCCAGGTAAGTCTCAAATAAAGGCGACTGTCCTTTATTTGGTGTTTCTTCAGGGGTGTTGCAACTTGGATTGCAGTTTATACAGTTGTTCCAAGACTATCCTATGACTGTACCCTCCCATTTATTGAGGAGGGGGCTGATGAGCTGGGTTACGTTGGGGAGTCACGGCATCGCGCTCCCTGGTGCTCGCCGTCACGGAGCCACGTAGCGCCAGCAGCTCCAGGGACTGCGTTGGGTTTCTCCAGGATTGCGTAGGAGGCCAGTTCTTGGTAGCTAGTGTTGAGGTGGGCCCTGGCACCTGAAATGTCACTTGCTGGTCGTTTGGTTGTTGGAACAGACCTGGACCACAGGGAGCAACGTGCTTTTTGGAGGGAAGTGCTATTTAGTAGGCAGACTCTTCCATTCAGAGCTGGCTGCAGGTTTGTGGTGATTTTGATTTATATCCACCACAGCAGCATAACCTAAAAAGAAAGGAAGAGACCAGAAGCCTGGGTAGGAGTGCAAGGGTTTCAGCTCTGAGGACCCTGCCTTCCTGATGAATGCAGGTAATCGGAAGCCTGCTGGATATGTGCATCCACCTGGACAGCCCCTAGCACCAGGGATATGTCTGGATGTTGGGGCTCTGAGCGTTTGCAAGAAACGGCCATCAGATCCCATGAGTCCATGAGGTCCGTTAGGACGCTGGGGAGGAGAGGAAAGAAGCTTGTTAGTCTTGCAAGCTTTCTGGAATGCTGTTTATGGTCTACTATCAATCAAGGATGAAGAAGGTCGGGTGGGATCTGATGAGCACAGTGCAATGGGAAGAAGTGTCAAAATCTACTTCAGTGCATAGAAGAGATGGAGATTCCCTGAGGACACACAGAACAAGTAATCCCTCTATGATTATTAAAGCTGCCACCAGTTGGCATTATAAACTCTATTTTTAGTATTCCTAAACTATGGCTAGAAAAATTGGTCTGGCCTAAAATTTTCTCACTCTGATTAAAGTTTAATTTTTGCCACAGATCAGACTGTGCACGTTCAGGCTGCTTAGTGTCATCTGAAGGGATAACACACTCGCTTGCCGAGGGGAGTGCTCCTGTGCCTTGTGCTCGTGCCCCGTGGCTCGAGAGCACTGAACTGACCTGGGACAGGCAACCCCAGCCCCTTCCCTGAACAAAGCAGATAACGTGCACACGCAAATATAGATAAACCGCATCCTGGCATCGGGGGTGAATCTCCAGAGTTGTTGTATTTGAAGACAGGGTTGGCCCCCAACACCTCTATCACTGCTGCGGGCTCTTCGGGTGGTTGGTTGGCTCAGGCTCCACTGGCTGTATGTGGCGTGTAGAAGGCCGTCTCTTGGCACGTGCTTAAGCTGAGTGGTTTTTATGATCGCTGGCAACAAAAGTTAACAAAACCCCCTTGATTCTGTGTTTCCCTTTCTAGCTTTGTTTCCGTGAATGAATTTATTACAGAGTGTCTCTGTGTCTACTTCAGGGCTGGGAGGGACTCGGAATTACTGGTGAAGCTTCTCCTTCATACCGGGGTCAGGAAACTCTCCCTCTGTTCCTTCTTGTTTTGTCTGCTGGGAAGGTCATTTTGAAAGAGATGGGAAGAAGCCAAGATGCGGCTAGTTGCTGTAGCCTGGTATGAGAATTATACAACCTCTTGGGACTGCTGTCTGTCATAAGTCCTGCTTTCTGCTGTGCTAAATTTCTTTACTTGAGGTTAGGACAGGATTTTTCCACTGAGATCTTATGTGTTGCAGGTCAATAGCATGGTTTCTGGATTGTTGGAGCTACTAAACTGAAAACATCCTGCTAAGGCCAAATAACCCTTCCAGAAATCAAGGTGTCATTGACAAGAAATGCTCTGCTTAAGAATTTGGAGAAAAAAAAAAAAATCACAAAACGTAGGGAGGATTTAGAGACTATGTCAGGCAGAACAGAGTCAGGATCTCGGTTTCTCTGCCGCACCTAGGAAGGACAAAACTGGCCTGAACTGTTGTGGTCCACTTGCCTCCAACTTTGTTTTCCATTCAGGTACACAAGTGAAGAGATTTTGCTCGCTTACGATAAAACAAATATCAAACTTTTTTGTGCTTTCTTTTTTCTTCAGCCTAAATTCCTCTGCTAGGGAATATTAGTCTTCAATACTTACGGGAACTTTCATCAGATGTCAGCTTTTTTAGTACCAGCTTTCTACGGAGATGCTCATTATACGTGTAACGCCATACTGGTGAGATAATTAGGTGCTGGAAGAACCACTGTATAAGATAACAGAGTTTGTATTAATGGCTATCGTGCAGGTATGCAGCCTGTTCTGTTGTGCCCGTTTCCCATGCAGGACTCAGCTCTGCTGCCTATGAGTATTCACACTGAAGCTTTAAAGTGTTTGAAAGCCTTTAGGTCAAGATGACTATTTTCTGCGATGTTCTGTATTTTTCATTCTTTCTTTGCCTGCGTGTTCTTAATGGAATTTCTTCTCTCCTTTTCTTAAGAGAAGGGTAATAAGCATTTCCTATGTCAACAACTTTGTGTTTGCGTGTTCGGCAATGAGTAACATTGCCCCAGTGTCTTTCTGAAATACACCAAAATGAGATTCTTTAGTATGTGGATCAAATACCAGTTGAAAGTCATATAGGTACCCAGTGTGAGGTCAGATTATTGTGTATTGCCATAAAAATGATAGCATTTGTACTTGGCGTCTGCGACGATAATGTTGAGAATTCTTATCAGCTTGTCATTGTAGGAGAGGAAACCTTGTTGACAAGTCAAAAGAACAAGATACCATCAAAACTCTTACTTCCATAGTAGAAATCCTCTGTCTCCTGCTTTCTTCTCGTCAGGTACCCAGTATCTATGGCTGCGTCCTGAGCCCAGCTGCACAGCGGGGAAACAGAAGGTTCCCAGCAGACTTTATTGGGGTGGTTGTGCTTGGCTTGTGTGCATCGCTTCAGTACCTTGACCCAAGTACAGAGAAAACATGTGCTTGAGATTGACTAGCACAGAAATTGTCCTTTCTTTTCAGTCTTATTTCCAACAGGTGGTTGGTGAATGGAGTCAAATCCAGTTGGCGGCCGGTCATGAGTGGTGTTCCCCACGGCTCAGTGTTGGGGCCAGTTCTGTTCAATATCTTTATAGATGATCTGGATGAGGGGATTGAGTACACCCTCAGTCAGTTTGCAGGGGACACCAAGCTGGGTGGAAGTGTCGATCTGCTGGAGGGCAGAAGGCCCTGCAGAGGGCCCTGGCCAGGCTGGAGCGATGGGTCAGGGCCAACTGGGTGAGATTCAACAAGGCTCAGTGCTGGGTCCTGCACTTGGGGCACAACAGCCCCAGGCACCGCTGCAGGCGTGGGGAGGAGCGGCTGGGAGCTGCCTGCTGGGAAAGGACCTGGGGGTGCTGGTTGACAGCTGCCTGAACATGAGCCAGCAGTGTGCCCAGGTGGCCAAGAGGGCCAATGGCATCCTGGCCTGTATCAGGAACAGTGTGGCCAGCAGGAGCAGGGAGGTGATGGTGCCCCTGTGCTGGGCACTGGTGAGGCCGCCCCTCGAATGCTGTGCTCAGCGCTGGGCCCCTCACCCCAAGGCGGCCATGGAGGGGCTGGAGCGTGGCCAGAGCAGGGCAGCGAGGCTGGGGCAGGGGCTGGAGCCCAAGGCTGGGGAGGAGCGGCTGGGGGAGCTGGGGGTGCTGAGCCTGGAGAAGAGGAGGCTGAGGGGGGACCTTATCGCTCTCTACAACTGCCTGAAAGGAGGCTGTAGTGAGGTGGGGGTCAGCCTCTTCTCCCCAGTAACGAGTGATAGGATGAGAGGGAACGGCCTCAAGCTGCGCCAGGGGAAGTTTAGGTTGGATATTAGGAAAAATTTCTTCACCGAAAGGGTGGTCAAGCATTGGAACAGGCTGCCCAGGGCAGTGGTTGAGTCTCCATCCCTGGAGGGATTTAAAGGACGGATAGATACGGTGCTTGGGGACATGGTATAGATGGACTTGGCAGTGATAGGTTAACGGTTGGACTCGATGATCTTAAGGGTCTTTTCCAACCTTAACAATTCTATGATTCTATGAATGCCTCTGTTTCTTTCTTGCATCTTGCTTTTGGATGGACTTTTTCCTTTGAAGAAAGGAAAGAAGAACCCCTCTTTTAATTTTTTTTTTTTTTTTTTTTTTTTTTTTTCCCAACCTATGATCCAATTTGTTCTTCATCCACTGGATGCTCTTCTAGCACTGCAGTGCTTACAGATGCAAGTTCTTGGGGAAAAATGTAAAATCAATCATCTTAATTTAACATTGAGAGTGTTTTTCAGAAGATGTGTTTGGGGAGGGCGGATTTATGCTCCTGAACTCTTTCTGAAGGTTTTTCTCCATTTCTTATACTTTGCCTATATCTGAATTCTATAGCAGAGAGAAGTTTGTCTGTAAATTGTGCACTGCTAAACAGTGTGTTTGAAAGCATAAAGAGTTTAAAAAGTATCCTCATGAGTGACTGCTGAACCAAGTCCTTGCCAAAATAATAGCCAAGGTTATTCCCTCCTCAGGTTTCTTCTAGCAAGGTAGAATTCTCCTTAACGCGATGACATTTTCTGCTTGTTGACACAGGAAGAGCAGGACAAATACAAATGTCTCATCTCGTCTACCACATGCTCTTCTACTTCCCACATCTGTCAGATGTGCTTTCAGGACAATCGGGTACTGACAGCTAGCATTGCCTCTCTGTCTTAAATCAAATTACAGCAAGGTTTGTTTTAGCTGCTGAATGCGTTCAGTCGAATTCCTGGCAGATGCTGTTGGGTGCTACCAAGCCATCTTCTTACGAGCACAGCCCATCCCATTCCCGGACCACGGCTGATCAATTAAACAGCTCTTCCTTCATTCCCTTCAGTTCAGTCCTGTCGTCAGCCCGTACCAGCTGTGGACCTGACGCCGGCTCCAGCTGTGTTAACCAAGCTGCATGCCCCTGGTAATCCCTGTCCTGCTGCCGCTCCGTACCAGAGTAGGCCTGCTCGTTTCTGCTATAACTTGCTTGTGGCTGCGCCTTTTTTTTTATTTTAAACATTGAATAGCTTGACATCTGTATTAGGTTATAACAGAAAATTTGCCTGTTAATCTCAGAATTTGATTTATTTATAGATGTGTGCGTGTCTCTGTTTCTCCCTCTAATTTCACATAATCCCACAGTCCCTTTCTGACATCCCATAATAAGTTTCACACAGTCCTACAAGCCCCCTGCATACCCCAAAACGTTCCTGCTTGCCACGTTTCCCCGTTCTTGTTGGTGACGGGGCCCGGGTCGCCCCCGCCAGCGCTGTGCCTGCCCGGTGGCCGCGCTGCCCGTCAGCGCAGACCCACGGCGGTTTGGTCCTCGCTGCTGTCTCCAGCGCGACCTGCTGTGAATGCTTGTGTGTCTGCGTTTGATGTGTGGCTTCCTCTGGTATTTGTGATGTCGGTTACACTTCAGCAGTTCTTAACCAGACACCGTACTGAATCGGGCGCTTTCCCGTTCCACATACCCTCGCAGCGAAAGCTGGCTGTCTTGGATGGATGGGTAGTCTCCAGGATCTCTCTTTGCACAGCAGTTTTTCACTATGAAGTGATTATTTTTTTCCTTCCTAGCTCTGGAAGTTTTTCTTGTGAAATTTCTTGTCCGTTGCACTTGAGCTATTTCTGTAAAGGGCAGAAAGTCTGATATTTCTCCCCCCCCCCCCCCCCCCGTCAGCTTTATGTAGGGTTTCTCTGGCTGATCTGGCGGCCTTAGAAAGGAGAGGCTTAGGTGGAAGGTGCGTTCTCCTGAAGTCTGGGGTCTTTAAAAGCTCCTTCTGAGGCAGTCATGGCTTCCTCAGGGCAAAGGCACCTCTGACCGAGCGTGTCCTTAGGGGCAGGAGGCAGCGAGCACAAACTAAAGCAATTGGGGTGGCTGTTGCTGGAGAGCCCCCGCCGAGGCCCTTGGCTGCAGCGGCCCTCGTGCAGACTCACTGGGGGGTTAGGGTCACCCCGTTACTGGCAGAGCTGCCATCGTGTTGGAAGACCAGCGTGAGCCTCCTCCCTGGTCCAGAGGGAAGTTTAAAGGCTGTCGGAGAGGAGAGGGGGTGGTGCACCTGTCTGTGTGTGGCTGGCTGATGTACACAGCTACACCTGAGGTAGTTGTCTAGACTCCTGTAGTCAGTGGTAAGAAATAGCTCTTCCACAGTGCAATTTATCTCATCCCAAGTTAGACATTTAAAATAAGTCTGATGAATCACGCTCTGAAATAGCCTATTTCTCTGTTGACTAGCTCAGATATAGATAGCCTTTTAGCTGTTTCTTTCATCTGACTTGGCCATTAGCAGTGGCTCTTGCAAGCCATAGCGAGGGTTTGTTTGACTTTAGCATCTACTTTCTGTCCAGAAAGTGTGCTCTGCTGTTGTCTTTAACATCCTGCTATGGAAGTTAATGAAAAGGGCAGTCATCAATCTGACACTGCTCACCTATCCCAAGTGGGCATTAACCGAAGTTATGGGTCTTCTCTTGGAACTGGCAAAACGTTCCCTAATGAATCATCATGCCTTCCCGGCGTTAAGGCTGCTTTTCATGTCGCCGAAGCATCGCTTTGCAAAGGGAGCGAGAGACGGATGTTCGTGGCTGCCTCGGCGTACACGGCTTCATTTAAATAGTGAATTCGTATCTTTAATCTTTTAAGGGTGAAGTTAATTAATGACTGAACAAACCTACCGGTGGGTGTCTTTTGCTTAAAGATCAGATGTGTTTCTATTCAAGGCTTTCCAACACAAGAGAGGTGAGACTGGCACTTTAGCAGTTTGCTCCCAAGGTGGAACTCTGTTGTTTGACTGTCTGGGACTCTGCTGGCACAGAGGCTTGCTAGATAATCTGAATCTTCAGCTTTGGGAAGAAGCATGCCAGCAGAAATCTCTGTGCCTGACAGTAACAGCTTGCTTCGAATCCAGCCACATGTTTGTGGATTAAATATGGACCTTGGGTCTAACACCTGTAAGACGCAGCAGGGGCTGCCTCTCTTGGGCTCTCCGAACGATGCGTCGCAGTCTCTTAAAACGAGAGGCGTTGCTGTCACGCCGGCTGGGAATAGCTGGTGGGCACGAGGGGTCATCCTTGGTGTGTTCGTTTCTTGTCTTGATTAAGAATTAGTAGTGATCCACGTGCTCTGCTCCTTGTTTAAAGCTTGCTGTCAAATCATAGCTGGGTATTACCATTTTCCTTTGATCCCCTGCTGCCTGTCAGAAGCAGCGTTTCCTTCTCAGCGGGCTCATGATTGATATAGTGGAGTGAAATGTTGGGACAGTTGTTAATATAGTCTGCCTACAGACTGGGCAAGAGATGCTGCTGCCTCCGTGTGCCCGAGTGCCAGCACGTCGGTTGCTAACTCATGGGGAGCCTTCGGGGAGGAAGGCTGGAGTCTCAACTGAGTCTTGGGAAGAGCTCAGCTCTGATGTAATGTAAAAGCTAAGCCCAGGATGCAGAGCTTGAATCCCATCCGTGGGAGGCACGGAGGGATGTCCCAGCAGATTTTTAGGAGGTTGACGAGGAGAAGCTATGTTATCTATTTCTGAAATAGAAGTAATGATAAGAATGATTTTCTGTAATTTCTGTGCATTATCTCTAAATACTGTTTGGTTAACTTTTAATTGTGAGAATAACTGCGGTTTCTTAGGAGCGCAAGGGTTCCAGTTCAAGGCAGTTGCTTTAGGCTGCTGTAGCCGGTAACTGGAGAGATGCCCTGGGCTCCGTACGAGTTCCTACGCCCAAAGGAGGAGGGGGACCCGCTCCACTGAAGTGCGGGGGATCGTCGGGGGCCGAGTGTGCGCCAGGAAGAGGCCTCGTCGGAGCCGCTTTTGGCCAGCGTACCGCGGATCTGTGGGGGGAGGCTTTAGCTTGGCATGGATCCACGAGGCACGCACCTAGTCAGATAAAGATTTTATGTGGCTTGCGGCTGTCAGCCCAGTGTCTGGCCCTGTTCCGATCTGCCCAGGGTTACTTCTTCAGTGCAGAAGCTGCTGGGTGAGGCTGGGGGCTGGCAGAGCTCGGACCGGCTGTAGCTGGCCGCCTGGCCTCACCCAGAGCGCTGCTGGCCTTTCGCTCGATGAGCGTTTCCTTTGCACTTCTGCTCGTCTCTGTTCTGTGGCCCTGACACCTAGATCTGCTGCTGGGTTTGGTGGCTTGTTTAGCTAAAACTTTCGATCATCATCATTTTTGAACCCAGGGATTTCTAGTTAATTGGCTGTCTGTAGTGAGCATCAGCACGGGCAGTACTGAGTGTTGAATGTCCGCTTACCAACAGCGTGGTCCTTTGAGACTTCTGTTTGTTAGATCCCACAATCCATTTTTTCCTTTATGGCTTGGCTAGATAGGGTAACCAAAAGAGCCGATCCATGCAGCCCTTTGTAACAGACCGGTTTACCCGCTTAAAGCAGTGGTGGCCTCTGACTTGGAACTAAAATAGTTCCTTTGGTTTAGTTCAGTTCACTCCCAAAGGTATAATTATGATAAAAGAAATTATATTCACTTTAATTCCGCATAAGAGCATCCACTTATAAATACGATCTATTGTGACTAATGCATTTCTGTTCAGATCCCTGATATAAATTATCTGATCTTTTGGCACATCAGAGCCTCGACATTGTAATAGGCTCTTTAATGGTGACAGGTAAAGGGGATGCACCTGGTGGTGTAACCTTGCTGCTCTGTACAAAGTGGTAAGGACGCACACGCATCTCCCACCCCAGCTGCTATTTACAAACTTTTGGACACACAAATAGTAATGTAGTAGCAAACTTACTGTAGTTTTAAAAAATAAACAAACCTCCCCCTCGTTCTTTTAATTATTTCTACATTTCCTGGCACTTACTTCTTACTGCATGTATAATCCTTCGTTTGGTCCCTGGGCATTGCTTTTCTCTGTCCGCTGGGACAAAGTTTCTTTGTACTCTGCCTTCCTCACTGAGATTTCTGTAGGCTATAAATTGGTTATTAGTCAGACTTACGGGCATTCCTACAAATGCACGTGAACAAGATAGGACCTGTGTTCTCCTTGGTCACGGAACGCTCTCTGGGTTTTGGGGCGGTTTTGGTAATCGCTGGCTAGACCGTCCTAGGCGTGCAAGAGAGGCTTGCCTCTTGCCTTGGCTGCAGGCAAAGCTGGTAACGTGGCAGAGGTGCGTCTTCCTGCCAGACGTATCGGCAAACAAATCTGAGGCTAAAATGTGTTTTGTGGATGACCTCTAAACATGACCTGCTGGAATTTGGGGATGCCATTTTAGCAATACATAGTCTGTCTTTCCTTGGAAACTACTTAAATTAGTAATACATTCAAGTCAAATGCATTTAGGTGTGCACTGAGCTGGCAGCTGCCCCTCTTTACCTTCCAGAATTAGAAAATGCTTCATTAATTCAAGTCAGCGTCTTCTGTATGCCTCAGCTTGACCTTAGTGGTGTCCCAGTTTTTGACTATGGGGGCACACAGACCTGTTATTAGAGGGAAGACTCAGGTGTGAGCTTGCCAGGCTTTAGTTGCTGTAGGAGTGGTGCGCACTAGGATAACTCAGCTTTCTGCTCGCTGACTGTGTTCACAGCAAGGTAGGGCTGTGCATATGAACAACCGCAGAGCAGCTGAACCACTGACTGTATGCTTGCGTGCTTTTATGTTCTTCAAGAGCCTGCTTATGTAGTCAAGTTCTCAGACACCCAGAGAACAGCCTTGTGAACCCCTGGCATCTCTCTTTATGGTGTATATTCTTTGTACCTGTTGATTTAATGGTAGTAACAGGTTTGAAAGGGCTGTGTAACAGTCTGAGTTGGGTATTCGACCTGATCTGGGGGTCTGTGTTGAGGATGCTGACCATTTGTGTCCAGCACGGTGTTTGAGCAAATTTCAATGTCCTTCATTCAACCAAGTCCAAGAGCTCGGAGCTGAACCTGGGAGCAGGCGGGCCTGAAAGCACCTGGAGGGCAGGGGCTGCTGGGGCAGTCAGGTGCGTGCAGTCTTGGTGGGCTTTGGTCTGGTGCCTTCAAATCCATGCTCGAGATGAATGCATGTTTAACATCCTCATGGTTTACCCAAGCATTGGTCTGAGGATCATATTAGTTGAGTGTATAGGACTGTTCACATCTCCTCTGCACAGCACCAAGGAGTAGCGAGGCATGCAAGGCCCTCTTCTGCCATTGTAGAGCGTTTATATACACGGATGGTTTCTTCAGGCCCTTTGTTTCAAGAAGCTGCTAGAAAACACACCAACTCCATTCCTCTTGCTTACTTCTGTGCTTCTAGAGTGATGTTCCCTGACCGCTTTTTGCAGCATTGCGGTAGCATGTTTCCCTGTAGGTGCAGTGGGAACCATCTCTGACAGCACCATAAGCCCAAGACCCAGAAAATCCCCAAAGGGCAGGGAGAGGCAGACGGTGAAGTGTGGAGCCAGCTTTACATTAGGATGCTCTGACCTGCAGCACCAGCCATCTTCTGCTTTGCACAGCGTGGCACGGGCGCCCTGCCGCTGAGCTGGAAGGGACTGTGCCCTCCCCACGCAGCTCCTCACCGCGTCCCGGCTTGGGCGATGCAGGAACTGGCACTCCAGCACGAAGTGGGAGAGGTTTCTGCCTGTTGTAAAGGAGTAAGGTTGGTCTTGATTTAACAGTGCCTGAGGGTTCAGCATCTTTTGGGAGGTGCTGTTGACTCTTGAGGGACAAGATGCCTTGCAGAGGGATCTAGATAGATTGGAGCATTGGGCAGTCATCAATAGCATGAAATTTAACCCAGATGTGTCCCGATGACTGAGCTGGAGACAGCTCCTGTGCTTCATTTCTGTGTTTTTCTGCTTTGCTCTCAGCTAGTGCATGTGTCCCATGATTTTTCTCTTTCATTTTCATTCATGCTTCGCAGTAGATGAGCAGCTTCGTGAACTAGGTAACTATGAATTTTTTTTTTTCCTCCACTCCACTGCATCCTTTTCCACTTTTCTCCTTGCCGTGTCCTCCGTGTGTGGGAGTTTACAAGGGCTTTTGGAGACCAGTCTTTCCTCTTCTTTCCTTGATTCCTGCTGTCTGTCCTGGATGGGGTTGGGGGGCAGAGTACAAGAGACCTTCCTTTCCCATCCTGATGGTTTTCCCACAGTCCCTGAAGTTTCTCCGTTCTTGTATCTCTTGTGACGTACACGGGAAGACCAGCTGAGGAGGTGCACACGCCTCCTAAGAAGATACTCCTGCGGTGACTGGTGCGAGCTGTGGAAAGGCGTGAGCTGCTGCCAGGAGAGTCTCTGCAGAAGTGCTAGCTGCCTGCCTGCTGCTCGCTGCTGAGGTGGCGCAGGACAGCAGGGAAGAGGCAGTACCAGACCCTGCTGCTTCCCCTCTTGCTTATGAACAAGGTGCCGAAGTTCGCACCCAGGTCACGTCAGGTCTTGGCGTATGTTGTTGGGATTTTTCAATGCCAGGATATAAGTATTTGAGCTTAGTCAAGAGGGACGGATACCATACTCCTCTTTGTGACACCAGTCCCCCCAGGCTGGGATCCAAACCCCTGATCCATGAGGATGTGACTGGGGAGCACCAGGTCCAGCAGCACTGCCCCCGGGAAGTGCTGTGCACCACCAGCGTCTCCATCTGCTCCCGTTGTCCTCTTCCGTGGGGGAGCCTTGAGCTGAGTCCCGCTGAAAACGCCATCTCGCTCCTGGGCCTGCAAAGCAAGCCCCGCTCACTCCAGATAGATGCCCTCTCACTGCCAGACAGGTCTCGCCCCTTGCTCCAGCACGGCGGGGCCAGGTAGGTTTAAACCCAGGGTCTGCCTCCTCCAGGCTGCTGTTATGATAAAGCCAGCTGCTAGTCGATGCAGGAAGGGTAGAGGAAACTCTGCATGAAAACAAAATTGTCTTCCTAATTCACAGTGAATAATAGTGGGCTTCTGCCTGTAAACACTGTTGTACTTTACAATTACAGGCAGGGCTGGCAGTTGAGATTGCGATGCACCTTCTGGGCTTTCCCAGGCTGGCTTCTCCCATCCCTGTTATCGGCTGTGGCCGTGGCACGGGAGGGCAGCTATCCACGCTGGAAAGCAGGAGGAGGAGGCGCAGCTTCACGGGAACGCTGTGGACAGCTAGGGTCTAGCTTCAGGGTAGGATGCAGCAGAGACAGCACAGGAAAGGCGAAAGGCAGAAGGCCAGGAACAGGTTTGGAAGCGTTTTTCCTCCTTAGGATGAAAGAGGACCTCTTAGCCTGTCAGAGCCGTGGGCGCTACGTGTTCTCGATGGGAATAGGCTTCAGAATTTATCTGCAGACTTGGAAAAGTGACACCAAGCATGTGTTCAGATGTGATTTTTTTTAAGCTTAAACTGCTCCCAAATGGGGTTGCTTTTGTGTGTTGGTGGCAGTAAGCACCTTGCAGAGACCTTTTGTGCCAGATTTAAGTCCGTTGTCTGGAGTGTCCCAGTGTCGTGGCTGACTGTGCAGAATTTGTCAGAGGTTTTTTTGTTTATGTTAGACCCTGTGAAAATGTTTTCTTTCAGCTGTAGTTCTGAACCACAACTGGGCTCTAGTTCAGTTCCAGGCTCAGCTGGAGCTTGTTGTTTAAAAGGTCATTGAGGCAAATAGCTGGTATAGGAAAAGTCATACTAAAGAGTTAACTTCAGGCACATTAAAGGTTGCTGAAAACCGAATGTTTTGATGAAAAAATGTGAGACGTCATAACGCACTGGCAGCTCCGCCATGACGATTTACCCTCTGGTAAACCGTTGCCAGTGTTTCCCTGAAACGCTATTACATCGGCAAGTGCTGATTCTGCTCGGGAGTGTTTTCCTGGGGCTCTGCTGACTCACGAGACCAGATCCGTGCCACAGCGCTGTCTGCGTGGCTTGCCTGGCCCCGTCGGGAGGAGGAACCGCGCTCTCCCGTGGTGCCACCCTGCCAGCCAGCACCAGGCAGACGCGGACGTGTGATGGGAGGACGCTGACCTCGTCAGTCTGCAGCCGGGGTCTGGCAGGCTGGTGAACGAAGCGTATCCCCCTTCTTCGGTATCCCAAGCCTTGTCTTGTATGTGAAGTGCAATTGTGAATTTGAGCGTTGCTGTAAAGGGATTCGCTGTTCTTTAAGGAACAGCGGTGCTTGCCAGTTTACCGTGAAGTGCTCTCGTTGCCGAGCACAGTGAAGTGCAGAATGAGGTGCTCTAGCAGAGAGTGGAAGCGCTGCTTCAAAAAGGAGAGAAAAAAAAAGGTGTTATCAATATCTGCTTCAAATGTAGCGGTATTTCTGCTGTTGCTGGGGCCCCTCTCCTGCCATTTTTACTGGGAACTTCCCACCAATGCTCCATGCTCAGTATTAATTTCTGGATCCAGTACCTTTCAGTAGCCTTTGACTCTTAATTAGGAAATGCAGTACCTCCTCTGCCTACATACTGGCTACTTGCTCTTCATCCTTGGCTTCCTTGAGCTGCTTCAGAACCGCTCCTTTAAGAACTTCCATAAAAATGGAGTATTTTTCTCTTCCTCCCTTGTAATTTTCTTTGCATTTTTCGTCCCTCGCCGTTGTTTGGTGTCAGGGATGCTGCTCCAGGTCTTAGGCGAAGCATGGCTGCGAAGGACGCAGAACTCCTTCCTATCTCTTTTCTTCTAGGCAGGAATTTCTCTCGCTTTCCTAGGCAGCTTCATTAATTAGCACATTTCTTTCCCCCGAAAGGTTTTCCTTCACTTTGCAGCACTTGCAACATGGATAGCATATGTTGTCAGCCATACGCCGTACCAAGTGTTTACTGCACATACGTCTTACTGGGTCGCTAACTTCTAGTCTCTGCTAAGAACCCGTGTGACGTCGGGATCATTGATGAGACTTTGTGCTAACACCTCTTTCTTAATATCAAAACTGACAAGCGTGTGCAGGGCGGTACCTAGGTTTCGTTATTATATTTCTTCATCGTTCTGCCCTTATTTTTTCTTCTTTACAAGTTCCCAGGATTTTCAGTCTTTTACCATAAAAAGCCCTTTCGTGGCTCTGGCCACGTCACTTGTTGGTCTGTAACTTTTCTGTAAAGTACTCTTGAAATGAAGTGGCCAGCGTTGCACTTGATGCACAGACGAGGTGGCCCACTCTACCGTGTCGTGTGTTTTGTTCTCCTGATTTTAAAAATGTTTTTTCTTGTAGTTATGGCAGCTATCCAGAAGTCTCAGCACCTGCTTGCCATGCTTCTGGCATCTCCTTGCTCTGGGGATGTATTTAGTTTGAACGCAATAAAGTGCGAGCTTCTCGGATTTTTCTTAACGTTCGCTGCATGGTGTGCACCATACAACTGCTGTCCACGGGCGTACGACACAATTACCCTCTGGGGCCATGATTTTTCATATTCCTTGCATAACCACCTTGCCCCAGTTAGCAGCAGTAGTTTTGTGTGATGTCGGTTCAGTGCAAGGGCACCTTCTCTTCTCCATGTTGTTGTCCTTTAATAGAAGAGTGTAAAAACGGTCGTGTTTGATCAGGACAAAGAACCACCCGGCTCCACTTGTTGTTGGTGAGAGTGGCCCAAAGCAGCAGTCTGTAGAAGACTTTGAGGAGAGGAAGGTGCGTGGTGGTGCGCGGCTGGCGGCTGGGAGGTTACACTTGGAATGACTCAAGGCTTAATTGATAGCTCTTGGTGATTTTTTTTTTTTCCTTCATTAATTTCTCCAGTGGCATATTGAACCTGTGATAACTTCTGCTGTCAGTAATGTCCTATGGCAAAGCGTTCCTCAGCTTAGTAAGCACTGTATGAAGAGTTACCTCCCCGGTTTTGTTTTAGACCTGCTGCCCAGCGTTTCGGTTGGTGCACCCCACCTCTAGTGCTAGGAGAAGCAATGAACAGCTGATGCGTGTCCATCTTTTCCTGACGTGTGCGATTCCACTGACCTCCCACTCCACTGGTCTCTTACAAGCTGAAGGGTCCTGTCTATGCATTATTTCGTGTGCAGATGCTATTCCAGACCTTTGCTCTCGTTGCCCTCCTCTGGAACTTCTCCCAGTTCCCTTCGTCCCTTTTGGAAGGGAGAGACTGGAGCCGTGCGTGCTCTTGAATAGGTGGGCACGCTCGGGATTACGCGGTGGCTCAGTGACAGCTTTGCTCACGCTTGATCGTACTGAACCTGCAGCAGCGAGGGAACAAAGCGTTTAGGGCCCCTCCTAACCTGAAGAGAAAGAAATAGTGCTAGGGAATGGTCTCGGGCCCAGCGAGAAGGAAGATACTGATGAAGCTGGTCTTCATCGTATAATAGTGTGCCAAAGGACGGCTAGTACCAGCTTATTCTTTTCACAGAAACTGGCTTTAAAAGGCCTTTTAACCTTGCATTAACTGTGGAAATTAAAGAAAAAATAACTTAAAAAATACAAAGCAGTTAATAAGACTTTCAATTTAACATTTCCTCTCCGTGTCTCAGGAGGGAGCAGTATTTGAAACCTCCATGCTTGATCTTTTTTTTTTTTTTTTTTTTTTTGTTGGTACCTGCTTTTTTGGGGAGGTAAAGTGAAAGTTAGCCGTGGTGATCTAGAGCAGTGGGGTGGAATCTAGGCCTTTTAAGACAGGATAAAATAAACAGTTTCTGCTCCTGATGCACCTTTGGGTATCTGCACTCAACTACCTTGTGCAGCATAAACACGTCCTTATTTTCAGACCTGCTGCTTGGAAAGCACGGCAATAGTGCAAAACGTGGTCAGCCCTTCAGAGACCTGATAAACTCATCTCACCTCAAGGCTCTCCAAGGCTCTGTTGTTTTCGGCTGCCACTGGTCATATGTTCAAAGTGACGTTGTATTCCTCATACGCTAACCCAGGCTTTTCACAAAAAAAGAAAAGGATAAGAAATAAAGCAGTAGCAGAGGGATGAAGTGGGAATGCAGAGAGGAGAAGGCAGGGAAGGAAAGCTGTGGGGATAAGCAGAACAAGGCAGCAGCTCGCTCCAGATGGAAGAGGTGGGAAGCCGCTGATGTCTGGCCACAGTCTCCAAGAGCTGTGGGCAAGCCCTCGGTGTTGTAGGGCTGGTTGGAAACGCCGGCACGCCGAGGTGAGTCACGAGCTGCTTTTGCTGCGCTGTCTGCAGGACTGGCTAACGCCGTGCCTGGCTGCGCCCGGCGGTGCCAGGAGGGTGGCTGCTGCTCAGGAGTGCCTTTCTCCCTGCCCAGGCTGGGGTCTGCGCGTCCCTCTCTGGTCTCTGCAGGAATGGGCTGCGGGGGCGGCTGCTAATCAGAAATGAATCCTTCCTTTCATCTGCTCCCTTCGTGTCTGTGTGGGTGTTTCTGTCTCAAGCAAATTGGATTGCAGGTTGATGAAGCAGCGCCTATGGGAAAAGTGGGGAGCGCAGCTCCAGCGCTCAGACTGGCGGCTAGAGGCGGCAGCCACGTTCAGCGAGGAGTGCCGGGGCAGCGGCAGCAGCTCGCTCCGGCTCCTGGCGCAGGCAGCGTGGCGGCCGTGCGCCCGCTGACCTGCAGCGAGGCTGGCTGAAGCCCCGGGGCCCTGGTTGCCCCCAGGCCGGTGAGCAGGAGGCAGTGCAGCGTGGGGACGGGCACAGCGGCCATGCCTTGCGGAGAGCTGATGGCCTCAGGGAATCTTCCAGCATCTGGTGCCCTGCTGCTCGATCAAATCCAGCCCCTGGAGTGGCCCTCGCAAAGTTGTTCGCTTGCCTGTCCATAACGGACTTGGGAAGAGAAAATTAAATACAGTATTAATGAATTTGGGAGCTTCCACAAGGACTGAGCAGTTTTTTAGTGCCTGCTGTTTATTTCACAAGGAATTTTAATGCTGACTCCAATCGCTCTGGTGTCCACTGCGGTTTGGACTCAGCCTGTCAGCACGTGGTCCTTTCCCCCCCTTGCTGGCTCCAAGTAGAGAACTTCCCAGCTTCGATTCTGCCCCCCTGGCTGTAGTTATTTCCTACATGGCTGTAAGGTTTTCATGTCGACTGTGAAGTCTTTTGATTGTACGTCCATAGGTGATGACACCAAATGTCGGCGTTAACTTGGGGAAGCACCTGGGGTGGCTCTCCCTGGCCCTTTCCCAGTATCTCGCTGGTGGCGGGGCTCCGTGGGGCCGTGCACCACCATATCCCAGTAGTGTCCCAGGGTAGGTCGCCTCCTTGGTCTCTTTGTACTCTGCCATCATGGGAGACAAAAGCCGGGGCAGTATCCCTCTGGAAGCTGAACTGATGAGCTGAGTGTCCCTAACAATGCTCTAGTTCTGTGCTTTGTACCTTTGTGTCAAATTCAGTGTATTTAATATCACAGAAGATGTTTAATTTTCAAAGTGCTTCACTTTTGTTTGGAAGAAGTGCAGTGTCATGCTGCAAAGCGCCTTGGACAGGAGGAGAGGTCTGTGCTGCTAATTACAGAGCAGCGAGCTCTTGGCATTTGAAATTGCAAAGGTGTCAGTGGGCTGCTCAGAAGTATATGAGCTGGTAATTTTTGTTTAAAAAAAAAAAAAAGCAGTAGTGAAATGGCTCCGAGTGTTAAAGGAAAAGGTGACATACTACCACTTGCAGTGCTGCAAGCTGTCTGTGGAGTCAGGCAGAGAACAGCCCCCCTTGTTCCCTCTCTCCGAGCAGTCTGCAGACAGCACAGCATCCGTGCCTACCAGGGCAGGCAGCTTGCAAGCTGGCTGCCGAGAGCTGTGGAGGGATACCGTGATGCAGAGTGAGTGAGCAATAAAATGTCTGTTGAAGTTCAGAGCTAACAAATGCAAATCATGCACATAGTGAAGAATAGCCAAATGATGCATATGCAGCAATGGGAGTCAATTAGCTATTGGCATTCAGACAGTAGATCTTGGAGTAGCAGTTTCTCTGTAGCATTGTCAATAATAATTATAAATAAAGAGATAACGAGCCATACTCTCTGTAAAATCAGTGCAGTGCTCCAGAACTGGTCAACCCCAGCCCAACTGATGGAAAGTTAGGAATTATTAGCAAAGCTCTTAAGACCAAAGCAAAACCCATCAAGGTGCATAGAGTAAATCCCTGACGTGCCTCAGCGGACAGCTGAAGCCCCCCTCTCCCTGCGGCATACGGCTGGGTTGGCAGAGCCAGAGCGGGTGCTGAGGGCGATCCGGAGCCTTCAGTGGCATCTGCAGAAGGAGATGCCCTCGTGCAGTTTAAGACTTATCTGTTTGGGAGATAAATGGTGTGACAGCAGTCTGTAATTTCATGAATAGTTTGGAGAAAGGCTGCTTACTAATCCTCTGATATGGGAACCTGGAGGTGCTCAAAGAAATATTGGCTCCAGCCTTAAGACAGAGCAGAGCACTTTGTTGTGCAGCGTGGTGTTAAACTGCAGAATTTATTGCTGCAGGACACTGTGGAGGCCAAGAATGTGAACGGATTTTAAAAAAGGAGTAGGTTCATTTATGGAAGACCGGTTTGTCAGCGTCTGTTAGGCAGTACAGCCGCTGCAGTCTCTGGCTCTGGAAAACCCCCTGGACTGTCTGCGGCTGGAAGCCGAGCGTGCTGTTCCTCGCAGCCCTTCTCAGGCAGCTGCCATCACCTGTGGGTGCTGGGGACAGGGTGGTGGGTGCTTAAGCCTTCGGCTGGGTTCACGAGGGCTAAGCTGGCGTTGCCCACGGCTCCTCCTTTGGACGTGGAACTAGGTTCTCTGTTTCAGGCAGCTGGCAAGCCCCTGAAAGAATTTGTCTGATCTCTATGGCTGTTGTTTTCGGTCCCAAACGGGGAATATGAGAAACGAGAATGATTTTGTCCGTTGTGCTGCGCTCAATGTGCAAAGGGAGGAGGGAGAAAGCGAGCATCGCGCAGGGCAAGGCGAGGCAGCGTGTGCTGAGCCCTTTGGGCTGCCTGGGCTCAGAGTGCTGAGTTTGGCTTAGCTCTGGTCTTGCAGAGAGCGTTTTGGACGGCAGCCTTCGCTCCAAGCTCTCGCGGCTGATGGATGGCTATTGACGCCTCCGCAGCGAGCCTGTGCTAGTCACTCTGCTTTCCTGCCCGCTTCTTCAGAGCGATGTGTCAGGGCGGGGATTCCTTCCCAAGAGGCCACCGAGTGCTTTACAGTTCAGGCTTTCCTCTTTATATGGCTCTTGAGTGGATCTGGGGGATTCCTAATCCTCCTGTCTTTAAGGACAAGCTTTCTCAGCTGCAGCAGTAAATTAAAATCGCAATTGCCAGTCCCTGCATAAGTATCTGATCCCGAAATGTTCCTCAGAGTGGGACTCATTCAGCGAGGGTTTAGAAAAATCACATCAGCCCGTAATAACCTCCAAGACGCTTTCTTGCCTTTCTTTGACAAGGCATTTTAGCTGCTTGAGTGGTGTTAATACGGCAAAGCACGTCACAGCACTTCAATGGAAAGAGGATTCAGGCAGCAGACAAAGGGATTTCCTGAACTCCGGGACTCTGACGGGACTCCTCCTCCAGGAAAACAGCTTGTCGGCGAGGAGCAGGGGGGAGACGAGCAAGCAGCGTGATGCAGCTTGGCAAGGTGGTTGTGCTTCTCCTGGATCTCTGTTCCTCCTGGCAACCCCGGCGCTAGTGCGTGGCTGCGAGTTTGTTCTGTGGGCAGCACGCTGAGCTCTGGGTGTGAGCCGGCTGAGAGAGTTCTCTGGCTGCTTTTCCGTGTTCAAGAGCTGGGGAAGCCTGTGCTGCTGCTTCCTTCACAACAGCAACGCCACTGAAGCTGCTGAAAGCCCGTGACCCCTGCAGACCAACGGCGTGCGTCCTGCTCTGCAGTGCTGATGGCCATGCCCAGCGTGGCAAGGCATCGGTATGCGCAGCAGGACCGTGGCAGTGCTGGGCTCTGCCGTTAGTGCTCTAACGGCCCCACTCTTCTCTCTGATCGCCCGCCAGAGGGTTGGAAATGAGATGGGCAAGGGCATGTAAGATGGTAATGAGGCAAAAGAAGCAAAATGTCTTGTGCTGAGGAGAAAACTGAGACAGGCATCAGCTGGCTGGGGGGGATGCGGTGTCTGTGTCACCCCTTTGTGCAGAAGACAGGGGTGATGCAAAGGGCCCCCCACTCAAGGGCTGCTGAGCCGTGGGCTCTGAATCCAGAAAGTCCTCCTGTAGCGGAGCTGCCAGGGCTGAACCTGCCAGCAGGGGAGCGGGGAGCAGCGCAGAGTGCCCTCCCCAGGGGCGCAGAGTGCCCTCCCCAGGGGCGTGCTCTGGTCCTAGGGGACGCGTTCCTTGGTGTAAGCTGGCCAGGAAGGCAGAACATGGACAACTGAGTGCTCTGTGCTGGGCAGCTGCTTCTTTTCCCTCTGCTGTCCTTACTGGAGAAGGGAGAGGCTGGCTGCTCTTCTGCCTTGCTCTTCAGACCATTGTCACCAGTGTGTCTGCTCGCCTTGTGTGCTGCCTGCAGCACTAGAAATGTGCAGTTCTCCTTCCTTCCTTCCCTGTGCTGGGAAATCAAGCAAGGATTATATGTAATTTTTAATGAATATGTTACACTTGTTCAGTGCTCTGTGTATATATTGGCAATAGAGGAGAAAAAAAAAAAAAAAACCAAACCACCAACATCCTAGGAGAAAGAAGAAAGAAAGGCTTTAGTGTTGCCTCTCCTGCAGCAAGAAATGTGCTGATGTCTAAGGAGCAGACAACGCCTTCTCTTGGGGTCTTCCTCCCAGGCCTTTTGGTCCTTTCACGTGCTCTGTGAGAAGCCAGTGCAGAAGTCGGCACGCAGGAGCCTGGCTCCCGTGTGGCTGGAGAGGCACGTGTGCTCTGGGTGGCCGGAGTCCCTGAGGCTTCGGGGGTTTGTTGTTTCTTGTATCTAGTAGTACCGTGTGTGTGAAAACAAGACCAGGCTATTGTCCTTCAGGATGATATTGAGCCTGCAGGTGCCCAGGCATCATGCAGGTGGTTTTTGTACATACTGCTCTGCAGTGCTCGAGATTGCAAGGAATCCAGGAGCCCTCTAAATTTTAACTGTGTAATTATATATTAAAAAAACTCTACAACAATGCATCTGCAAAGTCATGTCTTTCTCATAGTTAACTTCTAGCTGCTCTCTGTGAGTGTTTTGCCAAAGAGTGGGTCCTCTTGCTGCTGGTTGTGTGGATGGATGTGATGGAAGGTGGGCAGAGCTGTGTTAGGTGCACATAGCTCTTACTTCCATTTCTGTCATCCAGCCACTTCATCTCCTGGTTGCCTGCAGGTGTCAGTCGGACTAGGGAGATGTGATCCTTCCAAAATCTTGACATACGAGGGATCCAGCAGCAGGAATACAATTGCCTGCAACTCTTTTTGGGTACACCTTCTGAAGAGTTTCTTATGTTTGTGTCCTCCTGTCTCCTCCAGCAACACAGGAGTGTTTCATGAGCACTGCCTCTGCACAGATGGGAGGAGTGCTGGTCCTTCCCAGCCTCTGTGCCTGCTGCGTGCCCTTCCCTTGGCAGGAGATGTCTGAGGACCAGGAGATCTGCAGGGTGCAGATGGACTAGAGTTACATGGTCATCCAGAGATGACTCTGTTGGCTGTTAAAACTTTTATGTGCTGACAAGAGATTTCAGTGACCTTTAGTCCTTCTCATCTGGGCAACCCCTCTGTAATTCTGCGTCTGCTGATCGTACGTCCATCGCTGTCTCCTGAGTCTATCTGATGTCCGTACTTTGGGGGAGATGTTAGCAAATTAGAAGAAGTGTAGAGGAGATCGTAGGAAAGGGATCCGACTCTGGAAAGCTTACATGACAGCTTTATGGAAGGAGGCAGCTTATAGACAGGACTCCAACGTAGCGCAGAGGGAAACAGGATGGTAGAAGCTGAAATGAAAGCTTCAGGCTACAAGAGCTGAGTGTTGTGGGGTGGGGTTTTGGGGTTTTGGTTTTGGGTTTTTTGTTTGTTTGTTTTGTTTTAAATCTCAGGGCTGTGTAACCACTGAAGTAACTTACCAAGGGCTGAAGTGGGTTCCCTGCCTCAGGCGTCTGCTCTGGCCCTAGCGTCAGTGAATTGTTGGGGCACTGAAGATGGGATGTGGTGCATTTACCATCCCCTGAAGTTAAAGAAAGATTTGGTGTTTCTTTCTAAAACACTTGTTCTAATACAGAGTAATGGCAGGACACAGAGATTCTGGTGGCTGGCAAAGCAAGATTAATACAGCAGTTTCCTCCATCCTCAGAAAACACGAACTCGCAAAGCCCTGAATCTTTGAGCGTGTTGGGTTTGGCTTGCTGCGTGACCTGCCGGAGCAGAGTGCCCATGGCTGTGGGAGCTTCCTGGGGATGAGGGGAACGGACTGGATGAAACGTGGGACTCTTCCAGGCAGCGGTTCTTTGTGAAGTCCCTACTGGGACCTGCAGCCTGGAGACCCAGGCCCACGTGTGTCCTGAAACTAACTGTGGAGGGAGATGGGCGAAGAGGCAAGCATTTGGATTTTGCAGCTGAAACTTTTTGAGACCCCGGTGGTGAAGTCGAGGACAGTGAGCCTGGTGTGCCCACCAGCTGAGAGCTGTCACTGGGAGCTTCTCTCCAGCCCTCCCTGAGCGGTGGAAGCTGTGGTCAGCACGAATCCTGTCCAGCCTTGGCTCTGATTTCCTGCTGACTGGGGTTCATTTCCAGAGGCTCATCTTATTGGGACTGAGCTTAGTGTAGATGTTGAAATCCTTTACCTATGTTTACGCCTCCCTTCTGGGTCGGTGAGAGATTCCATAGCAGGGAGAGCAAAGGTGGCCAGGATGGGATCGCTGGAGTTGTGCTGCTGGTCCCTGTTCAGAAGCTGTCAGAAACTTCCTATTTAGTGAAACCCACGGACTCAGTGTTGCTTGTCATCTGTTCATCTCACTGTGAACAGCATCGGCTGTTGAGGCTTGGTTTCTGGTTTGTGCAGACAGGATGGTTTCAAAACAGAGAGGCTCCCACAGCCCTTATTGTCCCACCTTTTCTGGCCTGGTTTCCCTCTGAGTGAGCAGTCAGTGGCAGCGGGTACGTGCCCGACCTCCTGGAGGCTAACTGTGCCGTTACCAAATGCCGTGGATGGGACATCTGCCCGGTCCCTGGCAGAGCTGGCACGTGGGCTGCCCTGAGACCTTGAGCCAGCTCCTGGGCATGTGTGTCAGTGAGGACATTCCTGCAGCTCTCTGCCCAAGACAGAAGTCACGAGCATATAAAACTTCTGCTTCAGGTACAAACCAGCTCTTCTGACAGATTTGGGAAGACTCCCCCCATCCCCCTCCCCAAGGCAAGTGATTCTGTTCCAGTCTGTTAGAAGGAACCTTGCTCCTTCCCCCAGACATCTCCCTCTTTCTCCTTTCGCAGACAGGAGAGTAGGCTAGATGAAGTCCTGCTCAGGCAGCTGCATGATGCCCGTGTTCCTCCTCGCTTGCCAGCATCCTGCGCGGCGTCGTGTGGTGCTGTCGACTGCGAGCAGCGATCTCCGCTTCCGACGGCCCTGCCTCTGCAGAGAGGTTTAGCCCATGGAAGCTCTAGCTCGTGCCTGGGATGCTTCACCTGCTCCTCCCGCCTGTTCCCAGCCTGCCAGCACCACTCCCGGTGCTGCCTGTGGTTGCCTGACAGGCAGTCGAGGTGTGCACAGGCACTGTGCAGACTGTCCATAGGTGTGGTTCATGTTCAGTGGCTGGGGCCCAGCTGCACCTCCCGTTACTGTAGGCACTGAGCTGAATTGCCTGGCTCTGACCGCGCTTCCCAAGTTGGGGGGAGCGGGGAGGTGCCGGAGCATACGATGGCGCGCGGGCTGAGCTGCCCTTTGTCTCTCTCCATGTACCGCACTGGCACCACGGCTCCTAGCTGAGGCTCATCACCTAGCGCTTGCTCCAGTGGGTGCGTTGGTTGGGTAACCATGTTAGCCAAGATAAACGTGGGCTTTAGAGGGGCTGAGCTGGCCTTTTTGTGACCGACACGATGGGTGGACAGGTGAGAGCTTGGGCCAGCGTGAATTGGAGCACGCAGCATAGGGTCGAGGCTGCCCTGTGGTCCGGGTGGGGTGCGTTCACAGCAGGAGGAATTTCTGAGATTTAGGAATTGCAGACTGCCGTATTGGGTACCTAATCACCAGCAAAGGTGGAAGTAGCCTATTTTCTGGATTTTCTGTTTGCTGCTTTTAGTACCGTTTCTGACCAGGGATTATTGACTAGTTTCCACTTTATCCTTCTGAGGCAGACACTCCTGTGGCCTTCAGCTCATCCTCAGACATCATCTTTTTGATTGGTTTGTCCAGATCCGAAGACTGTCAGATATGACCGCTGCTGCGTTGTCATCTGTTGCTGGCAAATCGGAGGAAGAGGGAATGAGTGTGGGGTGTGTGCGTATTGTATATTACGCGAGGTGCACAACACTTCACCCTTTTTTTTTTTTTGTGTGCTTTGTATTTACCTGGAGTGCCTCTGTAGTCATTCCTTGGTAACGAAAAAAAGGAAAAGCAAGGAGAGAAGCATTACAAACAGCTGTCCGCACTGCTGCGTCACTCTGAGCATTGCTCTCCCTGTGCCTCTGAGGCTCGGGCAGTCCCCAGATGCTGCTTTTTATCACGGGTGATCTCTGAGCCCACCCGCTCACAGGTACCCCCGTACCTCACCTTCTGTCCAGCACACCAACAGCCAGTTGTTATGGGAGTGGATCTGTTGCTATCGAATTACCAACTTTGTGTTCTAATCAGGGCTCCTTAAAATCAACTTGTTTTGTGCTTTGCACATGTATTGACATCTTGGGTACAGAAGGTGCTGGGTGTGCCTGCTGCCTATACCTTTGTTTGCACACACGTGTGAACCCTCCCCCCGCTGCTCTTGGCACGTGTTGAACAGCTCTGCTGTGCCCGAGCTGCCTGGCTGTGCTCGCTGCCGACGTCTGTGCTTGCTGGCACGGGATAGCCCAGCGGCGCCTGCAACCTGCAGCTGGAGTTAGACGTACCTGAGGTGCCCGCCCGCTTTCCCAAAAGTCTTTCCCTGTTGTGGGGCAGATGCTGATGAGCACAGGGAAGGAAGAGATGGAGTGGAAGTGTTGCAGGCTGAACTGTGCATATTTCTGGGATGTGAAGTGAAGAGCATCGGTGGGACTGGTTTTCAGTTCAAACCAGCTTGCTTTGGGGCACTTTCAGAACCCAGAGGAATGGAGTCTGGGCTTCTCCCTGCTTTTCTCCGCCTCGATGCAGTCAGCCATGCAGGGAACGGGTGAGGAGCTGTGATGAATCCGATTGAAGTATGCAGCACCAGGAGAACTCCCAGAGGTTTTCCCGTCAGGTCTGTTATGCCACTTCCAAATGAAAGGGGGCTGAACACATGCAAACAAGAAGCTTTAGAGCCAGGAGAGGACACCAGGTGCCAGTTGCGCCCACTACAAGGGAGAAGCGTCTCTGTGGGAGTCTTAGGTCAGTCCTGGTGAGATCTCTTTGGGGGGTGAAGGAGTTTCTCTGGAGACCTAGGAAAGGGATGGATGGATGTGAGCAAGCTGGAAAGGCTGGATGTGTTGGTGCTCTGTGGAGGGAGGGAAGGAGCGAGTTGGCACTAGCTGGAGGGGAGATTGCGATGGGGGTTGCTGTGCTGGTGGTGCTTCCTCTGACCGGTTCTCTCCTACCTGCTTTTATCCAAAGTTTGCCCTTTCGGCTGGAGGCTCTGTTCTTCTGCGAGCGGGCATATCGGGGAGCCTTGGAGAAGCACAGGTGGGGGGCGCGTGTTACCTGCCTCTGCCTGTAAGGCACTGCATGCCCAGGGCTCTTCCTCCTGGGCCCACAGGGGAGAAGGGTCGCGTCATGAGCAGACTCCTCCAGCAGTGCTGTATACTCCTCCTTTGCTGGAAACTTGAAATACTTCCTAAAAAGTCTCCTCTGGCAGGTTGCTGTTTGTGGCTTTTGGAGAGACAGCCAGCCAACAGTCGGTTTGGCCCGTGCCGGGGTCCTGCAGCAGGAACACGGCTGCCTGCAGTTCTTCCATTCACCGGCGCTCATGGTCAGCGCCTCCGGCACCGGGGCAGCACCTGCTTGAACTCGTGCGTGATGTGCTGCAGCTACAAGCCACACAGTCACGAGGTCCACGCATTCACAAGGGACCAGAAGCTGCAGAACATCTTTAGAAGCAGCCTGTTAGTCCTTGGCATGATCCTGCCTGCTGGGAATGGGAATAGGAGCAGCCCCATCAGCCTCTCCTCAGCAGTGGCCAGCACCAGGTGCCTGGGGAAGAGAATGAGATTGGGAAGCATATGAGGCTCAGAGCTCTTCATCTGTGTTCATAGTCCCTAACAGTGCTTGTTGGGGGTTCTGTAGGGGTCTCCTCTCTTTGCTCCTTTAGCCCATACAAATTACGTGCAGCTATAGCAGCTTAACTGTGCATTGTGTGAAAAGCCATTTCTTTTGAGGCTTTTTTGGTCTGCTCTCTGCTGGTTTTGCTTGACGACCCCTAAATTTTTGCTGAAAGAAGCAGCAGGCAGGGAATCCCTGTTCATGCAGTGCTGCTCTTGACTTTGTACTCTTCTGTCTTAGCCCTTTGCTCCCAGGCCACATTCCTTGTCCGGGAGCCATTACTGCCCTGTCCTGGTCACCCTTTTCCGTATCTTTCCCAGTTGTGCTCTGACATCTCTGAGCTGGGGGAGCTGAACTGCACATGGTGTTCAAGATATTCTCTCTTTCCTGATCATCCCTAACACTTGATTGGGTTTTTGTTGCTGTCAGTCCCTGAGCTGTTCTCACACGAAGATCTAAATCAAAACCTCATTCCTGAGGGGCATCAGCTCAGAGCCCAGCATTGTACACGCGGTATGAGTTACTTCTGCTCATACGCAGCCAGGCACATTTGCCTGTATTTGATTTGACCTGTCGCTTCCTTGCCCCTTTGCTCGGTGTCGCACGCTGTAAGCATTAGGAGTGATGTCCGTGGTCTGGCTCTTCTCCCCTGGAGTGCTTCCAGCCGGGCACCTTCCCGGTCTCCTGGGGGTGCTGGTGAGTGCAGCTGCCTGCTTCAGACCTTCCCGAGCAGCTGAGCCCTGGCTGGTCCTGCTGCAGGAGCGGACAGGATCCTTCCCGTGTTCCCAGCTGTTGGCGGCAGCCGGCATCCTGGAAGGGGCCGCCCGCATCGTGGAGGCGTCGTGGGCCCAGCCGGGTCTTCATGATGGGTTTTTGTGAAAGCTCTCGCTTTTCCCCAGCAGCAGAGGGTTACCGTGCAGTACCAGACTCCCGTAGGGAAGCTCTGAGCGTGGGGGGGGAATTGAAGGTGCACGGGGCTCTGCTGCACGTCTCCCCGAGTGCCAGCCTGCTGCGTTGGTACCCCTGACTGGCTGCAGGGCTGTGTGAATATTCACAGCACGAGCGTGCGTGTGGAAGGGATGTCTGGAAGAAAGCCTGCTATGGCTCCCATCATCGCTGAAGACTGGATGTACTCTGTCTTCATGCTGCTCTGTTGTTCCCACGTGTGCTTTTGCAAGGCTTGAGAAGGAAGGGCATGGTCACAGACATAGCCTCTGGTTTCCCTACACCATGGCTGTAGCAGGAGCTGGAACTGGGGGAACCTCCCCTTGGTCCTGGCGAGTGCGAATGGCAGATTTTGACGGTGAGCCATGCCGGTTTGCCTGGCGCAGCAGAGCCCCTTCCAGTGGCCCACACGTGGTGGCCAGCAGAAACGTGCCCTCGGGACGGGTCTTTGGCTGCCAGTCCCATGGCCCCTGCCCTGCTGGGGCTGCCCCCTGGGAAGCTGGGATACCTCAGGGGTAAAGAGATCTCAGCTCCCTGAGACAGAAAACTGTTGTAACAGAAGTTGCTGGTGGTGCATGCGCTGGGATGCCGGGCACGGTAACTTGTGCTGTGATTCATGCGAGTTTTCCAGGGCAGACTTGGCTTTAGGGAAGCCTTGACAGGCCCAGCATCCTGAGACATCTCCCTGCAGACTGCTTGTCAGGCTGGCTGCTAATGCTGGGGGAGCTGCCGGGGCCGGGGCTCTGCAGCACCAGGCTGTCTGAAAGCCCGAGGAGTGGATGTGTGCCCCGGTTGGTCTGTGGCGGCCGTGGAAGGGGCACAAGGCCTGGGTCCCTGGGGAATCCACTCGCAGTGTGGAAATGCTGCTGCTGTGAGCAGCCTAGGTGGGATTAATGATCCCAGGAGGAAGGGAAAGGAAAGGGGAAAAGATCAGTCGGTGCGGGAAAAGAATGGGGGTAAGCATGGAGAGTGGAAGAGAACCGCAGCAGTTGCCTTTCAGCTCTGGCCATCTGGGTCACGGCCACCCTGCTCAAGCTTCCCATATCACGTTTTGAATCTGCTTACTGGGTACCAGATCCTGAAGCTCTGCTTAGGCTGAAAAGTCCTCATTAACATTTTGGGAATACGTTAATTCCCTTCCTTTCCTATTCCAACCTGCTGACTTTGATTGGCACTATTTTGTACAATAAATGCTTAATTAAAGGCATAATGACTGTATAATGATTGTATTAAAAGCAAGATGATTATAAAAATCAGCTTAGCAGCTGGAGACTGCAGGGCTGGAATAGCTCAGAGCAGAAATCAGTGCGGCGGTGCCGTGGAGGCTGTGCTCACAAGTTGATTATATGCAGCATCTCTGTTGCTGTTGCACTCACGGACCCCCAGCCCACGGCCCCCTCGTTCTGAGCACTGTGCAGGGATTCACTGCAGAAATACCTCCTGCCTTAAGGAATTTCAGCCTAAACCAGCAGAAGGTGGGGGAAAGGCAGATGTGCTGTTGCTGCCTACTACCAGGATGACTGCAGATGAGGGGCAGAGCTGTGGCATGAAGGAAGCTAAAAAACGTAAGGCGTTTCTGCATCGGCACCGGCTGCCGCCTCAGGTCTCTGCTGGGCTCCGAGTCCCACAGACAGGCAAGCCAAGTTCAAGGTCTGAGTCCTTATCTGCAGGGTGCACCGGTCCAGCACAAGGAGCCTGAAGCTCTGGGCTAAGGCCATGACTGACCGCGTTGCTCCTCGGGCACAACGGCACTGTCCCCAGCCAGGGTGAGACATGCCAGTTTAGGGACAGCTTGCCGAGAGCCTCTCCTGGCCTCACTGCCTCCTGCCCTGAGCACCGCCGCTCCTCGCTGGGCCACCTCTGCTAGTGTGCACACGCAGTCAGTGTACGACCAAACCAGGTCCTTCTCGACCCAGTCACCAGCTCTCTCCTTGCTCATGCAGATCTCGTCCCTGAGGAGTGGTGGGCATGAAACATGACGGTTGGGTGCATCGGCCGGCCTTTGTCATGTGTCCTTAAAGCACTGATGAGCATGACATGAAACTTGAACAGAGCAGAAATGACCCAGGAGAGGGAGCGTGGCAAACCCCTGCAGAGCCTGTGGCTTGTCTTCTGTTGGACCATGTGCTGTGCTACAGGACTGTGTGGGGCCAAGGGCGGTGTGTTCTGGTCTTATTGCTTCTGTATGGGCTCCTGCCCTTCCCTTCTAATGGCACTCAGGTGGATCCCATCTGCTCCTGGAGACTTTTCAGGTCCCCAGGCCTTGAGCTTAATTGCTTTTACCTACCTACATCTGAAGGTGCCAGGAAAGTTGCAATGTAGTCGGTGACAGATGGTGGAAGCAAGGGTGGTCTGAGCTTTCTCTCTACTGTGCCAGTTCCCTCTTTGTGCCCATTCTTCAGGTCATGTCCCCATTCATCCATAATGATCTCATTTCCTCCACTGCTATATTTGAGCTCTGTGCCACCTCAGATCTCGTTTGGACCCAGCTGTGCCTCTGGTCCTCTGTGGTAGCTGGAGCCCCAAACTTAACAAGGTACAGAAGAGGCAATTTAGAAAGTGCCCCTCGCCCCAGACTGTTACTTGTGCCGTGCCTGGGTCAGGGTAGTCTGCGTGAAAAGCTGAAGGTTGCAAGTTTAATAAAGCATAAACACTTAATATGATGTTCAAGGGCAGTTCTAAAAAAAAGTTGCAAGCTATTTAAGCGTGCACTGATGAAACAATGGTAGGAACAGACGTTGAGAGAAGTCCTTTTTGTTTCTCTTTGTTTAGAGCTGTGTGCCTCTAAAATAGGCTACATCCATCAAAGTGCAGGTATGTGTTTGTAGCAGATGTTCTAGTGGTCCTAGGTGGGAAGCACCGGGTCTCTGGCTGGAGGTGTTCAAGCACAGGTTGTGCCGGTGGGCAGGAGCTGCGAGGAGGGACTGGATGCAGTTGCTCAGTCATTGTCAGCACCACCGTGCTTCGCCGCCGCACAGAGGAGGCTGCAGGTCTGAAGAGCCGTTCTGCTTGGAGAGCGTCCCTTTTGTGGCCCCCTAGACAGAGGGAGGTGCAGAGCTGCCAAAGCAGACCTGTGCCTAGAATGTCCGATGTGAAAGGGAACCAGTATGTGCAAACCTCTGCCAGACCCATCAAGGCTTGTTTGGTTTGTGTTCTTCTGAACCGGGCTTAACAGCATGCTGGGGGCCTGAGCTCCTGGGAACACCATGAGTGGTGGTTTCTGCTCCTCCGGCGCACAGCATAGTCCCCAGCAAAGGCAGCGCTTCTCTTTACGTGGACAGAGCTGATCCAAGCTTGCAGAAGAAACTCTTGCAGCAAGAACCAAGCACAACCTTACTGTCCTCAGCTTCAAGCCCAGTTGCATGTACCACCAGTGCAGGTTGCTGCTGCAGCACTACTCAGCTGATTCTTTGAGCCACTGTAAAATTGAATTTTCCCCAGGATTTCTTCAGGAACAATGAGGAAACACACCCCATCCCTCTTCTTTTATTTGTAATACAGCAATGAAAGTTTTCCTTCCTTTTCATCCTTCGCTGTTTTAGAAATTGTTTAGACATAAAGTACCATGAGTGCAAAATGGTAGGGTACCAAAAAAGTCACGTCCATCATAGAATCATAGAATGGTTTGGGTTGGAAGAGACCTTAAAGATCATCTGGTTCCAACCCCCTGCCATGGGCAGGGACACCTTCCACCAGCCCAGGTTGCTCAGAGCCCCGTCCAACCTGGCCTTGAACACTGCCAGGGATGGGGCATCTACAGCTTCTCTGGGCAGCCCGTTCCAGGGCCTCCCCGCCCTCAGGGTGAAGAATTTCTTCCTTATATCTAATCTAAATCTACCCTCTTTCAGTTTAAAGCCATTACCCCTTGTCCTGTCACTATGTGCCCCTGTAACAAGTCCTTCTCCAGCTTGCTTGTAGGCCCCCTTCAGGCACTGGCAGGCTGCTGTAAGGTCTGCCTGGAGCCTTCTCTTCTCCAGGCTGAACAACCCCAACTCTCTTAGCCTGTCCTCAGAGCAGAGGTGCTCCAGCCCTCTGATCATCTTCGTGGCCTCCTCTGAACTTGCTCCAACAGGTCCATGTCCTTCTTATGTTGGGGCCCCCAGAGCTGGATGCAGTGCTCCAGGTGGGGTCTCACCAGAGCAGAGTAGAGGGGGAGAATCACCTCCCTCAACCTGCTGGCCATGCTTCTTGTTATGCAGCCCAGGATATGGTTGGCTTTCTGGACTCCAAGCACACGTTGCTGGCTTATGTCCAATTTTTCATCCACCGGTATCCCCAGGTCCTTCTCCACAGGGCTGCCCTCAATCAATTAATTCCCCAGTCTGCATTGGTACTGGGAATTGCCCCAACCCAGGCAATTTTATTACCTGGAAGTAATATAGGTAGGGGAGATAGCTGTGGTTGAAGGATGCCAAATGGCCCTTGTGGAGGAGAAGTCACACAAAGCCTGTTTGGATGGGAATGACTGGAGGCTGTTGTAGGAAGCTTCGTGTGCACTTACGTCCTGGTGTAACCCAGCAGTGACCCAGCTAACCAGATGCAGATGCGCCTGGGTTTGAGCTGCTGAATTGTTGGTGTGGTAAACTGCTCTGAACACCAAGTGTAGGATGCCCCGAGGGGAGGTGCAGAGGAAGAGTCTGGCTGTGGAAAGCAGGTTAGGTCAAGGGAAGACCTGTGTAGAAGTTCTTGCCGCAGTGGCGTACAGCCTCTAAGGCAGGTGACTCTTCTGCAGCAGACTTGCTAGGGTTTACAGCAAGGAGAAGCATGGAATGCCTTTGTTAGGGAGAATTATGTACATACGAAGGGCTGGGAGAGGGTCTAGCCTCAGGATACATGTAGAACTTCCCATTGGAGAACGAAATGCTTTCCTTGAACCAAAATTGCACTGGGGTGTGCTTCTGCTCATGGGCAACGTGGGAATGGATCGTTGTCCGTGCATAGTTCTGTAGTGTGTTTTGAGGTCTGTGTCAAGCAGGTGTATTCAGTGGGATGGTGGACGTGTCTTTGGAGCGGAAGACGTCTACATCCATGCCTGACTGACAGGAGGACTTCATTTCCATGTTGCATGCAGGCTCTGGCTTCTCATCTGTTGTCAATAAAGGAGCAAGTGGTGTCTAATGAAGGCTTGTTCAGCGTAACCAGGATCAAAAGCCTCCCCAGGGCATTTCACTGGGAGGTTATGAGGCTGGTGGACAAACTGTCTTTTCTGTTCATCTGGGAGTATGAGTCTTTCCTATTTTCCCTAATTTCTTTAACTGCCAACTTGTCTCTCCCTTGGTTTTTTATTAATAAACCCAAGTGAAATCTGTTGTTGCAATGAAAGGACCCTGCAACATCTGCCAGATGGATTGTACACAGTCAGTTTATTAATTTGATGGGGCATTTAAAATCAGCTTCTATAATTGCATTTTAGTTTCATAACAAATAAAGCAGCTATGCAGAGTGAAAAGTTGGGCTATTGTGGCAAATACTGGGGGCTCGCTGACTCTAGAAATGCCTTGTGTTTTACAGCTTGACCCTCCAGGGGTCTGTGAACTTCCTCAGGTAATGGGGTTTGAGAGTCCCCCAGTTCTGGGAGCGAGGAGGACTGTAGCCTCGTTGTGCTGGTACTGCACCTTCCCAGGTCTAATGTTCCCGAGACCTGCGTGGCTCAATGGGTGGGCTTCTTCTGGAAGGAGGATACTGCTGCAGGTGGTTCACAAACACTCCTGGGGTTTGGGTATCAAAAGTTTGAGTAACTGTGCACTTGAGGACATGCAGCCTGCGTGTGTGTAGGCTTCCTAGACTGTGTGCATACCCTTGGGCGGTGTGCTCGGGTGTTGAAGTTGAGCTGGGAGTTAACAGAGCTCAGAGCAAAGGATTTAAGGCCATGTGAAACTTTACAGTGCTCGGCTTACTTCCAGTTTTGACTATGTCTCAGTATAGACGCGGGCAAAATAAATGGGAAGGAGGAGAAACCTTTTCTAGTGTGGGAAAACAATAATAGGAAGAAACTCGGAGCCTGATAAGCTCTGGAACTAAGTGAAGGTCACAGCACAACGCTGCTGCTGAGATGAGGGACTTGACCAAAAAATGGGTCAGTTGCTGATGATTTTTCAGAGCTCAGCAACAGTAATTAACAGCTGACATTGAGCAAAACTCTGCTGTTGGCGTGGTTCTGGCAGCGTCCCTTTTTCTGGGTCCCTGGTACAGCAGTGGCGCAGAAGTGAGAAACGCAAAGGCGAAGAGTGTGGTTGAGAGGCCCTGTGATCTCCGTGTTGGCCTTTCAGACAGATTTGGGTGCTTTGTATAATACCCAGGTTACGTGAGAGGTTGTCCAGGGCACGGAGCTGTTGTACACGTTTGTAGTGGTGGTGTTTCCATGGCGTGATGTATATCTAGTCTTGGGGTGAGGTCGGGGTACCTGTTCAACTTTTTTCTATTTTGTAACCTCCTGGAGTTTGTCTTTGCTTGTAACACATCTTCCAGGGACCAGCTCTGCTGGGGTAGGGCTGGTTATAGACTGGAACAAGGTCTTAGCAACGCGGGCAAGTTTACAGGTCCCGCCACGCTTGGCAGCTGCGTATCCTAGCTAATCTGGAACCAGAGGTACTCCTGTGTGCCTGGGGATTTAGGAAGCCCTGAAGCCCTGTGGCATGTGGACAGCAATAGTGCTATTAGCGCGAGGGTCCCAGATGATCATCCTAATGGATTACCGAGCACTGCAGGTATGCCACTTGGAGTCGCGCATCAGGTTTGAGAGAAACACGAACACTGCGTCAGCCTTTCTCCCTCACCATTGAGGGCATCTTACACGGTCAGGGTGGCTTCAGGATGTCCTTTCCATCAGAGTGGTCAGGGAAGGTCTCTGAAACCCAGGTGTGATACCCCTCTCTGGGCATCAGTGCCTGTCTGTGCTGCCTGTCGCAGAGGTGCGGTGTGAGGCCTCTGGGTTTCTGAGGTGTGCCTTATCACAAGGCTTGAAAGTCTCTGGATTCAGATTCTATATCTGTCCCCCAGATGGCTCCCCGACAGTCATTTAATAGATAAAACAAGCAGAATGGCTTTGTCCCTTGTTTGTAGCTCAATATATAGGATGTGAATTATGATGTTTTCCTGCCCCTCAGGGGGCTGAAACTAAATTAGCCTGTTATCTAGCAATTTGGCCATGACAGCTCCCAAGGACTCGGAAAACCCACAAACAGGGCAGTGGGTGAGATGCAGGTCCAGTGCCTGAGCGAGGCTGACGGGGAGCTGCGGGGGGGAGGAATCGAAGGGGTCCTGTGTCTCGCAGTCCCCGGGTCAGCGAAGGAAAGGGCAAGTCTGAATGGTGCCGGAGTGGCCTAGAGAGAGCTGGGATAAGCAGGTTTGTGTTGGAGCATTGGGGAAGGTCACCGGGAGTACCAGGACTGTCCTCAAACGCTGCCTGTGCCACTTTGCAGAGGAATGCTGGAAAAAGCAAGGCCCCTCTCGGCACTGCTGAGGAGTCAGGATTTGACATCGTTAACATCGTTAGAGCAAGTGGGAAACCTTGGCAGTGAGTTAAGCATGAGGGACCTCAGCAGAGTTCAGTGTGGGAGTCCGAAGGGAAGATCAGCAGAGCTATGGGTAAGGATTGATACGAGGAAGGCTGTGAAAAATGAAGTTAAGGGTGTTACACACTGGGAAGCAGGGCCTGCAGAGCTTTCCTTGTTGCCCTCTAAGTTGCTCTCTATCTTCATGCATTAACTTGTCCCCAGCACAGCAGAATCTGAACTGGAAGGCACGTTTGCATGCTGCAGTAGCTGCGCTGGAATAGCTGGGGTCCTTTCAGCTTCTCCCCTCGTCAGGGACTTCGCAGCGCTGTGCGTGAGGACAGCGGTCATGTGTGCGTGGCTGTGAAATTGCTTGTTTGGTTTTTCATGTCCTGGAATAGAAGATGGGTGCAGTGTATTATGAACCTCTGAGTCTGTGTCATTAGCTCAGGGGTGACAAATGGCAAGAGCACAAATGGGACGTCCCGATGCGAGAGCTGGCCGGTACATGGAATTGGTCAGCAGCTCCGTTACACACCCATCTTGCATCTTCATCTGGGAACAGAGGTAATAAATTGATGGGTGTGCTGGAGAAGGCTACTGTGGCACCGGTGTTAGAAGTGTCGAGGCCCCCAGGGTGCGCTTGTGTCTCCCACAGCTGCCACTGGACCCTGCCTGACGGGAGGAGACCTTCACATATGGCTCGTGGTGACCACAGGTAGCCCCTGGGGGGAACCTTTCTGGGGCATGTTCCCTGCAGCACAGTGGATCCTAGTCTTCCAGCTCTCATCTCTCCTTGTAGTAATGGCTCTAGGCAGGAATAACAACCAAAACATGTCTTAAAAGATACCGCTGACTGCAAAGGCCAAAGGGGTCTGTTGGTAGCCCACGCTCAAGCAGAGTCCGTGCGGATGCAGGTGGCTGGGTCGTGCAGCTTCTCAAGCAAGACTTGGAATCGGAGAACTCTGCGGGCTGCGCAGGATTCACCACGGAGAAGCTAGGAGGGGGAATAGCGCGGTGCATCCCTTTTAGGGGAAAACCTCCGATGCTGAAGAGAGATCTTGTCTTCCTCAGAGCAAGATGGGGACCATGCCTCATGAGCAAACGCTATGGGAACTGGGCCAGCAGCTGCTGCGTCCCGAGCACGTGCCAGCGGGATCCCTGCACTGACGGAGCAGGAGAAGGAAATTGTCTTGCGAGGCGGAACAGAGGAGGGAGGTTCTGCCTGAGCAGTGAGTGAGACGAGGGTTGGCCTGAGCCCAGCCTCGGGAGTGAACGAGCAGCTTGGGTGCTAGGAGTGGCATTTGTAACAGGGAGGAAACGCTGACAAAGCAAAGCGGGGCAAGTCGGTATCTGAGATAAGATGCAACTTCTGGCATTACTCGGGAAAGGAGCAATCACATATCAGTGTGTAGGGGACTCAAGAAAGGGAAAACCCATGGCCACTATGGATGGGGGTTTTTCTTTCTTTTTTTTTTTTTTTTTCTTTTCTTTTCTTTTGGTCTTGGAACCTGTGGAACAAAGGAAAATGGGAGCTTCAAGAGGAACAGACTTTCCAGAGAACAAACTCAAGATGTGATGTTGCTAGCCCATGTGAAAGGCATATCTTGGTAGCATCTAGAGTCCTGTCGGGCTGGAGACCCGTGTTGCGCTGTGCAACGGAGAAGAGGCTGGACCAGATCCTGCACCTGCAGGTTGTAGAGTCAAACAGTAGAACAGCTGGCAATGAAAACATGGGGTGCAAAGAGGTGGTATTAAAGAGCTGATGCTGCTGAGCTGGTTCTATATGTAGGCTTTAAGGGTTAAACGGGATTGAAATGAATGGAAGGAACACAGTGGAAAAATGTAGTCTTTGGTCAAGACAACTGCCGTGTCATTTGCACCTGGCTGGGGTCCATAAACATTACTTCAGTAAGGAATTTTCCACAAGAGCTGAAGGACGCTACAGTGGATCTCAGGAGAAGTTTGCAGGTACAGTGGGGTGTGTAGCAGGCAGCATAAAAAGGTCTGAAAGACATGCTTGGAGATGAGTAAGGGCTGTGAATGGGGTGGGGGAAAAGTAGGGTCAGGGCCGTGTAGAACATCAGTGGAAGGTGGATTGGTGCCTCAAAGGGGAAGGTAGGAATGTCTGCATTTGGTATGAGAGTGGAGGGGGAGCCAGCAAGAGAATCCTCAGGAGTCACTGAGAGAAAGCCAAGATGATTTCAGCAGCTGCTGCAGGCTTTTCCTTCAGGGTCCTGCAGCAGCAGGTTAAAGGATCTTTGCAGGCAAACCCAGCTGGAGAATGTGGCAGTCACTTGGGCTTCGTTGTTCAGGCTGTGGAGCCAACAGCAGTATAGCACGACACTGGGAAATGGCAGTGGGGCTTGGCTGGCCGGGGCCTGGGATCCAGAGTTGATAAGCTAAAGAAATTTTTTCCCAGTATGTCTTGTTTGTTAACTTCTTCAAAGCATATTTAAGCATTTCATGTGCGCATCCCAACATGACTTAGTATATGCCTCATTACCATGTTTATAGCTATTCAAATTACCAGTGACCTTCAGAGCTAATGGCTGTGTGTATGAGTTGCCCAGCTTGCAGCAATGATTTGTAGGCCTCAGTGGACCATTTATTTCTCTTCTCCTGTCAGCGCCAGCTTTTTCTTGACCACTGTGGTATTGCCGGCTGGGTCCAGGGCCCCCGCAGGCGAGGAGGGCTCCCAGGGAGTTCTGAGCCTGGCGCTGAAGAAGGGCCTGACTTTGCAGACGAAAACGATGCGGGCTTTTGGAGTGACTTGTCGGGAGGGACTGCTGAGAGACGGCATCCACATGTCAAGTCAGTCCCTGCTGAAGTCCAGCTGAATCCAAGCTGCCGCTTTGAGTGCTGTCCTTTCAGTGGGCCAGGCATGAATTGCTGTAGCTTCAGAGCTTCTTGGCACCCATCTGCTCCTTTCCCTGCCAGCCCAAAGCTCATGCTCTCTGTACCTCATTTCTGAAGAAGTTGTGTGTTTATACAGCAAGAAAAGTTTGAATGAGCTGACTGAGGCAGAGGTACCTACCTCCTTCACCTCGACCTTCACTGGTAAGACCAGGCTTCAGCAATCCCAGGTCCCAGAGACCAGTGGGATGGTCCATGGCAAGGTAGGCATACCCTCAGTGGAGAAGGATCAGGTTAGGGAACATTCAAACAAACTGGACGTACGCAAGTCCCTGGGCCTGATGAGGTGCACCAGCGAGTGCTGTGGGAGCTGGCTGATGGCATTGCCAGGCCATCCTTGATCATCTTTGAAAGGTCACGGTGGTCAGGAGAGGTTCCTGATGACTGGAAGAAACCAAATGCCACTCCTGTCTTCAAGAAGAACAAGGCAGAGTGTGGGGAACTCCAGGCTGGTCAGTCTCATCTTGATCCCTGGGAAGGTGATGGAGCAACTACTGGAAACCATTTCCAAACACATGAAGGGCAAGATGGTGATTGGGAATAGCCAGCCTGGATTTGTGAAGGGGAAATCCTGCTTAACCAAGCTGACGGCCTTCTACAGTGAGGTGACTGCCTTGCTGGATGTTGTTTATCTTGACTTGAGCAAGGATTTTATATTGTCTCATGTAACATCCTCAGGGACAAACTGGTGAAATATGGACAACTTTAAATTTTTCCTTTCATTAGAATAGACTCAGTTTGCTTTTACCTTAAAAATCTGTGTTCAGCTTGATGCCAGACAGGCTGAAACTTCAGTCCTTCCAATCCTCAAGAAGCAGCAAATCTTAAAAAGGAGTACCATGCGATTGAAGAGCCAAGCGTAACAATACAAGAACAGAAGGTTCTGGAGAGCTGGATGAGCTGTCCTTCATGAAGGGCTGGTTTGGAAGCTGGAAATACAAAGTACTAGAAAAGGGAAATTTTCCCTTGGGAAGTGTTAGCAGAGTTCTAAAGCGTGGATGAGAGCAGTGGGAAATAAGGTACAGGATTTGGGTCTGTTCCAAATTGTGACAACATCATAACCTTTGGAGAGCAGGAGCATTTGCATCTCAAGAAAAGATCTAGAGAAGAGACTGAAATGAGTCTCCTGTTTGGCTTGTAAATCAGGCTTGCTTGTTTGTTTGTTTTTCCCTTGCTTCCTATAGGATTAATGCCTACAGGCGATTGTGAAGTTCCTCTTCTTTGGGGAATTTGCTTTGGCTGGCATGGAGCAGTACTTAATGTATTTATAACTCTGGTGTTTGGATTTAGCTGTGAGTGACACATGGGCACTATGGCGATGGGTGCAGGGGTGAATCTGATAGTGCCGTCTGTGAGGCGTTAGGAGGGAGCTGAACTGGAAAGGTAGCAGCACGGGTAGAATGTGGATGTGTCTGTGCCTTCTGCCAGTTGGGATATCAAATGCCATAGTAATTCAGGTTTTTATTTGTTAACGAATTTAAAAAAAAAAAAAAAAAAAAGAGTTGTCCACTCAGTTACCAGCAACAGAAATCCCAGCCTGGCTGTAGGACCGTGGTCCGTGTCAGGGAAGGTATGCTCCTGTGTGGGTAATCGCACCCTCTTTTCTTCCTGAGCTGAAAGTCCTGTAAATCTGCCAACTGGGAGTTAAGCCTTATGCTGTATTCCCACCACTGACGCCTGTCTGCCTTACCGGGGAAGGATGGCTTTCCCTTCCAGCCCTGCGCATCGCTCGGGGTGGGTGGTGAACACCCAGGAGCAGCAGGAGTGAGTTCCCCAGAGGTGCGACAGGACAAGGGGTAATGGTTTTAAACTAAAGGAGGGTAGATTTAGACTGAACACAAAGGAAAAAATTTTCACGATGAGGGTGGTGAAACACTGGAAGGGGTTGCCCAGAGAGGTGGGAGACGCCCCATCCTTGGAAACATTCAAGGCCAGGCTGGACGGGGCTCTGAGCAACCTGATATAGTTGAAGATGTCCCTGCCCATTGCAGGGGGTTGGACTGGATGGCCTGGAAAGGGCCCTTCCATCCCGAAGCCTCCTGTGATTCTATGATTCTGTGTTGGCCCCAGTGGACATACGAAGAGCACAAGGACGCCTGCATCGATGGGGTTGCTGGTATTTTGGATCAAGACAGGAAAAGAGAAAAGAAACCATTTTCCTCAGAGGTCTTTGACTTGGAAGGCACCACTGCACTAATTACACAGTGCTTTGTGCAGAGATTACCAGCTGGGGCAGAAAGCAGTGCAGCTAACACGCATGAAGCCTGAATGCTGCAGGAGGTGCAGGGAGGGACCCTGGGGGTGGTGGAGGCCGGCGAGATGACAGAGGTGACAGGCAGCAGTGTGGTCATTCGAACACAGTGCTCCTGCCTCCCCGTGCTGCGGTGAAGCAGAGACGTTCAGGAGAGAGGAGTCAAGCGTGCCAGCCTCCGCAGCCCTTTGTGGCCTTCAGGACAGATGCCTCGCTGCGTTTCAGCTGTCGGTGGAAGTGTCTTCATGGGGCGGTAATCTGAGAGGACGGCTTTTGGGGAGTGGGGGCTCACCCTTTCAAACTGGGCATTTTCGTGCGTTCTGCAGAGTGCCCAGCCCACTCTGAGGGGATAGGTAAAAAAGAGAGGAGCGATGGGATACTGGGAATTGTGCAGAATCCTTGTACTATGGAGAAGATGAGCAGTAACCACGTTTGTGTGGCTCTGGCACCACACGCAGCCGTAGGATACTTGCATACCCTTGTGGTACAAATTTTATTATTATCAAAGAGTTTATCTCGAGAGCTGTTCCTACTGAGGATCGAAGATCTGGTTGCTGGGAACCGTGTTGTACCAATGGTCTCATTTGCTTGGTGGTTTCTTGCATCTAGAGCTGAATAGCTGCGGATCGGCTCTGTGCATTCTGCGCGGTGCAGTGCAGCCCTAGGAGAACGAGACAGTAAGGTTTCCCCATGCTTGCTGGTTGCCTCATCGCTGTCCTCCCTTTGCCAAAGGGCCTTTTTGGTAATCAGCCACAGGAGGTTCCTCGTCTTTTATGGGGGCCTGCCTGATGGTTGGAGGGAGCATCCAGCAGCCTCCAAGGTCACTACTGCCTTTGGGCTGGGTCAGGTCCCGAGACTTGTCTGCAAACCTCCGGTCTCTGCCTTGGGGAGAAGCAGCCAAATTCACTTGCGTGTGTTCCAGATCATAGGCAAGCTCAAAATGAAGATGAGGTTTCTGCTATCAAAGTCACAAGATTACGTTACGATTACAAAGTTGGAGAAAATGCCATAGGAAGAAAGCATAAGAAAAAACGATGCAAGTTTAAGATAGACCCGGTGCCAGCCTTTTACTTCACCTGTTGTCCAGGGGTTTGTGCAGGAGCTTAAGAACCCAGTTTGGTGTCCCCCCTTTGTATGAGGGGGTTTTATAACGGCTCCTGAGGTTTCAAAGGAAGTCCCAATAAACCCCACGTCTCTGTGCTAATCAAGGAGATCTCTTGATGTGGTGGGCTTGTTTTTACGAACTTGCTATCCAGATAATGCTGAGGGAATACTTTCGAGATCGTTTGAGATTTCACTCCGACAGCAGGGACCCCAGGATGCTGACTCTTCTGTTTATTTTTTGTCTGGATGTCAAATGAATTGCCGTTACAAATGTTTTCCAAAGGATGTATCAAAAGCTTATCACTTTCGGGTGATGTGCAGCAGTTTCTCTTGATCTACAGCATTTTATAGACTACATCTAACACGTTAATTCACAATCTGTTCCAGAGACCACTGTGTTACAAAGAGTTAGGAAAGCATTGTGAGCCACAGTAACCTGAAAGCGTATGTAAGTGCTCTCCTCCACTCCCCTGGATCGGGATGGTGCAATTAATTGGCCTTGCAAGTGCTTGAATTCAAGTGAGAGGTGCACATCAGCCATTTTCTGGATAAAATAGGGGTAATATCTGGGCACTCTGGATACCGTATATAAACAGGGAACATCCAGGAAGATTAGTCACCATTCTTCTCTCTTGCCTTGTGCACGTTTTTGTTCTCTTGAGTGCTCTGGGAATGACAATCGTTTTCTCTGTGGCCATAGGAAATGTAATGGTCCCATCTGATGCATTTTTAAATGTCCCAAAACAATCCAGATCTTTCTTGCAGAGCCTGCCAGCATAAGGTGTGGGGGATCCAGTTGTAGGGAACTAGGAGATGATAGCTGACATCAAACGTACGTTTGCTGGCAATGGTTTTCATAGCAGAAACCTCAGACTGTTTTGTAACCTCGGACTGTGCTGGCTAGTCTGCTTTGGACCCCACTTCATTCTTAAGGTGTAATAAGAAATGCTGGTTTTGTCTGTGGCTCTTCGGGAGTTTGTACCCTGGCTACCTGAAAGCCATCCTCTTCAGCTGGCAGTTGGTGAGGAGTTCAAGCTGATAGTTCCCTGCTTTAATGAGGACGTTCCTGATGTGATTCTCCGTTAAAATCTCCTGGACTCTGAATTCATTTAATCTTCAGAGCACATTTCAAGACTTCCTTTCTGTTTCTCTAAGCTTTGAGCTAGTAAAAACAAGGCTTAATGGGCTGGGAGAATTTTGCTGTGACACTGAAGTGCTTTCCTGTTTGCTCTGTCGCTTGGAGTGAACCAGCTCTTGGTTTTTTGGGCACAGGCCAGTCCGGACACCCCAGTTCTCAGGGTGACTTGTATTGTCGCCTTGGCCAATTTCTTTCCCTCTCCCCGTCTCGTTTTCCTTACGGGGCTGTGATTCCTCTGTTGCTCTGAGGTGTCAGAAGTTACAGTAGGTAGCGTGTTTCCAGGGAATGGTTTTGTCAAAGCCGATGTTATGCCTGGGTCCCCCATCAACAGTCCTCGTTATAAAGATGGTGCTACCAGTTCGCTGTTTAATTTTCACAGCACATGGCTGCTTGAAGGCCGTTGTGTACCCTGTCTCTCTTCTGGACATGGGTGAAAGAAGCTTTTGAAGGCTTCTTGAGGTGCTTTCTTCCTCCAGACCACTCCTGACCCCAGACAAATTTTCTGTGCTCTGCCCTTCCGTGTTTCCGCTGTGGTAACGCTACACGATGGTCCTTCTGACCTTCCCTTTTTCTGGGAGCCCTGCTCATTCTCATGTACCTGTTTCTGTCTTCCCACAGTGCTGAGTATTGGTGAAGGTGGCTTTTGGGAAGGAACCGTGAAAGGAAGGACTGGCTGGTTCCCGGCAGAATGTGTTGAGGAGGTGCAGATGCGACAGTATGATCCACGGCAAGGTAAGCTGTTTTCTTAGATCTGAACGTCTTTCAGCAGACACGCTGAACAGCCCTGGGAATTCAGAAGTATTCATTTTAAATTTCCAGCCGTCTCTGAGTTTGCCCATTCTTTGCAGTGGGTGATGGATGCATCTGACAAATTGTGTTGCTCAAGGTGTTAGTTTATGTTACTGAGTGCGTTAGCATCCAGTTGTAGACACGCTGATCCACGGTAAGTGTGTGGTACTGTCAGGAGGAGAGCAATCGTCGGTCCTTTTGTGGAGATTACTGCAGTGGCAGGGTCTTCTGCAAGTGGGTAATGGAGCAAGAGAGTGTGACTGGTGATCTGAACCTCCAACCCCGCGTTGCATTGTAGGAGACTTCAAAAGAAAGCAGCAGATGGATCCTCAGTAATTCACATGTTTGTTCTAGTCCAACAGAAAATATTAAAATTGGCTGTGACTCAGGCCTGGCACTCCTGACCCTCCGTCCCCAGCGCCAGCCACCACTGAACAGGTATTTGCTGTTCCTGGGGGACAGCGGTGTCAGGAGGAGCTGCAGATTGCATGTGCCAAACAGTCCGGTCATCTCAGAGGTTACTGGGACTTAGTGGGTTTGTTGCGGGGCGTATCACCGCAGCTTACCCCTTGTCGCTGGCAGCTGCCCGGGCAGCGTTCCTCTCCCAGCCTCAGGACTGGGTGCACTTCTGGCGAGCCTGAACTTGTCCTGGTGTAAAGCAACTGAAGAGAACATCTGGATTTTTTTTTTTTTTCCCCAGAGTACTACTTAGGAGAGCGGAGAAGTGGTCCTGATTTGACAGATTCAGTGTAGGTCACTTTGCATATTAAATGAGCTTTAAAATTCACACAGATGGATTCTGGTAAGGGAGAGTTAAACCTTGATTGCAAAGTTGGAAACAAAGTTGTAGAAGAGAAAAGAAAATCAATAAAATAAGGTTCTCCATTTTGCACAACTAGTTTTAATTAGTTTCTGGAAGCCTAAACCCACTTATAAAGTCTTTTCTTTGCTCTAATCCCAGTCCTGCCTGAGAGTTTTAAATGTAGATGTTTGCACCCTCAGGCGTCTCCTTACCAGGATGCTTGGATTCCATAAGTGAGCCACTAACCCTGTGCTTGCTGTGACAAGTATGTGGCAGGTCACGCGTCCTCTGGGACACTTGCATGTCAGTCCCTGTGGATAAAGTATTAGGTGCCTTTGGGACCTGGTCTGGTGGCCGTGGAGGGCGTAGTGGGAGTGGAACTCCACCGGTAGCGCTATGAACCTGCACACCGCAGGGTCTAGTCAGCAAAGCTTTTCTCCCTCTGCCTCTGGTTTGGTTCAGCTGTTAGCTCTCCAGTCTGCAGTTCCAGCTTGTGTTCCCAATGCTCATTCGTATTCTTTCTTGAAATTATCTTTGTATGTGCTTCATCTTACTGCAGTGGTCACCCCTGCCTTTGGCCTCTCCTGGCCAGAGAAGGCTCCTGTCTGAGCACAGTGTCGTGAACTCAGCTGTGCTCTGGGCCCATTAGAAGTGAAGCAGATGTGTTTCTGTTGTGCTGATGGGAAACGCTTGATGACAGTGGAGACTTGGTTGGGATATTCCTCCTTTTTCAGGGGTGATTAGGGCTGATGAGTTGAGACTTCCACTGAAGAGGTTCCCCCTTCTGCCCTCTCGTGCTGCTTCGGAGCTCTACTCTGGAGCCATCTCAGTGTGCAGGAGCTGTTTGCCCTGTCCTTTTGTGATGCTCAATCAAAGAGAGTAGACTAATCGCAGTGGTTTATAAGCCCTTCCTGTATCTAGGAGTTCCTGTTTGCTGGGTGCTTTCTTGGAGAATGTTACGTGTTTGGGTTAAATTTAAATTGTGTAGTGAAATGTGAAAAACAGATGGTGTTTAGACACTAAAGCTGGAGCAGAGGTATGAGCATTTTCTTCCAGTTGTCCACACTGTTTAGTTGTTGGCATGTCCCCCAGCACGGTTTTGGCTTTTGCCAACTCCTACTTTTCCAGACAAAGCATGGGCACAGTTTTCAGGTACAGATTGTTTGCAGAAGGTAGTTTGGATAAGGCCATGATGTTTGTGCACAGAAGAAAGTTTAGCTGCATGGACATGATGTTGCTCTACCACTTGTCATCAAGATCAAAGAAAGAGAAGTGTCTGTCTGAGGAGTTTAAGTATAGCCTGGCAGCTGATTAGGCTGTGCACTGATGGAAGGGTTTTGGCCTGACTATACTTTGCTGGGGAACAAAGCCACATCAGACTTGCGGACATCTCCAACTGTGTTTATTGATTGAGGAAAGTAGCAGGGTTGCATGGCAGATACCTGACTACGCTCTTGTTGGAACAGATTGAAGATGACTGTGACAAGGATGAGAACAGCTCATTGTGATCTTCATTGAAATTCAGAGAGCACAACTTTCAGGGTTGACATTTTGGAGATGGTATTAGGATGTTCCTTTAACCTGCATGTATTTTCATGCTTTGAGGGAAAAGGCCATGAGCTGCATATTGATCTGCCTAAATGAGCCAAGTTCTTCTCTACGGGTGCCTCTGGGTCAGCACTTCCCTCCCAGGTCCCAGTTCATAGACGCTGCAGTGCGCTTGTTGACTCTGAAGGAATATGTCCCGTTGCCCACCTCTGTTACAGGCCGCAAGGCAGAAACTTAAGTTTCTCTCTTCCCAGTGAGGGTCTCCTTAGGTATCTCCTGTCTCTGGAACTGAAATCCTTTGGGGCCTAAACAGAGTTTTTTGGTAAATAACTCAAAGTTTCTGTATGTTCTAAATGTGTTTCTTCTGGCCCTACCGAGTCGGAGATCTCTGCTTTTGCCCGTCTTCCCATAGAGGTGATCCTTCGTGTATCACCCTGATGTCCCGAGAGGAGATCCAAGTTCTAATTATCGATCGCATCGCTTCATTACACGCTTTTATTCCTGTCTGCATCTGTCCTCTAACACCATGCCCTATATTCTACTTAAAGTGGTGTGACATTTCTCTTGGATTCAGGGAATTAATCTTTTTGTGCCTTCCATGTGGTTGAAACAGGCCTTGTCTTTCTGCCAATATAGGATCAAGCTCATCAGGTGGTCCTCACAGCTGTTGGTAGTCTGAGATCTGTGGGTGTAAGAACCCGCATGCAAGCATCAGCTAGTCACATCTCCCTGTCCCTGGATCTGTTATGAGGTTATGGTGTGCAGACCTGCCTTTGGGCAGTGGGAATGCCTCCCCTCAGATCTCAAGCTGCATCGTGTCATTCTGCACGGGAATGTCTTTGTCTCCCTGAGTGGAGGCACTGGTGGAGCTTGGGCCTGGAGGAACTGTGCTCCTGCTTGTCGAGCAGCCGCTTGGACCTTCGTTCACGCTTGCAGAGGTGCTGCGGAGCGTCACCAGGGGACGTGACAGGTACCGCGGGTGGGCAGCACTTGTACAAGTACCTGAGAGACTGCAGATCTATATCCAAATGATGTAGGAAGATGATCTTTCATGGTGCGAATGCGTGTTGGGCTCTGACTAAAATGAAACAGAAAAAGACGTTGTTTGTTAGTGACCATTTTTCAGCACGCCCAGCCCATATGTACATCTGCCTCTCATTCTCCTTCCTCTCCTCCTCAGCATGTCCCCAAGGACCACGTAGCTCAGGGTTTAGAGAGCACCAGGTCACTGAGCAGGAGTTGCCTGATGTGCATCATCAACGAGAGAAGGAGCCACGTGCCCCTGTGGCTTGTGCTAGAGCTAAAGCCGTTTGCCTGGAGTGGTGGTGCCCCAGGCACACGCTAGTGGTGGGTCCCAGTGCCGGTAAGTCACCTGCTGTTCAGCCACTGAAAGCATGGAGAGAAGGAGCACTCAGGGAAGGGACTCTACCTAAATGTCTGGTCCCTCAGAAATCAAAGTGGCTTTAAACCAAGAAATGAGGGGGGATGATTTGGACAGGCTGCTATCTGCGTTGCTCGTTTTAGTACAAGAGGAGGAACATCAGATAGAGGTTGACATTTCTTTGCCTAAAGGAACACAAGAGAGGAGGTGAGCAGACAGGTGAAAGCAACAGCAAAGCAGGCAGACTGCTCTGAGAAGTGGCTGTCTTCTCTGCGGTGGAGTTGATGGTGGCCAGTAAGATACGGCTGAGGTATTTAAAATACAAATGCCAGCTCATGAGTGCAGAGGGGAAGGAGCTGAGCCAAGCGATTCGGTCAGTACGACAGCTGTTATGGGCGAGAACAGGCCAGAGCAGCACATGTGTGCTTTAAAGAAAGGCAGAGGTGACGATAAAGCTGAGGGTAGGAAGCGTGTGTGATGCATGGACTGTGCAGGAAGAAAGATAGGACAAAAACATACGCCTTCACATTGCTTTGGAAAATGATGGTGTAAGATCCTGGTACTAAGGGTAGAGTCTAGATTTTTGTATTTGATAAAGAAGAAAAATGTAGTGAAGTAAGTGGAATTGACTGTCTTCAGTGAGTTAAAACAGAGGTGAAATTTTGAGTGAATATTTTAAGTCAAAGCTACAAAAACCTGCCCTAACGTATTCCTGGCAAAAGAGAAATCTTGCAGGTAGGGAATCCAAATGTGATTGTTCCTAGGGCTCTAGGAATAAGCAAAGCTCTTAAAGAACAAGGACTAAGATTCATCTGCAAAAAAGTCTGTATCAGGGGGATCTGAAATCATAAATGTAAGATGCAAGTTGCCAAAAACTCGGCTGAGCTAGACCTTGAGAATGTTCAGAGGAGTAATAGTAGATTCTTCAGCTGTACAAATAAGAGTACGGAAAGAGGATGTAGAGCTATTAAGTAATAAGAATGAGATAAGATCAAAGCTAATGAGATAAAGGTCCAAATCTACCAGAGCGGTTCCCTGTCAAAACAGGCACGATGTTGGATGGATGGTCTATGGTGGGACTGATATTGCCAGCTGGAGAGACCAATGTCAGGGCCCTGAGGGCACTAATATGTCTTAATGTCCCTGACCAGCTTCACCTGCGGTCTCCTCCCACACCACTGGTCCCAGGAATTCTATTTAAGCTCAGACTGTGGCTTTCAATCCCTGCCTGAACGATGTTGGAAGCGTCCTGGCCTCCAGCTCAGTCATAGTCATGCCCGTGGCTGGCCATGGACCCTCTTTGTCCAGACCCTGACCGATGGACTGATTTCCCAGCTTGACCTCAGACCTGCCTCATGACTGTGGACCTGTCCAGTGATCATTAGACCTGGCCTTAACCCTGACCTGCAGATTGGCTTCCTGGCTTGTCTTGGGACCTGCCCCATTGCTGTGCTGCCGCCTTATGAGCTGGACTCCTGGTTGGACCTGGCCACCATCTCTGGCTCTGTCCTGCTGGCCTTGCTCGAGTCGTGGCCAGCGAGGCCCCCTCTGTGCCGGCTATGGGGTCTGCTGGGTTCCTGGCCCACCTCCCTTTGGGGGCAGCTCTGCCCTTGCAGCCCCCAGCAAACAAATGACACCAGTATTCTGAAAAAATAATAGGGAAAATTACTGGCATGTTAGCGAAGATTTCAGTGAGGTGACAGTGAACCTTGTGTGTGGGAGCACTCTGGGCAACCCCGTTAAGGTGCCCTGGGGTCACTGGTACAGAACTGTTTAAAACAGATTTTGAAGAAGGAGAGAGATGGGGGAAGATGGGAAAAGGGGTAGGACAGAACGGCGTTTATCCAGGAACGTTTTTGTGCTAAAGGAGATTGATTGACTGTGTTGGCTAAGGAAATTGCGATGTTCCAGCTTGCTTGGATTTCAGTGTCGTGGGAAATTATTAGTAAAGTTGGAGGAAATGTGGGGGAGCACTGGAAATTTGTCATCTGTCACTCGCTGATTAACGATTTCACCTGTTAAATGCTTTCACTAATAGCTGTGGCCAAAAGAAAACTGAAATGTGCTGCTAATGTTTCCTTGTGACGTCTTATGAGGTGAGAACATCTTACTTTCAGAGCTGGATGAGTTGGCGTAACAGAAATAGGATGAAACGCACTTAACAGAATCTTCTCGGCAGTTACAAGCTAACATTTTACTTGAAACAAGAGGAGGTATATTAGTGGTCCAGGAGATGACTGTAGCGTCATGTGTCTGTGAACAAGGCAGCCGTGAGCCTGGGATGTCTCGTACGAGGCGTTTCCAGTATGTGGGAGGCGTTAGCGCTACGGCACGGGGAGCTGTTAGCAGCTGGTCTGGAACTGGTTGTCACTCGGATCGCTGTCCGCAGGAATCTGGATTCGCATCGGTCTTGTTCTCCTCGTGTACACACGCTTGCTGTTGGGGCTGTGCTGCTCTAATAAGAGAAATTCAAAATGTGGGCAGCCTCCGTGTGCTCGGCAAGGAGCAGAAGCCTCGACGGTGGGATCCTTCTTGGATGGGAATTGAGTAACAGCTCGTAGGGCTGGGGCTCTGTACATGCTAAGCTTGCACACACCAATCTCAGTAGTACCATTACGGAGTATTTGCAATATATGAAATTAAATAAAAGTATTAATTTTTCAGGACCTAGTTTGTCAATTGTTGGACAGCTTTCTGCTGCAGTTGGTGCTGGAACGGCTACGCCTCTGCTTTGAACACAACTCATTCTTGCTTTGGGTTAATTACAGAGCGGTCCTGAGTCTGTGGTCCAGGGAAATGTTGGGAGAAGAACCTGCAGCTTTGGTTAAAATTGCAGAGGAACATTTGGTAACTGTAGTTAAGACAAAATAGCTGTTTGGGATAGGTTGCAGGCACTGTAAAATGTGCATTTACTTATTATACCTTGAAATGTTGCAGTCCTGTGGTAGTGTCAGCATCCAGTTTGGGCTCATTTCACCCTGAACTATCGTCTCTCTCTCCCCTGACCCTCACTCCCTCGCGTTTTTCAAAATCCCTTTTGCGGCGCGTCCTGGCTGTCTCTCCCGCCTGGTTTCAGCGGTGGAGCAGACCTCGCCTGCCGTGCAGAGCTCGCTGATCTCTCGGGAAGTGACACCCAGAAATTAAAGGACAAGTTTGGGTGTGTGAAGCAGAATGTGCCAAATGCTTCGGCGCATATGTGCGAGCAGCCTGTTGTCGCAGTAACTCGTCCGTGGACTGAGAGAAGGTGTGAGAACGGAGCATAAGCTCCCCCATGCACTGCAAGCCTGGAACCTGGCCTTGGTAGAAATCCAAGACTGTTGGATATCACCTTGCTACTATTTGCCTCTCTCAAGTTGTGTTTGTTTGGAGAGATGCTGTACCGTCTCCTCTGGGAAACATTCTGTGCTGTTTATCTGCTTCGACGTACAAATCTGCCTTTGTGGACAGAAATGTAGAGAAGCTCTTTGCAAACTTAGGCTGCACCTGAACTGGTGGGCTGAAGAGCACTTGCAGACATACGGGGTCTGGGTTTTCCTGCAGCTGCTTCCCTGCTGGTCAGGGACGTGCAGCTGTCTCTTCCTTCGGAAGCAGCTGAGACCTGGGATGCTCTGGCAGTGCCCGGGTTCAGACGGTTACAGGCCCAGGAGGTGGGCATGCTGCAGATACGCCTGCTCTCCGGGACAAGGGTTCCTGAAGGACGGGCAGGTCTTCGGCACTGGGAGACGCAGGGGTGCAGCCACGCGGACTGGGGAGGTGCCGATGCTGGCTGTGGTTGGGGCTATGGAGGGCGTGTTGTGGGAGGCTGGGACCGACTAAGAGCTGCGGCTGATCCTGGGTGTGCAATGGCCATGGCACGAGTATCTTCTTTATCGGATCTTTTCCTTTTTTGTCTTGCGTTGATTCCTGTGGAAGGATGTGGGAGTCGGTTGTGTCCAGGGAACCATCTGTTTTGCATGGCAGAGACCTCTCTCCTTACTGCTCCTTGTCTGTCCGTCTGTTTGTGGCAAGATTTCCAGTTGTTTTCCATCATCATAGCATCTAAATTACTATTACATGAAACCATGTTAACCAAGTTCCTAGTGGACTTAGTCTTTGACATTTCTTCTTTTTCTGAGAAAAGAAAAATAATTTTAAGAGTGGAATACACCCCCCTCGTGTGACAGGGATGCGTTTGGTTACTTCCTTGGTACCTGTGGGTAGCAGTGGAGGTGATGGAAGTGTTACCACTTCTTCCCGTTGTGGAAAGGCTTTTTGAAGAAAGAATTGGGAGCTTGAACCACCTTTTGATCAAGAAATGAGTCTCTTATGTTTTGAAATGGAAATGTTTTGAAACTGAAATAACAATTATTGGGTACTTCAAATTACTTACAAGTCTAATAGTGAGAGCATCTTGCTGGCTGGGCCTGTCCCCTCACTGTCCCTCCTGGTGGCCAGCGTAGATACGGGAAGAGCAGATGGTGTAACAATGGGATGTAAAAAAAATGGTTAGTATTGTGTTTCTGAATCATCCATTGCTGTGCTGTGTAAGAGAGTCGGAAGTGTTTTCCAGTGTGGTACATCAGAGGCACCGGAGCACACCACCACTGAAGAAGATGAAGTGTTGGCGCACTGGCTTGGCCCCAGTGGTCTGAGCCCAGACTGTGTCGCCCAGAGCCCAGCCCGAGCCCGCCTTCCTTTGGAGAGCAGGGCTGTTTCTGTCCCGGCTGCTTGGGCTCGGGACAGGAGGTTGCAGAAGTCGTTGGCTGTTTCTTTTGGTAGAGGGCACTGTTGTTCTTCACTCGTCTCTGATGCCAACCTCAGGTGATGCAAATGCATAGGTTGCAGAGGAGGAGGAGGATTGTGGAGGATTTCGGTGCCTTAATGAAATACAGCTCCCTAATTTCCTGAAGTGAATTGATCGTCTCCCTCCTGGAGGTCTGCACTAGGCTTTGGGGAGGTCAGCTTGTTTTGTTATGGTATCCATTTTATAACTTTAGCTCTGTGTGTCCTGCATGTGAAGGAGCAAGTTCTCTCTTCCACCTTCTCTTTTGTTTTCTTGGTACATTATGGAGTCTGCCTCGACTGACGGTGATCCTCCTCTGGAGAACTTTATCCTAAAGAGAGACTGGGGCGGTATTGAACTAATGGGGGATATAGCCTCCTCCACAGGGAGCCTGGATGGTGTGTAGAGCAATGGCACGGAGTTGCAGTCCCGCAGCTGAGATGCTGTTGGTGTCCCCTGTGGCCATTTGTATGGGTTGGGTCTCACTGGTTGAAGGGGTTTGCACGTAGCACCCATGTACCTTGTTGTAACTTGACAATCATTGCTTTTGACAAATACTTTGCTTTTTGAAGAAAGACTACACTAGGAGGAAGTATGGACAGCAGGAAATGAAAAAATTCAGCCAGCTAAACTTTCCAGGGCTGGAAAGGAGAAGCCCTGGCTGAGCAGCGAACGCCGAGTCCGCACGCTGCGGCTTTTCTGAGCAGGTTTTTTGAGAGTCCCTGCATGGGGGGAAGGAGCCCCTAAGGAGGCATCTGCCTCGGAGCAGCAGGTGGGGAGTCAAAGCGGCGCAAGCCCAGCCTCAGGAGCTGGAGCACTGTCCTGAGAGCCCCTGCGGGAAGGAAGGTCCCTCTTTTACTTTTCCAGCTCTTCCATGTGGCGTTGCAGGATGATTAGTGAGAAGATGGATATGCAGGCACTCCCCTGCAGCCGCTCTGGGGAGCGGATCTGCACCTCGGTGCTGTGTGACGAGCGTGTGCGCTTGGTGACAAGCTCGGAGGCGGCTTTCTCGGAGGATACCAAGAGACAGCTCGCACGCCAGGCGCAGCCAGGGAGCAGCGCAAGTGCTGCAAACTGCCCTGCTGTGACTCTCTGCGTTTCACCTTTTGACTTTGAGTTCAGTCCCCTCCTTCAGTCTGTACACTTAACAGTCCTGGGGAAAGACTTCAGCATGAACTGTGCTGGAGCCCTGCTTGGCCTGCTGGCCGCTAAGTCACCGCATGACCCAGCCAGCGTGCACTCAGTGCTCAGACTTCGCCCAGGAAGACAGGCAACCTGAAGAAGTCTCCAAGCTTGGGACAGGAGGAGCGAGGGAAGCAGGGGAGCAAAAGCATGGAATGACTATGCCTGGCATGCCTGATGGCCTTCTGCACTGGGACAGCTGCACAAGGAGAGGCCAGTGGTTGTTGTACACCTTGGCTTTTATCAACGCCTTTGACACAATCTCCTGTACTATCCTTGTAGCCGTTTAGTTCCACACGGAGTGGCGGTAAGAGTAGATCTGCAGCCTAAAGTAGCTTCCTTGTTAGCAGTCAAAGAAATGTGTCTGCTTTTACCACGGTCTCTTGGCTGGAGAGAGATGACTCTTCCCATTTGGCCACTCCTAAGGTGACAATTCCCTGACAGAATGGGAAATCGGAATTTCCTCACCTGCAGCTAGAAAGCATGTGTTGAGCTTTCTGCAGCTGACTGCTGTCCCGGCTGGAGTTAGGCATGCAGCACATGAACTCGTGGGAGCATGTGCAGAAATGGCTGAAGACGTGATAGTGGTAGAGCTGTAGATTGAGGAGCATTGATGGACACAGCCAGCCAGCTGCCGCTGGAAAAGCATCCAAATTAAATCCATCTTCCAAGAGCGCAGATAACCTCTCATCTCCCCCGGGCCTGGTGCACTGTCCCGCCTTCCAGGCAGAGCTGCTTTCCCCTCCAACGTGCCTCACTTGTCATGCCCGAGGTGGGACCCAGTCCTCTGGCCACTTCTGTACCAGCATTCGAAAAATCCTCTTAATTGCTCTTTCACTTTTCTGACTTCCTTCCAAGCCTGATCCTGTCTCCATTATACTCCTGCTTATGTTAGGCTCCCTGGCTGGCTGTGCTGCCTTTAACCTTGATCCCCTTTGTTTCTCTGAACTTTCCTCCTGTCTCAGTTAATCTGCTGCTCTGCTGGCAGCTTCCTCTTGCGGTCAAGAATAAAGGTCAATGTTACGAATATCCCAAGGTGCTGCTGAGGTTTTAAAGCTAATATCCATTAGATTTGCTGATTTTTCCCCTTCTCAAAGTAGGAACTTAAAAGTTTTGACACTAGATTCTTTCCAGATTCGCTTTTCCTTAACATTTCTGATAACAGAACACTTCGTACTGTGTTGACCACTTAGCAACAAAAACCATACGTGCATCATGAGTAGTTTAGTGGTCAGGTTTAGGTACTACAAGTGTTCTGGGCAGGTTCTGAACATCCACGTTCCTTAAAGTGACGGATATAAGAGTATTAAGGTCAAGCAGGGTGTATCAAGGAACAGCACAAAGTACCGAGCTTTCCCGTGCCAGTTAGGTATGAACCTCTCATCAATGCCTTGGCACTCTTAGCCCATTTATCTCCCTTGCGCTATGTGTCCAAGGAGTAAGGATGTGGTGGTCTTAAAGCACTCTTAGGCTGATGTTTGAACTGTTCAGAATGCAAGGGAATTCGAAATACAAGAAAAGCAGTTGCTTAAAGTGGTTTCTCCTGGACTGATTTGTTTAGGTCTGCAAAAGAAAAAAAAAGTCTGTAGCATACTTAGTTTAAACAAACAAACAAAACCAAAAAAAACCAAACAAACAAAAAAACCACGTCATTGATATTTGGCTGACTGCAGAAAAAATTTGGGCTCAGCAGAAGAGTTGTATTGACTTTACAGAGCATAAAGAACAAGAGATTCCCTGAACAAAGATTTGCACTGCTGCTCCTTGCAGCCTGGGAGGAGAGGAGGTGCTGGCTGCAGGCTCTACAGGGAGTAATTCTGAGTTCTGCATCTCTCGTGCTTCAGCACAGCACTAGTCTGCCCGTGGTGGACTCGGGCTTATCTGTACCTTGTTCCGGAATTCTTGAAAGAAGTTAGTCCTTTTTATCGTCATCTGGATGCTTGATCGCTGGCTGGTTGGTGTTTCAGCTCTGGTATCTCTGCTGGTCTGTTGATGCTATGGAAGTTGCTGTAGTATAGTGTCTTCTGATCATTTTTGTTTCAGGCTGATTTATGTTTTATTCATTTCCAGCACTGTTTGATATTAGCTCAGACAGTGAGTTAGTATTTCTGTCTTCTTTTTAAGCAACTGTATCATTGGTAGGAGGACATGGTATAGTGATGGACTTGGCAGTGATAGGTTAACGGTTGGACTCGATGATCTTAAGGGTCTTTTCCAACCTTAACGATTCTTCTTTTAAGGGTCTTTTCCAACCTTAACGATTCTATGATTATTAGTTGCTAGTATCTTCTGGTACTCTTCATTTGTACTGTGCACTTCCCATTGTTTCAGTACTTCAACAGTCTTAAAAGAAATGGAGACAAATCCTTTCTATATCTAGTTCCCTGCTTTTCTCAGTTAACTTTTTCATTTCTTATCTTCTGGAGCTTGCAAGAAGTGTTTGTCCAGCTTCAGGCTGGTGGGCAGCTGGGGAACAGTAGATGCCTTGCTCTTCCTTAGGGGCCCGGCCTCAGAGCTGGCTGCGCAGTCTGAATCCCAACATGTGTGTATGTGAAAATGCCCGTCAAGTTTGCTCCAGGAAGCTTTTTGGTTCAGGCAGCTCAGGTTCAAATTAGAGGGGTCGGAGTCTGCAGGCCTTCAGTAGTGCTTGTCTTGCCATTGACCACGCTGGGAACCCGGGTGGCGTGGGTGGCCCTGCTGGGGCCGGTGTCTCACTGTTCAGCGTGGGGCATTGGTTAAGGTTAAGTTTCTCTTGGGCAACCTGGATCTGCTCTATAACTTCGTAATTGGTTTGGGATACATGCTCCGAGGGTAAAACATGGCACAGCATTGCTGTTATGTTCCAGGTGATCCATTTGAGTAACATCAAAATGAGTGATCTAATCAAATTGTTAAATGATCAAGTTCTTACTGGCTTTTACATGTACCTCGAGATCGGTGTCAATCTTTCATGCCATAACTACAAGAGTTGTCCCCACTCATCCTTTAAACACTTGCCACTGATGCGGCTTTCTTCTGCTCCTCAGTTACTTGCTCTGTGTTCCAGGACTTACTGAAAATGTTATTCCGGAGAGATCATCCGTGAGATCCTTAAAAGATCCTGGCTACGAACTCTTACCTAGAACTGCTAATTTTAAGGTACTCATCTCTCATAGAATCACAGATTCGTTAAGGTTGGAAAGGACCTCTGAGATCATCGAGTCCAACCGTTAACCTAACTGCCAGGTCCACCTCCAAACCCTGTCCCTAAGCACCGCATCCACACGTTTTTTGAGTACTTCCAGGGACTGTGGTTGCCCCACTGCCCTGGGCAGCCTGGGCCAGGGCCTGACCACTCTCTCCATGAAGGAATTTTTCCTAATATCTAATCTAAATCTCCCCGGCACAACTTGAGCCCATTTCCCCTTGTCCTATCACTTGTTACTTGGGAGAAGAGACCGACCCCCACCTCAATACAACCTCCTTTCAGGCAGTTGTAGAGAGCAATACATACTTGTTCAGCATCTCCTGTAGTTACCACTAGAATAAAACTACATAGTCAGTAGGCATCATCTTTTCTATGTGTGAGAGAAAAAAAGAAGTCTTGCTTAAAGGGTTTAGCCTTAACTGCATTATTTTTCATTATTATAATAGACAAGCACCGCTGCCAGGATATAAAGACCAGTAAGTCTGGGGTTTTTGGTTGGGTTTGTTTTGTTGGTTTGGTTTTTTTATCTTGCAAATTAGTGAAAACTAGAATAAAGCAATAATTTATTGACTCTTCCTCATTTTAGAACTTTTTTAGGGGCAAGTCCACTAGATGTCCTACAAGTCTTTGAAGTAGTCAACAACCACTGGGACGAGGATTGATACAGTGCACCAGCACTTTCAAAAAGCTGTTAAGTAGGCTTTCTCAAAGTCTGCTTTAAAAAAAAAACCAACTGGTTGAAAGATAAGAAGCAAAGGACAGAAATAAGCAGGCAGGTTCTACAGCAGGTGGAGATTGCCAGTGGTGGGCCACAAGACTGTTTCCAGATGAGGACAGACTGAACTGAAGAGAGGCAAGTGTGGGGAGGTTGTCAGGAGAATACAATGGGAGCCTGAGAAAGTATGGGGAAGTTCAGTGACTTATTGTTTGTCTAAACGTGACAATTAAGGGACAGGCAATGAAATTAAGCAGCAAGCTTAACTCCACCAAATGAACTCTTTCCACACAGCGTGCAGTTGTGGATCTCGTTGCCCCAGTTAGTGCAGATTAAAGGCTCCAAAAGGAGGTGAGGCAAACCCATGGAGGGGTTTAGGTTTAGGTTCCTCAGGTTTAGTAGAGCCATGATTCAGATACTCCTGCTGCTGAGGGGAAAAAAACGAAGCCTTTGCTAGCACACTCTTTGTTCAGAGCAGCTGCACTGACCGCTGCTGTTTGCCAGCATGCAAAGCCTCCCCAACACTGCACTCCTGAAAGGTCTTCCTCCAGAGCCTTCCCGTCTGGGAAGTCTTTTAAGTCACTGTGGAGAATGAGAGCACCCCAATCTTTGCTGCTGATCCCAAAGACAGCAGGTCTGGTGCCAAGGACTAAGCCAAAGAACAAGGGTCATAACTGTTCCAGGTCTTTATCAGCACCCTGAGCGAGGAGGCCTGATGAAACCTTTCCACTGACTTCCTTCTGCACCGTGTTCTTGGCACACAATGAAGCAGCAACGTGTTATTGATCGTTAGCAGGCTTAAGGTTCCCTCCACACCCACTTTTCGTATTACGACTTCAGTTGCCATATCATCAGTACTTTTGTTTCTTGCTGCTGAATCCTAGAGTAATGGCCAGTCTTTTGCTAAGCCAGATCTAGAAGAGGTCATTAATGATGGCTTTTTGGCCCCTCGGCTGTCATGCTTACAACTCAAGGACCTCTCTCTGTCCATTGCTCTCCTGCTCCTTCTGCAACAGGAGTGTAAAGTTTGAGGATCGACAGACAGAAACACAAACGATCCTCCCCAGACTTGCTCTGGTTGTAATTCCTGCACTGCTTGCAGTGTTGCCATGTTCAGTGGCCCCGTGGGTGCCCGTGTCTCCAGAATCGCCATTCTCTGTAGCTGGCACCAAGTTCCAGGTTGGTTGTGCTGTCAGTGGGTTTCCTAGCTTGGCAATGAGCTTTTGCAGGGGACAAGTCACACTTGCCAACTTCCTCTCTTTACTCTTCGTGATCCCCTCTCTTGGCTGGGTGTTGGGACAGCACCCTTCAAAGAGCAGCTTGTCACAGGGGCGTGATTTCCTCATGGGAAGACTGCTCTCCATTCTCTGTGGGGTCTACTGAATATCATTTCAGGGCCTCTTCAGCAGGATGTCAGATTTCTTGCATTTTTGCACACTCTGAGCAGTATGAACATATGTGCTCTTGGATGTCTGTCACCATATAGCTTCTGTTACAGTGACCCTGTCCATCAGTGAGGTCATAACAGACCCTGCTACGGCCATCTGGCACTTCCCTACCCCTGCTAAAGCCTCTAAAAATAGACCTAGAACCAGAATCCAAGAAAGATCTTGAATTCCCATTATGTACCTTACTTTGACTCTGATGGTCCTGACTGCCACTTGAAGGTCTAGTTAAGCTAAGCCTTTAGGTCAGAACTCAAGAAAATAAGATACTGTGGGCACAAGAGCATACTCCAGAGGCGTTCCTATTTTTCCATTTTGCCAGATGACCAGGCGCACTTCATTTATAAGGTATGCCACCCTCGGATAGCTTGGCCGTATCGGCATCCATGTACTCTGTGAACTCCAGAAAGGGCATTACAGGCTTTGGTTAAGGTCCAGCTCATAGCCAGAACTTCAGTGCAGCCTGCCCTGAGTGTTGTGGGCACTAAAATGTCCGCAGGCCTGGCCATTATCATATCTTCATTGTGATCCTTTTGACTCGAGAAACTTTACTCTACTAGAAACACCCAATTTTTGGTGTGACTGTTGCTCTCTGTGGTGTCTCCTCTCTGTAGAGGACAGATGCAAGGCTACATTCGTAGGAGGGCTGCAGTTCTGCCCATGTGCCCGGGGACAAAGAATTCAGCCTGTTGGTGTAGGTCAGCACCAGGCGTGCTTCGGTGAGCTGGATTGTCCATGTGAAAGGTTTGTGCAGGCAGCCTTCCCTGGACGACCTGGGGACATTGGTTCTGTCTGCAGAGGGCCAGGGTAAGAAGCATAAACATCAGAGAGTCATAGAATGTCCTGAGTTGGGAGGGACCCACAAGGATCATCGAGTCCAACTCCTGTCCCTGCATAGGACAACCCCAAAATTCACACCATGTGTCTGAGGGCGTTGTCCAAATGCTTCTTGAATGTTTTCAGGCTCGGCGCCATGACTGCCTCCCAGGGGAGCCTGTTCCAGTGCTCCACCACTCTCTGGGTGAAGAACCTTCTCCTAATGTCCAACTTAAACCTCCCGTGGCATATCTTCCTGCCATTCCCTCAGGTCCTATCCTTGGTCCTAGCCTTGTCCAGGCTGGACAGACCAAGTGACTTCAGCTGCTCCTCATACAGCTTCCCCTCTAAACCCTTCACCATCTTTGTGGCTCTCCTCTGGACACTCTGGTAGCTTCATATCCTTTTTGTCCTGTGGCACCCAAAACCGCACGCAGTACTTGAGATGAGGCCGCAGCAGTGCAGAGCAGAGTGGGACAATCCCCTTCCTCGACTGCCTGGCAATGCAGTGCTTGATGCACCCCGGGGCACGGTTGGCCCTCTTGGCTGCCAGGGCACACTGTTGGCTCCTCTTCAACTTGCTGTCGACCAGAACCCCCAGATCTCTCTCTGCGGAGCTGCTCTCCAGCCTCTCGTTCCCCAGTCTGTCTGTACATCCATGATGAAATATGACTGAAGTGCTTTTGTCCCATGACTGCTGCAGCTGGCAGGCATGGAGATGGTTGTGCATTTGGCATAAAAGGTTTCTGTGTAGGTTCAGTGGTGTAAAAGGGAGATGTTACGTCCCCTGGAGGGTAGCTCCTGTCATACACCTCGGTGCTCTGTCTTCTCAATAACCTTCTCATGTCCGGGGAGACAGCTGTTATGCCTCCTGAAGCTCTCTCCCCCTTGGCACTAGGCAAAGCCTGATGGCCAGCAGGGCCTTCTTGGTCTCGTGGCAGGTGGCTCCTCAGTGCTGTAAAGGATGGACACCTCTCCTCTGCTTCACCTGGCACGGGTTTTACTGGTCTCAGTGAGGATGCTTTTATTCTAGCTTGTTGTTCAGACGCAGGAGAAGGAAGCCCCTCTCTGTCTCGGTGCTGTCATATGCAGAACTTCGGGGCTTGTGCGACCCTTGGGCCACGTCACCCTGTTGTGCAGAGTGTTGAAGGCCGAGATGGTGAAAGGGTGAAGCAGCGTCAAGCACTGCCATGCCGTTTGCTGAACCCTAGAGATCTGGGAAGGTGGGAAAAACATGTGAACGTGTAAACAAAATGCTGCTCGGTGGCACCTCTGCGCAGTCCCATAGAGGCGCTGCAGCTGTGTTACTGGTGTAGTTGCCCTGGTTTCAGACTGCGCATCAGTGGGAGGGTAGCCCTCGATGGGAAGCTCTCCGCTGAAAACTGGTTCGTATTTTGCCCGTGTTGTGAACCGTGGAGAAGGAGCATACCGAGTGCGTGCCATGCCCACCCGCTGCTGCCTCTGAGCAGCTTTGCCCAGCTTCCATTGCTCAGAACAGCAGTGTCCCTGTAATGGTGGGACAGCAACTTGTGCAAGTGTCCAGAGCGAAAACGCCTGTCCTGGGCTGTGCTGAGGAATTCGGTCCTCTGCGGCGTCAGCAGAGCCGTGGTCCCCGTAACGGGGAGGTGGCTCCTGGGGCTTTGTGTGCCATGTGGATGGCTCCTGTCCCTGGAGGGGAAAGTGGTCTGGAGAGAGGTGACACGTGCTAGGCGGCAGGTGGAGACGTGGCCAAGTAACCCAGCCTGTCAGTACTAAAAGGGTAGGGTCCTTGTGCTTCCGAGTCCCCCGTTTGCTGTGTGTGGTCCGGGGTCAGGAACCCAAACCAACCCGCGCCAGGTTATGGCTCTGAGGCCTCCTGCTGCTGGCCTTCTGGGCAGCAAGGAGATGGCATTGCTCAGGTCCCCGTCTGTCCTAGCACGGAGGTGCTGGTGCAAGACTGGCAGGCATTACCCTAGGATTTGGCTGTGGAAACCATTGGCACAAATGATCTTCCCTGGAGCTAACTAGCAGCTTGTGGGAGTTCCTGATCCTCATAGACTTGCTTTATATCTATTTAAAAAAAAAACCAACCAAACAAAACAACAAACCAGAAGAAAATCCATACTGGGGTTGTGTTGTCGTGCTGCTGCGGAGGAGTTGTGGGCCTCTCCCGAGGGACATGTCCTGCTGGTGAGTTCATGGGGCAGCGTCTCCAGGGTGAGCGGTTTGCCTGGGGAGCTGCAGCTGGTGCTTCCCCCCGCCGCGAGGGAGGCTGCGGGTGAGGGCTGCCCGCCCCGGGCACCTCGGCACCGCGCGGGAGGAAGGCGAGGCTGGACGGAGTCCCCTCCCTGCGGGCTTAGGGCTTAGTCGGAAACAACTATAGCTGCCTGGATGGCGCTTCTGGAAATACCTTTGTTGCAGAAATGTGGGTAGATCCACATGGAATAGCTGTGGAGACCTTCTGCTGAACATAACCTCCCAGGTCCTGCTCTGCTACGTTTGCTGGTTTGGCGTTGTGGCTTTAACTGGTCTCCCCGTTCCTCTCGGGCTGACAGCCTGGCTGTTAAGTCCCCGTGAGAGGTAATGCACAGATGCTGCTCTCTGACTCATAGTTATTTGACAGTAGACTTTCATTTTATTTGCTTTTTTTTTTCAGTTACAGATAAGCTAAAAACTCTAACAAGCATAACTGCATTGCCAGTATAACTCATAAATTAAGGGCAAGAGGGACTGATAGAATCGCCTCTGTGCATTCACGTAACGCAGGCCAAAGTTTCACCAAATGTAATACATCTTGTATGTAAATTGGTGTATGAAACTAAGAATGATAGAGCAAGGCTTCTGAAAGTATTCACTCTCAGAGAAAAGTTGTATTTAAACTTCACAGGATAAAGACCAGTCATGGGGAAAGCATAAATTAGTTAACCATTCTGCATAAAATACAGTAATACCACAAATCACTAAGCAAATACATTCTTGGGCTTTTCTCTGTTTTCAGTCGGCAGATCCAGGTACCCCAGGGACATGAATTAGTTCATTCTCCTGGCAGCCCTGTGAGAAGGGAAGAGTCATACTTCAAGGGTTTCCATGCTTGCTTGCACTTGAAATAAGGCTCAGAGCTGCGGCACACAGAGCCCCTGCCTAAACTCCCACTCCCGTGCACTGAGCTCCCGCTGCTGCCCTGGGAGCACTGGGCAGTGGTCGCTGCCGCTGGCGACAGAGGTGATGCACTCCCGTGTCTTACCTGCTCTGGCTCCTTCTCTGTGTGGAGGAGTATCAGGCTTCTCAGGCACTGCGTGTCCATCTGTTGTCGTCACCCCAGCATAGTTCAGCATTTCTTCTGAAATAATTCCCTTTCTCTTCATCACCAGCGCTCTGAGGCCGCCCCAGCCAGATTGGCTGCCTGGCACAGAGCCTGGAAGAGGCTTTAATTGTGGTGGCATCTGCTCATCAGCCTACTCCGAGTCAGGTGCTCGAGAGCACGGTTTGGGACACGTGGGTGAAATCCGCAATGGGCAGCAGTGCTCTGGCTGCCCGCGCCGGGGGGGCTGCAGCGCTTCGCTTGCTCCAGGCCTGAGACGCTGCTTCTCGGACATGCTGTGGCACCACAGCTCTGCCACCGAAACCCTCCCCGGCTTTGGAGGGTTCTTCTGCCTGCCGTCAGAGCGCTGGCTCTACCTGCAGAGCAGCACAGCTCTCTCTCCCTTGGCACTGAGAATAGCGTCAGCCAGGCTTGCGGTCCAGCCGCTGCAAGAGGATGAGACTACCCACCACTTGTCTTCGCGGAGAGCATAAGCTGAATATGACGTCTCTTCCAGGGTGATGAGGCAGTTCCCAAAGCAATGAATCAGTACTCCCGTAAGGGATCGCTGAAACCGAGACAGGGCATCTGCGAGCCTCCCCCGTGGATGTGTTGGCACAAGAAGCGTCCATGTACTTGAGAAGGCACAAATATGGACCCCAGTCTTCTCCGTTCCTGAGACCACATCTCCTCTGATTCGCGTGTTACTGCTTTTAGTTGGCATTTCAACTTAGAATCTATTTTAAACCCTTTTTCTCGACTAGCACAGGTTCTAACTGGTATCTCCCTTCCTCAGTTCCGTCTCTGCCTGATGGCTCTATGGCTTGCTGTGACCTTGACCTCTCTGGTTTAATGTAGCTCTTGGGTGATAACTGTAACGTCCCTGCTGCTGCATCGAATGGTTAAAGAGATCGGTTTCCAACAAATGAGTTGTGATTCTCCGCCCAGTGCTGCGGTGCAGGCATCTGCGTTGCGCTGGCCCAAAGGGCGTGCAGCCCGTGACCATCAGGGAAGGTGCTTGTTGGGGCACGTTGGCAGCAAGGGCCGGTCCTGGCTGTGTCTGGCATGGAGTGCTTCTGCCTGCTCACCTCTGAGAGTGCCTGCTGTTAAGGTGCTGCTTGGGATGCAGGAGCAGTTGGTCAAAAACAGATGATGAAAGAGAAGTTGCTGCCAATAATTAGAGGCACATGAATCTTGCATTTAATAAGATTAAATTGAATTACATTAAATTCTAACTAGTATTCAGAAATGTAATTCCAACATTCTGTAGAAACAAAAAGGTATGTTTTCACATTCCAAAAGAGTTATTTTTTCTGCTTGCAACTCAGTGTGGGTGCCTGAGAGAAGAGAGGATGGGGACAATTCAGGTGCTGGAGGATGGATGGGAATGGCACCCAAGCTTCGTGTCAGCCCGCCCTGGCCCAGCAGGGCTCTCTGTCCCGTCAGTTTGCCTGAGAGCTGCTGCTTTCCCAGAACCTTTTCTCTGGCATGTCCAGGCTGCTCTTGGTCAGCCATGGGATGTTAGCATTCCTGTATTTTTATCTAATGTATTAGGCAGACTTACCTAGAAAGAATTGCATTTTAAAAACTTTACAAAAGCACTTTACGGACAGTGTGTATAGCAGCTTGAGTACATGCTGGTTTCCAGGCCGCAGTTTTCCGGCATTCTGTATTCCCTGTTCTTGTTTCCCTGCTTGCGCCTGTCCTTTGCGGGCTGCCTGTGCTGCTGCGCGCGCCTGGATGAGCCCCTGCCACCCCGTGGGCGCAGCCCGTCCCACCGGGCTGCCCTGCTGTCCTCTTGCTCCTTCTTCTCTAAATATAGAGCCTCCCTCTCCACACCTCTCTCCAAGTGATTCGCTCCTCTCCATCCATCAGCCTCAGTCCCTGGTGCCTCCGTGACGGCTCCATTAAACACGTGCTCGGCAGCAGCTATATTTAGGAGTCAGGAAGAGAACGAGCCTTTGGGCTGCGGACAGCCCATAAATCCAGCTCCCGTCACCAAATCACCACTCTTTTATCTGGAATGAGATCGATAGAGGTGTTTGCAGATGAGGTACACGTGTCCTACGTGCATGGAGGGAGGCAGGGGATGAAGAGGAGGAGGCAGAGTAGGGTGGAGAAGAGGGAGGAGAAGGGACTGAAGCACAGGCGCGTGGGGCTGGGGGAAGCGGGACTTCCTGAAGGCAGGAGCGAGGGGAGAAGCGAGGCAGGAGGAGGGGTGCCTGTCTGAACAGGGCTTGCTGTGCCGCAGCAGCAGCGCGCTCCCTCCCTCGCAGGGGTCTAAGGGGACGGGGGATGTCTCTCACTGAAGAGTGTCTTCGCGTGCCGTGAGGCGGAGAGGGTGGATGTGCTCACCGTCACTGTCGTGACCCGCTCGGGCTGTGCCATGCCAGCGCCTCCACAGGAGCCCCCCTTCCTTCCCTCTCCCACTTTGCCCCTCCCGTTTTTTGTACATCTGTGTCAAGTTGTAGAGAGTTGTGGGTGCCAGCTTGTTTACCGGCACAACACACAAGACTTGCCCTGATGATTTAGGTATATTTTAGGCCACTGCTGTCTCGCCTCGCTCCTCCGTGGAAAGCACGGTGGGATCCCAGCTGTGTGCGTGGCGTGCAGGCAAAAGCGGAGCGGGAGGTTGCTCCGTGCTGCCGTTGTCTGGGCGCTCCCGCAGCAGCGGGGAGGGAGCCGGTGCATGGTGCAGGTGCTTCCCCGGCAGCACGTCAGCCCCCCTTGAGAACACGTGGTGCCTGCTTTTCCTTATGGCTGCAGCGTGCTTCAGTTGTGCTGCCGCGGGTAGGGTCTGCTATCCCCGCCTGACTCCGCAGAGGATGCTGAGCAAGGTGAGGAGCTGCCTCAGATGATCCAGGCGAAAGGGTTATCTCCTTTAACTCTTTGCGGCATGTTGCTGTGCTGAGAAGTCCTTAACATCTCCGTTTCTTGGCGTAGCGTGTCTTTTTGCTAGTAAGATTAATTCCTTCGTTCTTTGAGACAGTCTTTCCCAGGACCACAGGCACGGGACTTGGTGGACGACCACCTAATCGGAAGATTCACGGGGAGCCATCAGCCCCCCTTGTATCATCAGGCTCCAAGAAACCTCCCTCTGGATTAGGTAAACACATTAGGTGATGCACAGTGGCGAGGCCGGAATAGCACGTTGGATCACCAGGGACTGCTCCCTGCGCGGTGACGTCCCCTAAATGCTCCTAAGCCACGGCTCCGCGTGGGCTGGGCCGCACCTCACCTCACCTAGTGCGCGTCACCCTTGTCCTCACCGTCTGCTTGGGCTTTCTGGGGGTTGCTGTGCACTTGCTTCTTTTTGGGGGGATTGCCAGAGCGCCTGCATTAATCTCTGGGATGGTGCATGTCCCGTGCCGTGGGGTCTCACCGTTTTGATCACGTGCCCCTCGGTAAAAATAATTTTTGAGCACGCACTCCCTGTACACATATATTTACTTATGAATTATATACCTGTACTACTCTGCTTATATACTATGTGCACTGTAAAGCACATGCAAAAATATAAAATAAAAATAGTGAGATAAAGATAGAATAAACACCGTTTTAAAATATTTTAAAATTTTATTAATGGTACCAAAAAAAAAAAAAATTTTTCTTTCCGCGCCCCAGTGGACTGCCTTGTGCCCCACTTTGGAGACCGCTGCCGCAGGAGGCTGCCTGAGGTGGCAAGGAGAGCCAGAACCGCGTCGTTCCAGGTGCCAGGATGCTAGGGCTGCTCTTCAGCGCTTCCAAGAAAAAAAGGAAAAAGCTAAATAAAAAACCCCAAACATGCAAGAGGAGCAGAAAAACAAGAATCGGGGGGGGGGGGGGGGGGGACGGGGACACGGACGGACGGACGGATGGACGGAACCAAAGCTGTGTTTTCAATAGTGTAAACAAGTACTGTATTTGGTGATTTTATTTGTAAACTTTGGTAAAGTTAATTGTTCTTTCAACCTTGCCAACAGTAAGCATGTTTTGCATGTGAAATGGAGGTGCGTGCCGAGGGTGAGGTTCCCCAAGAGCAGGACGCCTGTGCTGAAGTGCGTACCCATACCCCCCCAGAGGTGCCTTTGGGATCGGAGAGGCTACAGCCAGGTCTCTGGAAGTGGTGTCCGGCAGCGGAGGGCAGCCAGCGCCTGTTAGGGACGCGTGAGAGGCAGGACCGCGCGTTGGTGGGGTGACGTGGCTGCTGCTGCCACCTCAAGGGCTGTCGTCTGTCCCCAGGGTGGGAAACTGGTGTTGTGTCTGCTGTGGCAGCATTTCCCTCTGCCAGCAGCCATGGTTTCATGTGATCGTGAGACCGGGATGAAAGGTTTGAAAGTGCATCCTGTCCTGAGCTTAAAACGAAGTTCGTTGGCTCAACAGTGCTGTAATAACGGTCAACGCTGCCCCTCTGCTTTTGCAGCCCCTTCCCACGGGCTGGTGACGTTCTGAATTCCAACGCAGGTAAAAACAAATGTTTGGTTTGTGTTGTTACTGCTTTGGGTGCAAACAGTTTATGTCCCTACTCACCTACGTAGGTGAGTCTCATCTATACTTTGCTCTTTATTTCCTCTCTTATTCATCCCCTTGATTCGTTCCTTCTCCCTGACAGCCCTACTTAGCATGCTTAAAGACCAGCTGAATTTAAACCAGACCAACAGCCTCCCTGGTGCTGTAGCCAGTAGTGCAGGGAACGGCACCGAGGGCTTCACAGGGAAGTGGTGACAAGGTAGAGGAGTGGAGTTCCCTGGTTGCTTGGAGTCCCATCACCCTACTGTAGGCATGGCTGAGTTGGTTCGATGTAACGTACTCAGTCGGGTTAGTGCGAGGACCCAGTTGCTTTCTGCAGGGTGTCTTACGTGCTAAGCCTGGGTCATGCAATAAATTCATTTTTGGTAGTGATGCAAATTCCTTCTGTCTTAGGAGAAGGGTAGCTGAAATTCTTCTCCGTCTCCCTGTTATCTCCCTGTTATCTCCCGTCATCTCTTAAGCCATGAGCTGCAGACCATATTTTGGATGTCTGCAGTGGCATCTCTGTCCACTTTGCCATGAGTCAGGCTGCCTTCCTTCAGCATCCAGCAGCCTGGAGACCCTGGCATCTCTCTTGTTGTTGGCTTCACAGATCAGGCTGGCAGGTTCTCTGGCTTTTTCACGCTTCTGAGGCAGGCGAGTAGGCTCCTGGGTTGCTACACCCTAAAGGGGAGATTTGATCCAACAAGTACAGCCTGAAAAGCCTGCTGCCCTGACTTTGGCCAAAGCGCTGTTGGGGATGGTGCTGGAGTTAATAGGTGAGTGGTAGCAGAAGTCTCTCTGGGTTCCCGGCTTTCCTTCCTCATAACTCCTGTGCACCTGGAGAGCTCAGTGACCACCAGGTGAGAAGGAAGGCTATCCAGGACTATTACCATCTTTTCTGTGGGGACTACATCCTTCTGCCTTGAGACGTGCAAGACATGGCCAAACAGAAGAAGGGGAAGGAATCTGGCTGCTGCCTTGGGACGTGGAGTGTGTGTTTGCCTTACTGGCGGTGATTCTCCTCTTTGGCTCTGCCTTGGAGTCTTGGTGAAGTTGGACGCCTTGATGTGTTTAGAAGCTCTAGTGAAGAGGTCTTACATTCACAGAGCCGTTTGTGTGCATATGGGACTGTCCACAAGCATGCATGGGACTGATCACATTGACACATGTCTGCACACAGATTATTACTTGTTTGTTAATAAATGCTTGCATGAAAGCAGGATTCACTCTGTTCGTGTACATGTAGGGGAAGCAGAGACAACAGAGAAGTGTTCCTTTAACTCTCAGCTTTCATATGTCTTTTTTTCTTGTAGAAACCAGAGAAGACAGAACAAAGCGTCTCTTCCGACATTATACTGTGGGCTCTTACGACAATTTCACCTCTCACAGGTAAGCGTCGGCATCTTTGCTTTGTGATTACGAGGAGATTCATTTCCATGGAAGAAGTACCTCCTTTTCCTGACAGAGCAGTATACGTTGTTGTCATTTCACAGGAAGGAAGCTTTTCTGGTTGTTTTGGTCAATTCAGTTATAGTCTAAATCATAAGTCCTAGATCAGGCTTAGTTGGATAAAGCGTTGAAGCTGCAGGGCAGTCTGGCCCATGTGTCAGTTGAGGAACAAACGTTCTGGAGAATTTTTGGCGCGCTCCAGGAACTGAAGAACATGCGTTGGATGCAGATGCAGAGTTATAGCTTTGCTCTGGAGGGGAAAAGAGGAGGATGCTGCTGTGCAGGGGGTGGCATGAAGACAGCTGTCACTCCAGCCTGTCGGCAGTGCTGAGTGTGCTGCCTGGACTACAGGCGTGCTCACCACCGCCGTTCTGGTACACGTCAACTGAGCGTGCTCGCCTCGGTGTGGAGACTGACCTTTGGGAAGATGGTCAAACTCCACAGGGAATCAGTCCTGAAAGCAGGGGTGAGGTTGCTGGTTTGTGCTTGGTCTTGAGCGCGTGTGGCTGGCGGATGTGTTCGTGGGAGGCTGGGCTGTAGGAATGGGTCTGCTGGTTGGATTCAGGAATACGCTTGTGGCACTGGGTTTCTGTGTTTGAGGGATAAACGTAGGGTTGCGCTGTGGAATACAATCTCTGTTTGCAGTCAAGCTTTAGTGCTCTTAAAAACTATAGGTCATTAAAGTAATTAGATGGGCATTATTGCTTATGATGTGACAGGAGCCAATGGTGAGAATTCATTACACGAAACCGAAGGTATCCGCCAGTCGTGGAGCTTACCAACAAAGCAGCGAATGTGTTCTGGTTTACTGAGCTTCTTATCCCGAATCTGTTTCTGTGGGTCTGAGCACTTTTTACTCAAAGTTATGTGTGTAACTTGCTTTCATTTTCAAAAATCCTGTGACGTGCTTCTTCAGGGCTGTTTATAGTCTTAACTGATCATGGGACAAAAGAGAAAATGCTGCTAAGACTCAGAAAAGAGTAAAGAAATAAAACAGAGGAGGAAAACGTTCTGTTTCCACCATGGCCGAATGCTACAGGGGACCCCCAGAAGGTCTGTGCTGGGGTCACTGGTTGCTCTTGCTCTTAAAGGGCAGGAAATGGGTCAAAATTTGCAGATGAGTCAAAATTACATTCCTTAAGCAAAAGAAGAGTAGGTGGATGGGATTGCATCAAGCTGGGTTGATAAACAGTGTGATAGTAAAATAAATTTATTTTGGCACGTGCAAGGTAACACGTACCAGAAGAAACACTGTGAGGTGCTCTTGCCCATTAAAGATTTTTCAGCTCTTCATAACTGCTTAGGAATAAAGATCTGGCATCACTGTGACATCACAGTGAAAACGTCTTCTTCAGCACGGAGACATTCAACAAACCAGACAAAAGAGTAGGTCCGAAAATACAGCTAAAGCAGTTGTGAAGGAGGGTCAGGGATGACACTGGGTACTGGACGGTCAAACAGCAGCTGAACACCAGCTAATATTTCATATTCAGTGAAGGTGTTGGACTGACTTCTGCTCAGGAGCAAGATTTGGGGCTTACTTTGATTCTAGTCCAAACCTGAAAAAAAAAAATACTGAATTTTTTGAATTGTTAGGAAAGAAAAAAAGAACAAAATGGAAAACGTAATTTTTAATATCTTTGTATAAATCTGTACTATACCCACATCTTGAAACGTGCGTGCAGTTTTGGTCTTTCAGATTTAAAAAGTAATACTTGAAAAGTTGGCAGAGAAAACTAACAGGTGCTCAAAACTGTGAAACGTCTTCCATAAGAGGTGAGCAGGCTGGAGAAACGGGCAGAGAGGAACCTCATGAAGTTCAACCGAGGGAAATGCAAAGTCCTGCATCTGGGGAGCCTCCAGCTGTGGAGATGTTAGAACCTGGCTGGCCGTGGTCCTGGGCACGCTGCTTGAGCGAGGAGGTTGGACTGGATGATCTCAAGAGTCCAACCTCACCAGTTCTGTGAGCTTCCCGACCAGCAGATGTAGACAGATGCAGCTTTTAAGCCCTCTTTTCGAGCTACATCTCCACAGGACTAGACCTGCTGTTTGGATAGTTATTTCCAGAAGTGCACATTATGTGGCGCGTGCTCCCAGGATCCCTTGCCAACTCAGGCCCCTTGCTCAGACCCTTTCCTTCAGGCCAGTTTATTTTCCATGTAAGGCAAACCAAAAACCGTACTTAGAGAACGGTGCTCACCCTGTGGTCTGTGGGTCGTGTGCTGCTGCAGAGGAGCCCATCTTGGCTCTGGCTTGTTCCCGTTTTCCCCTCCAGTCTGAGGGAAATCCCCTCCACTGCCTCACGCGTGCCACAGCAGCATCTGGCTGTATGAAGAGCCTGTGTCGTGGAGGAGGGTGCTGGGAAGGGTGGCGGAATGGAGTCGTCTCCCACAGGTGAATAAGCAGCTGTCCCATACAACTTGGTCTCCAGGGACCGCCGTGAAGGAGGGCAGCCGGGAGCAAAGTGCCTGCATTGTTCTGGTGGGGGCAGTTTTGCTCATAGTGGCCCCGTTTCCCCAGAATCGACCAGAGGAGGAGGTCGTGTGTACGCGCATGCCTTTGGCTGCACCCTTAGGCGAGAGGAAGACCACGTCTTCCCACCCTGAGGTCCCCCAGGGCTATGTGTCAGGATGCCAGAATAGGCGTTCCGGACCCAGTCGTATATGGCTCCTTGCAGATCATAGTCCAGTTGGCGTTGGCATTCCTAGGCAGCTGATGCATGCAAATTACTGATAAATCAGGCTGCTCTGCTAGAGTATGACTGGGATCTGCTGGGATCACAGTAACACTGCTGATGCTGGCTGTGAAGGCTTGGCATTTTGACAGATTTTGGTGGTTGAATTGGAAAAGATGGGAGGATTTTAGCTGCATCCCCATAGTAGGGGGCATAGCCATGCAACATAAAAGCACGAGGACGGCCGCTCTGGAGCACGCTACAGGTCCTCCGGGCCAGTATTGTGTGTTGCATGGTGGCCAATGGCAGGTGCTTCATGCACTTATGAGAACAGAGTAAGCAACCCAAAATATTATTCCTGCCTGCAGCAATTTTCTGTTCAGAGTCTTCCTGAGCCAGAGGCAATGTCTTTGTGTTTGATAGCCTTTAATGGATCGTTATTGCGTTAATTTGCCCAATGACATGCAACTCGAGTGCTTTCACTCTCTCTCCATTTCACGGAGAGGAAGCTAGGGTTGGCTTGGGTGAAGACGGTGAGACAGTGGTGGTGCTGAACAGTGGGTGCCTGTGTCTTCTGCTCCTGCTGTGTCAAAACTGTTCCCGTGCGGTGGCAGGAAACGAGGAAGACGTTTCCGAAGGCACGTATATACGCTCCTCACTCATCCATGGGTTGCTCTGAGTGCAAAAGTGAGACATAGCCTCACCGCTCCGTGAGGGGAAACCGGTGCGAGGGAAAACAAGTGGCTGCCTTTGTTACCGTCCTTGAGACCACGCGCTGGCTTTCCAGAGCCCGTGCAGCACCCGCCGCCCTGTCTGCAGGGCTGGGTGATGTGAGCAGCGCTGCTGCAGCCATCAGCCATCCGACCAGCAAAAGCCATCCCGCGACAGAGGCACCAGGCGGCTGCAGAAGGACCATTTCAGCAGAAGCTCCTCTGCTCTGTTTGCCAGAGTTCAAAATGTGGCTGTGGCTGAAGCGGAGAGATGGCGTTGGTGGCGGGGCTTCCAGCACGGGGCTGAGCAGAGGGGAGCGGAGCGGGCGGCGTGCGAGCGTGCGTTTTGTCAGCATTACGGGATGGAAGTGGGGTTTGGACGCGATAGCAGGCAGCTTGTGGACATGGGGTGGCGGTCAGGAGTGCGGTAGGAGGATTCACATGGTGGTTTTAGGATCGCCTTAATAAATAGCATAAACAAAATGCATTTTTTCCCATTTTTTTAAATATTAAACATTTGGGCCAATAGATTCCTTGAGAGCAGAAATTAAGAACTAACTAAGGTGCTGTAAGATCACTGCAGCGGATCGATTAACGTGATTTGCAGGAGGGTGCTTATTCCATCATCGCTGACTTCACTGGAGGTCTCAAACGTGGGAGAAGATTAACATAATGACAATGTTTGAGGAACAACTTAAAAGTACTTGAGAAAATTACACACGAGTGACTTTAGATTTCAGGAAAAGCCTTTGAAATAGTTGCAGGTTTGAATGGATGCCCTGTGCAGCAGAGCAGGGAACAGCATTCCCACGGCTGAGCTGCGGATTTGGGTAAGGTATGCAATTTACTCTTTTTTGGCTTAATAAGGTGGAAAGAAAGCTCCGGCTATATGGAGGGGTACACACGAGAACATGAGACGATACTAGGCTGCATACTGAATAAAGATGTTTTCTGTTGTGGGGTCAGCCTCTGAGGAAGCAGTGTTCCCAGGGTGTAACTTCGCTGGCACGTTGCCAGTAACAGACGGCAGGGACGCAGGGGGTCTGCGCTGGCAGCGGGCGAGGGACCGTGCCGGGGCAGGTTCCCCACCTCTCGTTGGTGCCACGTTGAAGCGTAACTGTAGGTAAAGAGAGCAGAAAGCGCAAGGCTGCTCTGGAGTCGAGGCGTGCGGGGGGCACCCAAGGTCACCAGAGGGCAATGAGAGAGGATGAGGAGCGCGGGACAGGGCTCAGCAAACCTAATCTGGTCTGAAATAGGAATAAGGCAAACAGGAAGAGAAGTCTGAGCTTGGTCTTATCAGAAAGGGGCAATCACAAGGGGAATTGACTTCTCTGATGAACTATGTTAAGGGAAGAGATTAAAGAGATTTGAAATTAACTCTATAAAATTAAGAGCCCACATTCTACATGGCACAGCTGGGAAGGAAAAGAATTGGGAGCAATAGACAATTTAGGATTTTTTTTTTTTTTTATTACTATTCAATCACAAGGATTAGTTGACCAGGGAGAGAGATTACAGCCGTGAGTATTCACAAGCCATCTGGATGGGCCTCCCCTTAGAAGAGAGGAAAAACATGAAGAAGTCTCTAAGCAGGCATTTCTGTGCCCTTAGATGCTGTGACTGGCCAAATATGTCGATACACAGAATTACAGAATAATTTAGGTTGGAAGGGATGCCTGGAGGTTTCTAGCACAACCGGTTGCTCAGAGCAGGGCCAGCTAGGTCAGGTTGCTTTGCATGTCTCCAAGGTTGGAGGTCCCACAGCCCCCTCGGGCCCGTGTCCCAGTCTTTGTTTCCAGAGTGAAAACGTTTTCTGTACATCTCATTGTCATTTCTTGTGCTTCAGGTTGTGTCCAGTGCCTCTTGTCCCATCCCTGCGCACCTCCAAGAGCCTGTCTTTCCTGTGCAGCCTCCCGTGGGGTAGTTGCAGGTGGCAGGGAGGTGGCCACCATCTCTCCTCCAAGCTGAGAAAGCCTAGCGCTCTCAGCCTCCCCTCGTACGCTTTAGCCCCCACCTACTCAGGTGGACTGAGCGAGCAAATCGGCAGTATAAGTGATTGGTAAAATCACCTAGAAATCGTTGGGACTGCACCAATGACTTGCTGTTTCTCCTCCCCCCCGACACGCAGGAGAGCAGTACCCGTGTTCGCCCTGCGCGGATGCAGTTCAGTGGCTGCTGTTCGTTCTCTTCTGTAGGTCCTGTTCAGGGGTCATCCCTCTTGGCAGCGTGATCACGGCTCGTACTCCCCCATCGATACCGGCATCTTTGGCTATGTCAGGCACTGGGATCCCCCACCCCTGAGCACCTCCTCTGCACAGTGGTTTCCTAAGGCTGTACGTGGCTCCGGGGAGGCCAGGGTCCCGCAGGCAGCGGGGACGTACGAGCAAAGAGCTGGTTCCCATTCTTCCAGACAGGACCAAGTAAAAGGAGTCCCTCTGGATTTCCTCGAGCTGCTTCATGGCTGCGTGTGGCTCTGAGACAATTCCCTTTAGTCTTTTCCATTCTGCAGCTTATTTACGGGCTGTCCTTGCCTCATCAGTCCCCAGTGCACCGTTGGTTCAGGACTGGTATTAAAGCGTGCCGAGCGGGTGGAACCCTCCCTGGTTTCTGCTCCTGTGAGTTACCGTCTAGGAGGCAAGCAGCAGGCAGGGAGTCGGAAATTGCATCGGCGTTTCATGTCGTTCTGTCTAGTTGTGACTAATTAGCAAGCCCGGAGAGAAGCCGTGTTACAGGCAGGGCTCAGCAAGGAGCATGGAAGAGGCCGAGGTAACGACCTTGTAGGGCAGGGCATCGAAAATACCCCTGCAAAAGGAGTTTCATGCTTAGAAGCGCGGAGGGGGAATGAATCTTTGACAAATGTATTGTGCGGCTCGAGCTGCCGGTCAGGTGGCGGCAGCTGATCTGGAGACTTCCCTGCTTTTGGCGTATTGCAGAAAATGGGGTTTTATAGCGGCAAGCCCGTCTAGTTGGAAAAAGGTAATTTGCGCTGGGCTAGTGCAACCTTCATTTCTATAGCAACAAAAGTGTAGAGGGAGAAAATTAAATCTCTTCTTGAAAAGGCTTCTGTATAATCCCACTTGTCAAATTAATGTGCCTTCAAAATAGTCTTTTAAGATCTTTTGGTGAACAGTATCTTTTGGGACCACTTACCTCTTTCACAGAGACTTTCAAGAACATGAAATGGTAAAAAGCGAACTCCCCCGACGCCGTGCTTTCCCTCAGCAGTCCTCGTGCTTGGGTCCTGCGCCAGACTGCTCAGCTTTTTCTGAAATTTAGACTTTCAGAATTGCTGGGTAATACAAGGCTTTCTGGCCTGTTTTATACAAGAAATAGGAGCAGGTAATGCTATAATGAACTGATTGAGGCAGAGTGCCGCCAGCCAGCATGAGCTGTTCAGAAAGGTGCCCAAGCAGAACAGCTCCAGCCTTCAGAGCTGCTTATTAATGATTAAGGGAGCGTTGGGAAGGGGAACTGTTTAAAACCCATTCGTTCTCTTCTTTTAAAAACTATTCAGGAAAACTGGTTAGCAGTTTGAAAAGCAGGTCCTGGGAAACTGTACGAACAATCTGCCCCAAAATTATTTGCCAGGTGCAGAAACGCTAGTGGGGTTTCCCTTTAGTTTTTCTTTGTTTTTGCAGCTATGCGAAGGGTGCCGTGCCCAGCGTCGCTGCCGTGAACGTCGCTGTAGGTGAAATGCTGGAGCAACGGGCTTATGGTGGGGCAGTGGGAGGGACGGCACGCACCGGCCTCGGTGTTTCTCAGGAGACTTGGGCAAAGGAGTCCTCTTTTCTGCAGTACATTTGCAATAGTTTTGGTCAGGTAATAGAGAGAACACAACCAGCACTTGAAAGAGGTGACAACTGGTAGAGCTCGTCTTAAGACTAAAGTCTTTCTGGCTCCTGCTGTCTCTCGGATTGAAAGTCTTTGAAGCACCTACCTGCTTAGCGATGGATTCCTGTAAGGCGTTTTACTCCAAGAGGTGCTGGAGTCATGTGGGTAGTTGTCAGCAAGCATCAGCAGGGCAGCAGCTGATGACACATATAGGATGCTAGGAAATAGGAAAGAAATAGAAAGTCTACTAAAAATAGCGTTATACTTCTATGGAGATCCACGGTTTGACAGTCTCTGACTTGCAGGTGTAGTTTACCCATCTGAATAAGAAGAATTAGAAAAGGTTGAGAGGCAACCAGCACGGGTGACCCAAAGCACAGGCCACTTCTCATTTGAGGAAAGGTTAAATAGACTGGAGCTCTTCAGCGCAGGGAAGAGGTGCCCGAGGAAGATTGGAGAGAGTTTTATGAAATCATGAGTAGGCAAGGAGAAGGTGAATATGGAACAATAGTGATTTCTCAGTACAAAGGAATGAGGTGGCACTCTGTGGAATTAGCAAGCAGCGAGATTAAAATAAAACAAAGTACTTTGTCACACTGCAGGTGATTAAATTGTAGAATTTATTCCTACTGCATGTTGTGGAGGCCAAAAATATAAATGGATTCGAAATGAGAGTACAAAATTACTGACGAGTAAATTTGTGACCAAGAAACATTGTGACCTGTTCAGGGGCTTGAGATGAGGAATGCGGTTACTGGCTTTCAGAGGCAGGAAAGGTATCGCATGGGTGGATCACGGGTCTTTTATTCTGTTTCTTATACTCCTTCCTTTGCTGTTTGTTACCGACCGTTACTCACGGAAGGACGCGGGTGTCACCGAACCCCTGGTCTTCTGCAGTACCCCGTCCTTGTCGTCTGGTTTACAAAAGGACATCAGGTGGAAGGAATCAGCCTCCCTCTGTACTTCAACACGGAGTGCGATTGAACACTTGAGGTTAACTTTAAAAAAACCAGCAAACCAGCAACCACAAAAAGTCACAAATTCCATAGAGGGTATTTTCTTGTTCCTTCCTGCTAGGTGGAAGAGTAAAACAAGTCAGACCATGTCCAAGCCTTTTCATTTCTTCTCAGCCACCTTTAGAGATGAACGACTGACTTGGTTTTTTGAACGTTTTACCACATTAAACTTAGTTGTTTTTCTTCCACGGTGCAGTTCTTTGGTTGGCCTTTGAAAGCTTTATTTTCCTGCCAGTGATTTGGTGTCTTTGAGCAAGGCGTAGATCTTTTCTCTGATGCAGCACTTTGTCGCATGGTTTTCTCCAATCTACTGAATGGGAGAGAGGAGAGGCTTTTGTCATCTGTCGTTAGTGGAGAAACTCATCTTTTGTAACTTCAGACAGTTCAGTACCTGTCTACCTGACCTTTTTCTCACCATCCTCCTTATAGTATGCAGTAGCAAAAGGGGACTTGCAGGGTGCAATTAATTTCCATCTAAAACAATCGTTTACGTCAGGTGAATCATGACCTCGTTGTGCATCTTTTGCTCCATAGGTTATGAGGGAACCACGGGAGTACTAGCGCACATAGAGACGTGTACACCGTCACTGCCGAAACTTAGGCAAGATGCATCCTACTCTAGATGCTGGCAACAAAAGGTCTTAATTTAACTACCTGCTTAAACCCGGTGGTTTGGTGCGGAAAAATAGGGTCTTCCACAGCAGAATTTATCTGACTTCAGATACGTTCCTTACCACGACATGACGCGTCCCCTGCCATCACTGCCTTTCCCCTCGTTGCACCAAGACTTGCTACGGCCCTGGTCCCTTCCCTTGTGTTGTGCCCCAGTTACTGTTGTTACTGACTTGGAGACCTGAAGGAGCAGAAGAGAAACCCACAGCCCCTCTGTTAACTTCAGCTCCCCACAGTGTTTAAGCATTGGGGCAGGCATCATCCTCCCCTTTTCTGGACAAGAATACTTGCTTGATGAGGGAGAGAAGACATGGAAAATGCCCTCAGTGAGTCACTGCAAATACTGCAAATTTGTAGGCAGGAGGAGAATTCAGAATCCTCCTGACGGATAGAAACTATTGTCTGAAAACGCTTAGATGCAACTCAGTAAGGAGAAATGCAAATTAGCCCAGTTGCAGAAAAGTAATCAGCTGTGCAAATGCAGGAAAGAGAAGAATGGAGAAAAGGTTCAGAAGTTACAGTGAATCCTAAGCTGAACATCAGTTAGCAATATCAAAATGTTGTAAAACCCAAAGATAATGGAATATTTAGACAGAAGCTCAGCAAGCGTTCTCCTTAGCTTAGCACTGGTGCAGTATAAATTGAGGTGCTGTGCTGAGTGAGTGCATGGTAACAGTCTTCAGATGCATAATTTAAACTGCAGAGGTGGGAATAAACTCTGCACCATGCCTTTTCGAATAGGACAAGAGGTAATCAGCAACAATCACAGCAAACAAAATTTTAGCAAGGCAGTAGGAGAAAATTTCTAATTAGAAGGGTAGCATAGCATTAGAAAAGATTGTCTAGGTAGTTATTTAAAGGTCTCTCATTGGAAAATAAAGAACGTTTTAAACAAACATCTGTTAGGAATGCGTTGGTATAATTGATTCTGCACTGGAGCAAGCCTTCTTAAAATCACTCGCAGACTGGGCTTTCTGTGATTTTTGTTATCATTTCTTTGCTAAATGTCGACAGTCCATCAAGCGTCCCACTCCTGAGGGATGGGGCTTCGGGCTGCGTGCGGCACTGCACGCCGTGGTAGCTCTTTGTTGCGTGTCGTGAGGAAAGGGAAGCAAAAGGCTTTTCTCCACATGGCCAATTGTAAGTTACTTGTACTTATTTCCAGAAGGCAATTAAAAGCAGGTATTACAGGAGATTGTCATATTTCTCTGAGCTATATCATTATCTGCAGAAACTAGAATTATAAAAAATACCGCAGATTCTTACAGTCTCTTCTTAGTGAATTTTGGTGGATTTTTCTTTTGATTAGGGTCTGCTGGTTCTTGTTCTTCCAGGCAGAAGATAATCAGATCATTATAAACAAATGAAATTTAAAAAAATGGTGTCAAATGTTCTTTCCTCTAGCACTTCTTCAACTCACAGTAGTTCAATTAAATAGGTAAGAATTACCAAAAATCTCTTCTGTTTTGATAAAATATGAATGAGAAGGGGCAATTACGTTTAATTTTACTTCCTGTGTATAACAGCCCATTAAATTTTACCTAGATATTGTATTTGATTACAAAGACTTTAGGCAGACGAAAGCATTGGTGTGTTCACCAGGCTGCACTGGTCTTTGCCTGACAAGCCCTTCCGCAGCTGGGGGTTGAGCGGCGTTTTCCAGCAGAGGACTGGCGTCACCGGAGGGAAAAGAAGTGAAAACTCCCGGGCTTTTCACCAGTCTAATTTGGGAGATCATTTGTTCCCCTCTTCAAACACAGGAACTGTTTGACCCGGAGCATGCCAGCATCCTTGCACGACCTCAGGGAACTGGCTTGCCCCATCCGTTGTCATTTGTCCCGTTCTGACCAGTTTTTGCGTTTCACCTTTTCCTGAAGCAGCGTCCGCAAAGGGAGGGAGCGGAAAGGAGAAGGGGGGGGGGGCGGGGGGCGGCATTACAGATTTCAAGATCAGGAGCACTCTCGGCTTCCAAACAGCCTAGTCATACGTAATTTGGAGAAGCAAGAGTCCACCACTGTCTTGACACAGAGTTCAATGTTTAGTTGCCCTCTCTAGTGGGAATTCTGCCTTATTTCAAGGCTCTTGAGTCACATCTTGAAATCTGATCTTTTTTCTCAGCATTGTTTGAAGATTCTGAAATATTGGAAGTATTTTTCTTTCAGTATATACCTATGTATAGTGATCTAGATGCCTCTTGACCTTGTCTTTGACGGGAATAAATCAAGCTGAATTTCACATTGTAAGACTTCCTTTCCTGCTCCAGGGATTCTTTTTTCATTGCCTTGTCGTCTCAAATGTGTTCCTGTCATTCTTGAAGACAGCAGCTGGACCATTCTGGAAAAGTCATGTACAGAGGGAAGAGCATTTTGTTTCCACGGTATCATTTTTATAAGTCCAGAGATTGCCTTTCTTCACCTGATTGCAGTGAGAGCTAACGTTGTGGCAGTATATCCTTTTTGAATTGTTGCTTTCCAAGAATGTCTCATCTTGAAAACAGAGCCTGTATTTTTGATACTTTGCATTTACCTGTATTAAAAACTTTTTTTGTCCTGAGTATCTAATGATCCAGTCCAGATCACTCTGACAATCGCTTCTTATCTGTTCTTTGTATCCTCCTCAAACACAAAGATCTTGAGTTTCTAAATCAGGTGTTTACGTTGTTATTCACAAACTGGATATGGCTTATTCAAAGAGTCTGTCCAATCTCTAAAATTGTTTGGGATGTTTCCTGATAGCTGTGGGGTCGGCCCGGGGACTGCTGCCACGCTCGTGTGACCGCAGTGAAGTGGGACACAGCTCTGACGGTGCCAAGGTTGGACAGCTCTGGTATCGACAGCCGAATGCAGTACGGATTAGGACTGGTCCTTTTGGGGGTAACTGGAGACAGCTACCCACGTGGTGTCTGCATGCTTCTGATTACCTTTTTTGGCCTTTTGGGGAGTGCACTTTTAGGATAGTAGTATGTCCTATGAGGAGGTTGCAGTGTATGGAGTTAATCCACGTGCAGTGGTACCAAACCCTTAAGCCACAGTACTTGATCTCCTGTGGTTGCCGACATCAATTATATTGGGGTCTTGACAAGACGCTTGACAGGATCAACTTCACATTAACCACACCAATGAGATTTCCTATTCGATCTTCTAAATAAAACATTCTGTTAATTTACTTAGGACTGGAGTCAGGCTGATAGTTTATAGTTCTTGTGTCATTCCTGGCAGCCCTTCCAGGGTCTGGAATTTCCCACGTTTCCAGAATTTCTTAAATACTGACATTTGTTACTGAGATAGTGCCTTAGCTGATTTCTCTAAAGCTCTTCATGTAAAGCATTCTCGCTTCTGGATTTGAAAATGCTTTATTTTAACAGACGCTGCCTCACGCTCTCCGTAGAGGTGACAAGTCGTCTCTTCCACCCACATCGTTCCAGTAGATGATGACAGTGCCCTTCTCTGTTCCAAATTCAGCACCGAAGTATCTGCTGGACATTTCTGTCTTTCCTACGTTACAGCTCACGTTTCCTCACCCGCCTCAATGCTGGTCTTATACTTGAGCCACGTCTAACTTGTAGGCAATCTCTTCTTGCAATGGTGGTGCTGTAGGAGGTATGAAGAATACATGTTGAAACAGTAGTTGGTGTATACTACAGACTGTAAATGCTCTTGAAGGAGTAAGATGCCTCAAGAGAAATCATGAGTCTTGACACTCAGCAAGTGAACAAAATGTATTTTGCCCTATGGAATCCGTGCAGATTCCCCTCACTAGAGAGCTTTGTGAGACCAGATTATTTCAGCCGGACTCCTACTAACTTTCCAGCCAAAGCAGGATCTGCAGCTTCCCTTGTGCTCAGTTAAAGTAAGAGAGGTTTCTACTACAGGTTTGTTAGGTTGTTTGTTTTTAACAGTCCTTGGGCAAATGCTTGCCAAGATCATAAAATCATAGAATGGTTTGGGTTGGAAGAGGCCTTAAAGCTCATCTGGTTCCAGCCCCCTGCCATGGGCCATGGGCAGGGCCACCTTCCACCAGCCCAGGTTGCTCAGAGCCCCGTCCAACCTGACCTTGAACACTGCCAGGGACGGGGCATCCACAGCTTCTCTGGGCAGCCTGTGCCAGGGCCTCCCCGCCCTCAGGGTGAAGAATTTCTTCCTTATATCTAATCTAAATCTACCCTCTTTCAGTTTAAAGCCATTACCCCTTGTCCTGTCACTATGTGCCCCTGTAACAGGTCCCTCTCCAGCTTGCTTGTAGGCCCCCTTCAGGCACTGGCAGGCTGCTGTATGGTCTTTATGCCAGTGGTGTCCTGAAGATCAAATGCAGCACGTGCTCTTGGTTTGTGGTGGCGTTTTCTCTCGGATTGCGTGCCTGGAGCTCAGCTGCCTGTAACTCTTCCAGCAGAGTAACTCGTGACTTATGCTAAGATTGCAGAGAAGGGTAATTGAGACCCTTGTGATGCATCTGCTAGAAACAGGCTTTGTAAGAACAAGGACTAAAAACGTGATGCAAATCATCTAGTCAGAACAGAAATGCTGTGATCGCTGTTTTACTGCTCGCTTACCCGTGAGAGCTTGGTCTGATCACGACACGGGGGCTGTGTGGGCCCCGGAGATGCCCCTCGCGCCCGTGGGTCACGTTCAGGCTCCTGCAGCCGGCAGACGCAGACAGGCTGGAGTCTGCTGGCTGGGGGCCGAACACCGTCGCTTTGGCAATAATGCAAACACTTTTAACAGTAAGGGTACTTTATTGTCAAACAGGTGAAGAACACAGCGGGCTGCCCTCTGTGGGGTAACCTGTCAGCGCTGGGCAGACGTGCATCTGAGCAGGACTCACACAGCAAAAATCTGCAGCCTCTTCTTTACGGGAAGCTGTCCTTGATGAGGGCACTCTGATGAAAAGCCACCTTCCTCGAGGCAAGGGTTTGGGACCAACTAGTGAAGGGGACTGTCGCAGCAAGTGCCCGATGCCGGTCTCCGGACCTCATGCTGCCACTGGCCACGGGTGCCAGAGGCGAGTGCTGCTGTGCCCCCGGGGAGAGCACGGGGCGAGTGTGAGCACGGCCAGGACGTGTCAGGGCAGAGGGCTGCGGCCACCCGGCCGGCAGCAGACCACGTCAGTACTGAGTCCTCTGGTGCCAGGGGTGGTTGTTTCAGCGTAAGCTGGTGGGGCCAGGGGTGTCTGTGGCTGTGCAGCGCCTGCTGCGCTGGCTGCACCGCCAGGGCTCAACAGACCTGAAACGGGGTGGTGGGGGCAGCCAGGTGGGGCTGGAGGGGCCGTGGAGGAGCTGTGCTCTGCGGGAGGCTGCTGTGGCGGTGTGTGCAGAGCAGACCTGGGTTCCTGCCCCAGTGCCCGAGCTCCACCATCACCTCCCGAGCAGCAGGGGTGCCAGGAGCAGAGCAGGTCCCTGGTCACTGCCTGCCTGCAGGCAGCCCACCCCCAGCCCCTTCACTGTCACATCCATCCCTCCCTGCAGAGCCCACTGGTGAGGTCCAGGTGATGCATGCCCTGACCGGGGAGGGGGCAGGCCAGGGAGCTTGGGATTGGTGCGTGGCTGGCAGAGCTGCCCATGGAGGCTGCCCACGGAGGCTGCCGGGTGGGCTGGAGCTGGGCACTGCCGTGTCCTGGCTCCCAGGCATGCCCTAGCCTCCTCACCCTGCTGGTCATGGGCGCCCTGGCCAGGTGGAGGGCTCCTGCCAAGGGCCGTGACCCGCTCAGGGTGTAGGTACCCCTGGAGTTCAAACAACAGTAATAGCGGGTCTTTGTTTTGTGATTTGAATTTAATCCAGTTAGTACATTTAATATGCTGACATCAGTTATGGGGATCTGAAAGTAGCTCCTTGGCCCATCTTCTGTAGGAGATGCTGAAGAAGAGAAGATTCATTCCAGAGGAATGATTATAGCTGGTTCTGGCGCTACACATAAAGGCCAAGTAGGGTTTTGGTAGGGCGAGGGAAACTTCAATCACCAAATGAGAAACTGGATGTTTCAGTCAGAGATGTCATTTAATAATGGGTCCCGCTGGTGTTCTGGAAGAGCTGTTTTCATCCTCATGAAATTAAATAACTTGCTTTCTGCAGTGGGTTCTATAGATCTTGTGGCAAGAGGAGGTTGAACCGCAGATCTTGGAGGCAGCTGACTTGGGGAATCATGGAATCATTTAGATTGGAAAAGACTCTTAATGTCATCGAGTCCAGCCGTTAACGGAACCCTGCCAAGCCCACCACTAAACCATGTCCCTAAGCACCACATCTCCCCGGCTTTTAAATCCCTCCAGGGATGGGGACTCAGCCCCTGCCCTGGGCAGCCTGGGCCAGGGCCTGACCACTCTCTCCGTGAAGAAGTTTTTCCTAATACCCAACGCAAACCTGCCCTGGCGCAGCTTGAGGCCGTTCCCTCTTGTCCCATCGCTTGTTCCTGGGGAGAAGAGACCGACCCCCCCCAGCTCCAGCCTCCTTTCAGGCAGTTGCAGAGAGCGATGAGGGCTCCCCTCAGCCTCCTCTTCTCCAGGCTGAGCCCCCCCAGCTCCCCCAGCCGCTCCTCCCCAGCCTTGGGCTCCAGCCCCTGCCCCAGCCTCGCTGCCCTGCTCTGCCCACGCTCCAGCCCCTCCATGGCCGCCTTGGGGTGAGGGGCCCAGCGCTGAGCACAGCATTCGAGGGGTGGCCTCACCAGTGCCCAGTACAAATGAGGTGCTGCTGCTTTCCTAACTCTGCATGAGTGTTGAACTGCTGAAGTAGCCCCAGTGGTGGACAAAGCTTCATGTTACAGATGAAGGCAGAAGAAATAAGTGTGTGACAGTAACCTGCAGTGCTTTGCAGTCTAAAGAAAACCGTTTTGGTTGCGTATTAATCAGATTAGCTCTAGGGACATGAGTGAGATGCGCAACCGACTGCCCATTGGAGGCATTTTTGAGAACTGCTGTGAGCAGCAGCGTGCACAACGGACAGCACGTCCCTGGGAAGGGTGCGTCGGAAAAAGGCACAGAAACACCGCTGGGTGCAAACCATAGGTAGAGGTAATGGTGGCGAGCAGGAGAAGCCGTGGTGTGTTGTACTGGCACAACATAAGCATGGTTTGAGCAAGCAAAATCGACAATCTTAAAACTTCCTCTCCGCCCATCTTTCCGTCTCCGGGACGGCACTTGTCATGTGTTCCCGTCTATAAATAATGAGTTACGTCTGTCAGCAGCGGGCCTGAATGCTAATTATCTGCCAGTGTAATTATCAGCTTCAGCTTCCTAAGTGATGCTGTGGGGGGAAAAAGCCTTTACTTTGCCCTGCAGTCCCTTCTGCCCTGCTTGTGAAGGGCATCTGTAAATGGCATTATTAAGGCATGCAGAAGTTAAGTCTGTGCCCACTGCTGCCTGGCCAGGCACGAGTTACCTCCAGCTGTCATCTGTGGGGCACAGAGCCCGAGCAGGACCTTCGCGGTTTGCTAGAGCCGAGGCAGCCGCTTGCCCTCCTGCTGAGCGCGGGATCGCGGCATCCTCGGACAGGGAGTGCTCGCATCAGCCCAGAGGAGAGTGTGTGGAGCTACCCGTATGTGAGCTGCATATATTTGCATGTATGAATACTAACAGTCATGTGCATGGCAGGAGTAACATACTAACAAATCACAATAGGTTTTATAATTACTTTGCGTGGGTGTAAATTACTACTCGAGCCGCAGGGCAGAAGAGAATCAAACCATAAATCTGTCCCTCTTCCGCCGTACACTGCCTGCAGCGCTGGCTTTGGAGCAGTCGAGGGTGCTGGTACGCTGCTGCTGCTGCGGCCTGTGAATATTTTGTGAGGGTGATTTTCTTGTAATGTTTGCTTTGTTAGGAATGCTAATTAACTTTCAGGCTGATGATTACTTGGATCGCTTATCTTTTTTTAAAAAAATAGTGTTCTGTTTTCTTTCCTTAAGTTTCTGCTATATTTATGTTCTTTTCTGTCTTATCAGGAATAGTTATCAGGGTTGCTATACATCTTCCCATGGTGCAAGTATTAATTATCAAAGTATTTCTATTCCTGTTACTGTCTTGTGGTTTTTCATGTTATGGTCTTCATATAGAAATACTTTTTCATTTCCTCGTTGTTTAAACTGAAGTGGACTAATAAATACATAGTATAAAAAGTCAAGAAGTCAAAAGCATTACATCGCTAATGAATGTGATCTTTTTTCTACTTCACCATCCCCTGGTGTTAAGAGAAGCCTCTGGCACATTAATCCTGTGCTGTGAGTTCAGACTTGTTAAGGGTTTGAATGAGAGTAAGATGAAACTTTGGAGCCACCAAGGGCGAGGTGATGGTTGGTGTCTACGGAGCTGCTGGTGCGGTCCCTGTCGTGTCTGCTGCCTCGGAAGCTGCTCTGAGCAGTTTCCATGTTTTTCAGACAGCCACAGAAATGCAAGGTTTCAGATCCATATGTTTTTCTGCTTCCTTGAGTAGCAACCATGCCTGAAAGCTATTTTCCACATTTGGTTTTTCAGCAGATGATTACCTTCTCCCATACAATCCTTACCACGACATTACATGCCTATGTCATGGTCATATCGGCCTTTTCATTTTTTGAAGACTGCTTGTAAGCTTAATGCTGTGACAAACAGCTTACTTAGCAGCAAGGAAAGCTGGGCTAAGCACATTACGTATGCGCTGCATTGATTTCCCGTTCAGACCATCAGTGGTGAACAAGGCGCTCTCAAAAATTAGCGTGAACTCTTCCATAGTAAAGCTCAGCTGAGGGTTTTGGCTGCCAGGCCTCGGGAGGCGTTGGCGGAGCGTGGGAGCCTAGTGCCCCGAGGAGCGAGCCCTCGGCTGGGGAAGGGGCCCCGCTTGCTTTTCAGACGGGCTGTGTTTTGCTGTGGTCGCGTTCCTGTCCTGAGATGGGTCTAGGATGGTCTTGCATAGCAGTACGTGTTGTTTCTAGGTGCTTTTTTATGGGTGGGAGAACACTTGGGGCTCTGGACAACCAGCGTGTACTATTACCAGTACAAAATTGGAAGGAATAAATAAGTTTCTGGAAGAGGCTCCTGAAAGAGAGATTTGGGTTTTGTCTGCAGTCCATTTTATGGGTCTGTGACAGTAAGTACGAGAGGATGGGGGAGAAGGGGGAAGTGATTGATTATTAACTACAATTCAGTAACGTACGGAAAAGCGGCTCGTGCCAGACGGTGACAGACTCTTGATGATTCACATCTCCATCACTCTGTAAGGCTGCGAGGTTACTTTCCACATCTAGCAGGACTTGGAGCAAAGGAGCGCTCGTGTTGAATATTAGCAGCATTAGGGTTGTGCCAACAGAATTTCACTAACGCCACGTCTGGCTGTGTCAGTGGAATAGATGGCTTTGTCGCTAAAGTCAGTAGAAGTAGCTGATAAACACGGGAGGCGGCTCAGTGAATTAATTGTTTTTGACGTGATGTCTTTGCTGGTTGGAAACCCACTATAAGCACTGAATGTTAAAATACCAGCATAGAAGGTATAAAAAAGAGGTTTTGTTTCTGGGTGTTCACCTTCTAAACAGAGATGACAAAATATATTGTGAGAGCCAGAGTGTGTTAACTTAAGTTATTCTTAATTACAGTAAAAAGTTAATGATAATTATTACAGAGGAAATGTGTCAGACCCAAGGGAAACAGCCGTTGTATTAAAATGAGAATTGTACAAATTATTGGATATCGTGAGTACGACATGGAAGCGTGAGTCCGGGAAGAAAATACAGTGACGGAGGCTGCTGTGCGGGGATAACCCGGGAGGATATTCCGCCTGGCCTCTTCCCATCGCAGAACACTGCAGCGTGGTTTTGCGAAGTGGACCCTCCAGTATTGTGAGCTACGTTATTTTCGCGTGATGAGTACGTTTGTGAAATACCTTTGCATGATGGTGCCCCTTAAAAGGAGCCCGGAAGCCGAGCTAGGTCTGCGTGAGCTGTCAGCGGTCTCTCTCAGCCCAGCCGCTGTGAGAGGTGAAGATTTGGTCAGGGCTCTGCGTGCCGCCCTGGCTGGGGCGACGCACAGTCACGCTGCTCCTTGTAGAGGGACCGTCACGGGCCAGAGATGCTGCAGCTCCTACCTGGTGTGATTCATGAGAAAGCAGTTCAGCTAGACAACTGAAGACATAAAACCAAAAAACATCATTCAGGTTTTTCTCATTCTGAAGGTGCTAAGTCATTTATTAAAGAGACAGGAGCTGTCAGTTAAGACCATAAAGGATGTGTTGATCAACAGCGACTGCACTGCTTGTGCTGTGTCTGGAGCAGCTGCAGTTGCGTTGTACACCTGATCTGGACATGCCTACATGCTAAGGGTATGTCTTGGTGCGAACGTCACGGAAAGGCTCAGTGTATGCATGTGTGCAGCTGGGGGGAGAGCCTTACCTCAGAGCCAGCAGCTGCCGATGGTGGTGGGAGTGCTGTCCGGGGACACGTTTCGATGATTAGGACTGAGGCACGGGCATTTTGTATTCTGACACCTACAAAGCTGCTTCAGGGTGGGCACAGCCATTCGTGGCATCACCAAGAAATTATAAAGGTCCCCTCTGACTCATCTCATGAACCAGTCGATGACAAGAGCCTGCTGGCACTAGAAGTCATCCCTGTGGATTGCCAGAACAGCAAGGGAGCAGCTGTGGCGTAAGATGCTGCATAGATGACATCTGTCTTCTTGGAGAAATTAAATAATTGTTATCGAGCTCTTAGAGAATTAGGACTGAATTGGTCAAATCTTGAGCTGCAGCGGTACACCTGGTAAAATAAAATAATTTGTTAAACAGCACGGATAAAGTGATGCCTCACTGAGTACCACCTCCACTGATGAAGACTGCTGAAAATCAGTTCCAGCATATGACTCCCAAGCAGGTTACTGCATCAGTTGATGAGGTTTTGGTGTGCAGTCGTGGTCCTCGGAACAAGGCCCTCTGAGCTCCTGTGCTTATGCACTGGTATTTCCGCGGGAGTGGGAAACTCGGACACCCAGCAGCTGGGTGAAAGCCAGGCGCTGCTCCCGCAGGCTGCGGGGTGTTGAACTGCTCAGCAAACCGGGCCCCAGCGCGCGGTTGCCGCAAAAACTTTTTCTCATTGCGTTCACTATTCCCTTTAGGGGACAGGAGCTTCTTTTCTTACTGTTTTGAATATCCTGTGAAGCTAAGATCTTTCAGAAGGCAATAAGACAGTTCTCAGTGATTTCGGAACCTACCTCTGAGCTTCACAAGGATGATGTCAGAACGTATTGCAGCTATCACAAGGAGCTGCGTTTACCTTTAATGCAAACTGGTGCGACGTGAAGAAACAGTGCCCGTATCTTGGGCCACATAGCCATCAGTGCCATTAAGTATTTCAAAGAGAAAGGCTGGAGACATCTGCAGAGTGCAGCAGCTTCCAGTATTACAGGACCAAAGCACTGCCCGAGGATGATCAGCCCATTAGACAAGTGTGTGTCAAGAAAATCTGACATCTGGTGATCCTGGATGAGTTGCTGCCTGCCGGCACTGAGTATTTAATCAAAGCCAGCATGGCCAACTCCACAGATGGAGCTGGTAGGCATAACCACCCTGTGACAGGGGCCAGCATCACCGCCATGAGGACGGGACTCCCAGATACCGAGTGAGTCCTGGTGTGGAGACTTTGCAAGAGAATTACAAAGGGTGCTATGATTAAAATATCGGTGGAAATGTCTGTACGAGAAGGCACCACGAGGGACAGTAGATCAGGAATCACAGGCATGGCCTGTACTGATAACCCCAAACGCAATCAGCAGTAAAACCAGTCAGCACTGAAGGCTGTGCTGCTGACCTGGGCTGCCCCCAGTGCAGATGCTGGGTTAGACAGGAGTCCTGTGTGCTGATAATGCCACCCCACGGGTGGCTTGTCGGCGGACCACCTGCGCTCTGGTAACAGGAGGATGGCAACAACGTCACCGCACGCTGCGCGTACCATTCCTCGTCCTTTGGATCCAGCAGGAAGACAGACTGTAGCCACTACGTACCCCGAATGAGGAAAGAAAAGGTAGTTATGGGCAGCCTTGCTAGGATTGAACAGGGTGAAGCAAGAAAGATTCAGGACAAGGATCACGTCATAATAACTGTTGACTCCTACAGGGTCTAACAGATCTGTCCAAAGTATAAGTTTGGTTTTGTCAAACAAGGAAACCAGGAGACACGGTGGGAACTTAACAGCCACTGTCCCGTGTACTGTCACAGAAGTGGCCTCCATCCGAGTATTTGGTAGCTCGCACTTCGGCAGTACGTGGTTGTGGGAATGTGAGTGGACAGAGTCAGCTCACCAGGAGAAGTTAAATACAGTCCAGATCCCCTTCTTCAGGAAGGTCTTGTGCTGAGTTTCCTTGATTTAATGCTTACAATGATGATGCAGCAATGACCAAATCGGACAAAAGCCTCCGAGGGCAGGCTGTCAGTGAAGGACTGTGCTCTAGCCATTCTCCAGCTACTGAGGCTCCTGCTTCGTATCAGGTGCGATTAAATGCTTTGCTCTTTTTGAGCTTTAATCTTTTCTTTTATGGGTGAAGTTTTTTTTCCAGTGTTGCAGGTTAGGGTCTGAACAGAGCTATGAATGAATCAATGCGAATCACTTCAAATGTCCCAGGTGCCAGAGCATGAAGCAGGGCGGCCAGTCTGGTCACTGATGGTCCTGACGGGCCGAGGACGGCCAGCCTTCAGTGCTGTTTGTGGGGCTGATTCAGAAACCGCACGTTCCTGCATTCATTGTCAAAGCAACCAGGGAGCGCGGCGGGCGACTCCGGCTGTACGAGGAGTTCAGATGTGTCTGCTGCACAGCCTGCTGCTCCTGCCGTTTTTACCAGCAAGCTTTCAGGAGTGATTTAGGTGTGACGGGTTTGACTCCTTCAAGCCACGTTTCGTTTCAAACACTTAGGTGGGTTTTCTAGAAGAAAAGACTTTGAGCAGCGTGATGTGTACATGCTGCAGACGTGTCTCTTTTCAGCTCAGGTGTGTAGTTTGTGACCTGAGAAGAGCTTTTGCAGAACTTTTTAAGAGTGGTCGTACTGGCTTAGGCAAGAAGTCCACCTCTCCTTTCTCAGACAGAGGCCAGTTATGGGTGAGCAGGGAAGGATGTGGGAACAGGGCATATACGTGGTGATGCTTCCCCAGAAAGCTTTGTCCACGTCCAACAGCTTGTGGGTCAGAGATTCTCCATCCAAAGTGTGTCCTGTATGCAGTGATACTTAAGGGACTGCTCTTCCAGGAGCTTGTCCAGTTGCTTCTTGATTCCATGTAAATTTTTAGCACAATATCCTGCGGCAAGAAGAAACTTTATACCATGTCATGTGAAATCACAGTTTATTTGAAACATTAGCTTCTAGGTTCATTTGATGTGGCCTCGTCCTTGTGCTGGAGGAGGCAATAGGCAGGCCACCACCATTAGCCCCTCCGGAGCACTTGGGATTTGGTAGAACCGTTTCCCCTGGATTGTGTTTCTTCCAGGTTAAGTGGTACTAAGCAGCACCATTCCTTGTGCAGAAAACCTTTCCATACTTTGGACAGTCCATCTCATCTTTCTTTTTTTTTTCTGGTTTTGTTGTATTCTTTTCCAAAATGGGAGGATCAGAGTTACTGCAAGCATTGAAGATATGGGGGCACTTTGGCTGTGCCAGTTCTTCCATCTAACTCACTTCTCTTTGCTCATCGTTCCTGGCCACTGTAGGACATGAGGCTGACCCTCTTCATGAACTGTCTGTCATATCCCCAAGTTCTTAATCCTGGGAGTAATGGGCAGCTCAGAGCCTGTGAATTTATATATGAGGAGAGAATTATTTTTTCCCCTGTGCCTCAGTTTTTCTCCACCTTACATTTCATCTTACATTTTAAGATCTTTCTACAGTTCCTCACAGTTCTCCTCCTCTTTATTATCCTGAATAATATAGCATTATCAGCAAACCTTGTTACCTCTCTTTCATTCCTCTCTCATAAATGATCTAGGGCTGTGTTGAGCAGCGTAAGTCCTGGCACCGATCCCCGTGAGACTCCGCTGCTGACCTTTCTTCTGATGTGAAATCCAATCATTTACTTTTACTTTAAACCTTTTAACAAATTTCACATGTAAAAACCTTCCCTTTTATCCCATGGCTTCTTAGCTTCCTCAAGAGATTTTAATGAGAGACCTTGTCAAAAGCTTTTGGAAATCTAAGTAGGCTTTAGTTAAGTTTTTTTTGTGAAATAACTCGGATCTCTGCTTTTTTCCCCATCAGTTATTCCCTCTGGCTGTGTCCCAGTTCACCCCTTGCTCTGTTCTGGTGTTGGCCCATTGCATCCCTGGAACAAAACCTGGTTGTGGTTCAGGGAATATTTAATTCTAGCGAGCACTTGCTAAAGGTGCTACTGAAGAGGCTGTTGGGTTCGGCTGTCTCCTCCCCGCACGATCCTCCAGTGTAACCCCGGCAGGACCTGTGTCCTCAAACACCATTGCCGTGCTCGTGTAGTGCTCCCCCTTAGCACCATGTTGTGAAACGCTGCTTCATCAGGTGCTGCACAGTCCTCAGGTTGTTTGAGCATTTTGAACCAAAAACACATTAAAAAAAAAGGTGGTGTGTTCGTTCCCAGGGGACCCCCGAGGCAGCGCTGGGCGGTCTGGGCGCAGGTACTGCACTCGAAGGGAGAGTGCCCGAGCCATGTTGACACAAGCCCTTCTGCACTGGTTGGTTTTGGGGACCGAGAGCTTCCTGACGTGGCTGACGGTAGCGCTGTAGGTTGGGTGTTTCCCCACTGACTACAGAATCCCAGAATTGCTGGAGGTGGGGAGGGACCTCCTGTACCTGCATCCGTATGTGCTTTATCATAGAATCACAGGATGGTTTGGGTTGGAAGGGACCTTTAAAGGTCATCTAGTCCAACCCCCCTGCCATGGGCAGGGACATCTTTCACTAGATCAGGTTGCTCAGATCCCCATGCAACGTGACCTTGAACACTGCCAGGGATGGAGCATCCACAGCCTCTCTGGGCAGCCTGTTCCCATGCCTCACCACCCTCAGCGTAAAGCATTTCTTCCTTATATCCACTCTAAACCTACCCTCTTTCAGTTTAAAAACATTGCCCCTTCTCCTGTCGCTACAGGCCTTGGTAAAATGTCTTTCTCCATCTTTCCTATAAGCCTCCTTTAAGTATTGAAAGGACACTATAAGGTCTCCCCAGAGCCTTCTCTTCTCCAGGCTGAACACCCCCAGCTCTCTCAGCTTTTCTTCATGGGAGAGGTGCTCCATCCTTCTCGTCATTTCTGTGGCCCTCCTCTGGAGCTGCTCCAACAGGTCCACGTCCTTCTTGTACTGGGGGCCCCAGAGCTGGACGCAGGGCTCCAGGTGGGGTCTGAGTGGAGTGGAGCAGAGGGGGAGAATCCCCTCCCTCGCCCTGCTGGCCACGCTGCGGGGGATGCAGCCCAGGAGACAGTTGGCTTTCTGGACTCCAAGCGCACATTGCCAGCTCATGTCCAGCTCTTCATCTATCAGTACCCCCAAGTCCTTCTCCACAGGGCTGCTCTCAATCAATTCATCCCCCAGTCTGTACTGGTACTGGGGATTGCCCCGACCCAGGTGCAAGACCTTGCACTTGTCCTTGTTGAACTTAAAAGGTTTGCATGGGCCCACTCCTCCAGCCTGTCCGGGTCCCTCTGGATGGCATCCCTTCCCTCTAGCGAATCAACTGCACCACTCAGCTTGGTGTCATCTACAAGCTTGCTGAGGGTGCACTCAGTCCCACTGTGTTGTTGATGAAGATATTAAATAGTATTGGTCCCAATACGCACCCTTGAGGGACACCGCTCATTACTGGAGTTTATGAGGCAAGACATTCACTTAAAATGCCGTGTTAGCTTTCCCAAGTGTAATATTTATCCATGTGTTGGCTGGCTCTCGGCTTGTTCCAGTTGCTAGAGCCTTGCCCAGGGAGGTGTCAGGATGGTGGACCTGCAGCACCTTCCTTCTCTGCTGGCAGCCCTGTAAAAACAGGCGCCACACGCCCGCCGTCCCGGCCCTAGGTGCCACAGTGCTTCTCACCGCAGCCTACGCATCGTGAGTGGCACAGCTCTGTCACCCGCAAGGCACTCTAGAGGCTTAGCTGTCTACTCTCTGGTCTTGGTGGCTTGCGCCTCTCCTTTTTGTCCCGTAACCTCCTGTAGAGACGCTTCCATTTTGGATCTATCTGCCTACAAGTCTCTGCGCTTCTGAAGGGGAAACCTCCCCACAACAGGGAAGCAAAAATTGTGTTTAGTTTCTCTGTTAGGGCCTTACCCTCTCTGGGTGCTGCTTTGGCACGGTCTCTGACCCCCGGGGTGCCCCGGTAGGCTGCCTGCTCCGTGTGCACTTGAAAACTGATTTAGTATTGGTTTTGAGGTCTTTTGCAAATTGTTCCACAGATTCATATTTGGCATGTCATGCTGTGTTTTTACATTTAACCTGCAAGAGATCGCGATCCTTTCCATGTTCCTCATTTGGATATGGTTTCAGCTTTACGAAGGATGTTTTCTTGGGTTTAATAACCTCTATTTCCCTGCCGTTTAGCCATGCCAGCTTCTTTCTGTTCTTTCTCAATCTGTGGCATGTATTTGTACTGTGTCTCCAGCACAGTGCCCTTAAATGGTCTCCATCTGTCTCCTTTGCTGAGGATGGAATAAATCCACATTGCAGAATTTGGATTTTCTAGGACTTGTTCTTATTATTTATAGAAATATGTATTGTTCTTTCCCGGATGCATATCGGGCAAGAGGCAGACATAATGTTCTTTAATCTCCTTTCATTCAAGCAGGGGGAGATTTCAGGTGTCATCTGTCCTTTCCCAGTACACGTGACAACTGAAGGCAGTGGTGGGACTAACTCCTGTAACATCCCTCTCTTTGTGACCGTTTTCCCCTTTAAATATATGCAGTATGAATTTCGTGAGCTGGTGAGACACGCTAGGATTTGCGATGCTGTTGCGTGTTGCTTTATCTGTCTCTCTGTGCATCTGCACAGCCAAATGGCTCCGATGTCAGCTCTGAACAATGCTGTTCCTATGGAGCAGAATTCCCACAGGTGACATCGGTAATTTGGCAGCGCTAAGCGTGGATCAGTGTCTGCCTTTGCTCCTTTTTTAGTAGGCACCATTTTGCACCATTTGCTGAAGAAGTGATCATGGGAGGCTGTGAATGATGGACCTGAACTCCGCTCCCTGCAGACTGAGACCGCGGCTGCTCGCCTGCGGTCCATTGTCACTGTCGGCGCCGGGTTCAGCCTCTCTGGTGGAGAGCATACCCAGGGAGAAGGGGCTGGGTACATCACCTCTTCAGCTGCAGTGCCTCTTCTGGCGAGTGGGGATAAAAATCCAGGACAGCTAGCTTCCTTCTGCCAGTATACACGTAAGCCTGATTATTCCAAGGGCTTCTCTTCCGTGCGTCTCTGCGATGGCGTCTTTTCCTCCACTTGACTGGTGTTCACAGCGAGGTCTTAACAGCTTTCTCAGTACCACTGCTAGTTTGGAGTCCAGGCACAACATGCCTTGGACTTCCTTGGACTTCTTGTTCCCTTAATGAGCTGTCTTATTTTAATGTTTTGGTTGATGCCCTAGAAGTTACCAGCTTGGTGTGTTTAAATGAAATGAATCCACTACTGAAAATTTTCTGTGAAAACCGTCCGTGTTTGGATGGGGAAGATGCTGCTTTTCAGTGCCTTTCACTGACGGTCTTCCTCACTTTCTGCAATATCTGATCTCAGGATTTCTCTGGTACTCACAGCCCACATTTCATCTGGGACTGAGCAGCGCTGGCTTTGCGTTTTTAACTGGTATCTGAAACGCCTTTGACCAGTGCTGGCGGGAACGTGATCTCAAACAGCACATCCTTCCTGGGGGCTTGCTGCGCTTTCAAATCACGTGTGTGCTTGGAAGATGGTTTCTTCTGGAGTTAGAGTTGCTTTTCATCTGTTAGTTTGCTTTTGACGTAGTTCATAATCAGTGCCTTGATGAGCTGCCTCCTGACGGAATTAAACAGAAAATCTTGCTGATGATAATCAGTGCTTCAGGACCAGTTAGGAGCATAAACAGGCTGCTTTCTAGCCCCCTCCCTGTTGCCTGCTGTCCTTTGCTTTTGATACAGAAGCACCACTGTCACCTGCGTTCCCAGAGATTTCCTCGTCTACAGTGGAGATTTAACTGGTTTATTTTTCCATTCGCAATAGGGCTTTTCCCAGTTTCACTTCTGGTGGTGATGCTGAGGTCCCCTGGCTGCCAGTCTCTGGGCTGGGAGCTCTTCTGCGGCAGCAGCAGTGTGCTTCAGACCTGCTCCTTTCCTCTTCTCCAGGCTGCTGCTGTCAGTACACGTTCGAGACGGGACACCTGATCTGGCCCGCCGTGGTCATTCCTTTTCTCTGGTACTCAGATAGAGCCAAGGAATACAGCTGTGCCGCGCTCTGGCTAGCACCTGCGCTGCAGAAGAGCAGGACGGTGCGAGAGCAGCGCTGCAGAGCGCTCGGGTCTGGGTGGGTCCCTCCAGGCTCCGCTGCGGCGAGGGACGCTGTGCTCCGCAGACCCTTCAGTAGCGGTGTGCCCAGCTGATCCCAGGTCTCCAGGACATGCCTGTTCCCTGTTGATTTCTGCTAGAAGCTTAACCGTTTGGTATATAAATCCAAGGGCGACCTGTGATCTCTCTCCCTAAAGCTTCATCTGCTCTATGAAGTGAGATGGGGTAGGAAGGAGACATGTGTGCCGTCTCGTCATCGTCTGTGCTGTTTCATTGCTAGCTTGCTCCATGGGATAAATTTGATCCAGCTTGCGCTCCTGGACAAGCCCAGCCCTAGCGCAAGGCCAGCCCTAGCCAGATGCAATTTCTAGAATGCAGTTTGGACAGAGCTACCCTGTGTTATGGCTTCGATTTTGGGGGGGAGAGGAGAAAGTTTGTCCATAAGGACTCAGGCTGTACCACGTGCTTTTGGGGCCAGAGCATGGTCTGTGCCCCACTTGTTTGTTATTACTATAAATCATCCTTCTGTTGGGGGAGATGTTTTCTGCAGGAGGTGGCTGAGCAGAATTAAACTCCTCGCACAGCCTAGCTGTGGGTCTGGAACACCACGGTACGTGAGTGAGGTTTCTGCTGGGAGAGGCCTGAAACGGTCCATCCCTCCACCAACATCAGCTTCAGCTGAACTTAAACTTTTCTTGAGGGAGATTTATCCAAAAGTTCCCAGTAAGTGGCCCTCCATCACCACCCCATTCCCGTGCTGCAGCAATATTACTACTGAGAAGTTGTGTGACGCCTTTTAAGCATTTTCTCATGGAAATAATCAGCCCAGTCAATCAAACCAGGTCTGTTCTGCTGGGCCTCTTCTCTTCCAGGTGTCCTCCTTGGGCCTCTCTCCTCTTGACCCACATCCTTCTGGAAGCGTGGTGCTAACTGGGCAACTGGAGTGTTATCTAACTTCAGTAATGTGATTCACGTCACTGCGTTGTAGGTGTCTACCCTGTAGGTGTCTGAGCTCATCGCCCTGGCTCACCCTGGGAGTCGATACAGATGTGTGCAGTCAGTGGAGCCAGGGGTGCCATTCATTTGACAAAATGTAGGCGGTCATTTCAGCATGGGATGAATCACAGCTCCATTGACTTCGCTGAATAGCTCTCCATTGAGTCTAAAAGGAGCCCAGAGCGACTTGCTCACTGTAGGTGCTTGGGTTATATATGCCCACGTTTAACTAGATGAGTCCCAAGGTTATTGCAACATGGGGTAGGGCAGGATTATTTCAGGTCTTAGACAGCACTCTTGTTTATTTATCTCCAGTCAGTCCGTCATCTTTTTTTCACAGAAGTGCGACACTGCTGCTAATGCTTATGAGCCCAGGAAGGTATTCGTGGCCTCTCCTGCCAGCTGGCTGCCCAGCCAGTCCTCCTCCATCTTCTGTTTTTCTTTTCATAGCTCCTGACTGGGTACCTTGCACTTTTCCCTTTTCCTCTGGTATTTTTCAGACCATTTCTCCAGCGATAGTAGCATGTGAATCCAAGTCCTCTCTTCCAACGTGCTGCTGCCCTCCCAGATGGGATCTTCTGCAAATTTATTAAGTTTACTCTCTCTTACATCCTAGTCATTGGTGAAAACATTGAGCTTGTCCCAAGGCAGACCCCTGTGAAATCCCACTTGATACATCCTTCCAGTTCAACAGTGAAAAATGTGTCAAACCAGCTATTTACTCACCTTGCAGTAGTTTATGTTCCCCTTGTTTTTTATGAGGATGCCTTGTGAGAGCATTCAAGGTGCTTAACTGACATCAAGATACGTTTCACAGAACTGCCTTTCCCATGTTCATGAGACCTATTATGTTCAAACAGAAATTAGCTTCATTTAGCACAATCAGTTCTTTCAAATCCCTGCCACCTGGTATTTATTACCTTCTTTTCTTCTAGATGTTTTATTAAACTGTTGTGGTGTTTGTTAGAGGATTTTTCTGGGAATTAAAGATGAGTTGCTTCATTTTATATTTCCTTTGATCTTTCTACTGCCTGTTTTTAAAGATGAGCCTCATCCCTTTTTCAGATCTTTTGCAGTGTCATGCATCCCATGCAGGCTCTCGGAGACGGCCCGTCGCAGATGTCGGATACTTTCCGCTGGCTGCTTAGGCACCTTCAGTGAATTTCACCAGGCCCAGACAATTGAAAAAACCTCCAATTCTTCTAACTGCTGGTTTTTCACTTTAGGGTCAGAGCCAATCTTTGCTGTTACAGTGTGGCCAGGAGTTAACTGTAGATATTTAGTACAGCCATAACCATGCTAATTTTTTAGGTTTGTCCCTCTAAAGAGTCACGAAGTTACTAAAATAATTTGCCCCAGTCAAGCACCATGTGCATTAACTGTCTTGAATTTGGTTTCAACAAAAGACAAACCAGCAGAAGGTCTGGCGCTCAGCCCTGCAGAAACGAGACGGTCCAGGAGACCTTGTGTCATCTCGAGGAGCAGCTCTGAAGAACCATGCTCTGATGCCTCTGTACTGTTTCCTTAGCTCATAGAATCACAGGAGGCTTCGGGATGGAAGGGACCTTTAAAGGTCATCTGGTCCATCCCCCCTGCAGTGGGCAGGGACATCTTCACCTAGATCAGGGTGCTCAGAGCCCCGTCCAGCCTGGCCTTGAATGTTTCCAAGGATGGGGCATCTCCCACCTCTCTGGACAACCCGTTCCAGTGTTTCACCACCCTCATCGTGAAAAATTTCTTCCTTATATCTAGTCTGAATCTCCCCTCTTTTAGTTTAAAACCATCACCCCTTGTCCTGTCGCTACTGGCCCTGCTAACGAGGCTGTCCCCATCTTTCTTAAAAGCCGCCTTTAAGTACTGAAAGGCCGCAATAAGGTCTCCCCGCAGCCTTCTCTTCTCCAGGCTGAACACCCCCAGCTCTCTCAGCCTTTCCTCATAGCAGAGGTGCTCCAGCCCTCTGGACCCACTCCCAACAGGTCTATGCCCTTCTTGTACTGAGGACCCCAGAGCTGGATGCAGTGCTCCAGGTAGGGTCTCATGAGAGCGGAGTAGAGGGGGAGAATCATCTCCCTCAACCTGCTGCCCACGCTGCGGGTGATGCAGCCCAGGATACGGTTGGCTTTCTGGGCTGTGAGAGGATGTTGCCGGCTCATGTCCAGCTTTTTATCTACCAGTACCCCCAAGTCCTTCTCCACAGGGCTGCTCTCAATCCCTTCATCCCCCAGCCTGTACGGATACCGGGGGTTGCCCCAATCCAGGTGCAGGACCTTGCACTTGTCCTTGTTGAACCCCATGAGGTTCACACAGGCCCATTTCTCCAGCCTGCCCAGGTCCCTCTGGATGCCATCCCGTCCCTCAGGCGTGTCAGCTGCACCCCTCAGCTTGGTGTCACCTGCAAACTTCCTGAGGGTGCACTCGATCCCGCTGTCTGTGTCACTGATGAAGATATTGAACAGCACTGGCCCCAGAACGGACCATTGAGGGACACCACTTGTCACTGGTCTCCATCTGGATATCAAGCCATTGACCACCACCCTCTGGATGCAACCGTCCAGCCAGTTTGCCATCCACCGAACAGTCTGCCCATCAAATCCATCTCCTTCCGATTTAGAGAGGAGGATATTGTGGGGGACCGTGTCAAAGGCCTTACAGAAGTCCAGATAGCTGATGTCTGTAGCTCTGCCCTCGTCCACTGATGCAGTTACTCCATCATAGAAGGCCACTAGGTTGGTCAGGCATTTTGCTTAATCTTTCTTTGATACCTTAAAATAACTCCCTACTACATCTTATTTTTTGAAAGTTCCTATTTTTATTTAGACAAAAATAAAAAAAAATGAGTAATTCAGGCTATTTTTTAAGTATGACACTATCACAGGTCTTTGATTACACTGCTTCATCTCCTTCCCCAGGCTGTTTTTTATTGCTTTTTCCAGCCCTCGGAGCTCCAGCAGTGTGGATCAGTGGCATCTCGGGTGTCTCACTACTCCCCCACAATTCTAGTTCACAAAAATGTAGGGACTTTTTATTTCACTTTTTATATACATCTACCTATAGAACTGATGAGTGGGGTTGTATCCAAACGTGAAGGTGTCCAATGGACCTCACTGTAGTCAATTAAGAACCTGAGGGTTTTTAGGTGCCTGCAGAGCTGGATGGCAACAGGCAAAGGGTTTGCAGGTTCTGGAGGGACTTGACCTGGGAGTGCTCTTGCGAGATCCCTCTTGCAAGTCTAACTTCATAAATCCCTCTGTGGACGACGCAGTGGAAGAGAGTGAGCTACAACAAATAAATGTCCAACGTTTCTAAAAATCCCGCAGGTAGCTGTGCATACGTACTTTTGGAGTGTTCAGGGACAGAAGGCAGTGTGCTGGGGAGTTCTCCTATTGCTTCTGACAAGTTTAGGTTTTTGAATTAAGGTACTTCTTGCCAGTTTATTTGTAGGAGGAGGAATAATTCAGAGGTGGCGGAAAGAATCGAATATTCTTTATGCAGAATAACTTTGGGTAAGAGCAGCAGCAGGTTGAAGTTATTCAAAGGCTTACATTATTGCAGGAAATCTTGGCAGATGAGGCTTGGTGGGGGAGGCTGGGTGGAATTGTACTTGTACAGAGTACAAGCAGTTTTGTCAAGAGTTTCTTCAGTTTTTCATGTGGATGAAACAACCGCAGGTCCTATGGGAAGAATTAGAGGTACAGAGTTTTCTTTCATTGTGGATTCCTCATTTTCTCACTGACAAAGCAATCACAGCAGGACTAATTGGGCACTTCAGCCCACCACCAGGTAAACAGAAATCATGATTTTGTACATAAACATTTGTTTCCCTTTCCTTCTCTCTCCTTCTCTTGCATATACACATGCGCAAACACATTCTTGCAGAGGTGGCAGAATTTGCTCTTGGTATGGGGTTAAGATCTGGCACAGGTCATTGTCGTGGTTTAACCCATCTACAAGGGATTGGCGTGTCATACGGAAAAGCGGGGATATTCCTGTGGATGCGAAATGTGTTAGGTCTAGCTCTCCTCCTAAATGGTAAGTCATAGTTCTAATAGAAGGTAAAGGCTTATCGCAGAATCACAGGATGGCTTGGGTTGGAAGGGGCCTTCAAAGATCGTCCAGTTCAACCTCCTTGCCATGGGCAGGGACACCTTCCACCAGCCCAGGTTGCTCAAAGCCCCGTCCAGCCTGGCCTTGGACACTGCCAGGGAGGGGGCATCCACAACTACTTTGAGACAGGAGTCACAGTTTGTGGTTGTCCGGCTCTTGTTGCATGGACAGGAGGATTATGTTACCGTAATGACCTCTTCTGGGCATGGTAGTTAGGAATCTGTTTCCAGGAGGACACTCTATGCTTGGAAGAGAGGATTTCGTTGTAGAGGAGAGAGTTTTACCCATATTGAGGAACATATGCATAACCAGCTCTGCTTTAGAAAGACAGGCAATGTGTTGAAAATGTGACATAAAGGGATGACTGTATGACAGCAGCCGCCTCCTTTAAAGCGGTTCACATAATTTTGTTGAAGTTTATCCACGTCTAGGTACTTTGTTGCATGAAGTCACTGCTTTTATAGATACCCTATTTTTTCATGGATGATGCCTAAGCATGTCCAAAATTATAGTGCAAACTGAACTGCCAGGGAAGCCCAAGGAATTCAGGCTTGTGTCCTGCTTTAGGTTCCATGGACGATGTCTGCTGGAGCGGCTCGGTACCTGCAGCCGTTGTGTGTATTGACTTTTGTGATCACCTTCCCTTGGTCTGGAAAACAATATTTCTATCTGTCTTGCTAGGAGCTAGATACTATTGTGGTGTTAATGGCAGAATCGCAGAGCTACCTGCCCAAAAAGGGATCGTGATGCCTGTAAATGCAGCTCTGGCAGATGAGGCTACAGATGGACAGGATGCAGAGAGGTGTGTCCTGTCCCAGCGCTTGCCGGTCGCAGTCCATGGCTGCTAGAAGGTCCACACAAAAATGTGGATTGCCAACGCAGTCCACGCAGCAGCCCTGTGAGCCCATCGCCTTCCATCCAGAAACGCCCGACCCTGCAGGGTCCCGGGGGGTGACACGGGGTGGCACGGGGCACAGCCTGAGCCCCGGCAGGCGACCCCTTCCCTGCAGCAAGGGGCAGGAGGCAGCAGGCGCGGCGCGGCGTGGCGCGGGACGTGTGTGCCGGTGGGGCGTGTGCCTGCCTGCAGCGGCGGTACCGCGCATGTTGGGGCACCTCATACCGCAGTGTGCGAACCCAGCCTGCTCTGTGCCAGCGCCTGTCTACGGCCGTCTCCTCCCCCCTGCGAGCGTGCCTGCCTGTGCGCCCGCCGCTGTACCTGCTCCTTGGCAGCGTGTTTCTGTGCAGTGCGGTGGTGCGCGGGTCTTTGTTCCCCGCTGCGGCGCGCTGGGCAGACCCCATCGCTGGCTGCACGTGCCCACGGCTGGGGGCCGGCCTGTGCCATCGCTCCCTCTCTGCCTCTCCCGGTTTTGGCTTGGTGTGCAAAGCTCCTTCCCCGCGCTGCCGAGAAGGACCGAGGTCCCTGATTAATTCCACTCTGATGTCAGACATGCGGCTCTGCTGGGAGGGATTTGCAGGGCTGCATTTAAGCTCCCGTTTGCTGAGAGAATCCCTCTCCCGTCTCCCCTCCCCGCGCGCCCCCCGCCCCTCCCGGCACGCGTAGAGGTGGTTTGTTGGAAGGGTCGCTGGCGGCCGGGGTCCGCACAGAGCTGCGTGTCCGCTCCTCTCTCTCCACCACCGGATTTTCCCCATTCTTCTTGTCTGGCCGCGGCGGAGGGCAGGGAGAGCAGCTTTGTTAGACTAGGACAATGCAATGCATCCCCCCTCTGCTAATGACAGACCGTTACTTAGCAACGCGGGGGGGGATTTTAAGAGAAGATCAGAGCGCCGGGATGAGGATATAAACTCTGCCGTTCTCCCTCCCAGGGAACTTACCAAAGAGGCACCTCTCCTTTTGTCAAGCATCTAATTTTTTCATACGAGAGGCAACCGGAAAGTCTCAGAGAGCTGCTTCCCTGATGGATGGATGGCTGCCTCCCCCCGCACCTCCTCTGCTCAGGCGCTCCGCTCTTCAGTTACATGCTAAGGGCATCATTTAAAGGGAAGCCCAAAGTGGGATCAGTAAGCTCCCTGCATGCGTATGCAGGTGACTGAGAAGGGGACCGGTGGGCAGAAGGGTGATCCAGGCAGCCGGGGCTTTCCTCCACCTACACGTTGAGGGAAAGTAGCTCTCGTCTTTTTGTTCTGACTTTGGGCAAGGGAGGGAGGGAAGCAGATTGTGCCCAACTCCTTGCTGAGATGAAACGGTCGATGAGAAGAGGTCTCCTTGTCACAGGCACAAAGGCCACCTCCGCCTGGCAGCATGGTGCTGAAATCTAACCCTAGCATCATTCTCTTGTGCTCTTTCCTGCCCAGTGACTACATCATTGAGGAGAAGACGGCCGTGCTGCAGAAGAGGGAGCATGAGGGATTCGGGTTTGTGTTGCGAGGGGCCAAAGGTAAGGGCTGCTTCTTTCGCTCGGTCCTGGGGCTGGGAGGGAAAGCTCCTTCTCCTGACTTCGGCTGGTGCTCAGGACCCCATTACCCTGGCTGCACCGAGCAGCCTGCGAGCCCCTGTGCGTCGGGGTCTCTTCGGGGACTCTCTTCTCCTTCTCCGATGGCTAGGCAGCGTGAGTGCAGCTTGTCTCTGGCTACGTGCATTGTACAGAAAATGCCACTCATGGCAAATGTGCCTCTCGCACGTTCTGGGGTGTTTCTCTGGTACAGATGCTGGTATTCGTAGGAGTTTTCACTTCTGCCTATTTGCTGGGCGTATAAAGTGCATGTGCTCTGTTTCGGGTGCAGGTGTAAGCCCCGTGGGGCAGGGCCTGTGTCCTCTGTGGCTTTTTTTTTTTTTTATAATGCTTGAAGTATTTCACTATACTTTGGCTGTATAGAGTTGGGGTTCCTTCTCCTGGGAGCCCTGGCTGTGTTGGGGTTCAGCCCCAGCATGAGGGCAAACCAGTAGATGTCTGTCCTGCAGCTGCCACCATACCTTCAACCCTGTGCTGCCAGACAGCCTCTGCTCGCGCCTGGGGCACGCGTCCGCTGCGCAGCCCTGAAGCACCTGAGCTCGTGCAGCCGGTACCTTGGACCGGGTCGTTACTTTGGCTTCTCTTGCCAGAAACCGATCTTTTTGCTACAAAAAAAGAGTCCCTTGGGGACTGGTAATGAAGGTGCTCACATTCACATGGGAAACAAGCTTCAGCCCCTGTGCTCGGGAGGCAGGTCCACCTCCGGCTGGAAGGTCCCCTCTCCAGCAGTTCCAGACTGAAGGCTGGGGAGAGGCGAAGGGGTCTCAGAAACGCAGCTGCTGAAAGCAGGGGCACAGCAGTGCATGCTTCCATCCCTTCCTTGCATGTCGCGTGCAGGATGCAGGAGGGAAGGCTTGAACCAGTGCCTGCCAGCTCGTTCGGTGGTGTTGCTCCTCTCCTGGACCTCAGTGTAGCTGAAGATCATTGTGATTTGGGCTTTAATCTTGGGTGTGATTTTCTGTGGGGATTCCTGAATTGTCTTTGTTCTGTCCGTATCGTGAAAGGGCTCTGTGTGCCAGTGGGTGTGTTTGCGTTCCTGTCGGAATATGGTTGCTGTCTCTGCCTCCTCTCTCTCCCCCCTTCCCTATACATGTGACATACATGTCTGTCCGTGTGCTGCTCGCATCAGTCTGTGTAACGTGAAGTGAAACTTCAGGGCTCAAAATGGCATCCATTTTTTTGCCAGATCAGACTTGCAGCTATTGTGTTAGGAAAAATGGGATAAATTTTGTCCTGTTTCCTTTTTTCTTTCATTTTTCTTGTTTGCCCTCCTAACATTTGTAGGCTCTGTATTTTCCTTTGTCTGCTGAGGCGGAAAGAGAGGACTTGGAGCGGATTAAACAGTGGGCGTGAGGCTGTGTGGGACTCGGGTCTGGCTTACGGATTGGCAGCCTGGCACTGGTGCAGGGGGCAGGGAGCAGCGCGTGGCTGCGGGGGGTCGTGGCTTGGAAGCCCTCGCGGGGTGGGCATGGTCTGTCGTGCTGCCGTGTGGGACAGGGGTGCTGCTGAGTCTGCCGATGCCCCTTGGGGAGCAGCATCCTCTTGACTGAGAGGTGAACGTGGTGGCTCTGAGTCACCCGTATTTCCCAGCCACTCAGCCTGGTGCTTTGCGCTGCCGTGGGGTTTAAGCTGGAAAAAGCGCTGAGACTCTCTGTCTTGGCCCTGTCGGTGTCACCACCGCTCCCGCCTCATTGAGATACTCTGTGCGAAACAGTTCAGGCCTGGTGGGGTGAACCAGAGAAGGGGTCTGAAAACGGGAGGGACCGGAGCATCAGCAAAGTCCCTGCAGAGGGAGGGAGCTGGTTATTAAGTGACACTCAGCTGGATGATCCTCCAAGGAAGCTGCACTTCGTGCTGCGGAGGATGGTGAAAATCTTGCATGGCTTCTGCCAGTCTTGCTGAGGGTTGATTCCTTCCCAAGCCCAAATTTGCCCATCTGTGCGAGCTGCCCATCAGCTGCACCCCAGGCAGAGAACGCTGTCCCCCACCCCGGAGAGCCAGTCCTTCCCAGCCCGACCGGTCTCCACCTCTGTCCAGTACCAGGCGGACATGATGTCCCAGTCAAACCAACCGAGCATTTGGACAAAGGTTATTTTATCCTGGTCCCTGCAGGAGATGAGCTGCAGTTTTCAGACCTGGGACTTGCCTGCAGCCGTTGCCTCAGGGAGTCGTTTGGGGCAGATGGGAAGGGGTGTAGCAGCTCCTTTGCTCAGCACCGTGCTGGAAAGCGATGAGCAGGTGGATTCACTTCTTCAGTGCTTGGCCCGAAGAGACCATCCCTACCTTTCACATACACAAATGATAGACCTGTTCAGCGTTTCAAAATGCTGAAAAAGATGATATTTCTTGGCTTGTAATATCCTAAACTCAACCAGTCTTCTGTGCCTGGACTAGAGCAACCTCCCTCTTCCTGGCTAACCTGACCACAGATCAGGCCGTATCTGTTAATATGATTCATAAAATATTCATACATACTTCCCTGGGGCCATCCCTGTAAAGAGTGGTTGTTACAGCTGTAGCTGCACCTCGCATGGTCTCAGCAGATCCCTGCTACCAGTTCCCTGGGCAGAGGAGTATTGTTCCTGGGCCAGTTAATGCTCATTGGCATCTGGTTACGGTGGGTCCTGTGGAAGCGGTAAAGGGACACGCAGTCCCGGCTTGGGAATTTACTGTCCGAGAAAGGAGTAGATAATATGAATAGCAAGGATATTGCCAATAACACAAATGATGTGTTGAAAAAAGGAAAGGAGATGGCTGTAAGTCCTCGTTTCAGGGTGTGAGCTTTCTTTTGTCCACTTAGTCTGGGGAGAAGCCTCCAGGCGGGGCAGGTTCTTCACGAGGTTACCCGAGATGATTGCTTCCCGTGATTTGTGTATCTCCCGAAGCCACTGATCCTGTATCCCGTTGTGGAGACAATGCTGTGCTGATCCACTGTGGGGCTCGGTTTGCTCCTGCTTCTTTCCGAAATGCTGTTAATTTTTTATTCCCCCCACCCACCCCCCAGTTCTCCAGCCAACCAAGCACTTCACCTGCTTTACCACGTGCACCTGCCTCGGTGCAGAATGCAGACCTGCTTGCCAGGTTTCTGCCAGCTCACCTCACCTCCCAGCTCTCACTGCTCCCTGGAGCAAGTGCCCTTGCTGCTCTGCCTCCCCCGGCGCCGTGGCCTGCCCCGCAGCCCCGGACCCTCCTTCTCTCCTCTGCCCGCCATGGCCTCCCTGCAGCCCCGAGCACTCCTGGTGTTTGTCTGCCCGCCATGGCCTCCCTGGGCCCTCCTGCTCTCCTCTGCCCGCCATGGCCTCCCTGCAGCCCCAAGCACTCCTGGTGTTTGTCTGCCCGCCATGGCCTCCCCGCAGTCCCGGGCCCTCCTGCTCTCCTCTGCCTGCTGCAGCCTCTCTGCCCCTCAGTGCCCCTCCTGGTCCTTGCATCTGAGCGGGACCATCGAGGAGCACTTGTAAAACCAGCAGGTCACAGCTCGTGACCAAAGTGCCGATCCATGGGACTCGCCGACGGGGAGGGTCGGTCTGTACCCCAGCCCCATCTCTCCCGGCTGGGCTGCAGCAGGGCCCTGGGGAAGCCATTCCTGTCCCCAGCCCCGCGGTCGCTCCGGAGCACTCCCCGGGAGCGTCTTGTTATGTTCAGCATTGCAGGAACATCGGGCAGTGTGACCACGCAGCCTCCAGTCCTGCGCCTGGAAGCCCACGCAGCCATCGCCAACGCCCCTTTGCCTGCGCTTGGCCACGGGGCGAGCTCACGTGCGGCAGGCCGGGTTCCTCCTCCAGCGGCGCACGCACGCCGCTCGCCAGTGACTGGGTCCCACAGTTGAGACCGAGTTCTGGCTGCACGGGCTCTGCAGGGGAAAGCGCAGAGAGCTCAGGGCTCGGGTTAGGGGGGAACTCTGCGTGGATGTCATCTGCTCGCTTCACAAACTCCCACTTGTTTTTTGCTGCGTTTTCTCCGCAGGAAGGTTAAAGTTTGATGTTCAGCATCAGATGTTTGTGTTTGCATCTCTAAAGACCAGCCAGAGCAACTGGTATTGCAGTTACTGAGACAGATCTCCTTGGGTGAATTCAGTGATCCAGCCACCCAAGCGCAGAACTTGCCTGGATCCGTAGCAATCAGTGGATCGTTCGAGGGAGTTCAGTTTTGTTTCCTGTCCAGCACTTGGTGTGAAGACCTCCGGCGCAGAAGCCTCTGCAGGCTGAGCTGTGGTGCTGTGAAGTGCCTGGTGCTGGGTCTCGTTGACCTGATGGGGGTCTCTGACAGCCACAGCTCCTGCCCTGCACAGCCCTGGGGGCACGAGGAGGGCTACGGTGAGGGAAGTCCAGTCAAAGCTTGAGGATCTTGCTGTTGGTCTGTGGCAGAGGGGAGGTTGCCCTAAAGCCCTGCAGTGAGTTTTGGAACGCAGTGCTGGTATCATAAAGTTTCATGGCAATGGAACAGCTCACTGATGGTTTTCAGCACTTGGCTGTTGTGCAGAGGAGTGCTGTGACGCTTTGCGACCCTCAGGATGGACAGAAACTGGGACTGGAGATGTTCAGAGAGAGCACGTCAAACACCGCGTCTGTCATCTGTGCTGTTAAGGGTGGTGTCTCCATTATGGAGATCTAATGGAAAACTAGAAACAAGGCCCAGCAGAGTCTAGATATGGCAAATGCTACTTAGAGCACACCTTTTATAGTAGCACCCCTTCTCTCCCTGCCCCCACGTACACGTGCTCCCTTAGTGCCTGCTCTCCGTTGACCACCCAGCTGCAGCAGGTACCTGCTGCTCCGGTGCTCTCTTTGGGTGTCAGAGGAGTGGTGTGCGGCTTCCCGCCCTGGCCTTTGAACTGAGACGTGCCTTCAGGTGAGAAGTACCAAGGCAGCTACAATATTCTGCAGTAGATATAATGTAGAATCCCATTTTATTATTTTATTTTTCACTCTGTAAATGTGTTTCCGGTGAAGTAACTGGGATCTTAACAATTTGCTCTGCTTGGATTAACTTGTAATATTTTTCGCTGCTAAGCTTGGCTAGTAATGAAAGTAACTTGTCCAAGAAAAGCAATATTTGCAGAGAGTCCCAGGAAGCCCACATCTTGAAATGCCATCAACCGTGATGCCGCAAGAGTCAAAACCGGGGCTGGGGTTTACCGTATCAGGTCCTGGGGAGTAATTCCTCGTGAAGATGGGCAGCCCAGGGGAAGAGACAGCGCAGATGGGCAGGGGAAGAGAGAGCTCGCCGGTCTGGGCAGGCTTCTGGCCGTGGCAGGTACCACTGAACCAGCTTTGTGGCAGGGGTGTCCCTTTAGGATGCCGCCGTGTGCCAGCAGCGGTGCTGTCCTCCCAGCGGCGGTGGCACGGCAGAGGCAGAGCCAGCCCTTCTGGGGGACCCTCCCCTTGGCGTGGGGGGCTGTCAGCGTCCCTGTGCCGAAGGGCAGGACTGGGGTGCTGCCGGGCCTTCGCCCTCAGACCTGTGGTGTTGAGGGGGTCGTCAAAGCCACCCCGGGGCTTCCAGGCGACCTGGCTCTTCCAGGGCTTCTCCTGCCCGCTGGGCGCAGCTGGAGCTGGCGTCCCTGGTGCGAGACAGCCCCGACAGTGGATTTTTAAGACCAGGAAATGGCTGCAGTGATCAAACGGCCCAACCAAAGCTGTCGTGTTAACGTGAGGGTTCCTTGAGAGGTACGTGAGCTTTTGCTTCATGAGCTTTTGCAATGAACAGTAGACCTCCTTGTTAGGAAATTTCACCTCATTGCCAGCAAGAATTTCTGTAATTTAATTCCGAACCTTTTGATTTAGTTTTGCCTTTGCCAGTTGGATAAGAGAGCCTCCTTAGATTTTATTTCCTTCCTGGGTAGGCACTCAGAGATGAATTGCCACCGAATTGCATACTTCTGACCTAAAGCTTTCCCGCAGGCTCTGATCTGGGCACAGTATTGTTGGAGGGTCTGGTCCCCAGCTGGCTTTTGCGGTGGCTGGTCTGCTGCGCTCAGCCTTGGCTCGGGCCTCCGTGAGAGGCAGAGGTCAGGATTCCCAGGTTGCGTAAGGAGGGTCGGAGTCCTCCTCCTCCATCGCCGGGGCTACAACCAGCTCTGAACACTGTGGGTTGTTCTGGTCAGTATTTCTTGTTTCGTTGGTGTTGGGGCTGTAGGCAAATGGCTGGGCTGCTGACAAGGCTGAGGTTAAGCTAACTGAACGGGAGGCAGAGAAGGACGGGGCGTGACGTGAGAGGTTGGACGTGACAGCCAGCAGCGAGGGAGCTGACGAAGTCACAGGCAGTGCTGCGGCGGAATGGCTGGGTGCCGTCAGTGTGTGAGGGGGAGCAATGCTAGAAGTGGCCAAACTTCACCGATAACTGACAGGGAATACTGGAGCCCCTTGGGGGTGACCTCTCGGTGATGCCGATAAGGCCAAGATTACCTTGGTAATGGTATTGGAAGTACCAGATTTGAGTGCAGATGTAGCAGAACTGGGGTGAGCGGGGAAAAGCAGCTAGAGGCAGATTGTTCATTTGGGAGGAAGCTGGGGCAGCAAAAAGGAGTGTCAAGAACCAGGAAAAGGTTACCAGGTACGCGAATGGTGTGACTGGGGCTGTTTGGCAGGGTGTCTGCTGGGCAGCTCTGTGCTTGATCACCACAGCCCAGATCAGGGCAATAAACCAAATCTGTTCTTCTGATCGTCCCCGTGTGTCCAGCCTGCTCCTTGGTCTCTGGCTGTCAGCACAACAGCCCTACAGACGGATCGAGCATCTTGGTGCCAGGTTGGTGCGTGCTCCAGTCCTGGCAGCATCAGCATGTGCCCACCACCTCCGAACGGCTGGCTTTTAGGGAAGAGCAGGCGGGGAGTGCTCCTGAGGTCTGCTCTGAGCCATCACTTCACCGTGCCCAGTGCTGACTCCAGGGTGTTTCAAAGGGCGTGCTGTCTGCAGCCAGCGCATGGATGTCTGCGTACGGCGTGCCCGGGCAGCGTGTGCAGCAGCGCATCCCCTGCAGGGCTCCATCTCCCGTGACCCAGAGGAGTGTGGGTTTCCCACATCAGGCTTGTAGGCTGGACAGACTGCCATGGGGACGGAGGGGTGGCAGTCAGGGCTTGTCCCATACCGGTGGGTTTTCTGGTCACTCCTTGCCTTTGCCGGAGCAGTATTCTCCAGAGGTGCTTCTGCCCCTTTCAGCAGACTCTTGTGGTTGGAAGGAGATATCCCCACCACCACGGTCTCCTGCCCGTGCCGTGGTTTGCAGGTGCTCCACAGGGTTGCTGTCAACGTACGTTTCATTTAGTGCTGTTCTGTTCTGAGAAAACGATGTGCCCGGTATCCGTCAGCCTAGCAGGTAAGGCAGGGTTGGGCTTTCAGGTGGTAAGCTGGTGTTAGAACTTTTCTGGCACTTACCCAGGGAGCTTTAATTGCTGTGTACTGCAGGAGAATCTTCTCCCTTTACAGGTCCCTTGCGGTAAAGTACACAGCAGTTTCCGTACTGACCAGGTATAAGCACAGCACTGGTGTATTTGACTGAGTAATAACTAAACGCAGCCGTAAGGGACGGTCTGAAGCACGGAAGCACAGTTGCAGACTCCAGTAAACAGTAGGTTTCCCCTCTGTTGCCTGAGCCTCCGAGTTAATTGAGGCAGATGGGAAATCCAGTGCTGGATTGCGCCTATGCCTGGAGGTCACAGCTCCTGCCCGATGTGGCCGTTGGAGACGCCTGGAGCAGCTGGCCCTGCAGACCTCATTCTCTGCATGGCGAAGGGGTGGGTTAGTTTGTGTTTACTTGTCCATTACTAGAGCTTCGTTCTTGTTCCCTGTGACCGAGTGCTGGGACTTCAGGCAGTAGCAGGGGAGAGCTGGTGGCTTCCTCTGGCTACATTCCCCCCCCCCCATATTAAATTATGCTTCTAGTATTTGTTTCATAAGCGTGCAGTTCTGACTTCAGAATGCATTTTCTTGTTTACTGAATCTTTAAGACACTAGTGACACTTTACAAATGGTGTATCGCGGCGTGCGGTTACTGTAGATGTATGGCTTCCAGCCCACGGAAAATGGTGTGCCTGGAGTCCTCATGTAACACATCAATAACGCAGGTGACAAAATTGGCTATAAGGCTGGGTTTCCTAGGTTAATTTTATCTGTATTCCCTATCAGTTTATATCCTTGATTACCAATAAGAAAAATGCATCCTTGAACTACCCCTCAGATGACTCTTCTCTGAGCTATAATTTAGGATTTCTCCACCATCCACGGGCTGTCGTCAGCCCCATGGGGGGGAAACGCGGGGCAGCGCTTCTGAATTGCGCAACTGTGGGGTCGCAGCGCGGGTAAGCCCGATGGGACGGGTGTATCTGGAGCCGCTGTGATACCTGGTTTGCCCACGTCAGGCTCCTTCTCCTGGCTAGGAAACCAATTAAATTGTCATCTGTCCGGCTCTGTCCTCCCCAGGGATCAGGGCTTCCACTTAACCTTTTCATGACTTAATTATGATGCAGGTATGATGAGAGGGCAGTACTGGTATGTCATGCTGATGCTCCCGTTTTGTGAAGTACAGTGCTGATATTCTACAGAGACCTTACGTCTCATTAGCATTATATAAATAATTTACTTGACATTCAGAGAGCCCGAGTCTCCCCTTTTCTTGTTTTCAGAGGTTCAGGCAATACACAAGGTCTTTCTCACCTTAAACCCGATACCATTCTGGGCCTGCGCCTAGCACAAGTTAACGGGCACCTAGTTTTGCAGCTGCAGTCTGCAGCGAGGCCATGTTTGTGGTTCTTTGAACTTCAGACTATTGAAACAACTAGCTGGTCGTCACTGATCCGAAGAGTTGAATTTAAAACTGGGGAAGTCCTGAAGGATTTGGAGAAATGAAATGTTACATTGGCATTTCTAAAAATAGGTAGGATGACTTGTCAACTGTTTGCCACTTAAGCTAGTTTCCGTGAAAGGAAGAAGTCATGGGAAGCTGTTGATAAAAAGCATCTAAGCATAATCAGATCATTCAGCATATTAACATCTTAGGCAAACTTTGTATTGGTCTGGTGCTAGCTGAGGCTATCTGAGTTAGCAGAAAAGATCTTGCATAAAAATTGTAAATAAAGTAACAAAGAAGTAGTATGGTAAATGATGGAAATATTTCTCCCTGTAGAACATCAGTGTCTATGCATTTTACACAAATGGAAGAGAAAGTAGGTCACATTTACTGGAGTGACCTGACGTCAAAGGAGATGTATGCCCAAGATCATCCCCTGACTGCTATTAAATCTGCTTCATCAGGGTTTTGACACAGCTCTTAAAAAATATATTGTTTTGATAATAGCCTTACAGTGTGGATAACTTATCTAGGCCTGTTGATACAGTACATCTTTAGCTCTATGGCTAACAAAAATAAACCACGCTTTCTGCATACATCAGCTGAGGTGAGAGGCGGACCTGCAGGGACCTTTGTTGAAGGCTCTGGCCCTCGTCATGCATGATATCAGACTAGATAATCATGGCTTTTCCTGACTTGCTTGTTGCATGTCTCTAAGGCAAATGGTTTGTTCAAGCATCATCAGCCACTAAAGGAGACATTTGGTGTTTGATTTCTTAGAAAGTTAGCCTGGATCCTTCGGTGCATCCTGCTGAGAGCTGTCCCTACACTAGCAAAGAGTGTCTTTTCACCACTGGCTCTTCTGAATGAAGATGAGACAGTGAATCCTGCATGGACTAAGGATTCATGTGGGAAAAAGACACCTCCATCAGTCCGCTGAAAGGCCCTGAGCGAGAGCCTTCGGTTCACCTGGCCCCAAAACCGCCAGCCTGGCCCGGGTTTGAGGAACATGTCTCTGGTTTGAATTCCTAGGCTCTGCACATGTTTGAGCCAGCTGTTTCAGGCAACTGTGGCCTCGCTGTTGCATTTCTTACCAACCAGCGTTAGCTTCTCTCCTACACCTGTAAGAATTACTGTGCTCGAGGGGAGGACAGTATGAGCCATCACAGCCAAGCTCTGGGAGTCTTTTGTGCTGGTCTTAGTGCTGGTTTGCAAGCCCTGTATTAATTCATGTTCCTCTATTAATTACCCTTCAGAGAAAGTAATGCAAAGTAACTTCCTGCAACATCAAATAAGCCATCTGCCAGGACTCTGTATGCCCGCCAGTCAAGAGCACTAGACCGAAACTTCTGCTGCTTGTATAGAGCAGTGGACTGAGCTAATCTGCATCAACACCATCGGTGCCAGAAGCTGTGCATCACGCTTTTAAACTGACCCCGTGCAAGTGGCAGTGCCATGCTGTTGGCCAGCCACTGGTCAGCAGCCAAAACGTAGATGTTTCAGGCACAGTAATGTTTCAGGCACAATAATATCTTTTGGTGCCTGACATACGCTGCATCATTAGGCAAAACAACGGCTTGTTAGCCCCATCTCCTCCTGGTGATTTAAGTATGTTCAAGAGCTGCTCAGCAGAATGACTGCTGTACTGCTGTTGCAGGAGAGGACTTCTGCCGTACGACTGCGATCTGTTATTTGACAGCTAGCCTTGAGCAAAGCGTCTGTCCCGGGTGGAGAAGGAGCAAAACCCACTCGCTGACCCTCCAATGCGTATCACGCTTTCAGGGGAGCGCAGATCTGCCAGAGCGTGCCTGGGGTTTTCAGCCCCTTATTCTTAATGTGTCAATAATTTCCTCTGTCCATGACAGCCAGGTGATGTCAAACACCGTCCCCTGTTTCTGCAGGCAGGGAAGACAGAGTACCTGGGACAGGTGGATCCAATATTGCACCTTCACCCCCCGGCCCCCCACTTGCCGAGTACTCCTGTATCTGGTAGCCCGTCTTCAGCTTCATCTTTGAGGCTGCTGCTGGCTGCAAACAGCTCCAAACCCAGCGCAGCGCAGTTCACTGGAGGGGGCACAGTCCCCTCCCTAGTCCTGGGACTACCACTAAGTGGAGGCAGGGCTGCAGTGACCCTGTAGGTGCTGCTCCCTGGAAGGCTGTGCGAACAAGTGGCCAGGCGTCGTGGTGCCAAGAAGCAGCACTTTTCTTGGAAAGGTAGCTCCTCTCTTTCCTCATCGGTGGCACAGGCTATTGGGAGCGGCCGTCTGTCTGGTAACACATGAAAACCAGTAATGAGCGTTAGCTCTGGTTCCTGCATTGAAGTCAAGCTGAGCCTTGCATACGTGTTCTTTCTGAACTGATGTACAGAGATTTTCCTAGGCTCCTGGACATTCTTGTCCGCCTTCTGCTTGCTTTTTCCCACACTATCTCAGTCTCTCTCTCTCTTTGTGTTTTGTAGCTGAAACCCCAATTGAGGAGTTCACCCCAACCCCAGCCTTCCCAGCGCTCCAGTACCTGGAATCAGTGGATGTGGAAGGTGTCGCTTGGAGAGCAGGGCTTCGCACGGGAGACTTTCTGATTGAGGTGAGCCTGGATGCGGCAGGGAGAGGGACCGATGGCTGCCAGCGGCATCTTCCTCTGCAGGACAAGGGCCGATGTCTTGCATAAAGTTATTTTCCTTTATGAGGTGTTTTGAACACTGCGTAATAATTGTTACGGAAATGCCTGCTGCCAGGATGTCTTGATGAAAAAATGTACTTCAGGTACAATAATTCAAGCAGATTTGTGTTCTCTGTGCTGGAAGATGAGCTGGCAGGTTCCCTTCTGCTAACCGAAATTACGAGGAAAATGGAGGTTGGAGAAAAGACTCAGTAGGTGCCCTCTCTGGAGGCCAATCCGGGTTGTTCTGTACTGATATTTGTTACAGCTTTGCCCAACCTGGTACAAGAGTTGGGGTCTGTAGAGAAGAATTAGATTGACCAGGTATGTAGGGCTCTGCTCTTGTATCTCCCCCTTGGGCCTTTCCCTTTCTCGGGAAGGCGATGTTGGAGGCTGGGTACTGCCTTCGCTCCGCTCCGAGGCCACAGCCGACTGGATTTTCCTGATTACGTTTAACACAAAGGAAAGCAAGGATTAGAGTCACTGGCAACTTCACGTTAAACAAGTGGCTCGAGGGCGCGGCGAGGTGAAACGGGGGTGCAGGCTCCCCGGGCACAGGCAGGAGACTGAGGAGAAAACCGGGGTAGGGCTCCGAAGCTGGCTGGCAGTCTCCAGCAGTGACAGCACTTGCTCGCTCCCGCAGCTTGCCATTATTACTATTTCGTTATTGTTTGTATTAGTGTACGCCCAGAACCTCAGCGACAGGTCAGGAAAACCTCGTGGTAGGAGCTGTATGGTGTGCAGCATCTGCGCGGTACCGGCGGTGACAGCTGTGTCCCAGCGCGGGGGCGACGGGGCTGCTCCCGTGCCGGTGCGCGCCGTCTCTGGCCAGTGCGATGACACTGCAAGGAGCAGTCTGGGCACATGGGCTGCTTCATCTTGTAGTGAACGCAGCAGAGGATAGTTTTAAGGAGTGATTTAAAAGAGAGTGATAACATTAATTTGTTAATGTGTATAGGGACTCTCCTCGCTGCAGGAGACAGTACTGTGGCACTTGCAAGTGAAAATTGTGTTCAGAATCCATGCCAAATGGGTATGGTAGCAATAGGCCAAGTCTGCATTTCTTAAAGCCAGAGAAAAGGCTGTTACAATAAGGCAGCTGAGAAATTATTTACGTGTTTGTGAATCACTGAGTCGAGATGCCTTAATTCTAAAGGGATCCCAGAGAGTTTGTTTCAAGTAGAGATGTATACACTGTCAGTGCAGGAAGAGATGTGAGATGAATCCTGCCCCTTCCGAGGGAGCAACGGTGGCAGAAGAGGGGGAGTGAGGCCGAATTGATGCCGGGTCTGTGAAACAACGGTGCATTAGATGGGGTGGGAAGGGGAGCTTCGCGTGAAGGTTTGAGGTGGGTGGCGTGGTCAGGCTTCGCTGCCAGTCTCCTCAGTCAGTCCCTACAGTCAGGGGAAGGGCTGGCATCCCGTGGGATTTTGCTTTCTCGCATCTTCCCATGCAAAAATCATAAGGCTTTAAACCCAGTAATGCCGTGTATGAAATCTGCATTGGTCCAACGTGGTGGTGGTGTGGTGTAGGTGTGGTTGTGCGTGGTGTAAGGCAAGCGGAGCTGCACACTTCTGGCAGATGGACGTGTGAAGTTTTACTGGTTGTGGAAGCGTTCCTGGGATTGGGGAGGCGGGCGGGGAGGCTTTGCTCAGCTCAGCTGCTGCGATCCGCTCTGCAGTCTGAAGCTTACACTGAAAAATGCTCCCTTTTCCAGGGGTGGTCATCACCTCTGTCCCGGGCAGTTGGCACCCCGGAGCTCCTGTCAGTGCTTTGTGGGATCTAGCAATACTTTTTCCAGAGCGAGTACCTCAGACACAGTGATGGACTTGACGTTGAATGCGTAGTTGATGGAGACCCTGTGCCCGACGCAGGGACCGGCTGTGATGTGTCCGTGCCAAGGTGCTGTCCCTTTGTCTGAAACGGGGAGTCCCACGGGTGGTGCCGTGCCCGCGCGCGTGGCGCTGCCGCAGGGCGGGTGGGAGGACCGACAGCCAACGTGCGGGGACGCGGAGCTGCCTGCTGCTGGGAGCACAGGGACCCGCAGCTGGGGGACCACAGGGCGAAGGGGAGAGCGGAGCCAGGCTTGAGGACGTCTCAGCAGAGGTGCAGGCCGGCGCTTGGCCTTAATTCCAGTGGGAAGAGCACACCTCTCCTCTGTTCTCCTTCTGCTGTTAGCGGGGCCCAGATTTGCGCTCCATACTTGCACCAAACCTTCTGGAGAGCAGCTCCCCATGGGGCCGTTTGCTCTGTCCGTCCTGTGCGTGGGCACGGTTCTTGCAGCCAGAAAGTCCCCCGAAAGCTGCGGTCAGGAGAGTGCTGGCAAAGGCTGCGTGACCCAAATAGCCTGCTGCCAACAGTCGTCTGCGTTGTCGGTGTGTCCTCTGCAGCTTCTAAAGAGCGCCAGTGAAGTACCGATCGTCGTAAACCTGACACAGTCGTTATAGACCTGGTACTTTTTCTGGTACGTAGTATTAGAAACATTACAAAGCAAGGAAGAATTTCAAATGCATATAAAGCCACGTGGGGTGCGAGGAGGAGGTTAGTGCTGCAGTAGAGCAGCCTCGTCCCGGCTGAGGCTCGCAGTCCCTCTCCCCTCCCTGCTGGTTTGGACGTTCAGCTGCAGAATAAATGTATTTAGCTGGTAGCCTGCCCTCAGCGTGTGACCGTTTCCTTTGGCTCAGCTAGCTGAGCTGACTTCCCCTGTGGCTGTGCGATCATTAAATCTGTGGCAAGTGGGGCAATAAGCATGTGTGGTTTCCCTGGGAAGGGAAGCTGGAGGTGGGTTTAGAATGAGCACAGCAACTTTGCCGCAATGTAAAGCCACGTCCCGAGGGCAGCATTCAGAAAGGGAGATGTTGTGGTAAAGCTTGAAGCCTTGCACAGGTCTCTGGGGCCATCTTCATCAACCTGTCCAAGGGTATGGGTTAGAGATGTGTTAAATTTAGTTGGAAGGTGCATGGGCATTTTAAGTGTGAGACTTCATTTCTAGCCTTGTAACTTGTAGCCTGAGACCATCTCTTGCTGAAATTAATCTTTAGCCTTTTTGCTTTAAAGCTATCTTAGTACTGGAGATCAGTGCTAGACAGGCAGATACATGTAAGGTGCTTTCACGTTGGAGTTAGCAAATTCAAATAAAGAAGTGCAGGTGGGAAGTCCTGAGAGGTGTTTGCAGGCAGAGAAGTTTTGGTGGCAGCGACAGTCTCCACGTGAGAGCTGACCTTGCCCAGCGGTGGGGAACAGCTCCTCCGGTACCACAGAATGGCTCTTTCGTGCAAGGACCAGGTGGCAGGGACGCTGCTTACAGCTCCAAGCAAGCCCTGACTTGCCCTGGTCTTCCTCACACTAATTCAGGAATTAAGTCAGCTTCTGAAGCTGGGAGAGGGGTGGCTGGCCGTGGGTGCTGGAGGCAGTCCGGTGGATGCTCCAGCAGTTCCCGTTCCTCCGCCAGGCTCCCCTTTGCGGGGAGGAGTGAGGTGCATTTCTGTGGGGCCTTGGCGTGAGGAGCCAGCAGAGCTGCCCGAGAGGTCGTACCGGGGAGCCCAGCTGACGGTGACTTGAAAGAGGCGGCAAAGGCCATCCAGAGGAGGAGGTGGGCAGAGGGGAGTCCGCCCCTGAAGTGGGAGCAGAGCTTCGGGGAAATTCAACGTTTAGCATTGAGGCTTTCTGAACGTTTAACACCAACCTGCGACAACTGTAGTACAGGACCTGACTTACTTGTACCAGGTTTAAACTGCAATGTCCTAGCCCTTTGGTCAAGCCTGCTGTGCCACACTGCTTCCCCAGCCTTTTCAGCCTTTCGTTTCTCACCGGCACCTTCCATACGAATGGAGGGCCGGTAACGGCCTGGACCGACGCGACAGGCTGAAGCCTGTTTGGTTGGCAAGCGGGGGTACGTTGGTCCTGGCTTTGTCAGTGAGATCCATGGGGTGGCTGTATGGAGTTCAGGATACTCCTTTGACAAGCGTTGGTGCCCTCACCTGATACTTTCTTCAGCAAGACTGGTCTCTGTTCACATTTAACTAGGAAACCTCCGCCTAATTTTGTGAAGGTGGAAAATTTCACCAGAACCCTCCAGGAGGAGCAGACAGTCTTGAAGAAGGAAAGTGAGAGCTCCCTGGTAACTGTCAGGAGTTTCACATCCAGTCGCCCAACAGATGCAAGGCTGCTGCAGCCCCGTGTTCCCCGGTTCGGGCAGTAGCCAGGCTGAGCTGTGTTCCCGATGGGGACACGTACACACATATGCACGATATACAGGTAAGCACACAGCCCGCCACACGGATCAGAAAACGCACAGCGTCATGCAAACACCAGCAGCACAAATGGCCTGACCGTGTTCCTCCCCAGCTGATCAGAATGAAAGCCTGTCAGAAGAGAATATATACATATATGCCTATGTATATACAATATGGATCCCTCTGGTAGCTGGCCTTGGACCTCCACTCTGCCCAGCAGCGGGCCCCTAGCTCCCTCAGTCTCCCCAGTTGCTAGCACCTGAGCGTGTGAACCCCCAGGACCGCTTGCTGGTACTCGGATCTCTTGAGACGTGTCCACGCACATGGGCGCTGGATTCCCCAGACCTTGGGCACTTGGTCTGTCCAGCAGCTGGTCTCCAGGCCCCTGGTCTCCCCATCTGCCTGACGCGCAGGCACGCACAAACACAACCCAGTCTCCCTGGCAGCTGCTCCAAACACAGGGCCTTACGAGTAGCTGACTCTGAAACCCACTGGTCAGTCTGGTCCCTCCAATAGCAAATTCCCAGACCCCCGGTGTCTCCGTTATCTGCCCCATGTCTGTGGCCTCTCTCATCCCTGGCTCCAAGCCTCTTATCCTACTCACTGGGCGATTCAGCTTGACAATTCCTAGCAAACTAAATGCACCTACACGTGCATCGACATGCAATATGCATGCAGGCCGGTCTCTGGAGTTGCTGGCACCCCAGCACCTATGGGCCCTGCCGCCCATGGCCCCTTCCCCCGTTGCTGGCAGCTATACCTTCATGCGCACACACGCAGAGGTACACAATATGGAGCCCATCCTCACCAAGAAAAATGGTTAGAAGTAGTGCAGAGACAAAACGCGGCAGACTGGTGCCCAGGCGCAGGGCATGGCCAGACGAGCGTACTGACCAGCAACCTGGTACGCTCAACTGGCCTCTCCCACACCCTTCTCCCTTTGTTCTCCCATGCTTGTTCTTCCTGATCCACCATCATCCCTCCCTTTTCCTGCCTTTGGTCCTTTCACTGAGCATCTCAGTAGGTCTGGCACAATCCCAGAATGCTCTTCCTGGCATCCCATAATGAGTCCCATACCCCCGCAGGCACTGGTTCCCCTCTGTCCACAGGGTGACCTGGAGAGAGCCTCTCCCATCGACTCATCCCATGGGTCTTGGGCACAGAGCGGGGCTTAGCCTTCCCCTCTGGTGGCCCTGGGGGCTGAGCCGGGGTGCGCCGCTGACACCGATCGCGTCATTGGGGTTTCTCCAGCTGTCATTGTTCCTCTGCTCCGTTATGACTGTGGTGATGAGCCTTTGATCACGTAATCCAGCAGTAACAACCCATCATCCCGTCTGCAGCCTGTACGTAGTTATGTACGCTGCCTGCTCGCCCCTCTCCAGTGGAATTTATCTCCTGCTGATCCCAGTTTCAACAGAAGCATCTGCTGTGAGGCTGCCCAGCTCCCTTACGCTTCTCCACCTTGGATTGTCTTCTGGCTCTGAGCTGTGGCAGAGGGAGCCTGGAGCTGTGTGGCAAGACGTAACCTCAATCCTGCAATGCCACCTATCAACAGAAATTCAAGCATCAGAAGAAGCATGTTTAAAATTTTGCACTTAGAGCTTATGCCCTTATGCCAGCCGAGTTCCCAGTCTTGCAAATATTTGCAGCTCCAAAGTACCGTAATAGAGGGAAATATCTGGCCCTTGCTCTCCTTCCACAGGGAGATACTGTCTCTTTTTTCCTCGCCTCCCGGGCTTGTTGCTTCTTCTGCTTTCCTTTGTCGTGCTTCAAATCCTCTCTCTCAGGAGGTCTAGACGCTTAAGCCTTCTCTTCATATTGAAGTGAACAGGTTCATTTTTTAATCCCAGTAAGCCACGTTTACAGTTGGACTCGATGATCTTAAAGATCTTTTCCAACCTGAATGATTCTATGTGGAGTGGTCACTAGTGCTAAATCTCCTGGGTTTTGTGTTGACTCAGCCCCTGCTTGCTGCAATGTGTTTTGGGTGGGAATCTGATCCCAGTTTTATTACTACTTAAGATTTTGCCCGCTGTCTAAATGGTAAGCTTCCAGGGGCGCTGTCGGATACCTGGACCTGATTGTCCTGACCCGTTTAGTGCCGTGCTCCCAGGGAGGATTCTGCCTTGAGGAGAACAAAGCCTGCAAGACGGGGGATCACAGATCATGTTGCGTCTCACACAAGCGGGGCAGAGGGATGCATCACGCGCTGCCTTCCTCTGCGTGCCCGTCTCCGTTAGCCTGGACAGAGCCCGGCTGCTGTGCCTCAGGCTGGCTGGAGGCAGAAAATGGGCAGAACATTGGCAATCCCTCCAGTCTGCCAGGGGATCCAGCCAGGTGGCTTGCATTTGTCTTGCAGTCCTTCAGCATTTTCCCATGAGCTGCTGCTCAGTCCTGGTCTTAGTTTTTCATTTACCTCATAACCCCTTCGTTTACTTCATAAGCCCTGTCTCTCTGTTTCCTTTCCTTGCCCCCTCCACGGCTACTGTCAGGCTCAAACTGCACATCTGGTTGAGCTTTCCGATGGGCATGCTCACTGCTTCCTTCATTGACCTTCCTTCATTGACCTTCCTTCATTGACCTCCACAATGTGCATCTGCCCATGTTTCAAGAAAAGCAGTCCAGGTGAAACTCCGGCAGTAACTGCTCCGCAGCTGTGTTACCCGCTGATCCAGCAACCAAAGGATCCTATTTTGCAGATTCTTACACTAAAACAAATACATGAGTCAAGCCAAGTTATTTTGTATCATCAGGTCTTCTAAAGAAAGATTGTCAGTTCATCACCAATAAGAAGGCCGCCCTTTCCTCCTGGTGACTAACCTTCCCTATCTGCGATGAGTGATTCAGACCAGACCAGCCTGGTGTGCTGGTTGACATGGGCTGCGCCAGGAATGAGAAGGCACAGAAAATTCCCAGGGCTCCTGCTTGCTTAGGGCAGATGGATCAGAGGCATCAAGCTCTGCCCTTGATCTTCCAGCGCTGAGATCACCACCCCTCACCCTCTCTCCCACAGCATTTCTATGTATAGAAATAGCTAGATAGGTAACTTCAATGTTTACTCAGCATCTCTTAGCTTCACTTCCATCGTATGCTCTCCAAGTAGAGTGACTGGAGGACAGCTCTAACATGAAGCCAAGTGGCTGCTTTTCTCTGGTTGGTTTGGCTAACACCGACTTGTCAGTGTTCTTGTTCACATTTCAACATCCAGGTGCCAGCTATCCATGGGGAACTCTAATTTCCTAAATACCGCTGTGGTCCTACAACCCACAGGGCTGCTGCGACAACACGGACACAGGTTATCTCGGTATGTGGCCTTTGGTAGAGATCTATGGTGGGATTCATCTCACCTCACTTTGGGCTTCAGTTACCTGGGTGCCTGCAGCTGCCTGCCTCGCCTAGTTTGCCAGTTCTGCCTGTGGAGACCAAATAAATGTGGAGATGGAATTCAGGGAGTAATAAATTCATCTGACCTAGCCTGGAGTCTGCCTTAGGATGTGACAAATCGTACTCGGGATCTGGTGGATTCACTGACCAGCTCTCCCCTGACCAGACAGGGATCCCAGGGCAACTTTTTCCAGGGTAGGTGCCCGTTTTGTGGACAGCACATTCCGTCAGGTGACTCCCAGCGCTGCAGTCTCTTGGCAAAAAGCACATTATTCTGTAGCACTGCGGGTGAGAAATACCAAACGTGGAGCAGCTCCTTGGAGCGTTTGGGTTTTGTTCTCTGTGCCGTTGGGGGCTTCTCTCAGAGGAACTGCTGTCTGAGTGCTGTTGACGCTATGGATAGAGCTGGATGCGCAATTGCCACTGGTACTTCTCAGGTTTAGGACAACAAACCAGCGATGCCTTTCCAACGTGAAGTCAGAGCGTTTTGTGGCATCCGTATGCTCTGAGGTGCTGACCTCTCTGGAGACTCAGAAGTAACACTGAGACTGCTGTTAGTTTGTCCTGTTTGCCATCCTCTGGCAGCAGGCATAGAAGAAGGAAACCCTTCCCGGACACAGTGCTTTCATTTGGAGATTCAGTCTTTAAACATGATTCTGAGCGTGGTATTTCCATTGCCTCAAGAAGAGATCTGGTTCATTTCCCCCGTCTCCAGGGTGCTCACTTTCTCATTGCGGTCCATCTGTCTCACAGAAGTCATCTCCAGTTCATGGTGGGCCAAGAACTTCAATAGCACAAGATTCCATCACAGCTCTAAGGCTTTCCTCAAGTTCATCGCTGCAGAGGCATCATGTCTAAGTGTGTTGAGGCATATGGAGTAGGCAAGAGTGGTATACCATACCCCAGACCCTGTGCTACACGTGTAGGCCTGGGTTTGTTTATGTATAGTCCTGAAATCCATACTGTGGCCACATTGCTAGAGATGCTTCCATCAGCTGTACCTTCAATGGCGGCAGGATGTGACCGGTCTCCGCCAAGAATATGCATTTCTTGCATTCCCCTGTCACTGCAGCTACCTCTCTGTGGCTGCTGAGTGCACTTCTGCAGCATCTCCAGTCTACCAGATGTTTTTTCTTAGCTGTTTCTGGAAACTGGAGAGCTTTTCACTCAATGGCCGGGATGTCAGATGGCTCTGGAGACTGTTGCTTTCCTGTGAGAAATACGCCTTTCAATAACAGACAGACAATTAGCAGATGCATTTTCATGGCTTGGCGGACCGTATTTTCAGCCTGAGATATGGTCAAATCCTTATCCATTGTAGAAACTTGTGTCCCAGGTACACGAGTCTTTTTTACATCCTAAAATGGAGGGATTTTCCTTTAGTTCCCTGAGCATGTGTCTTAGTACAGTTTCCAAATATCTTTTAGTGGGAAAGTGAAGAGAATATTGTCCCATCGCTCTTTGTCGGGGCTCTCTGGGGATCTTGGAGGGTTTTTCCATCAATTAATTACTCTGTTTTACAGTGAAACCGTACGTTTGGGCTAATCTTCCTCCTGAGCCAGTGTTTGAACCCACAGCTGTATGTTCTCTCCTCTGTAGAGTCCTAGAGGTGCTGGCTGGAAGGGTTCTCTGAGATCCTGCTCCGAGAAGGACTGCGTTAGGTCAGCTGTGGCTCTGTCCAGCCAAGCCGTCAAAACCTTCTGCAGGAAACCATCTGCAGGACGGTGGTGCCGTAGTCTTTCTGGCGGCCTGTTCTGGGGCCGTACCGCCCTCCGGGGAAATTTTTTTTTGCCAAAGTCCAAGTCCAACCTGAACCTCCCAAGCCACAATCTGTGGCTGTTGGCCACGTTCATGACATCATCTTCTACTTCCAGGAAGAGTTTGGCTTAGTCATCTTTGTGGGTGCCCTGCGAGCAGTTGTAGGCTGCATTTTTTCATCATGCGATCTGGGTCTGGACCCTCTTCAGTTTTTCCCTGTCTCTCTTGAACTCAATGGCCAAAAACTGAACACAATATTACAGGTGCGGCCTCACCCGTGCTGAGTAAAAAGGGCAATATCTTCCCTCGGTCTGCTGGCCAGGCTGCTTGTTTTGTAGCCCAGGGTGCAGCTTGCCGTATTTCCTGTGAGCGTGCGTGAACGGGCTCAGGCTCAGCCTGGCGGTCATTGTAAATCCCTTTTCAGCCTCTTGAACAGAGCTGCTGCTCGGGCAGTCTCTCCTGAGCCGGGACCAGTGTGTTGGTTGGTCCACCCCAGATTCACACCTTTCTTCTTCCCATTGTTGAACTTCATGCGGTTTCTGTAGCCTGGTCCTCAAATTTCCCAGGGCCCCTCCGGTTTGAAGCTCTGCATTTCACTACGTCAGACGCTCCCCCTAGCTTAACAGCATCTGTACTTGGTTACCGAGGGTGTCCTCTGTCTCATCTGTGTTGTTGATGAGGCTGTTGAACAAGATGGGCCCCCGGACTGGCTCATACAGCACTGTGCTCGTTGCCAGCTGCCTAGTCGTTAATCACTACCTTTTCACGCGGTGGTGCACTCAGTTCTCAGCCCACCTAGCTGTCCGTGCATCTGGTCCGTAGCTCCTCAGTTTCCAAATGGGAATGCTGTGGGAGTCGGTGTCAGAAGCCTTGCTGGAGTCATGGTATGTCACGTCCACCACTGCCCCCTTGCCCACAGAAAACAGTCATATTATATTGGTTAAGCACAGTTTGCTGTTGGGAAATCCGTATTGACCGTTGCTGTTTGCCGTCTTGTCCTTCAAATGTTTGTGCATGAGGAGGACGTGCTCCGTGGCCTTCACAAGGCTGAGGAAGGGCTGACTCCCATTCTCAAAGGTGAGTGTCACATTCAGGACCTGCTGGCAGGGACCTTCCAAACCACCATGAATTCTCTTAGGAAAGAGCAGCCTCGCTACTGCTTCAGCAGCTCCCGCAGCCCCCGCTGCTGAATCCCACTGGGCCTGTGGACCTGGCTGCAGCAGCTCTTCTAAGAAGTCCCTAACCTGTTGCTTCCCCACTACTGGCTGCCCATCTTACATTGTCCGCTACACTCCAAGGCCTGGGAGCACGCTTTGTCCGTGAACACTGAGACCTAAAACAAAGTTAAGCACTTTGGTCATGTCTGCACTGTCCACGGCTGATTTTTCATCAGCAGACTCGCATTTTCCCCAAACTTCCTTTTGGTGCCAGTGTACTACTACAAGATGTCCTTGTTCTGCTTAATGTCTTTTCGTAGTCTTTGCTCCAGCTGGGCTTTGGCCTTCCTGATATTGTCACTAGTGCTTCAGCATTGTTTTTATTGTTTTGGTGCCTGTCACCGTTTCTCCTTCTTGCGTGTCTTTTTGCATTTTAGTTCATTAAGAAGCTTGCTACCTTATCAAGCAAGCCTTCTGCAAAAATATCGGGTCTTCCTAAATGACAGCATTGGTGGGTTGGTGCTGAGATCTCAAAAATTTTTCTTTGAAAACCAGCACCCCCTTCCCTTTGGGCTGCTTCTCAGGAAGCTGAAGTCTGCCCTGAACCTGAGGATCCTGGCTCTGCTACTCACCTTTCAAGCCTTCCTCCGGATGCTCAGCGCAGCCATCTCGCAGTTGCTGCAGCCCGAGCTGTCCTGTGACCACATTCAGTTTTTCCCTGTTGGTGAACAGCAAGTCAAGCAGAAGGCCACCTCCAGCAGCCCTCTCCGGTGTTTGTGTTAGGAAATTGTCACCAGCGGTCTGGGAGCCTCCTGGCTTCCCTGGCCAGTGATCCATTGCCTTCCCAGCAGATGTCTGGACAGTTGAAGTCCTGGAGAGGATGAGGGCTTGTGAGACGTCCACTAGTTATTTATGGACAACCTCACCCACCACCTCCTCTCAGGCAGTGGTTACAGACCCAGAGTCCCTCCTGCTCCTAGCCTAGATCCAGAGACTTTCAGAAGGCATGTCTGTGCAGCTGGGAGCTCCATCCCGTGGAGACACCTCCCTTCCCGGCCTGTCCTTCCTGAACAGCCTTCACAGCAGCAAGCATGGTCGCAGAGGTGTTCTTCCCTCTCCTAGTGACATAGGGTCTTTCTCTTCCTGGTGGTCTTCCACCATCTCCCAGTGAGGCACCAGGGTCGAGGAAGGAGAATTGTAGCTGGCAGCATCAGCTGCACAGCCAGGCATCAGTCTGGCAGATGTGTGCACTCCACAGCAGATCTTTCCTTCAGCCAGAAGAGTTCTGGGGACAGACTCTGTTGAGAACATAGCTGGAACGGACTCCTGCTGTGTCTCCATTGCCCTTAACCCCAAAGCCCTGCAGTCGCCTTTGAGCTGCTCAAGGTTTTCCTGGATGTATCACTGTTACCCACCGGCATGAGCAACAAGGGGTAGTAATCAGAAGGGCAGAGGAGTCCCAAAATCTTTGCACAACACCGCCAGTCCAGGCCCCGGGGCCCGCAGCAAACCTTCCAGGACAGTAGTTCTGGCTGGCACATGGTGTCTTCGTGCCACGTCTGGTGGCAGCCTTCCCTGTGACAATAACATGGCCTAGGGTAGAGAGCAAAAGCTCTAAATACAGTTCCTCACTTTTTTCCAGGACAGCCACCTGGCAGAGCCACTGAAGGTTTTTAGCTAAGGTGGCCTCTGAATTGTATCTGTTTTCTTTCCTGAGTTTTGTCCTTCCAAGGCCGAGCCCTCTCTCCATTTCAAATGCATTTTGTTCTTCTTTCTCTCTTTGACAAAATCTGTTAGGAAGACCCCTGCATCTCTTGCGTTCTGCAGCAGAGGTGTCGGAGGAGGCGGTGTCCGAGTGCAGAAGCTGCCTTACTGGGGAGCAGCGCAGGGCAAGACTGTGGTAGCTGAGGTGGAGCTGCCAGCAAGCCTCCAGGCCCGTTTCAGTAGGGCTCAGGTGTCTGCCAGGTTGCCTTTGGGAAGTGTCTCCGTTCTTGAGTTCAGCACGTACCACACTTAACGTCGTCACCAGTGCTGCGACCTTCAGGTGAGGTGCAGGGCTGGGCAGAGCAGTGCGGTCACCTCCCCGGATCGGTCCCTCAGTCTGCTGTTTCGCTGTGATGTTGCTGCGTGGCATGAACCGCTGAGAGAGGACGCACGTGGGTAAGGGAATTGAAAGAGAAAAGAAGGTGGCTGCTGGCCTGTTCCTAGGAATTCGGCATCCAGCGCACAGTCACGATGTCCTCTGGCCTCTCTCACTCAGCACTGAGAGGTTTGGCAGAACAATAGCGGTAGGTGGGCTTTGCCCTTTCGTACTACACTCGGACAGCCTGGGCCAGCAAATCCTGCAGGTACCGCTAAGGCAAAGCGTGTCTGCGCCCCAGTCCTGGGATCTGTACGCAGCCAGGGTTTGAAAGTGCTCGTGGGCAGTGCATCTGGAAGATGCTCCACTTACCGGTGGGCAGTCTTTCGAAGGCAGGGGAAGTGGATGTGACTGTTACAACGTCAGGTAGGTGGATGAAATGCAGTAGCACAAAGATGTGGTTTTTCTTGAGGGACGGTTTCAAACTGCCAAGATTAGGCAGTCGTGCGGAGTTCAGCAATGGGCTTTACTGAGATGCCGTTGAACAACGTGGGGTTTGAATCTGGTGGCTGCTGCAGAGGGTGCGCGGGTGACTGCCTCTCCGTGCCCAGCACCGGAGCAAAACACCCGCAGACAATTACACCATTGTGCGGTTGGTGCCCGCCCGGCTCGCTGGAGGCCGTGGGGCAGCGCCAGGCTGTGAACGTGCCACAGTTTAGGACTAGATCAGACCTGTCGGGGCACGGGATTTTTAAAATCCTACTTTAACGGACCAGAGCGTGGTCTGTAGTGTCCAGCCTTGTATCTTCCTCTGAGCCTGGCAGGTTTTAGATCCTTGATTTTTTTCCTTGAGGAGCCTGTGACTAGTGATGTAGATAAGAGCCCTTGTACGGACACTTCCCTTTTATACGTTCGTTGTGCGTGTGTGTATACACACAGGACTTATGGACAGTGAATACAAATATGGATATAAATTTGTGGATGTTTTCATTGTTTAGGTCTGTATGATATAGTTGTACAAAAGCATTGTTAGAAGAAAAGAAAACTGCAATTAGCAGTCGAGCTGGGATCTCCCTGCCAGAACAGTGGGGTGCAGGGCGGTGAGAAGGTTTCTGGGGCGGTGTCTGCGTTGGTACTGGAGACCCCACCAGTCCCCCTCCCCTGCGGGTAACGACAAAACCTGCTGTGGCAGAGGTTAGCTCACCAGGGGAGCGTGTTCTGGATGTGAACTATTGTTGCTGTGAGATAATGTAATCTAGTATTAATTTCATTTGACAGATTAAAAAAAAAAAAAGAATCGATGGCTCCAATAAAAACGTGCAGGTGTAGCAGCAGATCTGATGGCCGGGCTCTGGCGGTGCTTACCATGTGCAGAGCATGTCAGCAACCCGTGAGCGTCTCCTGGGGAGGAAAGAGTGCCGTTTTTCTGAACCTCAGAGTTTTTGATATTTGGGAGCATAAATTTTACGTAATTAACAAAAGCTCAGGGTTATTTGAGGACACGCTGCTAAATGCAGTCCAAAAATCAGGGGGAAAAAATCTGCTGGGCAAGACATCACCCACTTCAGTGAGATAACGAAGGAGCAGTTAAATATTACTTACAGACATGTATCCCCTTCTTACTGGAAAGGTTAGCAAGTAAAGGAGAAGGAAATGCGGTTAATTTGAGCTAAAGTGTGTGGGAGGTTGATAAGGGGAGCCAAAGGAAATATCAAAGGCCAATATGTAACGATAATAAGAAATTTTAGAGCATTAGAAGAAAAAAAAAAGTCTGGTAGAGATCCATTTCTATATGTAAATGATAAAATTGTATATTCTGGTGCAAAAAAAAAAAAAAAAAAAAGGCAGAAATGTTCTGTTCTGAGTTTGGAACAAATCAGGAGGATGTATCTATCCATATGATGCGCTTGGAACAGAAAGTTTCCCAGCTGTAACCAAGGAGAAAGTGAGATAGTATTTGCTAAAAATAAACATACTCAAATTAACAGGCTTGAATAACATATACCCAAGTGTCTAAAAGAGCCTAGCTGAGGAGTTGTCTGAACCACTGATGTGAATACCTCAAAGTCTTGCTCATCTATGAAATCTCAAAGAGTTGGTAGAGGGCTGTTGCTATTCTGATATTCTGAGGGTATAAAATAGGTGACTCGGGAAACTGTGGCTTGTTCAGCTCAGCACCAGTGCTGGGTAAAATAATGGAGCAATTAACCTGGAGCGCAATCAACAAAGACTTAGAGAATGAAAATCCAGTGAATATCAGACAGTGCGGTTCCATGGAAGGTGGGAACAAACCTGCTGTCTTTTCGTGACGGCGTCACAGGGCTGGTTAAAGCGAGGACCGTGTTCACGTAGTACGTTTTGACTCCCTTAATAACCGTGTGACTTGTGTATAAATAACCTTACAATAAATGGAATTAACAGACCGAACGTGGCTTTGAGGCGTTGCGAGGTCATGCGGGGCACGTTTCAGAAAGCAACTGCGAAGGGGAAGGTACCAGTGTGGGGGGCCATCGCCAGCAAGGTTTCTTTACGATTTTTGATCCTCGCAGCTCAACACTTCTATCAGTGTTTCAAAATAGTGACAAAACCCCGCATTAGTAAGGACCGCAGGTACCACAAACAGCAAAGCGCGTGCTGCGGAATGATCTGGCCGTCCTGCCGAAGCGGCCATGGTCCGGCAGACCGTGCAAGGCGACGTGTCTGCAAGCAAGGAATGGAGGTTACAGGATATGAAATTACCCTGGAAAAATGTAACTCAGCAAAGGACATGGGTTTCTCCAAGATAATTGTGTTAATGTTAGTTGATTGCGTAGGATGTGGCAGAGAGATTTCGTATATGTAAAGGACAAACTTCCAGAGTTATGTGAACTTGCATATTCTGGTTGCAGCTTTGGAAGATCACTGAAACATCACTTTGTGCAAGTCAGGCATTCGCACCGCGGGATGAATCTGGCGTTACTGAGTGCAGTTCTAAAAGGGCCTCAGAATGATTCACGAGCTGAAAAAAGGTTTGAGGCTTAAGGAGTCCATCTTGCTCAGCGTGGTGAAGCGGGGCTGATGAGGGCAATAGCTCTGGGCCTTGGGCAGTTAATTCCTTTGTCCGGCTTGGAGGGAGACGGCCCACTGCAGATCTCCGTGCATGTACAGAAGATCCCCTGGATAACAGCAGTCATGGATTTTAGTGAAATCCCATTTCAAACACTTCTGCACCAGTACGTCCTATGCTCAGAGAATGAGATTGCCCGGGAGAGGTGGGAAGGAGAGTTTAGAGCTCAAGTTCTCAGAAGGAGCATCTTAGGATCTGGATAATCTTGCAGCCTTTCTCCAGTTTGAGCGCTTTGAGATGCTGAAAGGGTGAAGTTGGCCCTCAGAAATCCAGAGAGCTCCACTCTCCAGAGTGACGTACGGGTTTGTTCCTGTTGGTGAAGATTTACCCCCAAAGCCCCCCCAGCGTTGCCTAGGGGTCTGTGCGCGTCCTGGTTGATGTCCCATTATTCTCCTGGTAGATGTCCATACAGAGCTCTGGAGCAGAACAAGCGTATTTCAGGCTTCAGAGCTTGCCTTCCTCTAAGTAACTTGTTATTCCTGGGAACGTGCGTGACTCAGGTGATTCATTGTCAGGTCAGGCTTCTTATGTACAGGCAGATAACATATAATGAAGGTACGGGCAGATGCCACATAACGCGCGGTTCTTTCAGTCTTTCCTCAGAACTCAGCCCTTCTAATTTTCTGGTAATACTGTGCATTTCTCAAAGCTGCTTCTCACTGGTTGACACCATTTGGGTAATGAAGTGTCCCGAACGGACCACAGCATGCTTGCTGAAGCTGCAGGGCTAGTACCTTCATCCTCCTTCAGCAATCAAACACTGCATTGTCGTAGCTTTGGATACCGGTCGCCATTAAAGGATTCCTTCCTTGCACGGGGACAGAGTTTTCTGTTCTCTTTTTTTCCCACAGCCTGACTTGAGCTGGGAACATTTTGTTTGTCCCAGCACCACTGGCACCGTGCTAGGGACTGCACGAATGCACCATTGATCTCCACACAGGTGCCATCTCCTTGCGGAGGAAGTTTTCTCAGGCCTTAGAAGAGCCCGATGTGCTGAACCCAGGTCACAGTCCCGTACTCTGACCAGCTGCTTTTACGTATTCCACACGTGGCGGGTTCAGTGGTCTACACCAAATTCACTTCTTTTAAGTTATTTGTCATCGCATGGGATTTGATTTAGCAGAGTGGTACAGTGGTACTTAAATGAAATGCAAATATAAATTACACTTAGCAGAGTATAGCAGATGCAATATCCAGCTGAATCACCATACAGATCTGAGTCTTGTTACCAGTCTCTATAGTCTGCTCACCATCACGACACGGGCTGTCTCCAGTCACCGCAAAGGCGTAAGTAGGTTGGCACCAGCTCAAGCCCGTTGCTGTCTTTCAGTTTGTTCTCTTTGTTGTTCTCTGTCGAGCTAATCCACCTGTACAGTCCCTCTCCCCATTCTGGTCTTGCTAACTCAGGAAGACTTTTGCGCTCTTCTCATTAATTCAAGGATGAAGTTACAGAGCCGGTTGACCCGCTCAGCTGGTGCAGCCGGTTCATCCTCTGACCTGACGCAGCTGGGTGATCCACTCAGCTGCTGTAGCCACTTGATCTAAAACAAAGACTGCCTCGGGCCCCCTTGGTGTTGAGATCGGTTCAGCTTCCATTGCAACAGCTCTGGTCAGTCTCTCCCTACCTTCTTCCCTGGGCTTCAAGAGCACGTAGCCCTTGCCTGTCTTTTCAGAGCTTTCTTCTGCTGTAGGGGTTCATTGGTCAGTCACAAGGGGGAAACATTAGTGCTATTACTCAAGTCACATGAGAACTCATCTGGAGTAGTATCCACCGCCCTAGAAATCTGGGTTCAGGAAAGATGAATTCAGGCTGGAACAGGAGCATAGAAAAGCTACTGAGATGATCAGGAGATTCGGGACGTTATCTCCTGGGACAACTACTAAAGCTTCATATCCTTATCAGTTTGCTGGGAGGGATCAGACTGGTCCCACCGGACCAGACTGATGGTCCATTAGCCCAGTTCCCTGTCCTTGACAGTGGCATTACAAGCTACTGCTAATTAAGGAGAGCACACCTGCCTGGCCATTTTGGGTGGTCCACTCCCTTTGTGCCTTCCAGCATCCAAGGTCGTCGCACTGGGGACGTTGGCAGGAATGACCCTGTTCGGTCCCGCTGGTATCTGTGCCAGGACCTGCTCTCCAGGAATTCGTCTGATCTCCCTCTGAATCTGCCAGTACTGTCCACCTCCACGGCCTCCCGTGGCAGCCAGCTCCAGACAACCATTGCCTGCTGCACAAAGAAGTCTTGCTTTTCTCTGGTTTTATCTCATCTGCCACTAGTCTCCTTGAGAGCCCTCTCCTCCTCATGCTGCAGGATTTGGTGAACAGCAGCTCTGCCTTGGCTGTGTCCACTGCCTTGGGGAGTTTTGTAAGCCTTGGCCATGCATTTCCCTGAGCCTTCGCTTCTCCAAACTGGAGAATCCCAGCCTTCTCGGTCTGTCTTCACAGGGCAGTTGCTCCATCCCCTTGACCATTTTAGTTGCCCTTTTCTGGCCCTTCTCTAGCTCCACCGCTTCCTCCTGGAGATGCTGAACGAGACCTGCACACAGCGCTGAAGGCATGCATATGCAGGATCAGCACAGCCCCAAATGACATTGCCCACCTTGCTTTCCATCTCTTCCCTGACGTATTTTGTTGGCTTTTTTGGCTGCTGTTGTGCACTGAACCCATGATTTTGGGAGCTGTCAGTATCGGTGCCAAGACCTATCTGGAGCTGTACCCACCAGGTCCATGTTCAGCATCGTGGCTCTTCCCTAGAAGCATTACTTTGCATGTCTCTACATGGTGGCCCACCTGCCACCTTTTGCCCTCTCACTCAGTTTGGGAGTCCTCCTGGAGCTCATCAGCATTGATGCATCATCTGGCTACTCTGAAGACAGTTGCAGCAGTTTATAATGCCCAGCCTTTGACACAGTGTCTTCATCTTTCTGTGTATGGTCTTTTATGTTTTGTAGACACTTTCTGCATGATTTCACTCTTGATCTATTGTCTTCTTCCAGGCCAAAAGCATATCTCTAAGAGCAGAGCATCCTCATCAGGCAGTTGTGTCCAAGAAACTGGAAGTTTTTCTTTATTGCTGGATCAAAACCAGTCACGTTTCCACCACTGCCTGCCTGATCTTTCTCATTCCAACACCTCCCCGTTTGAGGGCCAGCAATCGTTTGGAGTGTTTAATTCCCTGGGCAGGACTCCCAGCTGCTGGTCTTCTTGAAGATTCATCTCTGCACTTCATAGACTGGGACCAAAACCTGATTTTTGTGTGTGTGTCAGACAATTCCCCTGTGTCGCTCTAACGTCATCAGACAGCTCCAGGCTGTCTGCGTGACAGGGATCCTCCGTGCATGGGTCTGCTCAGAAAGATGAAACACTTTGCTTTGCTCATTTTGCTGCCTCCTCTCTTTATGTCTGAGCGCTTTTCTTCCTCCTGTGGGAGACGGCATTGTGCTCCTGAGAGCGCGGTTCTGACGTTGCGTTGCTGCTGAAGGTGGGGGCTGCCTTGGCTGAGATCCTCTCCCAGTTCGGTGGATCAGCAGCGGCATCGAACCGCAGCCCCCGTTCCCTCTCGGGCACCTGGCGCCCGGGGTCTCTGGCTGCTGCGGGTAGGCTGCGAGTGCTGGTGTTGGCTCTCCCTTCCCACTGTGGAACAGCGGCTTGAACCACTGGTTTGCTCACTGTTGATGGGAGCTCACCTCCCTGTAGGTATCAACGCAGGCTCGGCACCAGGCTCTGTGATCTCAGTATGCGCGGTTTATCATGCCATATTGACTCAGCGCTACTTTGAAGCTGAAAAAGAACTGAAAATCTTCATGCCTTCTTCTCGGTGAGCTAACCTGTGTATCAGATGTTCTTCTCTTTGTATTTTGAATTTTTCAAGAGCAACTGTTAGAGAAACTTCACTCAGATGAGTGTTCAGCCAAAGTTGTTTGCAGTTGCGGAGTTTGTAGTTCATCTTCTTGGGTATCACCAGGAACCAGGAGTGAATCAGGATTTCATATTTTTCAGAAACTGGTTTTTTTTTTTCCCTAGACATTCTTGCATAGTGCAAGCAACTGTCTGACCAGTCTCCCCTGCGGTCAGCTTTACTGTACAGCATTTATTCTTGACCTCCTGTATCGTTTCAGCCTCCTGACTGCTTTTCTTATCTGCTTTCTGCAAGACGCCGTTCTGGTTGGTCAGGTGGAGCTGCAGTTTCCTGGGGTTTGAGCTCCTGCTTGGTTTTACTCCATCTTTCACAGAAAAGGCCTGGCAATGTGGGACCGATACTTTGAGGTTGTCACTGAAAGACCTTTAATGTGCTCTTCCCTCTATTTTAAACTGCAGCAGGGATGTTATTTTTTTCCCATAGGATAAGTTCCATTCACACTCCAGTGACCAAGCTTTCCTTTGCAGGCTTTGTAACCTAACCCAGCTCTGGCACGTTTCTGGCTGGTTTGGTTGTGGCTTTGGGTCGAGGTCCTTCTGGCCAGGGGTGCTTCAGAGAGTCACAGGGTCAAGTCGGCAGTCCCAGGCAAGCGTGGCACTGAGACTTTACACTTGCTGGCCAGTGTCATGTTTTTCTTGTCTTTCACGGCTGGCCCTTAGCGTGCTTCGTGAAGCCGGTGTTGCTCTCACCGCTGCTGCTTTTTCGTGCTCCGGACGGTCAAGGAGTGCCCAGCGGTGGATGAAGTTGCACAATACAGGCTAAGCTGACGTCTTATGGCTTTTGTAGGAGTTGTCGATCTATGGGCACATTTGGAACACATTGGGCAAAAAGCTGTCTGACCACGTTGGTACCTTTTTCCTCATCCCTGATCTCACCAAGTTATAACCAATTGAAAAATCAACATTTTCCATCTGTTACTTGACTGTCGGCAAAAACGCCAACAGTCCGCCAGAACACCAACGGGATGCGGTGCTCGGGCCGTGCTTCTGCCAGGCAGTGCCACAGCAGCCGGTGCTCGCGCTCCTGGGGACCACGCGCCCTGGCTCGTGCCACCAGCGCTGCCCAGGATGGAGCAGAGGGAGCAGGTCCCATCTTGCCAGCCCGCAGGGTCAAACCTCCCACTCCTGCTGCTCTGCATTTGAGTAACCTAAAAAATCTGAACTGCTGCCCGTTTGGGTGGACAAGTTTGGATGATTAAAAATGAAACAGAAAGCACAGGCATCTTCCGTCGGTATTTCTGTTCTTTATTTGGAAGGGAGCAGGGTGGTGGTCATGTGTCACACGCAGATGATGAAACGCTTTCCAAGCCATTAGTAACTGAAGCGGTAAGCATCTGCCAGGTGGTAATTTTTCAGTATTTGCATTTTGTGATTGTATGATGCTGGGTAATGCCAGGAGACTGGCAGAGCGCTGACGTTCAGAAGGGGCAAGGGGACGATCCAATTAATTATAAACCTGTGAGTCTGATATCAGTTGCTGGCAAAAAATAAACAATCAGATACTGTAGGCAGTTGATAAAGAGTTAAAGAGTAGAATAAAATCACCAGCCGAAAGCCCCACCAAACAAATTTCATTTCATTCTTTGAGGTGTCGGATTTATTTGATAGAGGTAACTGTTAAGATGGAATAGATTTTGTTTACCACTGTATAACATCCCCATTACAAAAGCCGCAGTGCATGAAACCAGCGGAGCTCCTGGGAAGCGGTTCACAAATGTGCCGGGTGAGGGGTCCTGGCCGGTACCTGTCAGCGAGTTGCCCCGCGGGCCGGCCTTTCTGGTGGGTCTCTCCAGGACGTGGCTCAGGACCTGCTGCTGCTCGGTGCTTTCACGCGCGTTCTAGAAATGAACCTGAAATCACGGCTAATAAATACCAGGCGTGCAGGGGGCAGCGGGCCGCGGCGCTGGGGATGCGCCGCGCGGGCCGGGGCTCCGCTGTGCGACGGGGCTTTGGAAAACTAAAGGGCTTGCGAAGACAAACTGCTGAAGTGGTTTAGGATCAGGAGGAAAAACAGGATAGCCATGCTCCAGGATTCAATCCGTTCCATCCAGTTCGTCCAAAAAAAAGATTAAGAGGTGATTTAACTAGAGTAGGCTGGTAATTTCATCGAAATCAAATTTTCTGAGGAAAACGTGTGTTTCCATGCAAATTGAATAATTGTTGAATCCATTATAATCAAAATTGAATCGAGTAATTGAATATCTGAAATAAAATTATTATTTCAAAAGCTTCGCATCTTAGAAAACGTTGATGTGCCATTTCAGAATGTAGTTCAACCCTTTTTTCACTTACATTTTTTACAGTTTTTCATAGAAAACAGCACTACAGCTCATGTATTGCAAATGTTATAACTTACATACTTTTAATTATTTAAACAACAGTTCAGTCTGCCCTAAAGATGAAACATCTCCAGCTGGAGTTGAAACACATAAAACGCAAACGTTCTTGAAATGCTGAAGTTTCCAGCATCCAGGACAGTTCTGCGGTTCAGCCTGCTGTACTTGCGATCCCGCGCGCCCCGGTGCAGGGACGATGCCGGTAGCGAGGGAGGTGGGACTGCGCCTGAGGAAGGGTAGCACAAGGGCCTGGGTCTGAAAACAGATTTCTTGATAGTAATATGGGAATGGGTTTTGGATTTTTTTTTAAGCGGTGGGAATTACTAAGCATTTGCAGGAAACCTGCAGAGGAAAGGCTGAATTCTCCATCTCCTGGTGTCTTTGAGACCTGAAGCTGGTGGCATGCAACAGCTTAGCTATAATGCTTCTGGTCTTGAACTTAGGAAGACAAAATTAATGTTGCATGGACAACCTAAATCCTGTCATTACCTGTCTTTTGAGTGCTCCGCTTCTGGGAACAAAAATATTAACGTAAATATTAACGCAAGTGCTTCTATAGCTATTGCCCACAGATAATCACTTGTCTCTTATTTGCCGTCAGTGTTATCTTAGGCCTAGAGCAGCAGCAGTTCTGGAGCGCGCGGCACATCTCAGCAGTGACTGCCAAGTGTGCAAACACCTCTGGGTCCTTTACAAAGCGGGGAACTAAGCCACAAAAGTCGAAACCAGTTTTTCCAGCGGTGAAGCGTCTGAACTGTGGCATCCTCATCCCCGTTACACCTCAAGCTCAGTTACCCAAAGCGAGGGTCCAGCTGTTAATGCCCCATGGAGACCCTTGTGTTCGTTGCTGCTTGGTAGATGCCGAGTACTGAGGTTGCATTTCCCAGTTTATTTCTTGGTTTTGTGTCTTGGGGATGGCCTAGCCTGCCATCACAGCCCAGCGCTTGTTGTCCAGGAAGCTAATAGGTTACGCTAGCACTAAAAACGACGACAGGAATGAGCTTCAGCATGTGTCCCGTAGAGCCCTGGAAGGAGTCGATCAGCGTGTCGATAGCCAGGGGAGCAGATAAGCGTCTCCGTCCGTACGCCACGCGTGGCTGCTGGTGGGGACAGGGTGGCTGAGCTGTTCAGGGCAATCTCTGCACGCCGCTCCGCACGGGTGCCTGTGCTCTTCCAGCGCCTCTTGCGGACCTGCGGCACAACTGGAGATCTGCGGATCCAGGAGCCTCCCCTGCGGTTACCGAATACCCAGGCAGAACCAGGAACGGCTCAGTTTTTAGTGATCTGCCTTGATGGCCCAGTGGGAAGGGGGAGGTCCAGCTCTTGCCACCTGGCTGCAGCCCTGGTGTGCACTGGTTTGCACTGGCCTGTTGCAGGTTCCTCAGCTTCTCCAGAAGGTTGAGGTCACCAGTAGGTGACACCCCACAGGGACAGCTTAAATATGAAAATGTGCTAGGCTGTAAAAACAGACGCAGAGATGCAAAATCATCTGTTTTGTGGCTTGACATCCGTCAGTCTTGCCCTCTGCCTGCTCTCTTTGTGGCAGCCAGCCTTCTCACTGCTCTCTTTCTCTGTGTCCCCTAGGTGAATGGTGTCAACGTGGTGAAGGTGGGGCACAAGCAGGTGGTCTCCTTGATCCGGCAAGGGGGGAACCACCTGGTGATGAAAGTTGTTTCCGTCAGCCGCAAGCCAGAATCAGAAGAAGTTGTTCGGAAGAAGGGTAAGTGTGGAGTCTCGTGGTTCTCTGAACAGGGGGTTGCGTCGCCTCAATGTGAGCAGGCGTGCCGAAGCCTGAGGGTCTGCCAGGAGGAGCCCGGCACGGGTGGATGGCCATGAGGCTGCCGAGCTGCAGCTGGGGAGGAAGGAGGGCACCGCGAGGGGAAGACCTGCCCGTCCCGGCACAGAGCCCTCCGCACACACAGCACTGCCACACGAGGACGCGCCGGTGCCCGGCGGCTGCGGCTGGGAGCGGTGCAGGGAGGATGGGGACAGCGGTCAGGTGGAGGGGCTGCGGTAGGGCACTGACACTGACACTGACACTGGGGGAGCCGGGCGCAGCCAGCGGCTGCTGGCCAGGCCTCCTGCAGGTCCCATCCACGGCCAGGCTGCGGGACAGCTGTGTTCTCACACTGGAGCTGTGTGTGCTCAGCGAAGGTTGGAGCCGGCTCCTCCTCGGGAACAGAGCTGCTTCTGGCACCCGCAGCCCGTGGTGCCCGTGGCAGGCTGTGCTGGAGAGCAGAGACTCCCCCTGCCCTGCGCGGGGTCGCGGTGGGGGTCTGCCCCTGCTTCAGGGTGCATGGGGGTGTTATGGTGGGGAACTGGCCCCGCTGTGCGAGGCGGGCTGGGATGGAGAGCTGCCCCTGCTAATGTGGGGCTGTCAGGGTGGAGCACTGTCCCTGTGGGGAAGGGGGGAGTCGGGGCGGAGGATGGTGCCTACAGGAGCGCAGAGGGTGTCAGCATGGAGGATAGCCCCCATGGCAGTGGGGAGCGCCAGGGTGGAGCCTGTCCTCTCTCGGGAATTCCGTGGCTGGGAACAGCCCCATGGGCTGGGAGCTCCTAGGGGCACGGCCAGTCCTGGGGCTGCCGGCCGTGTGTGGGACTTGCCCTCACTCAGGGGCGGGCAGGCGGCCGTGGGGCCCCCAGAAGGCTCTGGGCCTTCACCCCGTTGTCCCTGGGCCCCGAGGGCAGAGCCAAGACCCTCGGCCAGAGGTGGGGCCTGGGGGAAGTTTGGCGGTGGGCTGATGCGCTGGTGGCCAGTGGGGCAGGGCAGCCCTCGGGGTAGGGGCAGCCAGCTGAGGAGGGCAGGGACACATCTGGAGGGCAGCTGGATGGGAGGCAGCCAGCTGTGTGCAGGGGGGGCGGATCATGTCATACAGCTGTGGAGGGCAGGGGCACATCTGAGGACAGCCAGCTAGGGAGGCTGGGGGCACATCTGGGAGCAGCTGGCTGTGGAGGGTAGGACCTCATCCAGGGGCAGCCAGAGGTGGAGGGCAGGGGCTGGCGGTGGAAGGCAGGGGCACATCTGGCAGCAGCTCTCTGTGGAGTATAGGACCTCATCCATAGGCACCCAGCTGCGGGAGGCAGGGGCAGACCTGGGAGCAGCCGGCAGCATGGGGCAGGCTGTGGGGCAGGAGCGTTTCCTGGGGGAGCGTGGCTGGGCGCCGGCGCGGGGGGACGGGAGCGGGGCGTGGGGGGACGGGAGCGGGGCGCTCCCAGTGCAGCACGCGGGGCGTGGGGGAGGGAGGCAGCTCTGCGCGCTGACACTAAGAGCTGTAATTATATTGTCACGGCACAAAAGCATGAGTCGTGGGAAAGGCTGAGGCTCGGGAATCAGTGCTGGGACCACTGCCAGTGCCGCTCGTCGCTTCTCCTGGTGCTTCCAGCCCTGCAGCCGGTGAGCAGCTGCCCGTTGCTGCCCATTACTGCCCGTTGCTGCCCGTCACTGCCTGCTGCCCGTGCCCTGAGCCCACAGAGCTGGGCAGCCGCTCTTCCAGCACGGGGTGCGGGGACTGGAGCTGAGTCCCCTCTGTGGGACCCTGGCTGCAGCACGGCCGGGGGGAGCCAAACCCCGTCCCCCCCGGCTGGGGCTTGCCTCTTCCTGGGGGCAATGGAGGCCTGTGTGGGTCTGGCGTTTTCTGGCTGAATCCGCCCCTGTTGGGGTCTCTGATGCAGGCAGCGCCAGCAAAGCCTGAAGCTCCGGTTGCCATGGCAATGCCTGAGCGTTGAATCCAGCATTGTCAGCGAGCAAGCGTGAGGAGGAGGAGGCACCCCAAGTGAAGAGGAAGAGCCTTCAACTCGTCCCCGCTCTGGTGGGCTCATGGCATGCAGCGCCTCCGGGGCAGCACCGCGGGCCGGCCTGGCTAGGCAGCCCCTCGGGGCAGCCCCGCACCCTGGCACAGCACCGCGCTGCCCCGTGCCGGCCATGTGCCTCCGCTGCCCGGTGCGGAGCCGGCCGCCTCCAGCGCTTCACTAGGGCCGCGGGAGCCTCACCCCGTCCTGGATACGGCCGAGCCGGCAGAGGAGGGTGGGTGGGCTGTGTTTTGCTGGGGGATGCGCCGCGCCGAGGCGGGAATGAGAGACTGAGATCAGGCCTGCTGGACTTGTTTCTCCCTCCTACCCTCCACCCATGGCGTGTGCGGAGGGGAAGCAGCCATCAAAGCTGTTTGCTGAGTCCCACAGGCAGGCAGCCAGCTGCCTGAGACAGATTTAATTCGCGAGAGGCTTTCATAGCCATAGCATCTCCGGTAGCTGCAGGGGGGCAGGCGCAGCCCGGGGACATGACTTGGACTCTCCTCCGCTGAGGGCTGTGGGAGCCTGGGCAGCCTGCACGTGCCTGCGGGAGCCACCAGCCCCTCCGCGCCGGGGCCTGCCCCGTGCCCTGGGACTGTGCTACCAAGACCATGAAGAAGTTTGCTTCCACACGCAGCCTCAATAAGATCCTGCAGCAGTGCGACTCCTCATCCCGCGAGTACGAGGAGATCCAGGCTGTGGAGAAGAAGTGGCATCTGCATCTGGCCACTCCTCGTAAGTTCCTGGACAAGAAATGCAAAATGCCGTCTCTCTTCCTTTCAGCTCCGCCGCCTCCCAAGAGAGCGCCCAGCACCACCCTGACGCTGCGTTCCAAGTCCATGACAGCCGAGCTGGAAGAGCTGGGTGAGTGGCGGCAGGGGCTCGCGTGTGCATGCAGGGGCGCATGAGGAGCATGCGGGGCCGTGGCCGGAGCAGGCAGCACACTCGCCCAACGTCCATTTTCCAGAGGGGTGCATGAGCACGAGCGCGAGGCGACGCGCGCACCTCCTGCGCTGAAGTTTCCGTCATGCTTAGCAGCGTGTGGGGCGCGGGGGGCTGAGAGCCCGCTGCCACCGCCACAGGGGCGCGGGAGCCCCCGGCAGGGCTGGTCCACCCCTCCGGTGCCGCCTCCCCAGAGAGGCGGCCTGGGGGAAGGATGCTGGGTGCCTCCGTGTGCTTGCGGAGAGGCTTGCCGCCCCCGTGCCCCGTCCGTCAGGCACCCTGCTTCTCCCGCACTCCGAACAGCCCCTTGTTTTTATTTTCCTCTACCTCCAGGCAGATACTGCACCCTGCCAGATTAGCTGGCATCCCCATGGGCTGCCCTCCCCCCTTACACACACACATACATAGCACACACGCTCACACGTTCTGCTGTCACTACAGAGCCTACCCACGTTTCCAGATGCTTTGGTATCCCAGCTTGCATCTACATGTTTTCCTATATTCTCTTAAAGCCTCTCCACCTCCACCCCGTCCTTGCTTCCAGGTACCCTGTGCTGAAGCCCCTCAGTCTTCCCATCTATTCCGGCCCACACCTTCCCGGTGCGCTGGGCTCCCCCCAGTAGCATCCTACCAGCGGAGGGCCGTAGGGGTGCCGGTGTTCCCACACCCTCCAAATGGCAGTCCCTTCTCTCTGCACAGAGCGATTTGCCCATTTTGCCACGCGTTGTCCCCCGCACGCTGCAGAGGCCGCAGGGCAGCTGAGCAGGGCTCTCTGCTGGCGGTGGCAGTGCCGGGGAGGCTGGCTAGCAGAACGGTGGCCATGCAGCCCTCGCAGCCTGCCGGGCAGAGGAGGTGCGGAGGGACCCTTCCTTCTGGGGGAGCCTTCGGGGCAGCCGCACTACGACACGCAGCTCTGGTGCACACGAGGTTGGCCCTGCCAGGACGGGCTGTTCAGGCCTGGCACAGGGCGGGAGTCAGATGTGCTGCGAGCCCCCCCCGAGAGCATCGGCAGAGCGAGAGGGAGCCGCTCTCGGCACTGCCCACTGCCGTGGATCGTGCTTCTGCTGGTTTTTTATTTGTATTTATATTTTTGCTGGGCAAAAATGTGGCGATGTGTACAGATGTGCTTGCCGGCCATGGTGCAGAGGCTGCACGTGGCAAACCCCTGTCCTGCCTGGGAGGAGACCCACCGGAGAGGCAGAAACCTAGGCAGAGACCACGCCAGCCCCTCTCTTTTTCAGGGTGTTGAAGGAAGGTCCGCGACCTTTCTCGCTCTGCTCTGCCCATTGTCCTACACGCATGTCCAGGCTCTACAGCCCCGCGGGGCTCTCCCGAAAGAAATAGACCTTGAGGGTTCGGGCTCACAAACAGAGGCTCGAAGGGACAAATCTCAGCATTTAAGGGTTTGCATCAACTCGCTGATGGCCACTGTGATTTATTTTGTGCTGAGCCCACTGCCTTGATTTTCACCCTAGCCTGTTCCCCGCTTCTCCAGACATTTATTACTAAACCTGAGGGCACCATGTTTGCTATTAGCCATTAGGAGAGGATTCAGAATAGCCCGTTTCTTCCACTTTTTGCTCTTCCCTTTGCACAGATACTGCACAGATCCCAGGGTTCATATTTTTCCTCTCGGTTGCTGGTCCTGAAAGCAGTTCCTAGGCAGTGTGATGGGTGCCTGCTTGCACGCACAGGCAGCATGTTGCCTCCGTGAGAACGTGTTCCCCAGCTGCATGTCCCCGTCTTTGGTGACCATCACGCCCGAGTCAAAGCCTGGTGCGCGTCGTGCAGGCGCCTTTGCAGAGGGACGGGCACCCCAACCGCGGCGCTTGGCCTTGCAAGTGCCAAGTGGGGCGTGGGACAGCACCACGGGATGCCCTGCGCCGGGAAAGCCGCAGCGTGTCAGGGCAGGGGGGTTGTGCATGTGTTTTGACAAGCAGAGCTGCTGGGCTCGAGGGGGAGGGGAGCAAGCTCGTGGAAAGGGAAGTCACGAAAAGCAGAGAAATAGCTCTGCCAGAGAATATATTAAAGATAAGTCCTCTAGGTCTCCCTGAGGAGTTTGCATCTAGACGCTGCCTCTCTTCTACCTGGAGAGGGACTAGGAGCAGCAGCTGCCTGTGTCTCCCGGGAGAGGGATTTGTAGCCGGTGATGGGTCTTAGTCCACATGTTTTCCATGCAACTGTAGCAGTTAGTCCCTACTTCACGTCCTGTGGGTCAGGGAGAGTGCCGTAGCCAGTCCCACCACACATCCCCAGGGAGCACGGCACAGGGAAAATGGGGGGCCGTTCCTCCTCCCGCATTTTGTCTTCTGGTGGTTGATCCTCCGGCTGTTGCTGGGAAGGGGGAGTTTTAGTGCAGGTCAGCATCCCTGCGCCTCAGCCGTGTGCCAGTTCAGAGCCCGGTCTCCTTTTCTGGGGGGACAGTGGTGGTAGTGAAAGGGACGTTTCTACCTGCAGCTTCTTAAAGGGAGCCTTGTCGCATGGTCCCTGCCCCTTTTCCCTTGGAGCCTGTCCCTGTCCTGCAGAACACCCCACATGCCCATAGCCATACCTTAACATTTTCTTGCTGCATGTTGTGCCAGTCCCCTTGGAAAAGCAGATTCCCAGCAAGCTGCTAACAAAGCACTCCTGCCCTGCAGTCCTGGCGGTTACTGGATGCAGAGGAAACTGGCTTTGGGAGTCATGCAGGCTGCTGGGTCTTCTCAGTGAGCAGGGAGGGATTAAAAGCTTTTAAAAGAGTTTCTCCATGGCTCGGGCATTAAATGCCATCCAGACCTCCTCCTGGTCTTACATCGCACCTTCCCTCTGCTTTCCTGGTCTGAGTGAAGAGGAGGAGGGCTCAGCGGAGGGCTGGTCCCAGCGGTGGGGCTGGCGGGAGCCGGCCTCTGTTGGTGCCTGCCCGCCCGCGGGGCCAGGACGGGCGCTGGCCTTCCCACAGAGGGGCAGCAGTGCCGAGGAGGGTGCACAAGGTGCTGCACCCCCTGCCCTGCCTGAGCCTTCGTCCCGAGAGCGCCCGGCGAGGCAGGCACACGCTCCACTGTCAGGGCCTGATCCTGTCAGCATGCTGGGAGGCAGGAGAGCGTGCGGGGAAGAGGCACAGCAGGCAGGCAGCGAGGCTGGAGCTGGGAATGAAAGCAGGAACTGTGCATGCCATTCATGTTGTCTTTTGTTTCTTGATTCCAAGCCTCCATGCGGAGAAGAAAAGGGGGTGAGTGAAACCGCACATCCTGGGGCTCCTCCCTTCCCCGTCAGCCTCCCAGCCAGCACCCAGTCGCACCACACAGGCACGCACGGTGCACCCCGAGGGACTGGCCCGGGTCACCGTCCCCTAGTTGTCACGGGAAGGCTCAGCCCAAAGGGAGCCAGGGCTCTGCAGGTCAGCCTCCCGCCCGGCACCGCCGCCACGGGAGCAGGCCCCACGTGCAGCTCTGGCGAGGCAGCAGAAAGGCCGGAATCGGCGCGGTCGTGTTGGGCTCCTGCTGGGCACAGGCAGGAATGCCCGTGTGCCAGCTGGGCCCCATGAATCCCCAGGTCTGCCTTTCCCGAAGGTTGTACTTGCTTTGTGTTTGCTCCACGGTGAAAATGCCTTCCACAGGAATGTCCCCCACATCTGGGGTCCTAAAGTACAGTCTCCTTCAGCCCCCGGGTCAGACCTTTGGAGCTCATCAGATGAAATGGCAGCCACGCTCGCTGCCGTGTCCAGCAGTGCAGGTGCTGCCTCTGCTTCTGCCCCGTGCAGGCTGTTCTGCTGCTCCCGGCGGTCCCGTGCCAAGGAAGCACCTGAGGAGGTACCTGCACTGCAGGCAGGGTTTGGTGGCAGCTCTGAGGGCACACCCAGGTTAGCTGGGGCAGAGCTAGTTTGGTTATTAATTGGCTGAGCTCCGGGTGGAGAGGGCCACCCACCATGAGGGCCATGATATCGGTGCCCGAGCTGGCTGGGGCAAAGCTGGTTGCAGCAGGGCCCCGTACACGACAGTTGCACCACGCAGTGTCTGCGTGGCCCTCGCATGAGAGATGCTACAAGGACAGCAGGTTCCTGCCAGGGCTGAGAGCCAGTAATGGACAATCCTGAATGCAGCGAGAAGGCTCATCCCATGCCAGCACACAGGTCTGCATTTCCCCAGCACAGGCACAGGGTAGAGGGAGGGAGCCTGGAGACCTGGCCACAGTTCTTAGCCTTTCAGAAGCAAAACTCTGTCCTGGTAATGTGAAGCTGGAGAACTGTTTCCCAAGGAACAGGAAATGTGAGGCGCTAAGTCTTCCACCGTAATGGTGATGACATAGGAAAGAAGCTGAGCAGGGCTTACAAGCGGGAGGTCTCTGAGGGACCTCCCCAGACCGCCTCTGTACCGAGCAGATCTGTCAGTACCCAGAGGTGGAGGCAATGCAGAGGTCCCAGGGATCAGAATGATCAGCTGAAGGTCACCAGGGATGTCCTGACATTGAAGACAGCCATCTCCAAGTGTGTGGTGGAGAGCACTTGACACTTTGGACAGCCAGAGCCATCTGCTCCCATTCCAGGGGCAGTCCCTCTTCTCAGGGCAGCTCCAGCACTGCCTCATCCCCCGGCCCAGCAGCCTGGAGGCAGGGTCCGCTCCAGGATGCTCTTCCATCTCCTGCAAAGGCATGGCAGATACACAGTGCAGTTTGTGGTGATTTGTCTCCCTGTGCTCTAATGGCATTACGAGATGGAAAGTGGAATAAAGCCAGAAGCAGAGGCAGGTGGAGAGGGCTGAGCATTGCCGTTACTCCTCTCACAGCTCTGGGGTCTCCAAACTAACGTCGCTACAGGGCTGCCCAGAGCAGCTTCCAGAGACACTGATGAGGCAGGTCTTCTTTAGAATCAGCCCGTGGCCCGTCCCCTCCTGAGGCTTGGCTGTTAGAGATCCACACGGTCACTCAGCAGCGTTTGGCCACGAGGAATGAGCCAGCTCCCCTCTGAGCAGGCTGAACCGCCCCGCGCCTCTTGCGGTGAGCGCAGTGTGTGAGTCACGTGGCAGTGAGGAAGAGGAACCATGAAGTCCCCCAGAGACAAGGATGGTTGGCTACTGGAGGTCTTGTGCCGAGGAAGTTCAGGAGCTGGCCTGCGCTGTTTCCTTGGGGCAGGTGCAGGTCCTTAGTCCCAGGGCCTTGTGGCCTTAGTCCCAGGACCTGCCACCAAGGGTGCTGGCCTCAGAGGACACCTGAGTCCCCTTGGCAAAGACCACTTGGGGTCTGTGTTGGTGCAGGGCTTGCTGCTTCATGGACTGGGCTTCTGAAATGTTTGGGACTCATTTTTAAATGTTTCTGTAACTCAGGAACGCTGGCTTACAAACTGCCACGTGGACGACTGCCGTGGCCACAGTGTGCGGCGGTACTGAAGCTGGCCCCTGACTCATATCCGCCCCAGGCAGGGTTTTGTAGGAATATGGGCCTGATTGATGGTCAGAGTGCTCCAGGTCGCTCGGGTCACAAAGATCAGCAGCTCCCACACCACAGCAGTGACATTTCGCAGTCCCAAGTTCAACAGCCAGGCTGGAAAGAGCCCAGAAGTCCACAAGCTTCACCTGAACACAAGAGAGCTTGTCAGCCTTATGGGATGAGCGCTGCACGTGTTCTCCCCTCTCCCTGGGCAATTTACTGGGACAGTGGATTGGTTGTGCCATGGAGGTAGAAGCATCCACTCTTGATGAATGCCAAGGCAGACCCATCCGCTGCAGCACAGCCCCATGCCAGCGTGATGGCCGCGCTCCCGTGCCAGCTGACACCATTTATGACATGGAGCCCACAGACTCAACCCTGCCCAGCCCAGGGAGCCATAGGAGCAGGGAGCAGCCACACCTGAACGGGCCCTGCCCAGGCTGAGCACCAGCCCAGCAGCTTTCGTTAGCTGGGCTCTGCTGGACCCTGTCAGGCTCCACATGGGGGGAGCTCAGGAGGGGTCAGTGGTGACGGGGGCCAGCATCTGCCTGCTGCCCTTTCCGATGTCCTGAGTTTCAGGCTGTTTTATGGCCCCAGACAAAACCCCAGCGGCAGCCGGGGCTGGTGCCGTGTCCGAGTGGGTGCATCCTCCTGGCACGAGTGGTGTGAGCGCTGCAGAGCGGGGCTGCTCTGCAGGCTGGGGGAGCAGCGAGCGCTGGCCGCTCCCCAAAGGACAGACATGGTCGCACGGCTGGGGACCTGACAGGCCCCACTGCCCTGAGCACCATGGGCAGGGCAGACGGAGGTCTGCCACCTTCAACCGTGAGTCCAGCCCGTCAGGCAGGTCTGTAGTGATGAGGCAGGGCTGAGGTCAGGCCGGGAGCCGGCCCAGGATCTGCCCTGGTGAGGCTAACCAAGGTCGAGCGTAGCCCAGAGATCTGCAGGCAGGCCCGCGGTGGCGAGGCAGGGCTGAGGTCAAGCCCGGGAGTTGGTGTGGGGGTCACCATGGTGGCACAGGCATGGCTGTGCCAGCTCTGCAGATGGTGCTGCTGCACCACAGCCCGGGCGGGCACTGACGCCACCGGCCTACGCTTACCAGGGCTCCTGGGCCCACGGACACAGGGGTACGTGGGGGCCCGGTGACTCCCGTCAGGGCTGTTGGGGCACATGAGTCCACTCGGGGAGGAAACGTCCCAGTTTGTCCCAAACAGACACTGGAGTGACACTGGTTGTGCTGGAGACAGACTGAGTCCCGTGGAGTCCCGTGGACTTCTACGTCACTTGTGGTCCCGGCGGCACCTAGGTTCCCCTTACCTGCCGCAGCGCAGCCACTGCCCACACCCCGCTTCGCCCAGTGAGAATCACAGAATCGTTTAGGTTGGAAAAAAGACCTTTAAGATCATCGAGTCCAACCATTAACCCAACACTGCCAAGTCCACCACTAAACCATGGTCCTAAGTGCCACATCTACCCATTTTTTAAATACCTTCAGGATGGGGACTCAGCAGGGGGTGGGTCTTGGTCTCATTCTGACTATCAAAAATATACCTGGGCAAAAATTTGCTTTTAATGTAAGGATTGAAGCTTCCTCAAAGCACAGCGCAGCTGGGAGCAGGCCCCCCGCCTCGGGAGCTGGCAGGTCAGACCCCGAAGGTCAGGCAGGCTGGTCAGGGGTTCCCGGGCGGCACGGATGGGCCTGGTGCAGCCGGGGTGGGAGAGCAGCACGGCGCGGTGCCGCTGCACCGGGCTGTCGTCTGCAGGTCCCCCAGCTGAGCCAAGCCAGTGCCTGGTTGTGCATCGTGGCGGGTGGGCAGCTCCAGAAACACCTCCAAAATCTTCGTTAGCCGCTGGCTGGGGAGGAGATGACTGAGCGGCCGCTTCCTCAACTCCGTGCTCAACGGGCCTACGAGCTGCTCTCCCCGCGGGGACGTTCGCTCCCTGCTTAGCCGCACTGCAGGGGACGGGCCTGTCGTAGGGGAGCTGCCTCAGTACGGCGGCCCTTGCTAACCTGTTTGCTTTTATGTTTGGATTTTCAGAGAAACTGGATGAGATTTTGGCAGCAGCCGAGCCCGCGCTGAGAGCAGACATTGTCGAAGCAGATTCTAGGGCAGCCACTGTGAAGCAGCGACCAACAAGCCGGCGCATCACGCCAGCAGAAATCAGTGTGAGAGAGGAGGGCTCGCGGTGGGAGAGGGAAGGGCGCGTGGTGCTGTGACAGGCGCTGGCTGCCAGCCCCAAGGCTCGCGTTGGGCAGCGGGTTTCCCCAGGGGAGTGGAAGGAGAGAGTCTGGGGGGAGATGGAGACACAGAGCAGGAGGCCGGGCAGGTGGTGGAGGAGCTGACCTGGGCTGTTTGGCACTCGCTTGCCGGTACGGGATTGCCACAGGGAGGATGAAAGAGCTGATCTGAAGGAGTGTGGAAAGCTGAGCTGGAGAGCTTAGTCTGGCTGCAATTTTCTGGATGTGAAGCTGGAAATTAGGAGGAATCAAAGAAGAGAAAAATGCCGTCTCTGAGGGGAAGCATGGATGGAGTAGGAGGGGGGCTGCCAGCTCCAGGCTGTCTGGATTGTGAAAGTGCTGCAGGCGGTGGGAGGCAGCTTCTGGAGCGGGAGGTAAAATGGGACAGGCTGCTTCTGAGCAGAGACTGGCCTGAGCGAAGCCTTCCCACGGGAGGAAGGCTGCTGCTGCCGGAGTCGGCATCGCTGTGCCACCCCACCCTGGGCACAAAGTGCCAGAGAGCCGGCAGGGGGGAGCAGGCAGGGAGGAGAGAGCAAGCAGGCAGGGGGAACAGGCAGGCAAGGGAGAGAGGGCAGGCAGGGGGGAGCAGGCAGGGAGGAGCGGGCAAACTGGAGAGAGGGAGGGAGGGAGGGTTAACCCTTCAGAGGGTTTGGAGACACGCTGGATGGGGCAGCACGGAAGATGGACTGCTGAAGGCAGAGGTGAGGAAGGGGTCCGTCCCTGTCCCCAGGGAAGCCTCCCCTCCCGGGGCTGCGGCAGTCCCGGTGGCAGGGCCAGGGCCAGGGCGGCAGGGCCGGGGTCTGGCCTGCAGGCTGAGGTGGGGGTAGAGCCCCAGCCTCGGCCGCGGTCAGAAGGATCAGGTGGCCTGCGATGAAGTGGTGTGTCCTTCCAGCTGAGCCTCGCTGACGTCCAGAATGGAAATTTCCTTTTTTCTCTTCCAGTCACTCTTTGAACGCCAGGGTATGGCAGCACACTCGGGGGTCCTTGCGGGAGCTGAGAAGCCCCATGTTTCACTGCGCAAAGGAATTCCACGGACAAAATCTGTAGGTAAGGCAAAATGGGGGGAAATCCCTTCCTAAAGAGGAAAGGTTGTCCCCGTGGAGCTTTCATGCTTGCATGGGAACCAGGAGGAAAGAAAGACTCAGCCCTCTCTACTGGCTTGTAACTAAAAGTCTTCGAAGAGGGGATGTTTAATGTGATTTCTCCTTTGAAGGCTGCACATGTCCTGAGAAACCTGTTCTAACGCTGGCACTGGTCCTGCTCTGAGCAGAAGGTTGGACTGGAGACCTCCAGAGGCCCCCTGCTCTCAGTCTCTTCACGGCACTGCCAGGGACAGGGGAGTTTCTCCCACCCTCCGTGCTGGCAAATGAGGGTTGGTGGGTGGTTTTCTGTCAGAACATAGCGGCTGGGCTGGGGTGTGGTGTGCTGAACGCATGGGTTGAGAGTAAAACCATGAGCTGTAGCAAACTGAGACGGTGGAGCAGCTAACTGGGGTTTTTTCTAAGGAAAACCAGGACAGGGCCTGGAACAGGCACGCGTCTATGGGCTATGTTGGGATCTTTAGACCCTGTCCCAAATGGTTTGCAGTGCAGCTAAAACCAAAAATATGCTGGAGGAGGGAGATGGGAGGACGAGGCAGAGTGAACAAGGGCTGGTGGCACAATGACAGCATGGGGGTCTCATTTGCTTCCCGTGATTTTGTGTGTCGGTGGGTTTCATCGGCGTGGTGTGGCCACGCCACGGCGTTGGCGAGGGCTGCGCAGGCTGGAGCTGGGGCGAGCGCGTTACCACTTACGTAGAGAAGCTGAGGGGCAGGAGGCGAGGGGGCCGAGAGAAAGGCGGTGTGCTGTGTGGCAGGCGCTCCTTTTAAGTAACCCCAAGGCATCGTTTGATAGTCATGGTGATGCCAAAACGGACTGTACGTTTAACACGCAAAATAAGTGAAGAGAAAGTAGGTTCTGCTTCAAGCTGCAGCTGAGAGCAGCACAATCCCAGCAAGAATGTAAAAATTAGTTGAAAAACGCAAGGGTTAGTATTCAAAATGTACTTTTTAAAAGACAAAGCCGCAGAACTGCTGTGCATACGTGCCTCACATTTGTGTTTGTATGAGAGCGGCTGGTACCTGTAGTCCCACTTGAGAGTGGTCTGAGAGTAGTAGATAGCTAGGGATAATCAAATGTGTTTGATTCATCTGAAAAACAAACTAGGACAGAGAATCTTAAAAAAAAAAGAGTGGGTGTTTAATGGACTGCCCTGGCGTGTACTTATACATCATGTTGATAACGCCGCTGTCCTGCCATGAAATCTGCAGGCGGAAAGCTCCCGTAACTCTGAAGATGAACTAGAGCCTGGGCCGAGCAGATGCTGAGCTGCAGCCTTGGGAGCGAATGCAGGCATTAATTAGCTGCTCATACGTTGCAGTTCTGTTAATGTACGTGGTAGAAAGGGAGCAGAGCTGACTGCTTCGGTGCCTGGGCTCACCGCAGCACCGACCCACGGACTTGCTAGAGTAGAAGTAACCAGTGAATTTTCTTCTGAAGGTAAAAATGATCGGTAGCACATGCAGGATGGGATTCACCTCTTCCAGCCTTACAGGTTAACAATGCAGAAATTTCCACCCAAGTAAGGTGCCCAGGAACCCTCTGTAGTGACCAGAGGGAAATAGGCACTTTTAACGTGATTCATCTGATGTCTCGGTCTTAGAGGTGACTCCTGCACAAGTGCCCATCGACTGGAAGGGGGCACGGCTCCCTGGCAGGCACGCATGCAGTGGCCGGTGGTGTCCAAAGTGCATCTGTATTTGCAAACTGTATGCTAGATGTTTGGTTTATGTGTGAGAATGTTTGTGAAAGTGCTTCTAAGCAGAAGTTGTTCAAGGTTCAATCAAGCCACAAGCAGCTGGAAATCATATTAAAGGGGATCTATTGTGTAAAACAGCATCTTAACCCAGTAATAGATCATAAACTGGAAAAGTATTCATTAAATACGAAATACTTGCCCATAAGGAGCTCCTTTTTGCTTGTGAAAGCAGAGTCAATGACTCGGGAAGTCCCTCTAAAGCCTCACCTCGTTGTGCGACGCTCGTTGTGCGACGCTCGTTGTGCAGGTCTGCTGTCAAGGGTCTCTGTGTGCAGAGAACCGCGAGAAAAGGGATCTGAAGTTTGCAGGTTTATACAGCTGTGAGGTTGGTTGGGCTGTGTGTAGGGTTTGTATGCTCATGAGCATAGAGTGTAGTGTCCCGTGTACGTCTTTTTTGTTCGGCACCTAGAGCGTTGAGGCCCTGATCCTTGCACGGGATTCACAGCCATTACAGCCACACTGTGCAACAAGGGGATTAGAAGCGCTAGATTTAATCTGCTTCAGGGAAGATTAAAAGCAGCCCTTGAGGTGCCCTGTTTCTGAGCAGGAATGGCTGCAGCTGTCACAGCACAGCATCCAAGCCCAACCCGACAATGAAGGCAGGAAAAAATCTCACGTGGCTCTTAATTATGCTCGATCCAAGAGCAGCATGCGTCTGCACCGAAAGGGAACAATTCCTGTTAAGGAGGGGACAGCAGCTTCTTGTTTCCAGTTTGCCTGCCACAATACACACCCAAAGCAGTGCCTCTTAGAAACCGGCTAATTTTTCTGGAATTCCAGATAAGCTAAAATAGAAAAGAGCCAAACAGTAGAAATTGGGTTGCAATTGGCTTGTTTTAGAAGTCCTTCTTGAGCTGTCATTTCACACCCACAATGACAGGCTCATACGCGGTACAGTCAGTTGACTTCATGATAAAAATCACTACTAAAAGCAAGGAACTAGATGAAAAATAAGCACGGGTTGCTTGGTTGGTTTGGTTTTTTGATGAAGAGATGCACTGAGTTATTTGCATGTTACACAGCTGGTTTGGATTCCCAGGGACTTGTGATAAAAGATCAAAGCATTTCATGTTTGCATCTAAAAATTTCTTGAGACAAAGGTAGTTAACCCGTGACTGGCTACAAAGAAAGCAGAACGGAAGAAATATTTCAACAAAAATGTGAAGAAAATAAATGCATTGCAGTGGGGAGGCTGATAGAACAGAAAATCTCTGTCAGACTTCCAAGATAGCTACCACGCCATCTGCTCCAGCATCAGAAGTTAAAAACACTTGAAAGTCTGCAGAACCATCATGGTGCTCGCTAAGTCTCTCCCCTGAGCAAATGCAGGGTGATGTAGACAGAGGTTTTGCATGGGCAGAAGGAGCGCGTGTCCCCGTGTCAGAAGCACGATGGGCTGCGGGCGCTGGCTGGAGGCGGCAGATGGACCTTACTGACTAAGCGCTGGCACTGCTGAAGAAATAAGGGGGGGCCTTGGTCTTCAAAAAGGCATTGAGGACGCCGGGCTCCTCCTGCTCCGCCAGCTCGGGGGTGAGCGCGCATCTCGTGGCTGCCCAAAGGTCCGGCAGGGCGGGGGCAGCTCTGCCGCCAGGGCTGGCAGCCCTCCCCACTCCCGATCCAGGACCGTCCTTCCCTCTACGGATCCTGGGTGAACTCCCAGCGCTTTCCCCTCTTCTAAACATGTTCTCAGGTTCACCCCAGCTGCGATTTAAGCTTTGTGCTGTAGCAGCCAGCACAGTGCTGTTATTTCACCACTCTGACGGGCAGCGGGCTTTCCTCCTCCTCCTGTCAGTCCTGTTGTTGCCTGGAGCTGACGCCAGCCCCGCGCATCCGAGGACGGTGATGCTCACCGGCTTTCCGCCTCTGGACATGAGTGACGCTGCGGCACTTGGCACCTTTCTGCTGTAGCTCAGGGGTGGCTTTGGGAGCTGCTCTGCCATCCCTGCACGGGGAAAGCAAGGCTGGGAATGGTGGGGTGTGCTCTGGAGAGAGCCACCTCGTTAGCCCAAATTAATGCACAGAGTTAGATTCTCACAGGGATTTAGGCTGTTATGGCAACAGGCCCAAAAGCATTGTGGAGAGTTTTTGTGTTTTCCTTGGAGACTAATAATGCATTGAGCATGCTGTGAATTGCAGAGAGGCGTTGCCGTGAGGCTCGTGGCAGTGCCAAGCTGCGCTCGGGGCATGCACCTGGGAGCGTGATTCTCATTTCAGACCAGTTACTCTGGGTGCTCGGGGACAGGGTTCTTTGCTGGTCCTTGCTGGTCGCTGGAGGCTCCGTTTTGACTCACGCTCTTTATTCCTGCATGCACCGACCTCTGTAGTTTCATCCTGGTGATGTCTTGTTGCTCTTTGTAGGAAGCATATATGCCCCTCCACACACGATAAAGAGACAGTACATGCTGTTTGAAGAGAACTGAGAGACAAAATCTCAACAGCAGTTAGCAAAGGGAGAGGTTTGTTTATTTGTCACTGAAGTTCAGTCTTCCAGTTAGGCACGTGGAAGATGGACCAGGCACAGAGGAGGTCACGGGCAGCACCCAAAGGGCCGTGCCATTTGCGACAGACCAGCGCTCTCTTTTCTCAGCGGTCAGCCCCACCTCCGCCATCCCTCTGGAGAACCAAGGTTTCGGTTCATCTGGCAGCCCATCGGTGTGTGGTAGAGGGATGAGGTCTGGAGGAGGTAGGAGCGGTCGGTCGCTGGCAGCGGAGTGTGCCGGGAAGCAGAGCTCAGGCGCCACGCGTGACCCTGCAACACGAGGTAATAGCAAATGGCAAGTCCATAATTGCTAGGTTGAGATCCGATAGAACGAAAGGACAATCTACTTCAGGTGCTACAGATTTAGAGGAACTGCCTTCCCTCAGTGTCGTGCCGTGTGTCAGAGTCTGGCTGAGGCTCATCACTGGAGACTTTCCGCATCGGCTGATGGCCTGTTCTGTGGGCGTGCACGTTGGTGGGGAGATGCTCTGCTCTTTCTTGGGTACCGCTGAGTTGTGTAGAAGGGCTCCAAGTGCTGCAGGAGCTGGTCGGGCTCCTTCTGCAGACTGCCCGTCCCCCGGGCCGAGGTCTGCCCATTGCCTGCTGCAGCATTTCGCAACAGGCAAGCGTTAAAGATAAAAGTCAAAAATGAACATATTTATGACAAGTAATTAACTGTTAACATTGCAGTCAATAGGAGTGGAGTTGGATAAAAGAGAGCCATGCTTTCAGCTACCGGTATTTTAGATAAACTCAAATAGAATCTCTCTCCATTTCAAGTTAAAAACTGCCAGGATGGTTTCACTGGTTTTGCAGCTGGTCCCTCACCTTTTAGGGGACCCTTGTCCTCCGCGCTGCTTTCTCCAGGGGATTTCTGTTTGGCTGTGTGCTCGTTATCTCCGCAGGGGTCTGTGCAGGGTCCAGCCTGCTCTGCAAGGATTGAACGCAAGTCATAAATTCAATACTTAATCAAGACATCAGGTTTCAAGCCTGCTCCCAGGGGATTACTGGTTCCTTTGTTCAACTTCGGAGATTCCCTGAGCAGAGCTATATCCTGCATAGACAGTAAATAAAACTCAGCAATGATTAGTCTCATGCTTAACTATAAACAGATGCTTCTCCGTGTTAAGGGAGAGGTTTCATTTTGCCCGTGTGATCGCATTTAAACATCAGTGAGGAGTGAGTTTCTATCATGAAGACTGTGTTTTACAAAATTTGCTATCACAGTAGGAATGGGTAGTGAAAGATTGCCATAAGAGAGCATAATAACACAGCAACACAATTCAAAGAAAGCCTTGTAAAAGGTCTTTACAGACCAGATGGGCATCAAATTAAGCTGATAGGTGGGGTTTCAGAAGAAATAAAAGGAGGCGATTCTGCACGCGGTGCTGGTAAGCTGCAGAGCTCGCTGCTGCAGGATATCGAGAGCGTGAGAAATTTGCACGAGTTCAAAGAGCACGGCCAAGTGCCTGGCAGAAGAAAGTCCGCCAAGGGTTAAACACAAAGGCAGTCTGACTCAGCCAGCTCTTGATCAGCAAATTGCTGGAAGCTGACAGAGTATTTGGGAGGGGCGAAGCAGCGCTGCATGCTTGCTGTGTTCCTATATGCTTCCTCAGGCAATTATTCTTGGCCGCTGCCAGGCAGCACGCTGGGCTAGATGTGCCTTTCATCTGCAAGACTGGAGCGGAGCTGGAGAAGGGGAGTATCGAGGCAGTGTCGTCAGCAGAATACGGGGAGTGAGCAGGCTGCACAGAGAGGAGGAGAGGCAGATGAGTAAATGGATGTTGTTGTTTATGCAGGACTCGGGTGGCAAGCACGCAGATACAGGGAGCAGAGGAGCTGTGTCAGAATGGCGAGTTGCAGGTAGTGAAGAAAGCGCCTGCCAAGAATTTGCTTTCCTCCCACCTCTCCCATCAGTGATCGCTCCTCAGTGTGGATTTTCTTGCTGAGGAGCAATAGGAGACATTCGTTTTCATGGGGAACAGACATTATTCCCACTACTCCAAGGAGCGGGGTTGTAGAGAAAGTCAGCTTGGGAACCAGAACTGGAATGAAGCCACTCTTCTTCTGTCATAGGATAAAGGATCATGCAAGTTGGAAGGAGGAGGTCTCCAGTCCAACCTCCAGCTCAAAGCAGGGTCAGCTGTGAGATCAGATCACGTTGCTCAGGGTTTTATCCAGTCTGGTCTCAAAAACCTGCAAGGGTGGAGGCTGCACAGCCTTTCTGGGCAGCCTGTTCCGCTGATGGGCTGTCCTCATCATAGAATTCGCCTTTCATCCACCCAGAACCTCTCAGTTCAGTTTTGCCCATTGCCTCTTGTCCTCCCACCATGTACCACTGCAGAAAGCCTGGCTTTATCTTCTTGATACCCCCCCCGTAGGTACCAGAAGGCTGCTCTTAGGTCCCCCCAAAAGCCATTCCTTCTGCAGGCTGCACACGTTCAGCTCGCTCAGCCTCTCCAGACAGAGCAGGAGCTCCAGCCCTGACCGTCTTGGTGGCTCTCCAGTGTCCCCAGACGGGATGCAGTGCTGTAGGTGTTCTCCCATCAGGGGGAGTGCGAGGGATAACCTCTTTGCTCTGTCCGCTGCCTTTGCTCCTGTTCACGCAGCCCAGGACGCTGTTGGCCTTTGCTGCTGGGGCACGGGGCCAGCCCACGGTCACCTCCCTGCATACCGAGCCCCCCACGTTCTTTCCCACAGAGTTTTTCCCCGCCAGCCAGGCCTCAGCCTGTCCGGTTGCGAGGGGTTCTTCCTCCTCAGGTGTGGGACTTTGCGGCTGTCCTTGATGAAATTCATGGAGTTCTGCCGGCCCATTCCTCTATAGCCTGTCGAGGTCCTTTTGAGATGTCTCGCGGGTCATTGAACTTGGTAGTGCTTCAGATACCATTTTCCATAGTGCTCCCCTCATTTAAGAAAAAAAATGGAGGAGAGATGCTTATGGCACAGAAAAATAACAAGTGGGGAACAGAGAGAATAAAATGAGTAATGGTAGAAGCAGGTATGTAAAATAAAACAAAAACTAATACCCACACCATGAATATGTTTAGGTTATCTAACTGTCCCCTTCACCCTTCCTTCACTCGAAATACTTTGCTTTTAACCTATTAAAAGCTCTTCCCAGCAGGGACTGTGAGCTCACCGGTGGAATGGGGGCTGCCGCACCTACAGCTGCTCATGGCCGACAGCCGAGAATTTGCAGCAGCCCGTGACGGCTGGTGGTCAGTGTCTCCTCTGGCCTGGCAGCCCCCGGGCCCGGCAGCTCTTTGCAGGGCAGGCGATTTGGGAAAGACGAGCCAGCTCTCCAGTTTTATCTCCTGAAATAGCTCTGCACTTGCCGCAGTAGTACCTACCTACAGGGTGGTCAGCACACCCCTAAGACAAGCTCTAATGGCGCTAGGCCGTGTTCGGTAACAGTCTGGGCGTGGCAACAGAGCTCAGCGCTGCATAAAGTTCCTTGTTTCAACTCTTGGCCGTTCCCAGGTGAGAAGTAGAAATAAGCATAAAGGCAGGACTTTTTTTGTGGATCTTCACGCTGTTAAGAACGTCACAATGTCTATGCTGAGTCAAACCATGGCTCCATCTAGTGCAGGATCCTGTCTTAAGCACTGCTCTTAAGCAGATGCCCGGGGAAGAGTGAAAACAGGGCAAGGATATGATATTTCTCCTGAATACTCACCCAGGCCGCTACTGTCTTCAGTTCAGAGGTTTCTGTGCACATAATAGCCCACAAAAAGTGCATCTTCCATGGCTTTGTCCAGTCTCTCTTTGAACTTGTTTCGTGCTTCCAGGTCATTGTGCTACCGTGGTATTAAAAATCCCCAAAGTGTGTTCAGCAAAAATAGCATGACTTTGAACACAGCGATAGCCTGATCAATGTGATGAGATGTAAAGTTCAATGCTTACTGGCCAAAATACTCCCTTTTTCCCCAGCGGACTCTGCATCTGCAGGCATTTGGTGAAATTGCTAATGTAATACGAGGCACAGTTGCCAGAGCACTTTGAATGCTGGTGGACATTACAGAAAAAGCATTAGAGCCAAAAAAGCAGGTGGTCCCCCTGCTGCTGTGCCAAGACGTGGCTTTCTGCCATCGTGAGCATTCTCTCAAGAGCAATTTGAAACCTTGAAAACAGCTGAACTGTGACCGAAAAGAAAGAGGCATGGCAAGCAAGGGATGAGCATGGCAAAGCAGGACTTGGTGAAGAGGGCCAGGCTCGTGCAGGGGGCTGGGGCGAGCTAGGCTGGTTAACTAGCATCCGTGCAAGTACTGACACCGTACGCGCTGTATTAATGGATTTCTTCTCCTATTACTTTACTTGGTGAGATTCTCATACTCTTTCACTGAGTATTAGGAGCACCTGAAAAAGCTCTTGCCATGCACCCAGGTAGTAAGTTAATAGTAAGAATGGCAGAATCTGGCTTCCTTGGGCACTTCCAATCCTTGAAAGACATAACCGAAGTTTCTGCTAGACCCTGCTTCTGAATTCAGTCTAGCACATTGCGGCATATGTAACCCCTCGGGGGAAAGGGGGGAAGTGCGACAGGAGGAGAGCGAGCGGGAGAGCGCGAGAACCCGCACATGGGAGACGGCAGTGTTTGCTGTGAGTTGCACAACCTGGTCGCACTCAGCTGTCTCGCACATTGGCAGTTGGGTGTCGGGAGGTTTGATCGAGCAAGTGTTCAATTCTGTCGCTGTTGTGTTGGTCTGGAGAGTGTCCAACCTGGTTCGGAGGTGTTGGGCACAACTGTCTGATGGATTTAAAACAATGTAAGACATTGTGAGAGTCTGTGGCCGCGCTTCTGTGCCAAGCAGAGGGCCAGACTGCAAGTGCTTGCACCAAGCAAATGAAAGATGAAGTGAAGAGTCACCTCAGAAAGCAAGTGGGGTGGGGGGAGGAAAGGGATGTCATATATCCAATTTGCAGCAACTGTCGCGCTCTGGATTCTCTAGTGGCGTCCTCTCTGACTTCACTGTTGTTCTTGCTTTCCAGGTGAAGACGAGAAACTTGCTGCTTCTTTGCTAGATGGAAAGTTTCCCCGGAGCACATCGATGCAAGACACTGTTAGGGAAGGACATGGGATTCCACCACCGCCTCAGACAGCCCCACCCCCACCTCCTTCTCCATATTACTTCGACACAGGCCCCCCTCCATCCTTCTCGCCACCTCCACCCCCAGGAAGAGCTTATGATACCATAAGATCAAGCTTTAAGCCAAGCCTGGAGGCTAAACTCCATGGACTCCCCCAGGTCATTAGCGCAGCTGAGATGTACGATCAGGCGAGGACTTCCATTCCTTACCCTGAAAGGCAGAAGAGGGCCCGATCCATGATAATCCTACAGGATTCCTCTCATCTTCCCGTGGAGCCAACAGAGATCCCCCGGCCTGGCCCATCTGCAACCCCTCCGGAGAAGCTGAAGAGGAAGGGGAGAGTGATTGACAACCCTTATGCCAACATGGGTCAGTTCAACGTCAGCTTGTTTGCTCCCACCAAGCCACAGAGGAAGAAGAGTCCTCTTGTTAAGCAGTTACAAGTGGAGGATGCGCAGGAGAGAGCAGCACTGTCCATCACCGGAGGCTTTACAAGGGAGCCCTCTCCCACCCGCAGGAGCCATCGCCTGAGCGGAGTGGAATATCAGCACCACACCGGCATTGCTCAGGTTGAAGCCACAAGCATCCCCTTTGCCACTGCCATCGCTGGAGTCATGAAGGACAGAGACCGTCGTCTGGATGAGAGGCGGAAATCCACTGTCTTCCTCTCGGTCGGGGCCATTGAGGGAAGCCCCCCCAGCAGCGACATGCCATCCTTGCAGCAGTCCAGGTCTATTGATGAGCGGTTGTTAGGAAGCCGAGATGTACTACTGCCTTCCCCTGTCTCAGCTTTAAAGCCATTAATTAGCAGCTCATCCTCAACGTTCATTCACCCTCTAACAGGAAAGCCCTTGGATCCGAACTCACCACTAGCGCTTGCGCTGGCCGCAAGGGAACGGGCCCTCTCAACTCAAGTCCCATCCCGGTCGCCCACCCCGATCCACAGCCCAGACTCAGACAGAGCAGCACCCCTGTTTGTGGACATCCAAACCAAAGAACCAGAGAGGGGGGAGTTGGAGAGCTTGGTGTCCCCTGTGTACTCACCTGGAGGCAAAGCAGCAATCGGAACAGACTCTGGGACTTTGGCCCCTACCAAGAGCCAGTGGGGGACTCCGTCCACACTGAGAAAAGAAACCGAGGCAAGAGCAGAAACACCTGGGAAGGAGGAGAAGAAACAAGAAGACAAGAAGTCCATGATTATTAGCATAGTGGATACATCACAGCAGAAGACCGCTGGCCTCATCATGGTTCATGCCACAAGTAATGGCCAAGACGAGATAGGACTTGAGATAAAAGAGGAGAAACCAGCTGTCCCTGAAGCATGCACAGAGCCAGCAGAGTCCCCCAAAGCAGAGACCCAGCCCAGTCCCGTGGGAAAGCCTCCAGTCAGTCCAGCCTCTGACAAGACGCTGGGACAAGGGAGTTCGGAGGAAGAAGTGGAGCCCTACACGGTTACCCTCCCACCAGCTCAGTTGTCTTCAAGTGACGAAGAGACCAGGGAGGAGCTGGCCAAGATAGGGCTGGTGCCTCCACCAGATGAGTTTGCAAACGGGGTACTGGTCACCACCCCTGGCACACCAGTCAGCCACCTGGCTACGCCTAGCACGCCATCCATACCAGCGGCAGCAGTAGCACCTTCTACCACTGGCGGAACACCCTCAGGGAAGCCCTCTGATGCCCCCGTAGCCCCAGAGTCTGCTGCAGACTCGGGAGTGGAAGAGGTGGACACCAGAAGTTCAAGTGACCATCACCTGGAGACCACAAGCACCATCTCTACGGTCTCCAGCATGTCTACGTTGTCCTCAGAAAGCGGGGAGCCTACTGACACATACACTTCCTTTGCGGATGGACAAACTTTTATACTCGAGAAGCCACCAGTGCCTCCAAAGCCAAAACTCAAGTCCCAGCTCAGCAAGGGGCCAGTTACTTTCAGGGACCCACTTTTGAAGCAGTCTTCGGACAGCGAGCTCATCTCCCAGCAACATGCGGCCACTCTGGCATCAGCCAGCATTGGCCGGCCACGCTACCTCTTTCAGAGAAGATCCAAGCTATGGGGGGACCCCATGGAGAGCAGGCCCATCCATGGGGCTGATGATGACAAGCCAACTGTGATCAGCGAGCTAAGTTCCCGACTACAGCAACTGAATAAGGATACACGATCACTGGGGGAGGAACCAGCCGGGTCCACGTTAGATCCCGGGAAGAAGTCACCTGTGGTCGCAGCACGGTAAGATGCTGGTCGCTGGCCAGGGGAGGGGGCGGGTGCAGGGCTTAGGCACCCAGGGGGACAGGGAGGTGCATAAGCAGAGTGTAACTGTGCCGAGTAATCCAGGCTGTGTTTTGAGGGGCATTTCAGAGATGTCAGGACTTCTCAGCTGCACGGGGAGAGACAAGGCTGAGATATGCTTTCCAGAAGTTGGTGTGATTTGTTCATGGCTCCTCTCTATGCACCGCACACGTAGCGAGCTCGCACTGTTGCTTTTTCCCTTTAAATTGCCTTCCTGTTGTTTCATGTTCCTCCTCTGTCTCGATGCTATTGTGAAGCTGCTGTATTTAGTCGTGGGTTTCACTTCTAAATGTTTGCTCCTGAACAATTAATAACAATGTGTGTTTCTCTAGTGCTTTTCATTTCAAAGGATCTCCAAATGTTGTCAGACTACGTATTAGAGCTCTGGTCAGTCCCTGCTGAGCGGGAGCCATCGCGGGGGTGGTCTGTGACGGCCCTTAGAAAGGACACAGCAGCACCGCCCCGACCTTTGTGGGCTGAGGCAGAGCTCGGCACCGTTTCTGGAACGAGCCAGCTCTGGTGACCTGCAGGGAGGTGTTTTGGCAGGGCGCAGCTGCGGGGTGCTACACGTGGCTCCGGGCAGGGGGTGCAGCCGGGCATCCCTCCCGTGGGCGCTGGCGGCGGCCGTATCCTGCTGAGTGCAGTGCTGTGTCACGCAGGTCTCTGTGCCAGCGGGCCAGTGAATTAAGCTGCTGGCTCAGAGGTACCTACGCAACGCCTAAGTGTGGTAGATCCTCACCCCTGATTCTCCTCCTTCACGCACAGACCTGTGCAGAGCCCGGCTGGCCCAGGAGATCTGAAAGGTCACAGCAGAGGGACCCCAGGACACACAGGAGCCTCTTTCTCTTACAAAGTCCTACTTGGGTTCCCTCGTCCCTCACGGCACTCAGGAGACACCGGTTCTCTCTCCTGTGCCGGAGCTGTGACCATCACGCTCCCCGAAGAGTGTGGACCTCTCTGTGTCCCTCACGCTGCCCCGTGCTGGTCTCCTGCCCGGCGTGTCCGCCGTGCCAGGCCACCCACCGACCTGCCGGCACCCGGCGTCTGTTCTGACCTGCTGCCCCCATGGCAGCAGAGGCCCCTTTGCTTTCACCCCAACATCCCCACCTAACTGTAAAACTAAACCAAACCAAAAAACTCTACATTAGAGCCCGAGATTTGAGAGCGAAGCCTTACAAGGCTTTGAAATTTGAAGTTACAGCAGGAAGTGACCCAAAATCTCTGGTGTCACTCTGCCCTGTCAGGATGCAGCCACACAACACCTCCCACAGTAGCAAAGCCCCAGTAAGCCGGTCCCATCGGCGTCACCGGTGGGTGGTTGCTGGGGGTCAGCGAGGCGCCAGTTCAGCAGGGAGCTCTGAGCTAAAGGGAACCCTTCTTTTGGAAAGGTTTTTCTAACCCGATCATCACAGTGATGGGTTGCAAGTCCACACGGTGCTAGCACAGCTGGTGACATTTCAAGCTGTAGCCTGGGGGACAAAATGTCCTCTCCTGACATGCCCCCAGGGGAGCGTTGGGGTAGCTCCATCCTTCAGCTGGCCCACGTCTCCCTGCCAGTGCCTGTGTTGGCACTGCCAGCCTGGCTGCACTGGCGATCCACCTCTCCTAGGTGCCCAACTTGTAGTTACCACCGCAGTGTGGAATAAAATCTCTGGATCTTGCCCCGCTACGCTGTTCTGTCTCTCTGGATTCGGCGCCAAATGCACATTACGGCCATTCCCAGGAGGCCAGTGTCTCACACGTGGTCCCTTCTCCCTGCACTGCTCAGTCGGGAACCGCAGGGTCCTGTGCTGAACGCACTTAGTTTAAATGCATTTGGGGACCCTTCTGAAATCAGGCACGCCATGCCTCATATTCCTAAAAAGTGCTGACCGTGCATATCTTCACTGACGCTAGAGAACCTGGACGGTACCAGCTTTTAATGGCAACCAGGCATGGTATCTCAAACAGCTTACCCTTGCCAGGCATTGGCCCTTTGCTGAAGCCTGGTTTGGGGCCCAGCTGGCCCTCGCTCACCCGGGGCTGGTGGAGGGGCTGCTGGGTCGCCTGCCTTCAGCCACCCCGCTGCCTGGCCTCTTGCCTTCCCTGGTCTCCCGTGCCCATGCAGGTCACCACGTACGGCTGATCTGCTGTTCCTCATGCAGCCTCCTGGCAGAGATGTGCAAGTACCCTCCATTTCTAGGGGATACCCCTTGTCCATCCTCTCTTTAACCCCTCCTGTCCTCCACCGCTGCTCCCCTTTGATTCCTGTGCTTCCCGCGGGCAGTGTCCTTCCCTCGCCCCCGTCGCTCCCAGGAGCAGCAGACCCTGCCTAAGCTCCCAGCCCGTGACATGGTACTGCTGCATGTCACCTTCCGTAGGGAGGCTGGCCTCCTGCGCCGGGGAAGTGCGGTCCATCCTCCTCTCCTTACCCACCCCACCACCGAATGTTTGGCACCTTCAGCTGTCCTGCAGAGTTAAATGCTCTCATTCCTTTTTCTGGAAGTCATGGCCTTTCATCTCTGAAATTTTTGTGCTCCTGGTTGATGGCAAAGACTCGAAATATTTCCCAGGAAGTCAGCTGTAAACAGAATATTTAATGCTGTCAGCTACTCTCCTTCATTGTGAAAATTCCTCTCTTTTATGAAATTGCTGTAAATTCAGAAAATAATGTAAAGAGCAGTTAGATAAGCTTAGATGACCCATTTCAGGACACGTTTTCCAGCCCCTGGGCCTGTCCTGAGAACGACAGTATTCCCTAAACCTCCCACTCCAGCCACCCCTACGCACAGCAGTGCTGCTAAGGAGGAGCTGCCGCTGCCCCCAGGGCTGGCCCTTGAGCCCCCGCAGGGGCTGAAGGGTGCCGTACCCCTTGGCCAGGCTTCGTGAAAGCCCAGGTGATGCTGCAGCCGGAGCCCATTTGAGCCCCTCCACAGGGCATTTGGAGGCCTAAAGGGCTGTGGCCTGACTTGTGCTGCGGCTTTTTCTGTCATTCTTAGGTTTAGCTCTGCTCCAGAAAGGGTCGTGAGCCAAACCGGAGCTCTCACCTAGAGCCAGAGGTGCCCTGTAGTTCCACAGGACTCGGGGACGATGCGGTGCCCTTGCAGGAGCCACCCACAAGCTGCCAGTGCCCCTCCAGGGGCTGCAGGAGCTGCTGAAGCAGGCGGAGCAGCTTGCCTGCGGTGGCAGGTTTCATTGCTGGAGTTTCTTTCTAAGCACATTAAATTCTGGATTTACAGTAGTTGCATCAAAGAGCAGGTCACTTCTCTTTGCACGTGGTGGCTGTAGAGCAGGCCCTGGTGCGTTTCTCTTGCAGAGGTCTGTGAGGGTCCTGGCTGGGGACCCTGGGAACAGAAGACACAAACTGCTTTCTCCGTAACTCTAACTCTGGCTCTGTCTCCTTCCAAGACGGTCTTCCACAGGAGGACGTTTGACAAGAGGGACTGAGAAAGAGGCCAAGAAATACTGAGAATGAGAACATAAGGTCAGAGTTAAGGCAATCGATAGAGACGATCTTTATTCCATCCTCCCCGCTCCTGGGGCCCTGTGTGACGGGCCAGGGCTGAGCGTGGCGAGGGGAGCTGTGCCCGAGCACTGCGTGCTGCAGAGGACGGTTCTGCTCCCGCAGCAGCAGTGTGCCCGCTTGCTGAGATACGGCCTTCTGCACAGCCCTCACCGAGGCGCCGTAGTTCGGCGGTGACAGTGACAGCAGAGCAGAGCGACAGCTTGCATTCGTACTGTCCCATGGGAGTAAGCGATGACCCTTGAGCTGGGGACCCAGGAACTTTGCTCTGCCCGGAGCGGCCCTGACCGTTACTTTGCCGTAGCATGCCTCTGAAGGCTGCCGTGAGGCCAGCAGCAGCTATCTTCTTGTTAAACATGAATGGATCCTTGAAGATCCGGTGTCCCAACACGCAGTAGCCTTTGCTAAGCTGAGCTGCAGGAGAGCGACCAGGCGTCTTGGCGTCTCTCTGACTTGAACTTCCCAGCCGCCCCCGGACAGAGCTCACGCAGCAGCAGATGCCGAGCAGTCGTTCCACTGAGCAGGAGCAGTGCGAGGACCCCGCAGCTCAGAGCTGCTGCTGAACGCTGAAATGGATTCATTGTCTGACATCCATTACCGCAATAAAGCTGACGCTAACTAATGAGAGGTGTACGTTTCTGATTAGTGATCCAGTGAGTCATAGCTAGCGATGCAAATGCCAGCTGAAGAACCGCATTAGTACCAGAGGCTGAACTCATGCGCTTCAGGGTGACTCACGCGTTAAATGTGCAACATTAAGCCCTGTGTTGAGGTGGCATTTTTGTGCAGTGTCCCCTTGTCCTGTGAGTGGCCGTGGCCATCCAGCCTCATCAGGCTCGTGTCATTCCTCATTGTGCGTAGTCACACTCAGCTCCCAAGCTCCCCCCTCTGCCGCCGGGGCCGGTGGGATGCTGATCGGCCGGCCCGTGAAGCTAAGTGTGAGCTCATGTTGACTCAAGCCAGAAGCATCTGAAGTGTCAACACGGTTCCAGTTTGGGGCTCCAGCTAATGCAGCCAAGAACCTGGGTTAGAGGGTGCTTTGCAAAGGGTTTTGTTTGTTTGCTTGTCTGTTTATCTTTAAGCAACAGCCAAACATGCCAAATGTATCATGTGAAGCAGAATTTTAGATGCAAAACTGAGTTTTTCAGGTGCTGTTCTGGAAACCCACAACTGCTTTGTATTTCTACAGATCTGAAAGAGAGAGAGAAGAAAAATAAGCCCTTTAGGCATTTAGCTCCTAGGGTAAAGCTACCTCTTTCTATATAAACTCATCAATTAATTCTGTTTCAGTTAAATGGTGTAACATTTCTGGTGCAAGCTTTCAGCCGCTGCAGATACAACCCCCTGTTTCCTTGTAGGCTTTTGGTCTCTTCATGGTGTCTAAACTCCTGCACAAAGCGGAGCTGAGCTTCCTTTCCGCAGCCAAGGGAATTGTCGGTGGAGAGCTGATGAAAAGCTGGAGATTGGCATTGACGAGGCCAGCTGAGATCTGCGCTTCTCAGCGCCTTCCCTAGAGGGAGTTTGGGGCACCCGGGCGGTTATTAGTACTGCACCCAGGTCTGGGGAGGAGGTGGCCTTCCAGCCGAGCAGCAGAGTCCCGGGCAGGGTGCCGGCGGCAGCCCCCGGCCTCGCTGTGCCGGCGGGCTGCTAACAGCCACAAAGCCTGCAGCTTCTGGAGACACGAGTCCCAGCTGGCGCTCGCAGCAGCATGCTGTCCTGCCAGCCCCCGAGCTCCCCCGAGCACCCCGCCTTTCCTCACGTGTCGGGTGCAGCCACCGAAGAGGAAGGCAAACCTGCAGTCCCGTGACAGAGGCTTGGCAGGTCTCCATCTGCTTTCCTGCAGCAGCTGAACTTCAAGATGCTTAATGCATCTCTGTAGGGAACTGTGAAAATGCATCCTTCGCTCCGTGGACTCCCCTTCCCGTGGGAGGAGGCTTCTGCTCGTGGAGGTGTACTGCAGCAGGGCCACCGGCACTGCGGCGGGGGGCTCCCGGGCGGCGGGGGGGCTCGCCACGCGAGCTGCTGGCAGCGCAGAGCATGCCGGAGGATGCTCTTCCCTCCTGGTTGCCATGGCATTTTCCCAGCGTTCACCGCAGGATGTCAGGCTGAGGATGGGGCCCTCCTGAGCCCGGGCCACCTCTGCGGCTTTTCCACATAGACATGGCTCTGCAGACAGCAAGGGAGTGAGAAAGCACAGGCCGTTTAGAGACAAGCTGACGGAGGTTGGGCATTTGGAAAACATGGCAAGAGTTTCTAGAGGGTGCTGTGAAAATGTCGTAATTGAGAGAGCACCTACCGCAGCAAAGCGCTCCCCTCTATCCGAGGTGACGCTGATCTGACACCAGCTCAATGCTTCCTGCCACTGGTGGCCAGGGGGGTCTGTTTTTGACGTTGACGTGCATTGCCTACAAGGAGACAGGGGCATTGTGGGTAGCAAGTCTCAGCATGTGTCCATGTCACAGCAAGCACAGCTGGCTTCACCTCATCTGGTCACTAACATCTACTAATCACAGCTCATCCACTCATCCCTCCGAGTGAGTAGAAGAGCAAACTGTGACTCTGCTTCATGCTTGTCCAGAGCGAGACTTGGGAAGAGCAGGGAGGGGTTGTCCGTACCTCGGTGAGAAGAGCTCTGGGTCCCACCAGACTGTGTCAATGCCGACGTGGCCCAAAAGAGGGAAGAGTTAAAGCCTGAAGGGTTCGCTCATATAGAATCATAGACTCACAGAATCGTTAAGGTTGGAAAAGACCCTTAAGATCATCGAGTCCAACCATTAACCCAACACTTCCAAGGCCACCACTAAACCATGTCCCTAAGCACCACATCTCCCCGGCTTCTAAATACCTCCAGGGATGGGGACTCAGCCCCTGCCCTGGGCAGCCTGGGCCAGGGCCTGACAGCCCTTTCCGTGAAGAAGTTTTTCCTAATACCCAACGCAAACCTGCCCTGGCGCAGCTTGAGGCCGTTCCCTCTCGTCCCATCGCTTGTTCCTGGGGAGAAGAGACCGACCCCCCCGGCTCCAGCCTCCTTTCAGGCAGTTGCAGAGAGCGATGAGGGCTCCCCTCAGCCTCCTCTTCTCCAGGCTGAGCCCCCCCAGCTCCCCCAGCCGCTCCTCCCCAGCCTTGGGCTCCAGCCCCTGCCCCAGCCTCGCTGCCCTGCTCTGGCCACGCTCCAGCCCCTCCATGGCCGCCTTGGGGTGAGGGGCCCAGCGCTGAGCACAGCATTCGAGGGGCGGCCTCACCAGTGCCCAGCACAGGGGCACCATCACCTCCCTGCTCCTGCTGGCCACACTGTTCCTGATACAAGCCAGGATGCCATTGGCCACCTGGGCACACTGCTGGCTCATGTTCAGTGGCTGTCAACCACCACCCCCAGGTCCTTTCCCGCCGGGCAGCTCCCAGCCGCTCCTCCCCACGCCTGCAGCGGTGCCTGGGGTTGTTGTGCCCCCAGTGCAGGACCCGGCCCTGAGCCTTGTTGAATCTCCTACAGTTATTGCCGAGTCCGGCTCTGGGAAGGTCTCACAATGCAGTTGCTTTGTCACCCAAGCACAGGAGAGGAGCTGTAAGGGCTGTTCCTTTCAGGGCTTTCGCGGGCTACAAGCAGAAGTCACAGAAAAAGGGCTTTTCCTCTTGTGTGGAGAAATATGAAGGGCCCCATTCAAATTTCAGTTCTTTTGTCAACAACCAGAAGGCAAAGCAACCGCATGGGAAGAGGCCTGCCTGCTGCCTTGGAGCAGCTCTGCGGGCGATCTGCCACGGTTGCGCACGCTCTCCAGTGAGAGCTTAAGAAGAGATTGGCTTGGAGAGTCCCAGGGGCAGCACACGAGGAGACAAAGTCTCCTGTGGATACTAGCCCTAAATTCCCCTTTCCTACAAAGAAGAGATCAGAGGAGGACAAAACAGGGTTGCTGCAATGAGAGGTGTAATGTTTAGTTAAGGCGTAAGCAGCTCTTACGGCCGTAATGCTCTGACCCTGCCAGAACCTCACTGTTGTAAATGTTTACTGACACCCGGGTTTGCTCCCAATTCTCCCTGTTCCACAGCGGAGCACAGGCAGGCGAGAGCTCATGGCTGGAAGATTTGCAGTCCAGTTACAGCACCATCTGCAAAATTGCCCAAGAAAAACCATAGCTGGAGGCTGAGACCCTCTTGTCTGGAGAAGCACGAGAGGGAGAGCGTTCAAAGTGCGTTTAGAAGTCCTCTTGCTCTTCTACATCACTCCTCGAGCGTAGCGGGTTGGTCATCGTGACACAGCCAGGACACTGGCCCTGGAGGTGCCTGGCGTTCCCAGGGGATAACCACACATCCCTCGGCCGGCCAGCCTGCCCTGGGGCTGCCCAAGTGCCTCCACTGCGAGCTGCGCAGCACTGAGCTAGGTCCTCTAGCTGAAACAGCGCAGTCTTCACTTGACCCTGCTGTTAGTGACCTGCAGCAGCTTCCCAGCAGTGCTTTCCACCTGTTTGGCCAAGGAAACCTGCCGGGAGCAGTACAGCCCCCGACCGAGGCGGCCGTGCTCTCTGCACGGCTCCTGGCCATTTCTTCCCATTCTGTGTGCAGCCACTTCACCTGCAGAAAAGGGATAAAAGTCTGAACGAAAGCAGCGATCACCTGATGTTTGTGGCCGCCGTGCCAAACGGAGCCGCTGCTGACAGCCCCTGATACAGCACTGCGGAGCAGGGAGGCGAGGAGTCTCTGCTTGGAGGAGGGGGCCATGTCATCTAGGTGAGACGAGGCCTCTTGCTTCCTCCCGATAGCCACACTTGAGGGATTTTGTGATGCACAAGAAGAAGGTTTAGAAAGCCCAGTAGAGTGTCCCAGCGCCCAGGCAGTGGGTGCAAGGTCTCTCTTGCCCCTGCGAGGAGCTGCGGCCTGTCCCTCCTGCTCGCTGGAAAGCAAATGTGGAATTTTCCCCTGCCAGCCCAGGGAAAGTCCTTGGGCACAGCACAGACCTCAGCAAGGGATTCAAGCAAACTCCTGTACCAGAGGAACTGTGATTATCCCCTCTGGGAAGCGCTAACTCACTTGCAAGGCCCTAATAATATTCCATTGACCTTTAGCTGTAGCTGTTATTCTCACAGTCATGGAAGCAAATCACTTAACACAGCTACGGGGTAAAGTCAGAAAAGATGTTGAACTGTATTTGCCGCTCTTTCTTGTTCTTGCTGTGGGGCATTTTTTCTCATGCATATGTTGTTTCCTTCCCCTCCCTCTTCTGCCCTTCCCCAGTCTCCGTCCTGTCCCTTCCCTGTCTCTTCCCCTCCTCCTCCCTCTCCTCCCAGCTGTTACAAATAGCACTGTCGAATCCTTCAGGCTTTGGCTGTCGAATCCATGCAATTATGAATGTCCCATTTCCTGTAGTAAACACATGGACGTAACCGCAGCCGCTGTGGAGCATCCTGACCTTCACTGGCCCCAAAAGCCCTGTGGTGGCCGTTTCCTGGGTCCTCTTGCTGCCCCCGAGATTGCCCCACCCCAGATGGCGAAGACTTTCTGCCCGGCGCTCCTGGCGCTGCGGGGCCTGCCCCATCCCTGGCACGGGGCACCGCTGTGCCGTGCACGCCGCCGCCGGAGCCCCCAGGCCTGCACGGCACAGGAGGCCCTGCCGAGGCGCCCGGGCCTCGCGGCGTGGCCGGGCTCCTGTGGTGCCGCTCGGCCTCGTCTCCGTGCTGGCCTCGGGCCGCGTGATGAAGTCCGTTCGCTCTTCTCCGTCTTGTTGCTGCCCCGGACTGGAGCTAACATTCTCTCTCATTGCCTCTCTTCCTGCTCTCCATCTGCATGTCCGCGCTGCTCTGTCTAGAACCGCCTCTGGCCTCCGGAGGGTGGGCGAGTTGTGTAAGTGAGCATGTTCTCATCCCATAGCAAACTCACCTTGTCTCCCTGCGCCCGTGCCGGTCCCGCTCCCCGCTCTCCTGCCGCCCCAGCTGGCTGAGAGCGGGCAGTGGCGCTTGCTCTGGCATGTGAGTGTCCCCTCCTGCCCTGGTGTGCCCCAGTAGCATGTCCGTGTCCCTGTGCTGTGATGTCGTGTGCTGCTGCTCGTAGGTGACAACTGAGGAAATTCCCTTGGGCTTCCAGGGGATTCGTACCGTGACCTGGACGAGGCCGTGTGCCCCCGTCGCGGCTGCGCGGGGGACATCCAGCAAGGGCTGTGCAGGGGCAGGGCCCCCTTGGCGCAGCTCAGCCCCATGGGGAGGGACCCCAGCCCCGGTAGGGCTGTACCGGCTGCTGCCCCGGGAGGCAACATCCCCCTCCTGAGCCCCAGCAGCTCCCCCCGTGCAACTGATGCCCAGGGCTCCCCTTCCCTGCCGGTTCGTGACTTCCCAGTCGTGGGGTGTCCCTAGGTCACCTTCTGGAGCAAAAGTCCCATGAGACAGAGGAGGCAGCATCTGACGCTCTTGCTTCCCTGGGATCCTGCAGCCGTCCCAGGCTGGGGTTCAGCTGGCCAGCGGGGAGGGGGCCTGGGCGGGACCAGCAGAGCAGAGCTGCCTTCCAGCAGGCACCCCCGCGCCGCAGCAGCTCCAGCCTGGTGACCCACAGCGGGTGACGTACGGCGTCCCCAGGGAAGTCACTGTTGGCACAAACTTAAACCATGGGTAAGTGTTTACCTGAGGCAGCTGTAGGGAAATCAGGGTACAGAAAACTGACCCTCTTCTCCCCAACTGGTTAATGACTGCCGCTGGAGGAGTCCTTGCTGGCAGAGCTCCTTGGCCGTGTCCCCAGCAGGTCTCTGTGTCCTTGCTGGCAGAGCTCCTTGGCCATGTCCCCAGCAGGTCTCAGTTGCTACCAGAGCTGCTGGAATCCCTTCGCAAGCCCGTGGCTGATGAGCTGTGTGCGGTCAGCAGGCCGGACCAGGCAGTGGGACCCTGGGGGAGGCCATTCCTGTCTGCACGAGGTCCCTCGGGCTGAGCGGCAGGATCCCTCTCCCTCACAGAAGGTGACCTGCAGGCCTGGGTGGGCACTGGAGGGTTTGAGCTGTGGCACGTGCCCCTGATCCGGGTGCCCACCGGGTGAATTTCCCCAGTGTGCATGGCCAGCTGTGTGGTCTTGGTTGTGCTTCTTCCATGTTTGTCTGTCTGTCCTGGTTTTTTTACCTGTAGTGTGTACGAAACTAGCTGCCTACATCTGTGTTGCTTCCACGTGTGAACGCAACCCCAGAGCCTATGCAGAGCTCTGGGCAGTCTCATGTTTGATTTTACTTGTCATTTTCTGCCAAGTGCTGAATTTCCGAGTCTGCATCCCCTTCCCGGTGCCCGGCTGGACAGGGCCAGTCCCGGGAGAGCAGAGCGGCGGCACTAGGAAACTCCTCTTGCCAGAGGCCCCGCACCACCGCTGGGCTGGCGGTGGCTGCCGTACCGCTTCCCAGACAGCCACGCGGATGCCTTCCCCAGGGATCAGCTCTGCTCCAGTCCCAGGCCGTAACACATGGCTGGATTAAGCAGAGGTGTGGGAGACTCGGAAGCCATCTGGCTGACTTCAGTCCTTCTGGTGGAGCAAAACATTGTAGAGCCCCTAGGTCTGGCCGGAGGTGGAGCGCTGCTCTGGCTAGAGCTGGGCGGAGAGATTCGTGCCTCAGGTTCTTGCCTCGTTGCGTGTGGTCAGCAGTGGGAGGGTCCTCATGTCATCGCATATGCCCATGTCTTCATGCATTCAGTCCTGTTGCTGGTGTCGCAGAGCATCTGAGTGTTCAGGGTTGCACCCAGGGGAGATCTGCCCGTGTTAGCACTGCGGACGCTTGGCTCAGCTTTGTGCTGCCTGGTGTAGGACAGGGCGAATTTAGCCTGCTCAGCCTGTCTTGTGCCCTCATGTCGTCAGGACGCTGCCCAGCAGCCCCATTGGCAGCACAGCTGGTCAGAAAGTGTTCAGGGATGATGGCTGGCTGCGCTGAATGGGAGCCGGCTCGTCCCCGTTCCGCTGAGCCAGCGTTTCAGACAATGGCAGTGCCTGCTCCCGTCCAGCACCATCTGACTGACCGTGATTGTCAGCTGATGTTTCCTCTCTGTTGCACAGCCCTGTTTGTGTCAAAGCTTTGGATATTGTTTCGCCCGCGCCCGGCATCCCTGCCCAACTCTGAGTGTGAGCTGCAGCCGCCCAGTCCGGCCCCGCGAGCCCTGAGCACAGCCCTGACGAGGGGCCCGCGGCAGCAGGCGGCTGTGGCTCAGCTCCAGCGGGGCGAGCGTGAATGCATCAGAGCCTGGGCTGGTGCTTTCCTGCGGGCTGCAGCCCCGTGCCCGGGCTCAGGGTGCTGCAGCGGCTGCGTGCCCCCCACGCTCCCCACTGCTCCCCACACCCGCCCGTGCTGCCTCTGCCCAGGGCCCGTCACGAGTGGCATTATTCCCATTTGCTGCCCAAAGAGCTTAGGGTTAAGGTTAGCTGCTGCCTTGGTCCGACAGGATCAGCGATGAACCTGGACAGGCAATCCATGCTGCCTTGCACAGGTGCCTGCTTAGCTGAGCACCTTTAACATTGTCTTAGCCCAGGTTTTTGCAGTTAATTCCCTGGAAGGAGGGGTGCTGTAAACCCCGGCTATTTGTAGGGTGCACAAGAAAGGAGGCTCAATTCTACAACAGATCTAAGGCACCATCAGTTCAGCTGCACGAGTGCTTCCTGCTGGCTGGAGGCATGGGGTTAGCGCTGTGTACACAATTAGCTGTCTTCTGGCCCTGTAAATTAACCTTCTGTGTCATCCCAGTTAAAACACTGATGGGCCAACGTCCCCTCTCATTAGCTGCACAAAGGGTCAGGCGTTCACTGCAGACTGTGGTCTTTTTCCCCTGCAACAAAATTTGTCACCTGTAATGTAAAACTTGAGACCTGCTTTCCGCCGCGCGTGGTGGAGCTCAGGCTCTGGGACTGGGGCGGCGCCGCCCTGCACGAGCCACGGCACCGGGGTGCCCAGCCCCGTGCCCAGCCCGGCACGGGCACCGGGCAGAAAGCAGAGCCTGTAACCCAGGCTCAGGTTTTAGTTGTTGGTGGGATTCACAAGGCGAGCTGGATCTGAAGGAAAGCAATGAAACGGCTCAACTGAACCCTCCATGTGTGGCCAGCCATGGTGCCGCTGCCCGGCCCAAGGCTCGGGACCATTCCAGGGCTCCAGCACAGCAAGAGGCAAGGCCAGGGTTTCTGAAGCAGCACACACTGCTCTCTTCCTGCCCGTAGCGCTCGCAGTAAGCACCGTGCAAGCCTCGTGTTCCCCCGCTCTCCCACGCACGCTCCAGCGCCAGGCACGCAGTGGTGTCCCAGGGCTTCACGTGGCCAGCGCGGTGCCCACCGCCGGGGAGGGCGGGAGAAGGGATGCTCCCTCTTCGCTCTCAGAGCTCAGTGCTGGAAATTGGAAATGGAAAAACAAACACAAACATGCCTCCCCCCAGCTCCTCTGAGACCAGCAAGGAACAAGACATAGGAAGAGTCCCGAGTTCTTATTTTCTGGGCACTTTTTGGACTAGGACTTAAGTTCTGAGCCTTTAGGTGCTACCAGGGGCCCATTAAGTGACAACTGGGCATCAAATGCCACAGCTCTGCCAGCAGCTTTCACCGTCCCGTCATCCTCTGTGCAGAGGCTGCTGAGCCCAGGGCAGTCTGCTCCAGGTCAGACGCCTGTGACTGTGAGCCAGGAGCTGAGGAGCAGACGGGACAGGCTGTTCTGACCCCAAAGACAGGTCCTGCTGAAGTTTGTAGGACAGTGCGGTGAGCTGGGAAGGTCAATTAGTCTTCTGAGGTCAGGGGAGAACACTCTAACAGGGAACAGCAAGAATGACTGCTGTTCTAGCTGCCAAAGTGTGATCAGAGAGAAGAGGGAACCGATGGGGGGGGGGGGGAAGGCAGTTTTGAAACAGGAAGGAACTGAGAAGCCACAAAAGGGACTATGCCTCCAGGGTTTTCACGGCTGGCTTTTTCCCAAATCCATCCTCTGTATTTTATTGGGATAATGTCTTATACACAGTTTGGGAGAGCAAAAAAATAAACAAACCCAGCAAAAGTGCAGTTTGCTCTCCTCTGACCATGACAGGCTGATACGGGACCTCTCCGTAAGAAAGGCACTGCGTTCGTAGGAGGACCTGGGGCAGCGGACGGTTCATAGGTGGATGTCGTCCTTTCAGCATCATGCCAGTTCAGGACTTGGTCTTCGGTTGCACCTCGCACTGCAACAAACCCCGAAGCCTCCAAGCAGCAGCTTCAGCCGTCCGTTATCCAGGCACCAGCCAGGGTTCCCCGTCTTGTCGTCCCCCGTCCCCGCCATGCGCGCACGCACTGCTTCCCACGTCAGCTCAAGGAAAAGTCAAAAGTCCTTGGCTCCTTTTCCACCAGTGGTGGGCCCTATTCCCATGGAGGAATTTATATAGAGCGAAGAAGAGAAAATCTGTTATTTGTTATGAAATGGTAAATGAATAGTAGCAGGAGCGACGGTTTCATCAGGGATACCATCCTGTCGCTTAGATCTTCAGCTTTGTCCCTCCATAATGAAGTAAAACAGTGACAATTGCCACAGCTTTCTGGAGTGGATTTTCATACTCTGCTTAAAGTGATTAGACAAGAATCCAGAAAATCATTCGTTAAACCTAGTCCAGCTTCCTCCAGGTCAGTCTGAGACGCTCCTCAGGCGAGAAGAGCTTCAGCCCCGCTGTTTGTCTCTTCAGGCATTTCCCAGAAGCGCAGCCAGAGCTGACTGCTGTGCTTTGAGGGCAGCCAGAGCTGGAAGGGACGGGTCTGCCCCTGTTGCTTTAGTCGGGTCCACATCATCTTCCAACCTGACACACGTGCCCTGTTTTCCATCCGTGTCTGCTTGCCTTTGGCTTCCGCAGATTTGTTCATTTTCCTGCCCCCGCTGGGCTGCGCAGGATGTCTCATAGTTGGTGTTTTCTGTGCGTGGTGGTGTTCCCTGACCACGGGCAAGTCCCTTCCTAACCGTCCTCCATGGTGTGCCAGGCCAGCTGAGCCGGCTGTGCAGGTCAGACCGGGGTTCGGGATCTGCTGTGGTGGGTCGTGGCTCTCCTGACAGCTGGCCATAACACAGGTACAGCTTCCAGCGCCCACCCCAGCCAGAAAGCTGGCCTGGCACTGCCCGTGCAGCGTGGCCGTAGCAGCTCAGCCTAGCAGCAGTTCAGGAGTTACTGCCCTGCGCTGTGGCGTGTAGGAAGTCACGGCTTAAGTGACTTTATATGTTACTTGTTTTTCAAAAGTAATTGTCTACAGCTGTACCGTAAAGCATTCTCCCACTTGTAGCTCCTGTGCTCATGGCCACATCACTGCACTACTGTCCTGCAGTCCTAAGTGTCATCTACAGACTTTGCTGGTCCTGCATGATCCGGCATTAGGGTTTATTAAAAACATGCATTGGTAAGTGAGGGTCTCTTGCTGAACATCCAAATAGCAGCATAGAGCTGGCCTGATTCACGCGGTTGGTTGCTACGTGTTCACTGCTTGCTGCTTAAGCTGTAGGAATCAGCTTTCCCATCTCTTTGGCATCCCCAGTGTCAAGGAAGATGCTGAGTCTGTGCTAGTTCTAGGACTTCTTCCCTTGTCTGCTCTTGAAATAAGCAGAATGACGTCAGATCCCAAGCAGACTGAGGAAATCTAGAAGAACTTCACTTCTTAGATGTAGAAATGAAAATCTCTCCCCTCCTTTTTCTGCAAAAATAAGAGGTTTGCACTGTAGCACGGTGTGACATGGATGCTGGAGACACTGGCTCCAGCCAGTCCCCAGTGCAGAGGTGTGCCAGTGCCTTCAGGCAGGGAGCTTTGTCCTCTGTAGGCGGTTTCGCTGTATCTTCCACTTCTTCAGCGTTGGCAGGTCTGCGCTCAGCTGGGGTCCGAAGTCTTGGTGTGCTGCCCGCATGGTGGCTGAGCACCTCCAGCGATGCGCGAGGGATGCTTTGGGTGCCTTTGCCTTCCCCTTGCCAGACAGAAAATTACCAGTGGCTTGTTTGCGGTTTGTTGTCTTACCAGTGGTTACTTGAGCTGAACGCAGCGTGCTCTCGCCCCAAAGATGCTTGGCTCGAGGGAGCTGTGTTTGTCCCGCACTCGACGCTCCTCGGGAAGGCCGCTGCTGGCCAGGCAAGCTTGTGCTCTCCTGCCAGCAGCCCCTGTCTCAGGAGCAAAGTCAGCAGCCCTTGTTCCAGACTGCGGTTCAGGAGCTGGGCGTTGGAGGCGTAGGAGAGGGATTAGTAATATTGAGGAATTCTTTCAGAGGAAGAAGTAATACTTTGGTCTGGACGCGTTTTGCAGAGAAAAAATACCAGCAATGACGAGCAGAAGTAGAGGTTTTCATTGTGAAAAAGGGTTAATAGCAGGCAGTCAGGTATTTTGTAGTAAGGTCCCATTTCATTAAATAGATTTATTAATTGTATGAAGACCACCGTGATTAATGAGAATTCATGATTTGCAGAAAACATGAAGTTTCGAGGGACGTTGAACTTGGAGAGGACAGTGAAGAGCTAGAGGGAAACTGGCCAAGCTAAATGAGCGACCTGCGTGATAGCAGAGAACGTTCAGTGTTAATAAATGTAAAGAGATGGGCAGCTGAGGGCAAAAGCTAAATTCTGCGGGCCAAAGAGCAGAGTCCCCATCAATTGTGGCCATCCGACGCTGGCAATGTTCCCGATGCCTCCAGTGCTCTCTGCAGCATAGGCAGTGAGGAGTGAAAGCTGATACTGAAGCGGTGGGGGCTGGCAGGGAACGTCAGGCACTGGTGGTGCTGCAGGAATGCGTTGCTGTTTGCTTGCTGCACGGGCACCGGCGAAGGTTGAGGACTCTGGCTGCAAGGTCTGGAGGAAGGTCCATAGGAAGGTCTATCAGTTCAAGCACTCTGCGTAAAGCTCTGCCACTGGGCAGCTCCAGCAAAAAGGAATGGCCCATGGTAATGGGCGTACACAAGTCCTTGCTTTCTCACCAGGGCGTTTGCTGTTGGCTGATTGCAGGTCTGTGCTGGTCCCCCGCCGTCGGAATTCACAAAATGGTTGAGGTGGGAAGGGACCTTTGGAGATCATCCCGTCCTCCCCCCTGCTCAAGCAGGGCCACCTGGACCAGCATGCCGAGGACATTGTCCAGTCAGGTTTTCAGTATCTCTGAGGATGGGGTCTCCGCCACCTCTCTGGGCAACCTGTGCCGGTGCTCGGTCACCCTCACAGCGAACGAGGGATTGCGTTATGTTCAGACGGAAATTCCCGTGTTTCAGTCAGTGCCTGTTGCCTCGCATCCTGTCATGGGCACCACTGAGAAGAGTCCGGCTCCATCTTCTTTACTCCCCCATCAGGTATTTATACACGCTGATGAGGTGCCCTTGAACCTTCTCTTCTCCAGGCTGAACAGCCCCAGCTCTCTCAGTCTCTGCCCCTGTGTCAGATGCTGCAATACCTTAATCATCTGTGTGACCTTCACTGGCCTCTCTCCAGTAAGTCCCTGTTTTTCTTGTACTGGGGAGCCCAGTATGGGACACTATTCCAGGTGCGCTCCATCAGTGCTGGGCAGAGAGGAAGGATCACCTTCCTCGACCTGCTGGCCACGCTGTCCCCAATGCAGCCCAGGACACCGACAGCCTTTCTTACTGCAGGGGCACGTTGGAGGCTCCTGTTCGACGTGGTGTCTGTCAGCACCCCCAGGGCCGCCTCTGCAGAGCTGCTTTCCAGCTGGTCAGCCCCCAGCATGTACTGGTGGGTGGGGTTGTTCCCACCTTCTCAGGTGCAGGACTTGGCATTTCCCTTTGTTGAACTTAACGAGATGGCTCCGGGCCTATTCCTCCAGTCGGGGACGCTCTGCGGCGCAGCACACCCATTGGTGTGTCAGCCGCGCCTCCATTTTGTGCCATCTGCACACTTGCCGAGGAGACCCTCTGCCCCATCGTCCTGGTAGTTAATGAAGACATTAAGAGGCATTGGCCCCGATAGCAGCCCCGGGGGGCTGCGTACACCACAAGTCACTCGCCTCCAGCTGGACTTCGTGCCGCTGCCACAGCCCTTGGAGCCCGGCAGTTCAGCCAGTTCCCAGTCAACCTCACCTTCCACTTGTCCTGCGCGTCCTTCGCCAGTTTGTCAGTGAGGGTATGACGGGAGACGCTTTTGAAAGCCTTGCTAAGTCAAGCTAAACAAAATCCATTGCTCACCCCTTACCCACCAACCTACTCATTTGGTCGTAGAAGGCTGCCAGCTTGGTCAGGAGATTTCCCCTTCCTAAAGCCGTGCTGTCTCCTCCCAGTCACTTTCTTGTCCTCAGTATGTTTGGAAATGGTTTCCAGGACGATTTGCTCCATTATCTTCCTGGGGACTGATGGAGGCTGGCCAGCCTGCCGTTCCCGGGGTCCTCCTCCTTGGAGACAGGAGTTCCTGGGGTGGTAGGGCGACTGCTTTGCTGAGCACCCGGACAGTGGCTGCAAACCAAGACAGGCGTCAAGACTGGGCTGCCACTTGCCAACTATTAGGCTCAGACTAAGCGTGTTGGTTGCCACAGCAACTCAAGAGGAAGGAGAAGAAGAGGGATTGCCTTCCGGATGCTGAGCTTCCTCCTCGTTGATGGCCGAGGTGCAGCTGCTTTGCTGCAGGGCCAGTGCGAGGTGAAGCCCCTGCAGATACCCCCGTTAGCCTCTTCTGCCCGAGTGCCTTGCGCACCGCAGGGTGTCTGGAAGCCTTTCCAGCCTGGTGCCCTACGAGCTGTTTTCCCAAACAGCAAGTTAACAGGTTATCCACTTGATCTCTTTTGGCCCTCTTACTGGCCACCTTCCTGAAGGGAGCAGGCCTGCAGTCTGGTCCAGAGGAGCCATCCTTCTCAGAAAAGGGGTGTAGAGGTGGCCTACTTCTGAGTTCTCCCCAAAATGCGTACCTCGCCAATGGAAATGTCATTGGGGCAGAATCTGGAGATTTGAAAAGTTTACCCAGGCTTCCTGGGCAGGTGGCCCGCTAGGCTGAACTGCTGCACCACCGTCGCAGCGGAGCTGTTTCACGCGTGGAGGTACAAGTTGATTATACTGTGCTTGTGCAGTACATAGGTTGCTTTGGGAAAACATCAGCTTTACTGCTCATGCACAATGCGGTTGCTGTGCCCCTTCATAAAGTCTCTGACCCCTGTGAAAGCTCTTTCGGGAAACATTAGGCCAGTTGCACATGTTCAACACTGCTGAGCTGTCTCTGCATTGTAAGTCCGACATGAGCCAAGAACAGGAGAGCTGTGCCTGAGCTGTGCCAAGAGCTACGCCTGAGGAAACCGATCTTTGCAGGCCATAGGACCAAGCTGCCCAATTGTAGGATTTCATGCATAAGCGCTGCCCATAGGTTCTGCATTTATTTCTGCTCAGGAGACTCCATACAGAAGTGTAGCAGCCCTTAGCGTTATAAAATGTAACAGTTCTCTCCTGGTTTGCTTGTTCTTGTGTTCATCTGAAGAGGAACTCTTCCAGTGCTTCGCCAGTATCATCAGGCCCTCCAGATGCTGGTGGAGTTGCTGCCTTGCCTTCAGGAGAGGCAGTACATTGGGTACGATTAACCCACTCGTTTGTACCAGGTTTGCGGGTGTTCCTTCTCAGCATCCCTTTGCTTGCTTGCTCTGAAAGAGAAGAATTCAGGAGTGCCGGGTTTATCTTCCCTAATGAAAGTGCTGGCTGCACTAGTAGAGCCCTGAGAAAAACGACAGCAGGAAATGAGATCGCCTGCAGTAAAAAACCTTGTTCCCAGTAGTTCTTCAGATAAGCCTCACGCGCTGTTGGGCGCCCTTTTCCCTGTGGGCTTTCTGTATGGGGACGAGCTTAGCCTCGCTTCGGATTCTTTTGCTGAGAGTCAGGAACAAACTTCTTGCTGAAATTCAGTAGTTGAGGAGGAGCAGCGGGTCGGCAAACGGTCCCTGAGAACAGCTCATCAGTCTCCCAGCAATGCAGCCCTGTCTGCCGCTGGTGCCGCGCATGCTGGTGGAGCGGGGTGGCTGCAGTGCTGCCTCTCGTCCTGAGCGCTCGCTGCCTGGGCAGAGCATCCAGCTCCGGGGAGAGAGGGGCTTTCTGGCTCCCTCGTGAGGAGGCTGGGCTTGGCCCTCTGGTAATGGGGCTTCCTCAAGGTCCTGTGAAGAAGCCTATTTCCTTCCAGCTTTTGAAAGAGGCCCGTACCCCTTCACCAGCCGTCCACCAAAAGGAAACTCATCTGAAGAGAGCCTGCCAGCACGAGCGGGGGCGCAGGCAGGGGATGGGACGTGCCTCTTTCCCCTGGGCACCGTCCTCACTCGCAGAGCGGCGTGCGAGAGCGTCCAGCTCCTGCCAGTGAGTTCGCGTCCTGTTTGGCGGTTGTGTTATTTCCATGGGGACACGTGGCACAAGTGCTTCTGTGGTTTGTTTTGGGGCTATCCAGAGAGGCTTCCTTTCCTTTCTGTACTCCTCCCCTGTGGCCTCCCTTTTCAGGGACAGTTCTCATGAGACGATTCTGGAAGACAAAGTCCTTTTGCAGTGGGAACTGTAGAGGTGTCATGTCGTCTGGGCATGCGCCATTCTAGGCAGGAAGCCTCACAGTGTCCGTCTGCATTTCAAGCAAAGAGAGGGAGGGTTAGCCTCCAACCCTGGCCCTAAAGTCCTTCATGCAGTCCTAGTGAAAAGCAATGGAGATGCTTTTGAAGGCCAGTATGAAAACACCTGGAAGCCAAGAGCAGCAACGCAAAAGACTTGCGGAGCAAAAGCAAAGCATTTCTCTTTGGAGTGATTAGAAGTGAGTTGCTGAATGTGTCCTCGCCTTTGTTACTCTCGAAGAAATTTGGACTGCGATACGGAGTTCAAAGGAAGAATCCTCATCCATTAGTGATTCATTCAAGAAATCTGCTTTTTAATACCTTCAGTAAAAGAAGTAGTCCCAGAAGGCTTAATTAGCTATCCTACAAATGCATAATCCTTCTTTCTTTGGTTAGAACTTCCTTTTTCATCAAGCTGGTGTTTCTTTGCTTGTGGGACTGCTTCCCGTGAGACCTGTTCTCCCTCTTTGCGGATTCCGGTGGGTTCCACGCATGTGCTGTGGTGCACGAATCAGGCCTTGTCTTCTGCATCTCAAACGACTAGTTTTTCTGGCTACGCTGAAGAAGCAATCCAGGCAACCGATCTAGTGCTACTGCTGGTGCTGACGGACTGCCACCGCTGAGCTCTGCAGGACAGGGTTGAGAGCTGCTGGAACCTGGTTTTCATGTGTTCAGAGAAGACAGGCTTGAAGGCAGCCGTGTGACGGTGATTAGAGCTGCCACGTCCTAACTCAGAGAGAAAGATGTGGCCACCAGCAATCCCACCACCTCTGGGCTGCTGGTCTTCCAACGCCCAGCTGGAGCACCACCAGAAGTGGAAAGTGAAGCATTTCTTTTTCCTTCTTAAGCTCCCCGGTTACATTGACTTGATGTTGCCTAAAGCAGAAGCGGACAACACCATAGTGCTCATGAAACCTGGCAAAGCTGAAGTCCTCGATAGCAGCATCCTAAAACTAGCAGGGCTTGGCCTCAGCCTGGCTGCAGCTGGCTGGTGCACGTCTCTGTCAGTGTGTATTCCTCTGGCAAAATGCATGATATGCCAACACGAACCTGCAATGAAGAAGAGCAGTGATCCAGGAAAAAACCCTCTAAGCAGGTGTTGTCGCTGTGCATAATGTACGAGTCCTTGGAAGGGATACTGTGCTGAGGTGCCACTTCTGAATGATCACATCCAGAAAAGCTTACCTGGCTTCGGAGCAGAGCGAAGTGCCTGTGACCAAAGAACTGGACTGATGGCCCGTAATGAAGTCATCTTCCAGAGCTGGACAGGACATCAGAGACTGGTGGGCTGTCTGCAGACAACGCGTGGTTGGCAGAACGGCGCTGCTGAAGGCGTTGAGAGCCAACAGTATATTGCCAGCAGTGCATTGCACCGACCAAGCCAGTGCTCTGCAGAGGGGAACAGACCTACAGATGACATCTGCTGACCAGCCGTGCCCAGAAAGGTCTGCCGTGGCACCACTATCTCGTCGTTGCAAGGACATGCCAGCCGTGAAAGCTTGGGCACACAGCTGATTTCTCATGTGTGGCTCCAGCCATCCCATTCCCGGGAGGAGGAATAGCCAACTTCCCAGGCCCTGTAAGCCACCAAACAAAAAAGAAACTGTGCCGAGAGCCAGGGAGGCCTTGCAGCGCAGCCTGCCACGAGATGTGGGTCTCAGCACTGCTGGCAAGGCCCGTGCTGCCAGCCAGCCATCGGGAATCCACCCCTTCGGCGAGGAGTGCGCTTGCACAGGGCTGCCGCAGGTCTCGGTACCCTCCACCTTAAATCTATCTTCTCCTTTACCAGACTCTGACAGCAATTTCGCCCTCTGTCCCCCCTTGGGCAGGTTAAACAAGCCTTCGGCGCACCAGCTGCTGGGTCTGCAGCCATTCCTGTTCGCATTTACCTTTCTTGAACATGAGTGACCAGAACTGTGCTCAGAATTTCAGATGAGAGCGTAGCGGTGTCTCCTGTGGTGACATGCAGGCATCCTTATGTCTGTGAGAAATACACGCCTTAGATCTTGCGGTGTTTCTTTTGCCTTTCCATGGCCGTGCTACGTTGGTGCCTCCCAGTCACCCCCTCCGGGCTCTGTCAGTAGACCCAGAACTTTCTCTTCTCCTTCATCACTTCCAGTAGAGAGCAGAGATCCTGTGCCAGCCCTCTGAGCAGGGCGCCGGGTTTTGTACTGTCACTTTTCGTTCTGTTTCTTGTACCGCAGCCCTCAAGGTCGTTTGGCTCTTTCTCTTCTGTATTGACGGAGCTTCCCCAAATGTGATTCATCGTCATGCTTCTTTATAACTCTCTTGCTTTCTGTGCCAAGGTGGCAGGAAAATAAGAAGAGGAGGAAGTGTGCCTAAGCCCACAGACCTTCATATTCGTGTTCAGCTAATCTTCTCAGAGCCATCCCTGCAAAAACAGGTTTCCAGAGTGTCCGTCTGTTCCAGGAGGGACCTGGGATGGGAGGGCAGAGCTTGGCGGGAGGCAGGGAAGCAGAAGCACTGGGCTGCACGCAGGGCACATGCAGGCAGCCCGCGGGACTGCTGGTTTGTTAACCAGCGTCACATCCAGGCACCAGGGAGCTGCAGTTCTGTTGCATTTTATCGGTTAGTTTGGAGGACAAGCAGACTGACATTGCTTGACCCAAATGAGTCGTCATGGACTGTTTAGCGAAGAGGTAACCAACCCAGCCCCGGCAGCGCTGTGCCTCTTGACCCAGGGCTGCACAGCCCCGAAGCAGCGGACCCTTCCTCCCCACTCGCGCTCGGTCGGGGCTGCAGCACTTCTGCTGCGGGAGCATCCAGGCCCCTGAGCTGCCGCAGGACACGGGCCTCTCTTGAGAGCCCTCCTCAGAGCTGAGGCCACGCCAGACTCAATCCAAGGCTGCCACAGAGCAGTGACCAGAGCCCTGGGGTGGGTTCAGGGTGCTGTGTTCGCTTTCATTGCCAGGACAGAGAGGCCGTGCGGGAGCCCCAGGTCCCTCCTGCTCAGAGCCCCGTCCCCAGCCGCAGTCAGCAGTGGGTGCTTATGGAAGGAGACCCCACGGCAGGGCGTGAACAGAGACAGGCCCAGCAGCGTGCCTTCCCGAGGCCTCCCAGGCAGAGGCACTCCCTCAGCTCATTGCCCTCGAAGGCCTCATCCTCCGTGATCTTGCCCTGTCAGGTTTTAGATCCATTTCTTTTTGCATACCCAGAGTAACTTGTTACGGCAGGGGAGGCAGTAAAGGCAAGAGGCGCGGGCAGAAGGAAGGCATGCTTGCAGCCTGGCTTGTCCCCCATCAGAGGCTCTTGCAGTGGCGAGCGGGTAGAGCTGAGTGCTGCAGGAGGGGCTGCCCCCTGCCCAGCTCCACGGCCTGTGCCCACCACGACGCAGGGTGCAGGCAGGGAGGGGACATGGCACGGTGCAAGGGGAAGACCAGTCCAGACGCCCCTGGGCTGCCTCAGCCCACACTAACGAGCTGACCGCCGTCAGGTGACGATCAGACCCTGCTGCCTCCATCCTTGGGGTGGCATGACGGTCCTCCCGTCCCCACACCGCTCTCTGGGGAGGTGCCCGAAGGTTTCCTCTTGTCCCGGGAAGGGGCTCTGCCCCGACTGGCCGGTGTGTTCGGGAGCGCTGGTTTGCTCCGAGCCCGTGGCGGGACCCAAGAGCATGCCGACGGTAGTGTGGTCAGCCAGGGGAGACGGGGGGGCCCCGGTGGGAGTGGGGCCGGTGGGCTTTGGTGCAGCTCTGCCGCAGCTTCTCGATGACTAGCCGAGGCAGGGCGAGGTGCAGGGTCTTCAGCTGCAGCAAGTCTTTGTGTGCACCCAGCGGGCTGCAGGGCCACGTTCCTCCCTGGTAGGTCTCGATGGGCTTCAGAGCCGTGGCAGCTAGTGCAGGTTTGGCCAGGAACTGGAGATACTGGAGATACTTGCTCGAACCTCTTCTACCTCCTCTGGAAGAGCCCTGGCAGGGCTTGCAAGAAAGTCTTGGCTGATGTGCTCCGAGCCATGTCCCCCGAGCGCTTCAGAGCCCCCTCCCGTCTCAGGCTGGCCCAGCCCTCCAGCGGCCCCCGTGTATATTGTGTGTGTGCTCCTGTGTCTGGGGACCTCCGCCTCACCCCTGCCCTCTGCTCTCTCTCCTCTCTCTCTCGCTGTACCGTTCTTTCTGCAGACTTTTCAGTAGTTTAGGAGAACTCAGCACCATTTCCCAGCGGAGCTCCGGGACCACCTACACAGTCCGACCTGGCAGTCGCTACCCTGTAACCCGACGTACCCCCAGCCCCGTGAAGCCGGCTCTGGATCGGACAGAGCCCCTCAGCACCGTCCGGCCCTACGGTCTGACCCCTCCCACCATCCTCAAATCTTCCAGCCTCTCCATCCCACATGAGCCCAAGGAGGTGCGCTTTGTGGTGAGGAGCGTGAGCGCCCGGAGCCGCTCCCCGTCCCCGTCCCCCTCTCCAGGGCCACCCCTGCACACCCTCCACCCGCCTCGGCCCTTCATGCAGAAACCCCTCCACCTGTGGAACAAGTACGACGTCGGGGACTGGCTGGAAAGCATCAATTTGGTGGAGCACCGAGACAAGTTTGAGGACCATGAAATAGAGGGCACGCACCTGCCCGCCCTCACCAAGGAGGACTTTGTGGAGTTGGGGGTGACCCGGGTCGGGCACCGGATGAACATTGAGCGGGCACTCAAGCAGCTGGTAGACAGCTGACCATCCCAGGCAGCGCTGGCCTCTTCCAGAGCCACCACGGGGGGGGGGGGGGGAGGGGCGTTTCTACTAGACTAATAAAACCCACTTTGATTCTCTTTCTATTCTGAGCACTGCACTGAAGGGCGCGGAGCCAAGGGGCTCCCGCCCGCTCCCCCACCGCCCCGGCGTGCCACGCACACACAGACCCCCGCTCGGCCCCGCCAGCCCCGCGACGCCTTCGGGACAAGGAATGTTGCATGAAATACATCCTCGTTTCTGTTCCTCCCAGAGAGTCTGGCCTGTATATCGCTTGATGTGCTGTTCCCCAGGGGCGTCGCTGGTGGCCGGAGGGGCCGAGGCACCACGTGCTGCCGAGCCCGGGCTCCCCGTGGTCAAAGGGCAACACCTGGTTGGGGTGGGGAGCGGGACAGGGCCAGCGGTGCAGTGAGGAGCCGAGCCCTGGCTAGGGAGAGGGCTTCTGCTGTAGGCCAAGTGCTGGCCACGTTGCCCAGGTGTGACAGGCAGGGAGACGCCAGTTGGAGCGCGGCAGAGGTGAGCGGGCTGGGCGCGTGCCGCCAGGCCGCAGCTCGGGCAGGTTGGAGCGGCTCGTGGCATGGAGACCCCGAGCTGCTCCGAGCCGGCAGGTGTGGTGGGAGCGCGGCAGGGCAGGGGCTGCTGCAGGAGGCAGGCAGGGCCGGCACCGGTGCCGGCACTCAGCCCGCGTTGGGAAGAGCAGGCAGGAGGCACCACGGCCACGGCGGTGGCCCCGGCCCCGTGCAGGCTCTCCCTGCCAGGGTCGGAGGTGGCCGACCGAGCCGGGTCGTCCTGCTGGTGCTCGGAGGGAAAGGTCTCCAGCACGCAGAGGTCTCTGTGGAAGGGCAGTCCCAGCGCGGTGGCCAGGTGGACGCCTGCGGTGACGCCCAGACCTGCTCCCTCCCGCGCAGAGCTGACCCAGGGAGCAGCCAGCCTTGCCGTGCAAGCCAGAAGAGCGATTCCCGCGAGAGAGACTAGCCCTGGACTCTGTGCTGCTGCTCTGCCTGTCGCCCTCGGTTGCCCTGGTGAGAGAGGGACTGAAACCGCATGGATAGAAGCATGTTTGGGGATGGCGGAGGGAGGCTGGTGGGGAATCCAGCAGAAAATGCTTTGCCAACATTCAATGGGGGTGGGGGGAGGGAGGGGGATGTTTTATTTCCTCTTGGTTTGGGGTCTTGTTTCCAAGGGGGACACGTTGATGGATAATATATAATCTCTGTGCATTTATATAGAGAGCAGCTGATGACCTACAAGAGATGATATTGAACTACAGGATTCCCACTCCGTCCTAGTCATCCTTATTTTGCATCTTTTTAATCAGCTATATATTTGAAAAGAGAGAACAAATATCTATATATCTATATCTATAGTTATAGCCACCTGATTTTGTTATAATTTTACTAAATCTATATATCTCTAGACTTGTTGAGATGCTGGCGAGGCGGTGCCTGCACCCCTCCCCTGGGACGCCCATGGCTCATGGGAGTTTTTAGCGACTGACTGAATGAATGTTAAAGTCTTTTTAAAAAAAAAAACACAACCCAACAGCTCCTTTCAGACACTCTGGATTTTAAAGATTTAGAAACACAAAACAAAACTTGGTTTTTGGGACACACCGAGTCTTCCACCCCCGCCAGGCAGAGAGGCACGGAGCTGGCGCTTCCACCACCCCGCAGAACCCGGCGCCTCTGGCAGGCGCGGGCCCCACGGCATCAGGTCCTCCTCCCGCCTCCGCTCCCGGGGAGCAATCGCCACCATCACGCCCAGCACTCGCACCACGCTGTCGCCGGCACAGCCCTGCACGGGCCGCGAGAGTCCCAGTGGGGCTGCTCCTCTGGAGCGGCCATTGGGAGCGGGAGGAGGCCGGTGTGCTGGTCCAGTGGCCGGGCTGGCTCCCGCTGCGCCACTGGGGAGCCCGGGGGCTGGCGGTGCTGTGGTGGCATGGTCACGGAGGCACTGGGGCAGCAGGGCTTGGCGGGAGTTGCTCCCTCGCCCAGCAGCTTTGGGGGAGCCGGAGTGACCCAGGCCAGCCCCAGCACTGGAGGAGATGGCGTCGCCGTCCCCCAGCGCGGTGCCCGGTGCCCCGCGCACCCCATCCTCACCGCACCGTCCCCCGGCCTCGCCCTTCCCTGGCTCAGGGGTGGCCAGGGCTCGGCCAGCTCGGGAGGGGATGGCTTGGTGACCGGTGTTCCCAAAAAGCTGAGTCCCCCACGAAGGCATTAACTCTTCTGGTGCTAGAGGGAAGGACAAGGAGGTTCCTTCTGACCCTCACACTTCTCCGAACCTTTACAACCTTCAGCCAGGGAAAAAGCCCAGGCCCGGGGCAGGGGCGGCAGCACCTCCTGCACACCAGGCCCTCCCCGGGACGGATCCTGCCCTGTGCCGGTGCACCAGGCCATCCTTGGGACGGATCCTGTCCTGTGCCGGCGCACCAGGCCGTCCCCAGGATGGATCCTGACGCGCTGTGGTGCCATCTCCTTTTCCTTGAGCTCTTGCTGGGTGCGTGCCCAAGCGGCTCCATCCAGAGCTCTCTGGAAACTGCCGGGCCCTGGGGGTTCACAGCCTCTCCCCCTCCCCGGGTGCTGTCCCGCTGTTCCCAGCCAGGGCAGGCACCCGTGGACGGCATGAGGGGCCTCAAGCTGGACCTGCAAGCAAACAGCCGGCGCTCTGTGCCCCAGGGTACCCTGGGCCTCACGCCCCATAACCTGGTGAGCCAAGAGGCATCCGAATCACGATAGCAGCCATTGTGTCTGCCTGAACCCTCCGCCTGCTTTACCAGGCATGCCATCGCACCCCGTCAGGTGTCCCCCAGCCCCGTCTGTGCCAATGCTCCCACTGTCTTGTGTGACCTGGAGCGGGACACCGCAGACCGGGTCCTGCCCCTTCCGCCTCCCTGCCCCACGGTCACAGCCTGGCCATCGCCCCTCTGCCGCTGCGCACCCCACCCCTCTCCATTCGCCCCGCTGGGCCCCCTGCCACGCACCCTCCCGCGTCCCTGGCACCTTCACCCATCCTGTGCACCTCCCGCCTTCACCCGCCCTGCATACCTCCCGCCTTCACCCCTCGAATCCGCCCTGCTGGCCCCTGCACGCCTCGCCCGCAGCCAGCAGCATGTGCAGCCGCACGCACCCAGCTATCGCCCTGCGCCCCAGCTCAGCAGCCCTCCATCCCCCGCACCCTCCATTGCCCAGGCTCCAGCTCCTTCGCCCGCGCTGGCATTACTTGGCACCCTCCAATCGCCAGGGCTTGCTGGCACACACCTGCACAGGCGGGGATGGTCCCGCACCAGAGACATCCTGTGCCACCGGTGCGGTTGCGCCTCACCTGCCAGCACAGCCGCTGCCACCGCCGCTCTCGCATCCCCTGGCCCCGCACTCGCTCCCTCCCCTGCCATCCAGAGCTCCCAGCTCCGGCCATGCCCTCGCCTCGTCCCTCCGCCACCTCCCGCACGCTTTGCAGTACCTGAACCCACAGCGCTCACAGACGCCCAGCCATGAACCAAACTCGCCACTGGTCCCCTGGGACCGGAGGCCGGCTCTCCAGGCTGATGCTGCTTCTCCAGCTCCGTGCCTGGGGAAGCAGCATCAGCACGTCCCGGGATGCCAGTGAGCACCCAGCTCCTCTGCATCCCTGTGGAGATGCCGCATACCCGGCCTGCCACCACGCAGCCCCCCAGGGAGGCCCCACCGCGCACACAGGCCTGGGCACGTCCCCGGGTCAGTGTCGCGCAGCCTCTTTCCCAAACTGTAGAGCGTCAGGATTTCCTAGGAATTCGTTTGGCTGTTTGTTCCTCGTACTGATTTTAGGAGGCTGCTCTGGAGCCTCCGACTGATGCGCAAATGCTCATTTGCCACGGGGGACCTGGGCCTGTTGGCTGGCTGGCTTTGGCCCCTGCTGCCGCATGCTTGCAGAGCCCCCGGCCGTCCCCGCTCAGGCTTCATCCCCTGGGTCCCCTGGGGCCGGCTCCTGCTGCGGGGGCACGGTGCGCATGAGTGGCCCCGCAGAGCAGCATCCGCCAGAGCACGCTGGGTGTCCGCACGCCGCAGCTCAGCCAAGCTTCTGCACCGCTGCTGGCTCATCCCCGGCTGCGTGGCCCCCGCCCCGCTTTGTGCTGCCAGCACCCCACAGCCCCTCCGCATGCCCCAGCCCTGCCCAGCGCTGCCCACCCCTGCCTGCCAGCCCTGCCCGCCCGGCCAGCCCGTCCCACAGCCGCCCCTTTCACCTCTTCCCCTGCTGTGCCTCATTCCCATCGTGCTTCTGGCTCCTTCCCCGCCTCACCCACAGGTATCGGAGACCCCGGCAGCCCTTGGAGACCCCATGGCCCTCGGAGACCCTGGCGGCCCTTGGAGCCGCCATGGCCCCTCGGCGCGACCTTCCCTCCAGCCCCGCGTGAGCCCCCCAGGGCAGCCAGCGGGCGCTGCTGGTGGAAGTGTGACGGTGTGTTAGCCTGAGTGCAGGCTGCCCGGCGGGTTCACGCCGGGCGAACCCGGGGTCTCTGCCCCTTCTGCAGCTGTTTCTGGGGCAACCGAGAGAGACCCGCCTGCACCCGCCTCTTGTCGCAAGAGGCCAGAAGTCTGCAGAGCGCAACTTTTCTGCAGAAAGTTTGGTCTGGGACCAGGAAAGCTGGACGCCTTCTTGCCATTTCTGAGGAGCCCTCCTCCTCCTCCCCCCGCAATTCCCCCCACTGTCCCCAATCCTCTTGCGAGGGCTGGAAATGGTGGATGCACCGCTCTGCCCTGGCGGAGCCGGCGGCCATGCCGCCCTGCCGTGCATCCCAGCTTCCACCACAAAGCAGCTGCAGCCGTACCTGTGTTGGCAAACACTGCGTGATCCCTCCTGCAGGACGGCGGCCGCGGCCGTCGCTCCCCGGGACACCACGGCTCGTCCCAGTCAGGCGTAACACGAAAGAAGGCGACTTCCAACCACGCTGCCGCGCCATCGTCCCCATCCCAGGGGCTGCCCGGGTCTGCCGCAAACCTGCTCCCCTGCCCCAGCAGCGACACCTTCATCCTCCTCATCGCCCTCCCCGCCAGAGCTGCGCCCTCCCTGTCGCCCCGCACCCGCCACAGACACGCGCACGTGGCAGAGCCCAACAAGCACGGGCTCGGGGCTTTGGAGACGGCACCATCCCTGGGCAGCACCAGGGCCACCAGGCGAATGTGCTTCGCTTCAGGGCAGCGCCTGGGGGGCCGCGGGTGCAGGCTGGTGCCGAGGCCCCTTCAACTGACCTGCTCGTTCCTCCCCAGCTGCAGACAGCCCCTTCCCACCCGGTGCCCACTGCGCCCCCCGAGCCCGCCCGGCTGGGGCGGCAGCGAGGGCGCTGGGTGGCCACATCCCACGCACCCCGCCGGCTGCGCAGCCAGTGCTTCGTGGTCCCCCCGGCTCCCGGGGCGGCCACGTCCCCCATGCCCCCAGCACCCGCAGCGCCCGACCAGGGTCAGGTTGCTCACCCTGGCGGCGCGGTGCCCGGCGCTGCCGTCACCAGGGCAGCCGGGTCGCCCAGTGGCCGAGGGCCAAGGTCTTGTCCCGTGGCCATCCCCAGCCCCCCAGCAGAACCGTAACCCTCCGCTAACACAGCTGCTGCTACTTTACTTTTATTTTCTCAGCTGAAGCAAAGAGGATTTTCCCCAGGTGTAGATAGCACTTTCCTGACTCTCTATCTATTCTGGCTGCATTGGCATCTCTGCTCCAAACATCTCCAGACCCAGTGAGACATTTCATTTTGAAAAGCCATCCAGGAGAAGGCAGAGCGGTAGCGGGCAAGGATCCAACCCCACGAGCCTGTGGTGCGGCCGGCAGCGAGCGCCGCACCCCTCGGCCGCGCCGTCCCGGTGGCGCCGGGACCGGCCGCGCGCGGCGGTTACTGTGATTCTCATGGCTTCTCAATGACTTGGGTTATCTTCTGTAAAAAGGGAGACACTTTTTTTTTTGCTTTGAAGGGTTTTTTTTTTAAAAAGTTGTTGGTATTTTTCCTTTGTCCAGACTAACGTCATCAATCCCTGTTCTCCATCAGCTCCTGTCTGTAATTCTGACTGTAAAAGAAGAGAAAACAAAACCCAAAGCACTTTGTTCCTGGTGGTGAAGAGCTTCACCAGCCAAAACCACTTCCAAGCGGCGACAAAGTGCGGCGCGGTTTTCTTTCTGTCCGCCCGTGGGCAGCCCTCACTGCCGCATGCATGTGTCACCCGCGGAGACACCCCCGCACGCCCCCGGGCGCGCGCTCACACCCACTGCATGTGCATATACCGGCTCCCGCCCTCGCATGCACACGTGCGACCACGCGCGCGCGCACGCGGCTCCAACATCCACACTCTTGTTTCTTACCCAGACGGACTCACCTGTGGGTTTTTGTTCCGTTCTTAATTTTACAGGGTCAGTTTGACTTCACCCTTATTTTGTATGGATTTTCGGAGATTTCTCCAGAGTCATGGAGGTGTGGCCATTCGCCTCCCGCCCTTGACGTTGTGATACACATACCCCACAGAGATCTATGTTTCTTATATTATATTATTATTATTATTAATTATTATTATTATTATTATGTAATAAATTTATAAGAAAGCTCTGCTTTGTCCCATGGTGTCTCTCAGCTCCAGCAGCCCCCAGACCATGGCTGCCGTCCAGGGCCCCTCTGCTCCCCCTCCACTGGGGATGCACCGGCACCCCCAGCACCCGAGCCGTGGGCAGCCGTGGGCAGCCGTGGGCAGCTGTGGGCAGCCTGCCTTCCTGCCCGCTGGGGCTCCTGTGCTCCCCCGGCCCGAGCCAGCAGCAGGGATGGCGGGGGGGAGCGGGGCTGGGCAGGGGCGATGTCCCGCTGCACTCAGGGGGGCTGCTGCTCCCCGGGGCTGCTGCTCTGTGCAGGGTGGTGCGGGACAGACCTGCACCCATCGCCCCGGTGCCCCGGGGCTCCCTGGCTGAGGCGGGGGGCAACTTCCCAGGGCTGGTGCCCCGCTGCAGGGAGCAGGGCTCTCCCAGGGCTGCCATACTGGGCTCGGCTTTGCAGGAGGAGGCGGCGCTGGAGCTGGTGCAGCGCTGCGGGCACCCTCGTGTCCCCAGCCCTGCAGTGACCTGTGTGACCAACGTCCCCTCCCGTGCTGGCCTGTCCCGTGCACTGCCCCAGGCCTGGCATCGGGCTCACCCCACAGGACCGGGGCCAAGCGGGAGCCCAGAGGGACAGACATGCTCAGGGCACGGTCTGGCCACAGGGCAGGGAACCCACAGCCACGGGGCTGGCAAGCGGCACCGTGAAGCCAGCTGTGGTGGTCTGCAGGGGAGCGTGCCAGCAGCTACAGCCCCGCGGGCTCCTGCCCATCCCGCCCCGCTCACGGGGCCCCACCACCCCGGGGCACCGCAGCCACCCCACCCCGCCACCTGTGCCCGCGTCCCTCCCCAGCGCCAAGCCCTCTGCTGTGCCCTGCCCCGGGGCGCCCGGCCAAGCTATGGCCAGGCCCCATTCCCGGGACGGGTGGGCTGCTGAGGGGCTGGGAGCCCTCGCTGTCTGCGAAGACACTGCAGGACTTGACTTACCCAGGCAAAAGGGTTGCCACGAGCTGTGCCGCTGCAGGGCTGGGGCCACGCCAGCTCTCGGGAGCGGTGATGCTGGTGCGGGCCCTGCGGCACCTCACGCTAAGCACTGGGTGTCCTTGGGGACGCTCATTCCTGCCTCCTCCCTGGCGCTGTCTCTTGCAGCTCCTCCTGCAGCGGCACCAGAGCCACGAGTGGGACGAGCCAGGACCCCGCAGAGCCGCTGCCGGTGCCCATCTCTGCCCACGCTGCCCGTGTCTGGCTGCCTGCCCCGGGGGCAGCGACTGCGTTTGGGGATGGCCCCAGCTCCCACCAGCCTCCGGGCTGGGTGCTGGGGACTGCGCTGGGGCCGCCTGTGCCAGACAGAGACATCCACCCAGCCGCAGCCCCACTGGGGCCCCGGCAAAGCCACCAGCGCCGCGCGGTGCCTCTCCCCAGGCCGGGGCACGGTGCCACCACCTGCGGCCGGAGTGGGGCACGGCGGCGCTGCCAGGCCGGCACTGGGGGCAGAGGCACGGGGCAGTTACAGCAGCTCCCGGGTCCCGGCCACGCGGCACGGGGGTTCCCGGGTGCTGGGTGCCAAGAGCTGAGGTGGGGTGGACACACACGAGGCCTCATTCAGTGTCTGCAGCTGCCGGCGAACCTGGACATCGCAGTTGCCTTGGGGAAAAAACAGGGGCCGAGGGAGAACGACCGGAGGGGAGGAGGGCAGGAGAGGTGCGCAGGGTCCTGGGGGGCCCCAGCTGAGCACCCCTGCCCCGGGCAGCCTCTCCAGCACAGGAGGCATCATGGTCACCCCAATGAGCCCCCAGTTTTCCCCAGGACCATCAACCCTCCACTGGCACATGCTTGAGCTGCTCAGCAGTGGTCTGGGTTTGGTGGCGTTATTGGCACTGATTGGAATACGCTTAATTAGATGCAAATGTTGCACAACGGTTGGCTGCTGTGCCTGGTGCACAGCTGTTACCTGGTGGGATTCATCGGCCGATAGGGACCATCATTCCCCATCCCCGCTGGCAGCAGCAGCCGAGGGGCTGCGGGGCGAGGGGGGTTCAGGAGGGAGCTGCCACCCCAGCTGGGAGCAGCGAGCGCGGGGGTGGAGGAGAAGGGGGTGATCCAGGCGCTGGGGGCTGCACCACGAGGGCGAGAGCCCGGCCACGGCGCTGCTGCAGCAGCCTCCAGGAATGCGCCAGGGCTGGGCCTCCAGCAGCAGCCCCGGTGGCAGCATGGGAGGGGGGGGGACGTGCTGCTGAGCCCCAGGGCCACGGTGCCGCCCGTCCCAGTGCCATGGGGCTGAGGACAGCCATGCTCACCTCCTGTGGCAGTGGCTCCGCTCCAGACCCCAGGGCCCGGGAAGGTGCCGGGAGCTCACGGCACCTCAGCCTCGTGCCCAGGCACCTTCTCTAGGGCCTGTCCTGCTTCGCTGGGACGCGTTTGGGGAGCCCAGCGCGGCTCCCGCCCCCACCTCGCTGCTGCTCCTACGCCCCGCGGCCCTGAGCCAGGCTCAGCCCAGGCTGGGGTTGCTCCCACCCGAGGGAGCCCTCCTCCCACGCAGCCGTGGAGCTGGGCACCGCGGATGGGGCTTTGGGGCCGGGGGCTCAGTGCCTCTCAGCAGCCCCCAGCAGCCATTCCCACTGTCGCCTCTGCAGCCGACACGGGGACGTGATGGGTCTGCCGCCACGTCCCACCCACCACATCCCACCCACCACACCGGCCCCGTGTACCCCGTGGCCTTGCTGCCAGCCCAGCCACACCGTGCCCACACCCCAAGGTCCCGGTACCCAGCTGTCCCCACAGCCGTCCCTCCTGAGCCTGGCGGCCCCTGTGCCACTCCATCCCCGAGCCCAGCTGGCCCCATGCCTGATGCTCCTGTCTCTGTGCCGCTGCCCGTTTCGGTGACACTGATGCCTTCTCTCCTCGTAGCCGCAGGCACAGGCCAGGACCCAGCGCGTGTCCGTGGGGCTTCTGTGCCACCGGGTGCCACAGGCTGACACGCAAGGGCTGGGTCCTGCTGCTCTGGGGCAATGGCTCGCTGCCCCCAGACTGCTGTGCCCCCCCGAGCTGGGAGGCTGCACCCCAAACCTCGGGGCACCGCAGCGCGGAGGTGACGCTCAAGCAGAAACGGGCTGCAAGAGACCACGGGGAGTGGGGATGGCTGTGCACCCCGCAGCACCCCGAACACCCAGCTGGGCACCCCGCACGTGCACACCCATGCACCCCGCACACCCTGCACCTCCTGCACATGCACACCCACGCACCCCGCACACCCATGCACCCCACATGCTCTGCTCCCCCTGCGTGACACCCACACACCACCCACCCTGTGCACCCCGCACACCCCGCCGTGCCGCACACCCCGCTGCAGCCTGGGCCCTGGCCGCAGCCCGCGTGCACGCTCGCGCGCCCCCCTCCCCTGACTGCGACGTGCCCTCCCCGCGCGCGCCGGTGCCCCCCGCTCTCCGGGGCGCAGTGCCCCCAGCCCGCACCCCACGGGGGCCCAGCCCCTCTGCCCTGCCCCGGGGGGCCCGGCTGCCCCCGCGGCCCCAACAGAGCACCCCGGGCCTCGCAGTCACACCAAGCATATATTTTATTGAAAGACCAAGTGGATGACAAGGCAGTGAGGGGAGAACCTTTAACCAGGGTTTGTACAAGTGTCAGTTGCTCAGGACTCCTCTTGTTGTTCGAGTTACGAGATAAATATTGGTACATAGAGCGGAGTGGAGTTATAGTCACTAAACTAGCACTGGTCGGATATACGGGGCCGGCAAGCAAAATAAATCACCAGGCACAGCAGTGAGGAGCAGGGGCGGCCGCCTGCCCGGTGCCACGCTCGGGCCGGACCCGGCAGCCGCCCCGGCCGCGGGTTTTCCTCTCGCAGGGCAAATACATTCAGGCCGGGGGGGCTCCCGTGGGGCCGGCAGCGTCACCCCCTGCCCTGGGGGGAGCCCCCCAGCCTGAGCACCGGTCCTGCGCCCCACGGCTGGCAGGGCCCCGCGGGGGGCTCGGCCCCCGGGGAGGGAGGGGATGGCAGAGCAGCAGTGGGACAGGGGCTGGGGACATGGATGGAGGCGAAGGGGCCGGGGGCAGGAGGGGCCGTGCCGCGCTCCCCGGGGGGCTGCAGCGCTGGGGCGGTGGAGGGGAGGGGGCCGAGGCGGCTGCACTGGGGTGCAGGGCCATTCCTGGGGCCTACAGCTGTGGGGGAGCCCCCGGGGGCTGCGCGGGTGGTGCTGCCGCTGCGCAGGGGGGCAGCATGGACTCGGGGGCTTCGCGGCTGGAGATGCTCAACCCAGCACCCCCACCTCCTCGTGCCCCATCAGCCCCCCACAGCCTCCCCCCAGCCCCATTCACCCCCCTGAGCCCCCCCCACTGCCCCCACAAGCATTTGCCCACACACACACCCCCTTCACCCCCCGACATCTCCATCCCCTGCGGCAGCGGCCGGCCAGGGGCACGGCTGGTCCCCGCTCCTGCGGCCCCCGGGCTGGCTTTGCTCATGCAGGGGGGCAGCCTCTCCCCCAGCCCCCAGGCTCGGCTGCGTCACCCCGTGGCTGGGGTCCCCAGGGCACAGGGCCGGGGCGGTGCTGGGCACACCCCGGATACCCACCCGTGGTCCACAGCTGCGGCCTGGCCCCCGGCCCCCCGAGAAGCGGTGAGGATGTGCGGGGAGTCCACGGGGCGTGGGCTGGAGCATGTGCAGGGGGGGCCAAGCCGGCTGGTTGTGGGGTCAGACAGAGTCTCTGGCCGTCTGTGGGGCTGGAGGGGGGTGCGGAAGCAGGAGACACCGTGACTGCCCCCCTACTCCAGGTAAATGTCCTCTGTGGGGCAGGCGTACTCCAGGTGCTCCTGGTAATATTCCTGAAACGCTCGTCTGCAAGGAAGGGCACAACGGGGCGGCTCAGGGCTGGGCTGGGCCCCGGACCCCAGCACCACAACCCCCTGCACCCCCAGCCCCACCGTGCCACCCCCGTCCCCATCCCCATCTTACCCGACGCACTCGGCGACGTGCCGCATGGATTCCTGGGAGACGAAGACGTGGCAGGCGAAGCGGCTCAGCACCGGGTGCTTGGTGATGAACCCGAAGTAGCTGGAGGAGGAGGGCAGGGTGAGGGGGGGACACCCCACTCCTGCCCCGTGGGGCCGTCCGGCAGCCGGGGGGGGCTCTGCGGAGCGGACACCCACCAGGGCCCTGGGGCTGGGGCAGCCGCACTGGGATGGGGACCGAGCAGGGGGAGCTGGTGCAGCACCGCAGGGGTGTGGGTGCCCCCGGGCAGGGGATGGAGGGGGGTCCCTTGGGGCTGGGCGGCTGTGGGAGGAGGGGGTCTCACCAGCTGTTCCGGGGGTGGCACCCGCAGAAGGAGATGTTCTTCATCTGGAAGAAGTGGCTGCAGCGCTCAAACTGGAAGAGAACAGGCGGCCGAGGTGTGGGCGCCCGGCTCGCGGCAGGGCAGGCGCCCGGCCCCCCGCCCACCTGCGCCCCTCACCTCCTCGTCCCGGCTGTACTCGGTGACGGTCAGGATGAGCTTGATGCCCTGCAGCGTGATCTCCAGGTCGCAGCTGGCCGGCGGGCGCAGGTGCACCGTCAGCTTCCTGGTGGTGGCAATCTGGGGGCAGGGCGGGGGCGTGAGGGTGGAGCTGATGGCGGCGAGGGGAGGAGGGGGCCACGCCGCCGCCCCCCTCCCGCGGGCTCACCTTCTGCATGGCGGCGCAGAGGATGCCGTTGCCCTGGTGGTACGGCACCTCCACCGAGCCCAGGAACTGCACGTTGAACCGCTCCACCCAGCACGGGTTCCTCTTCAGGCCTGTGCAGGGAGAGGGGACGAGGAGACGGTGCCCCGAGCCCCCTGTGCCCCGCGGCCCCCGCCACCCCCCACGGCCCCGGGGACCCCGCAGGCTCCTACCGATGGCATCCCTGGCTTGGCCGACAACCTCGTGGGCGTAGAAAGCGGGGAAGATGCCCCTCTCCCCCGTCCGCATGTTGTAGCCCCGGTACCAGTAGTCATCCTCCTCCAGCTCCACCAGGATGGGGTCGTCCACATCCAGCTCCAACTCATCCTCGTGGCGGGGGATGAACCTGGGGGGGACAGCCAGAAGGAGGGCGTGGGCAGGGAGGGGCAGAGCCGCGGGAGAGGGGGTCCTGTGAGACCCCCCCGAGGTGCCTGTGACCGTGGCCGTGGCTGGCACGGCGCGGCCGGGCTCGCTGCTCACCTGAAGACAGCCCGGTGGGTTTGCTCCCGCTCCTCCCCGTTCACCATGCAGGAGAACAGCCCGAAGGACTCTGTGCCTGCGGAGGAGGAGGCTGTGTGGGGTCGGGGTCAGCTCCCACCCCTCCGTTGTGGGGGGCACCCCCGCCTCTGCCCACCCAGGGGGTTGCGGGACGCGAGGGGAGCGGGGAGCAGCCAGCCATCACCCACGGGTTCAGGCCCCTCCTCGGGGGGTCCCACCAGAGCGCCTGGCCCTGCGCCCCCCACCCGGCAGCCCGGGGCCGAGGACCCCGCGGGGCGCTGGTGCGAAGGCGCGTTGGGGATCGGCCACCCAGCGAAACCTCGTGGCCCCACCGGAGAGAGCCCACGGCCTTCGGGTCCGGCCCCACGCCCCCTGCAGCCGCCCTGCCCCTGCCCCACCTCCCGTGCCATGCCGCACCGTGCCGCGCCATGCAGGGACGATGCCATGGCTGGGATGGCTGAGGCGGGACGGCGGAGGGCAGCCAGCCTGCTGATAGCAGGCAGAGCAGCCTGGGACGGCACGGCACGGCACGGCGCAGGTCACTTACTGGAGGAGCGGGAGGTGCTGTTGACAAAGACGTTGAGGAACTTCTTGGAGAACTGCAGGTCGGCCTCGGGGGACGAGTCCTCGGAGGAGCTGTGGGCGTCGGGGGCCACCAGCCCATCCCCGAAGGCCGCCTCGTCCTCCAGGTCACAGCGGTCACAGGCACGGAGCAGGTCGCTGTCGTCGCTCAGCACCGAGGTGCAGCGCCGCAGGCTCACCAGCTCCAGCTGCGTGTGCTCGTCCACCACCAGCGTGTACTTCACCGAGTCGTAGGCCAGGGACTCGTCCAGCGCCCGCGGCTCCAGCGTCCCGGGGGCGGGCGGCAGCTCCCCCCCAAAGCTTCCCCGCAGCGGGTCCTCGGGGAAGGGGGAGCCCTTCAGGTAGGGCGCCTCGTCCTCGTCCGTGGAGTAGGCCATGGTGAAGCCGCGGTTGGTCTTGGCGGTGGAGACATCCAGGGTGGGTGGGCTGGTGTCGGGGCTCTGCCCCCCAGGCGCTAACCGGACGTCGTCGATCATGTCGTCGGCCTCCAGGATGCCCGAGTCCAGGTCCCTGTCAACAGCCCAGTCCTCTGGGCCGGCGGCCAGCGGTGCCGTGGCGGTGCGGGGCTCCCCGCTGGCGGCCTCGGTCCTGGGGGAGGTGCGTGGGGGGGTACGGGGCGGCCCGGGGTGGCAGCCAAAGGTGGCCAAGACCTCGGAGGCGCCCAGCCTGTCGAGGGCGACGGGGCGGCCCGGGAAGACGGGCGCGATGGTGTCGTTGGTGGGGTTGCTCAGGAAGAGGAAGGGGCCCGGCTCGTCGGTGGGCAGCTCCGGCACGGGCTCCGTCCCAGCACCCAGGGCCTGTTCATTCTCGGCGCGCTGGAGGGAGCTGCGCAGCGTCTCCATGTCCACCAGCTCGATGGTGCGCTGGCAGTGGGGCAGGGCGGCCGGCTCCCCCGTGCCCACCGGGGAGTCCCGCGAGCCGGGCTCCCCATCCAGCGCCTCACTCAGGATCTCGGGCTCCAGGTCGGAGGCCGGGGAGATGGTGTCGCAGAGCGAGTGGGTCTGCTGGAAGCACTCGTCCGGGCACTTGATGGGGTAGGAGCCCTCCGAGATCATCTTGTTGACGAGGTTGCTGAGCAGCCAGGGTGAGTCCGAGTCCTCGCTCAGGTCGGGCTCCGACTCCGAGTCGGAGTCATACTCGCTGTTGTCCTCCTCGTCAGCCTCGGGCATCAGCTTGGGCCCCACGGGCAGGTAGAAGGAGCGCCGGATGCTCTCCAGGCTGTGGTCCGGGTCGATCTTCAGGTCCAGGGGGCTGGAGGCAGGGATGTCCGTCTGGCCCGCGGGCGCGGAGGAGTCCGCTGGGTTCAGGCTGTCATAGTAGCCCTCCATCTTCAGCTCCGCCAGGCTCTCCCGCCTCACCACACCGCGCTCCGGGAGCTCCCTCTCCAGGGTCTCCTCCTCCTCCTCCTTGCCCTTGTCCAGCAGCAGGGAGTCCTTGATGCCCATCAGGCCGGGCGCTTCCAGCTCTGTCTCCAGTTCGGCCTCCGAGGTGGGCGAGCTGGCCTCCTCGATGGAGTTGGTGAGGTGGGAGGACCTGCCGCTGCTGCTGTCACTGCTCAGGTCCAGCTCCGTCTCTGAGATGGAGGAGATCATGTTGCTGACCAGGCGCCCACCGGCGAAGGCCGCCTCAATCTCCCCCTCCACGTCCGAATCAGAGCCGGGCGAGCTGAGATCTTCGCCGTGCCGGCTGCCGGGCAGGAAGGGTTTGGTGGTCCTGCTGGTGAGGTCGGCCTCGATGCCGGGGTCCGAGGAGGGCGAGGTGGTCTCCGAGGAGCCCGAGGGGTGCCCGCGCACGCTGGCCGCCCGGCCGTGCTGGGGGCCCTCCCCATCAGAGCTGAGTGGCTCTGCTGGCCCCGTGGGGCACGTGTAGGCGCCCGGCAGCCGGGCCCCCTGCCCATCGCACCGCTCAGCGACAGCCCCGGCCGCCAGCTCCTCCCGGGGCCGCGGGGAGCTGGGCTGCTCACGGGGGGCCGCAGGGGACCCCGGGCTCCCAGACCCCAGGCCACCCCCTTTGCCGGGCGCTGGCCTCTCCCGGCCGCCAGCCACCTCCTGCTTTGGTGGGGCACGGCGACCATCAGCGGCCACGGGGGCCTGGGGCGGCGAGCCTGTGTCGGGGCCCGTGGTGGGGCCAGGAGGAGCCGCAGGCCCTGTTGGAGAGAGAGACGGTTCAGGGGGTGGCTGGCGGAGGTGCGACGGGGAATGCGGTGCTCGGAGCGCAGAGATGATATTCATGTTATAATCTTCCCCGGCTCTCGGGGGCGATGGGTTACCATGTGCCAGGGACTCGTGGCTGTTGCCTTGCGAGTCAAAGGGGGAGGGCTGCAGCGAGGCGGGGGCCTGCCCGGCCCCCCCGGAGCTCGGCCCCTTCGGGCTCTCCAGGCAGGGTCCGTCTTGGATGCAGGCGTGGGGAGACAAGTGTCCTGCAAGGGAAGGCAGAGCCCCGCGTCAGCCCTCTGCCCCCCGCGCCGGGGCGAAAATCCCGCCAGGCTTTAGCCAAAGCGGGATGGCCGTGGGACCCCCGGGCCGGAGCCCACCCCGGCACCAGCCCCTGCCCCACGGCCCCGCTCCGGACCAGGACCCCATCCCCAACCCGCGCTCACCGATGTGTGAGGAAGAGGAGGAGGAGGAGGAGTGGAGAAGGGCTTCCTGCCAGGTGGTGCGGTGAGCCGGTGGCGGGAAGCTGCCGTTGTTGTTCAGGGAGTCCTGGGGGAAGAGCAGAGCCAGGGTGGGTGGGTGGGCGAGCCCCGGGGAGGGGACACGGGCGGCCGAGCCCAGGGACAGCGCCCACGGGGCATTTGGGGACCCAGCAAGAGGGGCTTAGCCAGGGCGCCTGGCAGGGGCTGCGCAGGGACAGGGGGGCACCAGATGAGGCTGGGCCGGTGCGGGAATGCTCCTCAGCACCGCTCGGTGCCCCTTGGGAGCGCCCAGACCACGTGCCCAGGGGCTTATCCGGATTAGGGCCACGACGTCCCCAGCTCCCCTGCCCGGCCAGACTCAGGCCAGGGCAGTGCCTGTCACAGAGCAGGACCGAGGGACAGCACGCCACCCGTCCTGCACCGCCCCAGGGACACCACCACGCAGGGGACGCGCTGGCACCGGGGCTCTCCCCACGGGACCCCCGGCACGAGGCCCTGCTGCGACCTGTCCCCCCGAGAGCAGAGCCCGACCCCAGCGTGCGGGACCCCACCGCCTCCCCCAAAGAGCTGCCAGCCCCACAGCATGGGCAGGAGCTGGCAGAGCCTCGGCTGCCCCGGCCGGTGCGGCGGCAGCTGCAGATTAGTCCCGGCGGGAAGCACAGGCAGCGATAATCCCGCCGAGCGGGAGATTAGCGAGCGGGACCGGTGCCACGTGCCGTGGGGCACGCACGAGCGCGGCGGGAGGGAGGGTGGCAGGGACCTGGCGCGGTGGGGGGGGTCGGGCATCGCACGGGCTGTGCTGCAGCCCTGGGGATGGGTTCTGGGGCGGATGGGAACGGGCACTGGGGGGGATGGCGCCCCAGGACCAGGGTCTTGCCTCCTCCTGGGGCTGGTGCAAATGGGTCAGAGCAGAGATTACTGGGATTTGCACCCCAGGCACACCAATGAGGGCCGGATCCGGCCACCACCGGGGGCTCTGCTCACACCCCGAGGGACGATGGATCAGGGCAGCCGGAGTGATCCAGCTTTGCCAGTGCATCCCCCCGGGGTGCAGCGGGTCAGGGCTGGCGGGCTCTGGGGGAGAGCCCTGGGGCTTTGTCACCTTCCAGTGCCGGCCTGGCCAGGACCCCCAGCCCCCCGACAGCCCCCCAGCGCCAGCAGCGTGTGGTGCCCTCCCGGGAGGGGGCCGAGAATCCTGAAAGCCCCCCGGCACCATGGCAACGCAGCCGGATGCAGGCAGCACCGCATGCGGCTTCCCACACACTGCGGTGGCGTGGCAGCTCAGGGCCGGCACCGCACATGCGTGCGCGCGGGGACGCGGGGACACGGGGACACCCCCGCAGCGCCACGCCTGCGGGGACCCCCCCCACCCCACCCGCCCCGGGGGAGCCCCTGAGCCCAGCTCCGGGGACGGAAAAGGAGGGATGTGGTGTGCACGAGTATCCGTGCACACGCAGCCGTGCACACACGTGTGACGCACAGGGCCGGCACGCGACACCCGCGGTGCCCGCAGCCAGCAACCACCTGCAGCACCTTGCAGCCCTCTGCCACACGGAGACGTCCCGGACCCCCTGCTCACCCCAGCGCCCTGCACATGGGGATGGGGCCCGTGGGACCCCCCAGACGCCTGGGCCAGGGCCCGGCAGGGAACGTGCAGGGGCCCCGCTGGCATCGCACAGACCCATCCCCAACGTCTCCAGCTCAGCCCCGCCACTGCGGAGCTGGAGCCAGCACCATCTTTGCCCTTCTCTGCCCTCCTGGCGCTCCTGGTGCCTGGGACCCCCAGGGCGGGCGCAGCCCTCAGCCCACCCCCGGGCAGAGCCCTGGGGGGCCCCTTCCCACACCACAGCCCACAGAACCCCTGCTCCTCCTCCTCCACCAGCCCTGGGGTGCGGGGGGCAGAGAGACCCCTCCCAGCCACCCCCACCCTCACCTGGGTGCCCGGGGCCGTCAGGTTGAGGGTGGTGGGCCGGTGCTTCTGCGTCTCCTCCAGGGCAGGCGAGGGGATGGGTGAGGCTGAAGGGGACGGTGGAGCTTCCAGCTCGTTGCCCTCCTCCTCCTCCTCTTCCTCCTCCTCCTCCTCGTTGTCGTCGATCATCTCGAACTCCTGGAAGTCATCCTGGAAGGTGCAGACGGGGTGCGGCTGCTCGCCGCGCTCCAGCACCAGGCAGTCCTGGGGATGCGGCACCGGGTTAGCGGCCACGGTGCTTGCGCTCACCCCGCCACGGCCCCACTCCCCGGCACGGCACAGCCGCCGCACCGCGACCCTCCCCAGAGGCTCTGCCAGCACCAGGCTGGCAGCGCCTCCGCTCCCGCCCCCATGGGATGGGGGTCTCCGAGCAGAGGGAAGCCTCTGCGCCAGGGACCAGCGATCCCCCTGGCTCCGCCGGCTCCCTGCCTGTCCCTCCCTGCCTGTCCTGGCCCCAACACTCAGCAATTCATCCCACCCACATGCCTGCCCGGACCCTGCCCGTTTCCCCAGCACGGTCCACCCCAGTGCCAGGTAGAGCTGGGGATGAGCTGCGTAAGTGGAAGCCATGGGAGCTACAGGCGGGCACCCGGCTGCTGAGCCACCCACGTTCCCTGCAGCCACCTCATGGGGCTCGGCCAGAGGCAGTGAGAGGCCCCGGGGTGCCTGGCCATGCCGGCGGGGTCCCTGGGCTCTGAAACCCGGCTGCACTCTGCGGTGCATCCCCTCCGCGCCCTGGCACAGGGGCCCCTGCACCCTCCACTCCAGGAGGGGCCCTGCCAGGCCAATGGCCCCCCAGTCCTCGGCACAGCCCCTCACAGACACCATATCCCCAGGGGGACTCGGCACGCTCAGCTCCTGCACCTTCTCGTAGTGGTCCGAGTCGTAGTTCAGCCCGATGCCGCAGTCGTCCGTGATCTCCGAGAGGTCCTCGTCATCAAACTCCTCCAGGCTGATGTCCTGGGGGGGCCTGGGGAGAGGGGCCGGGGACGTCAGGGCTGGGGGCGACACGCCGACAGACCTCAGGGAAGTGCCTCCCGCTCCCCCCACAGCACCATCAGGGCCTGGAGAGCCGACTGGCACCGCAGGCACGTGCTGGCATCGTACCGCCATCACCCCAGGGTGCCAGCATGGGAGCACCAACCAGGCAATGCCACAGGGACATGCTGGCGTGGCACCATCGCCCCACGGTGCCGGCACAGGAGCACCAGCCAAGCCGACATGGCACGCTCCTGGGGGTCGCCCCGAGCTGGGAGCCAGGCAAGGCCAGCGGTGCCCGGGGTGGCTGCTCTCAGCACCACGCTCCCTCCCGCCCAGCTCGCCACAAACTGCCCAGATTCACCACTGGCCTCATGCCGGGGCGGTGAGAGCCCAGCGCGGCTCAGGGCCACGCAGCCACGGGTTGCCCCCGGCCGGGCAGAGGTGCCAAGGCCACCGCCATAGCGGGCAGCGCGTCTCCCAGATTCCCAGCCCAGAAAAATTCCTTGAGCCAAACCCAAGGCACATCGGAGCCGAGGCGGGGACGGCTGCCGCCACCACTGGCTTCAGGGTGACCTGTGCCACAGGGCTGCTTTCCTCGGGGGTTTACTTTAGGTTTAACCTGAAGCAGAGCCGTGCGCCATCCCGCAGCGCTGCCCCGGCGCAGGCCCTGCCCGCGCAGGCAGGGATGGCGGGCGGCGAGGGAGGATCAATGCCCCGACACCCCAGCCTTGCCCGCGCTGCCTGCCTCCTGCCTGCCCCACAGGCAGGGCTGGGGCTGCCCCTGCCCGAGTAAGGGCAGTCAGAGAAACCAAGCGGAGCCGTTCCCGTCAGGAACAGGGGTGTCATGGAAACCAGCGGTTCTGCAGGGAAAGGGGAAAAAAAAAAAGGAAAAAGACGACAACTCTTGGCAGGATTTGGTGTCAGGAAACGGAAATGAAACGTTTCTGGCGGCTCTGTAGGGTGGGAGGTGCGGGAGCACCCGGGTGCCGGCGAGGACCCTCTGCCCACCCGTACCCTGCTGGGGTCCGGGGACGCCCAGGGCCCCCCATGGCCCAGCCTGAGGGAGCGCGGCAGCCCCCGGGTGGGGTCAGGGAACATGGGGCTCCTCCGGCACGGATGGGTCTGGGGCCTTGCTGGGGTCTCATTGGGGTCTCACTGGGTCTCGGTCCCAGGACCCGGCTGGCAGCGGGAGCAGACCCCCACGCAGCGGGAGTCACAGCCCCCACAGCCACAGCTGCCTCCTGAGCCACCTCCGCTGCTTTGGCCCCTGCTTTTGCCCCAAACTCCCCTTTTCCAGCCCCTCACCCCAGCACGGAGGCCAGTGCTTACTGCCATTTCACAGAGAGAGAGATTTCCCCAAATCACATAATTCCCAGAAGTAGGCCATTGAGACAGCACCAAATACTCGCAGATCTGTGGCGAAAGCATCAGAGCTGGCAGTGGGACCACAGCCTCGGCCTGCAGTGGGGCACGGGGCTGGGCCAGACCCCGGACCCCAGACCCCGGCCAGGGGTGGGGGAGCCCCGGGGCAGCGGGGAGCAGAGCCCTGAGGACGGTGGGGCGGCGGTGGCAGAGCGCCGGGGTGGTGGGGAGCAGGCCTGTCTCCCCAGCCCCAGGGGACATTGGTGGCTGCTCTCCCGCAGGCAGCAGGGTGGGGGGCAGAACCCTCTTGCTGCCAGAGTGGCTGCTGGGACCCGCTGCGCTCCCTGGGGGCAAGCAGGGGCCTCAGGGATCCCTAAGGGGGGAGGCAGGTGGGAGGGCAGGGAGAGCACGGCCGTGAGTCCTCCTGGGATGGAGACCTGCCGTGGTCCTGCAAAACCCTGGCCAGGCTCCGCTCCCGCACCCCTGGACCCTCCTCACCCAGGGGACCAACTCCACCAGCCCTCGTCCTGGCTGCGGGGACACGCACACCAAGCTGGCACGGCACGGCACGGCTGCCCTGCACAAGCAGGGCTGGGGCCCCTGCCCCACACAGGGCTCCTGCCCACCCGCGGCGGGGTGCTGGCCACCCGGGGAGGCCGTCCCCCCTCAGCGGGGAGCGACTGCCGTGACAAACCACGGCTGAAATTTCTAGGTCACGGCGCTCCCGAGCTGGGGCAGGCACGGCAGGATGGGGCTGCGAGAGCCGGCCCGGCCCCACAGCCTCCCCGAGGGGACCCTGACCCCGCTACAGCCAGAGAAGGGGCAACACCATCGCTGCGGGTGCTGGGACGCAGCAAGGGGTGCCTCGGACACACCGGTGATGAGCAGCAGGCGGGAAGGACGGTGCCCGTCCCTGCGATGACTGCACAGGACACCGCGGCCAGCCGGGAGCACCCGAGCGAGGGTCCAGAGCTGAAGCGGAGCCGAGGCAGCGGTTTGGGGAGAGGGGAGCTCGCCCCAGCCCCACACATGGAGAGGGGGTCGGGAAGGGCAGGAGGCAGCAGGACACCCCACCGCAGGGTGTGCAGGGACCCGGCACCCCACCGCATGCGCCAGGCCGGCCTCGCCGCCGCCGCTTTGCCACGTCCTGAGCTGGGCCTGGCTGGTGGAGGGGAGCAGGAGGCTGGGGCAGCACCAGGCGAGGGCCGGGAGCCGGACCCCAAAGGGGCCCAGCATCACCCGCCCCTGGGGCACGGGGCATGGGGCCGTGCAGGGACGGGGAGCAGGGTGCACACCGGGGCGCATGCAGGCACGCACACCGGTGTTTGCACCGGAGCTGCCGGGGGCCGGGCTTCCCGAGGAGGGAGTGACGACGGAGCAGGCCACGGGAAGATTGAATTTCCTCATTATTTTCAGACCAGCTCCCTGGACAGTTCGCCCTGGCAGTGGTTCTCCTGCAACGGCTTCTCCCCCGGGGACAGGCCAGGGACCGGGATGGCAGATGCGCCCCCACCCCTCTCCACACCCACCGGCCCCCGCTGCTCCCAGGGCAGGGAAGGGGCTGCAGGGAGGTCGGTGCTGACCCTTGGGGGCCTAACCCCGCCAGCATCCCCCACCCCAAACCCCGGCACCCAGAGCTCCCATGGCCCGACCTGCGGCCGCCCCTACCGGGTGCACCGCGGCCTTTCCACACCCATCCCTCCCCACCGTGTCGCCTTTACCGGCTTCTTCCCCTCCCATCAGGGCATCCCACCCCACCAGCCCCACCGAGCCCCGGGCGGGGTGCAGCCTCCCCAGGGACCTCCTTGGAAAGGGCACAATCCGGATTCGGCCCTTGCAGGGCCCAGCTGAACCGGCACAGGCCAATCCCATTGCCCGGTGCTGCCGGGCCAGGGCACACCGGGGCTGCGCCCCTGGTGCGGGCGATAGCCATGGCCTCGCCGTCCTTACCAGGCCCTGCCAGGCTCTAGGGACTCGCGGGTGCTCAGCGGGACCCGGGTGCACTCGCTGCCACAGCATCCCCAGGGATTCGAGCCGGTCCTCAGAGACCGGGTGCTCCTGGGGAGCTGGAGGGGCAGTGGTTGGTCCGTGGCTGGGGGGCAGCGGACACGGCCAGCGCGGGGCCAGGCTGCCGCCATCCCTCCCTCGCAGGGCGCAAGGGCAGAGGGAGACATGGAGCAGCAGCGAGCTCGGTCCCAGTGGGATCGAACTCCCTGGGGGAGAGGAGGGGGCCTGGGCCGGGCTGGGGGGGCCCTGGGGGGCTCTGGCCTCGCCTCCCCCTCACAGCCCCGGCCGGGACACGGCCCTGGCCCAGGCCTCACCGCAGCAAAGGGGAGGGAGCTGCCGGGGCCGTCTCTGACCCCGCACGGCAGGGCGCAGGGGCTGCCCGGGAGCACAGCGAGCAGGACACAGCCGAGACCCCCCGAGTGTTGCTCGGGGCCCAGATCCCGGGCGAGAGGCAGGACGGAGCCGCGCAGCCACAGCAGAGGCCGTGTCCTCGCCTCCCTGCACCACGGCAAGCGGGGACGCCCTGGGGTCCCGCTGTGCGGCGTGGCTGGGGAAGGGGATGCCCGGGGAGGGGGACAGAGCCCGGGGAGCAGCCGCGAGACCCGCCCGGCGCAGGCCAGAACCAACCAACGGCGCATCCCACGTCCCCACTGGATTCCCTCCGTCCGCAGCTTCCGCACCCCAAGAGCTCCCCGGGTGCCCCCCGCCGCCGTCTCCCACCCTTCTGCATCCCGGGGTCCCCATCCTGCACCCAGCTCCTGCCCAGCCCCGTGCCGCTCGCCCGGGGACCCCAGCCCCGAGGGGTCCCGCCAAGGTCAGGCGAGTGCGGGGCAGGGGCCGAGGGCTCGGCCGCGTCCCCCTGCCCGCTGGGCGAGGGACCCCCACGCACCGCGGCCCTGCGGGAAGGTGACCCGCCACGGGCGCGGCGGACGGGGGGTCCCGGCCTTCGGCACCCACCGCCTTTCGCCCGCGTTTGACCTCGGGAGCGCCGAGCCTCGGCGGGGAGCGGGGCGGCTGCCGACCCCCCGCCGAGCCCCGCGCCCCCCGGCTCCGGGGGCTCCCGCCACCCCGGGCCGAGCCCCCCCTTCGCCCGGGCCCGGCCCCGAGCATCCCCGGCCGCCTCCGGGGCCGCTGCGGCGCGGCGGGAGAGACAAAGAGGCGGCGGCGGCGGCGGCGGCTCCCCCCGCAGCGGCGGGATGCGGCGGCACCGGGCCCAGCCGAGCCGGGGGGGGGGGGGGGGGGGGTGCTCCGGCCCGCCGGGGCCGGGGGGGGGCTCGGCGGGGCCCCCCGAGCCCCAGCACCCCCCGGGCGGGGGGGAGCGGCCGGGGATGCTCCGGGGCGGGGGGACCCGGCGCGGCGGTAACCCCGGTGGGGGCCGCAGCGGGCCGCGGCCCGGCGGCCCAAGGTGAACGGGCGGGGGAGCCCGGGCCCGCCGTGCCCCCGCCGGGCCCCGCGGCCAAGGGCGGTGCGGCGGGAAGGGCAGCCCCCGCGCCGCAGTGCCCCGGCCCCGCCGGCCCCCCTGCACCGCCCCGCACCGCCCGCGGCCCGGGCCGGGCTCACCTGCAGCCGGGCGGGGAGAGCGAGTGGAAGGTGGAGAGCGAGAACATCTCGGCGCGATCCGCCATCTTCTCCCGGCCGGGGCTGCGCCGGACTGCGGAGCTGCGCGGGGAGCGCGGGGAGCGCGGCCGGGCGGGGCGCGGGGGCGGGAGCGCGCTATGGCGGGGGGGGGGGGGCCTCTATAGCGAGGGAGGAGCCGGGAGGGGCGGGGGATGCCGCGGGGGGGGCAGGGGGCGGGGGTGGAATGGGGAGGGGGGCGGGGGGTGGCATAGGCGGGGGATCGGGGAGGAGCTGGGGGCTGTATAGGGAGGGGGGCTGCTTAGGGAGGGGCTGGGGGCTGTATAGGGAGGGGTTGGGGGGTATAGGGAGGTATAGGGAGGGGAGCGGGGGATGGTATAGGTGGGGGGGCTGTCTAGAGGGGAGCGGGGAGGAGCTGGGGGCTGCTTAGAGAGGGGACGGAGGCTGTATAGGGAGGGGGGCTGCTTAGAGGGGGGCTGGGGGCTGTATGGGGGGGAGCAGGGAGGGGCTGGGGGCTGTATAGGGAGGGGCTGGGGACTGTATGGGGGGAGCAGAAAGGGGCTGGAGGCTGTATAGAGAGGAGGAGCTGTATAGAGAGGGGCTGGGGGCTGTAGGGGGGAGCAGAAAGGGGCTGGAGGCTGTATAGAGAGGAGGAGCTGTATAGAGAGGGGCTGGAGGCTGTATGGGGGGAGCAGGGAGGGGCTGGGGATTGTATAGGGAGGGGGCCTGTATAGAGAGGGGCTGGGGGCTGTATGGTGCGGAGGAGGGAGGGGCTGGGGGCTGTATAGGGAGGGGGGCCCAGGGGAGGCTGTATAGAGGGGGAGCAGGCAGGTGCTGGCGGTTCCCTATGGAGGGGAGCGGGGGCTCTATAGGGGGGAGCAGGGCAGCACAGAGGCGCGGGAGCTGTATAAGGGGGGCCAGGACGGGATGGTATATGGGGGTACTGTGCGGGGGGCTGTGCGGGGGACCCTATGGGGGAATGGAGGGGGGCGTATAGGAGGGGCTCGGGGGGCTGTACAGGGACGGGCAGGGGGGCAGAGGGGGGCATGGGGACGGGCAGGGGCTCTATAGGGAGGTGCGGGGCTGTATGGGGAGGTGCAGGGGCTGTATAGGGAGGGGCGGGGGGTCTATAGGGAGGGGCAGGGGGTCTGTAGGGAGGTGCGGAGCTGTATGGGGAGGTGCAGGGGCTCTATAGGGAGGTGCGGGGCTGTATGGGGAGGGGCAGGGGCTGTATAGGGAGGGGCGGGGGAGGTGCAGGGGCTGTATAGGGAGGGGCGGGGGGGTCTATAGGGAGGTGCAGGGGCTGTATAGGGAGGTGCGGGGGGTCTGTAGGGAGGGGCAGGGGCTGTATGGGGAGGGGCGGGGGGTCTATAGGGAGGTGCAGGGGCTGTATAGGGAGGTGCGGGGGGTCTGTAGGGAGGGGCAGGGGCTGTATGGGGAAGTGCGGGGGGTCTATGGGGAGGGGCAAGGAGTCTATAGGGAGGTGCGGGGGGTCTATAGGGCGCTGTAAGGGGGGCAGGGAGCCGTACAGGGAGGCGGAGGCGGTGCAAGCCCGGCCGGGGCGGGCGGTGGCGGCCCCGGGGCCGCGCGGCGGGAGCTGTCCGGGGCCCGGTGCTGAAGGACCGGCACTGGCGGCCCGCGGCTGCCCGCGGCCCGGAGCTGCCCGGGGCCCGGTGCTGACGGCCCGGGGCTGCCCGGGGCTGAAGGACCAGAGCTGCCCGGGGCCCGGGGCTGAAGGACCCGAGCTGCCCGGGGCTGACGGCCCGGGGCTGCCCGGGGCCCGGGGCTGCCCGGGGCCCGGTGCCGAAGGCAGCCGGGGGCGGCGGGGGATGCAGGAGGTCCCGGCGGTTTCTGCTGTGGGGGCAGCGAGGGGCGGTGGAGGCCAACGGGGAGGTGGGGGCATTGGGGGGACACAGCGGGGGTCCAGGGGAGGGGAGGGCCCCGCTTTGGGCAGCGGGGCGCAGGAGGCGGCGGGGGGCCGCGCACGGGGCGGGCGGTGCGGGGGGTGCTCGGGGGGGTTGGGGGTCTGCGCCTTGGGGGGGGGCAGCGGGGGGCAAGAGGGGGGGGGGGGGTGGTGGAGGCTGGGGGGGGCCCGGCAGGGCTTGGGGGGTCCTTGCACTGGGGAGCAGGGGGGCACGGGGGGGCAGCGAGGGCAAGCTGCACCGGGGGCCTGGAAAGTGGGGGGCACAGGGGGAGGGGGACAGGGAGGGTGGGGGGCACCGGGGGCCGTAGGGGACCGTAGGCCAGCGTGTTTGGGGGGGCGTGCGGTGGGCGGCAGGACGCGGGGGGGCAGGAGCTGCTGGGGGCACTGGGGTGGCGGGGTCCAAGAGGCAGCGGGGGTCCGTGCAGTGGGAGCAGGTGACACTGGGGGGCCCAAGGGGAACGGGGGGCCGGGGCCCCTCTCCGCGGCTCCTTGGCCTCTGCCGGGGACCGTCTCACGGCAGGGCTGGGCCGTGCTCCCCTCGGCCGGCCACGCCACGGCCCCGCACCGGACCCCTCGTACCGGACCCCTCCCACCGCTCCCCGCAGCCCCGGGCAGCTCGGAGGGGCGCTGGCCCTGCCCCTCCACCTGCTCGGCCCATCCCAGGGGAGGCTTGGGGGCGCGGAGGACGCGGCCTCCCCAGTATCCGTACAGGCCGAGCGGACCCACTCGGGCCACGGCTCCCGCTCGGGGGCTGGCCGAATCCCGGGGGGGTTTTTGATCCATTCCCAGCTGCAGGCAGCAGCTGCCTGTAGGGCGCTGCCCATCCTGCGGGACAGCACCAGGGCAGCAGCAGGACACCGGGCAGCCACCACCCGTCCTTCCACCACCAACAGGCAATGTCCGCACCAGCTCCCGTCCCACCGGCCTCCCGCGGTGCTCCGCACCGGGTCCCTGGTCAGGGGTGGGTGCCCCTTCCCAGCCCCACAGGGCTCGGGGACTACCAGAAGGTGCTGGTGGGGCTGCACCCCCAGGATGGCTGCAGCGAGCCCCCCACGACCCCGCTCCCCGCCTGCGGCTTCCCTGGGGAGACGGGCAGAGAGGGGAGACGCTTTCCCAGGACAGGGCTGTCACCTCCCGGGAGCAGCGCGTGGTCTGCGGCTGGGGAAGGGCTGACCCCGCGGCATGGCAGGGCCCTCCCCGCACCCCGCAGCGGGGGCTCCTGGGGAGGAGGCTCTCAGAGGGGACGCCCCACAATCACAGTCCCTGGAAGGGATGGTGCCCCTGTGCTGGGCACTGGGGAGGCCGCCCCTCGAATGCTGTGCTCAGCGCTGGGCCCCTCACCCCAAGGCGGCCATGGAGGGGCTGGAGCGTGGCCAGAGCAGGGCAGCGAGGCTGGGGCAGGGGCTGGAGCCCAAGGCTGGGGAGGAGCGGCTGGGGGAGCTGGGGGGGCTCAGCCTGGAGAAGAGGAGGCTGAGGGGAGCCCTCATCGCTCTCTGCCACTGCCTGAAAGGAGGCTGGAGCCGTGGGGGTCGGTCTCTTCTCCCCAGGAACAAGCGATGGGACGAGAGGGAACGGCCTCAAGCTGCGCCAGGGCAGGTTTGGGTTGGGTATTAGGAAAAACTCCTTCCCCCAAAGGGCTGTCAGGCCCTGGCCCAGGCTGCCCAGGGCAGGGGCTGAGTCCCCATCCCTGGAGGTATTTAAAAGCCGGGGAGATGTGGTGCTTAGGGACATGGTTTAGTGGTGGCCTTGGCAGTGCTGGGTTAACGGTTGGACTCAATGATCTTAAGGGTCTTTTCCAACCTAAACGATTCTGTGATTCTATAAGTGATCAAAAAACGTGTGGATGTGGCGCTTGGGGACAGGGTTTAGAGGTGGACCAGGCAGTTCGGTGAACGGTTGGACTCGATGATCTCAGAGGTTCTTTCCGACCTTAACGATTCTATGATTCTTTGATTCTCCCCTGGGAAAGGCAGCCAGCAAACGAGGGGCTCCGCAGCACGGGGTGGGTCTGGGGACAGGGGCACAGAGTCCGGGCAGAGCAGGGGCTGTGGCCGTTCCCCTTCTGGCAGTCACCAGGCACAGCCTTGCTGCCGGCTCCTGCCCACGGCTCCCCACGAGCCTCTTCTCCCCTGGCGTCCCTTGCCGTGGGGCTCTGGCACCGCAGGCAGGGGCTACGGCGCACAGGGATAGACTCGGCATGAGCAGCCGCTGCTGGGTGTGTGGGGCCGGGCAGGGCCCCCCAGCCCCGTCTCTGACGGGCTCCTAGCTCCCAGCTTCGGGGAGGGCAGCAGAGCAGCACGGGCAGCAGCCCCTGCCCATGGGCCCTCTGGCCCCAGGCCCGCATTGGCCCCACGGGCGAGCCCTGTCCCTGCCCAGGCCTCAGCCGTGCCGCCCCACAGACCCCCCCAGCGCCCGCCCAGCCCCCTGGCCCTGCCCGGCCTCCCGCCTTGGGCAGGATCAGGCAGCCACGGCAGCAGGCAGATGGCACAGCAGCACAGATGCCCCCAGACCCCCCCGCAGACCCATCTGCTGCCGCAGCAGCCCAGAGCCCCCCCTCGGCCCGCGGCACCGCCGAGCTCTGCTCCCGGCACAGCCCGTGGCCCTGGCTGGTGCCGAGTGAGGGGAGAGGACTTAATCCCGGCTCAGGGCTGAGTGCTGCTGCCCCTCACAAACCTCTCCCTCCCCTCGCAGCCAAGCCGGCCCCTCCTGCGCCCCTTCCCCAGGGCCCCGCGCCCCGCAGGAGGGCAGCTCGGGCCGCCCCAGGGCTGGCACCCCTCTCCCTGCTGCAGCCCAGCCTCTCTGCCGGCACAGGGCGGGCGGCAAGGGCCGGCCGTGGGTGCCCTGACCTCAGCACCGAGGCCCCAGCGCCTGCCGGAGCGACCAGTCCCGGGCACAGACACCATCGGTCCCCAGCTTTTATTGTGTAGCAAAGGGCTCAGAGCAGCAACCGTCCATGAGGCGGGCTGGCCCCCTCCCCGCCGCGCTCAGCTGTCACAGCCCGGGTGAGGGGTGGCGGCAAGGGGGCTCTGCCCCTGGCGCGGGGACACCAGCGAGCCCTCACGAGCCCAACTCCCCCTTGGCCAGGAGAAGGTCCAGGTAGGCCCCGGAGATCAGGTCCTCCTCCTCGACTCCCAGCTCCTTCATCAGCCGGCGGGCCACGCACTCGCCGTCCTCCACAGTCTGCTCCTCGGTCAGCACCACCTGCGGACATGGGGAGGGTGAGTCCTGGGCGCCCCGGGGCCAGCACCCGCGCCCCAGTGGTGCCCCGCTCACCTCCAGCTCCAAGAAGTCCCCCAGCCCCTCCACGCTGTCCAGGTGCACCCGGGTCTGGCCCACGAGGTAGAGGAGGCGCTCCTTCCTCACCACGCCCAGCACGCCCAGCGCCTGTCCCAGCACCGCCTGCACACCGGGAGAGGAGCTGCCCGCCGCTGGCAGCCACCCCGGGAAGGGGCAGCCGCAGCGCCGGGCCGTGCCAGGCGGCAAAGCCGAGGGTACGAGCCCCCGGCGAGGCCCTGGACAGGCCATGAGGGCCGGGCGCCCCACGCAGCCCCTCGCTGGGGAGCAGCTGGGGCAGGGGGGGGCCCCCAGCGCTTACCTCCAGGCCGTCGGGGTCGTCCGTGGGGGTGACGCTGAAGCAGGAGAGCTTGGGGCCGAGGGCGTCAGGGCGCTCGTAGAAGATCAGCTCCCCCCGTCCGTCCTGGGAAGGTGGCGGGTCAGGGTCAGGGTCAGGGTCAGGCAAAGGCAGGGTCAGGGTCAGGCAGGAGAGGCAGGGGCAGGGTCAGGCTCAGGGTCAGACAGGGTCAGGGTCAGGCTCAGGGCCACGCCGGTCCCCCGGCCGCCCCTCCCCGAGCCCCCCCGCCTGCCGCCCGCGGACCCGCGCCCCGAGGCCCGCCACCCCCCGCCCCAGGCCCCGCACTCACCGGGGTTCGCCGCAGCTTGAGGCGGCCCCGCGGGACGCGGAAGAAGGTGTCGGCCTGGCCCAGGACTTGGGCCTGGGCTTGGGCTCGGGCCTGGGCTTGAGCCCGGGCCTGGGCCGGCGCCCTCAGCCGCGCCTTCACCTCCACGTTCCGCCGCATCCCCGCCGCTCAAGCCCATTGGCTACGCTTGGCTGCGTCATGGCCGAGCGCGCTTTGCCATTGGCTCAGCCAGCGCCAAGCCCCGCCCCGCTGGGCCGTGACGGGCGTCGCGGCCCAGCGGGGCGGGGCTTGGCGGCCATGGCGGCGGCGGGACGGGGCAGCGGGGCCGGGACCGTGCCCGCCGCCACCCGCCTGCAGGCCTACGCCTGGTGCCGGGAGTTCCTCGCCGGTTCCTGGAAGCTCATCGGGCCGGAGGAGTTCGGGATCGGGCCCGTCAGGTAGGAGGCGGAAGCGGGAGGCCGGAGCGCGGGGTGCGGTCACCCGGCCCCGCCCGGCCCCGGCTCCTCGGCACCGGTCTCCCTGTCCGACGTGGCCCCGTCGTGTCCCTCCCGACCGGTGACCCTGTCCTGCGCGGCCCGGTTGTCCCCCCCAGCCGGTGGCCCAGTCCCCACCCCCAGCCAGTGGCCCTGTCTTACGTGGCCCAGTTGCCCCTACAACCAGTGGCCCAGTCCCCGCCCCGGTGTCCGCGAGTTGCCCCCCCCCCTGCAACTGGTGGCCCTGTCCTACGTGGCCCAGTTGCCCCCACAACCGGTGGCCCAGTCCCCCAACCGGTGGCCCTGTCCTATGTGGCCCAGTCCCCCCCAGCCGGTGGCCTTGTCGTGTGTCCCCCCCAGTTGCCCCCCAACCGGTGGCCCTGTCCTGCATGGCCCGCTCGTCCCCCCAGCCGGTGGCCCAGTCCCCTGCCGGGTGCCCCAGTCCCCCTGACCCTCCCGCAGTTGCATCCCCCTCCCTGTGCCCCCGTTGCCCCCCCGCCCCGGCGAGCCCCCCGCAGCCCCTGACCAGGCTGTGCCCACAGCGGGGGGCTCAGCAACCTGCTCTTCAAGTGCGCGCTGCCGGAGCACATCCTCAGCGTGGGGGACGAGCCCAGGCAGGTGCTGCTGCGCGTCTACGGGGCCATCCTGCAGGTGAGCGCGGGCGGCGCCGGGACCCCCCCGGGCAGCTGCGGGGCTCAGGGCTCGGCCGGCATCTTCCCCCCGGCCCGGGCCTGGCAGCCGCCCCGCATCTCCTGCGCAGGGCGTCGACTCGCTGGTGCTGGAGAGCGTCATGTTCGCCATCCTGGCCGAGCGGGCGCTGGGGCCGCGGCTCTACGGGGTCTTCCCCCAGGGGCGGCTGGAGCAGTACATTCCGGTACGGGACGGGCTCTCCCCCCGGCCCCATCCTGCGGGAGCCCGCCTCGGGGGGCTCCTTGCCGCGGGGGGCTCCTCGCCCCGGCTGCGGCCAGCTGCCGCAGGAGGAGACGCCCCACGGCGCTCCTCGTGCCGCCGAGGGCAGAGCCGGCTCCCCGGGGCGGGCAGGCTGCTCACATCGCTGCTGTGTCCCCCCAGAGCCGGCGCCTGCGGACCGAGGACCTGCGGGACCCCGACATCTCCAAGGAGATCGCGGTGAAGATGTCCCGGTTCCACGGCATGGTGATGCCCTTCAACAAGGAGCCCAAGTGGCTGTTTGGGACCATGGAGTGGTGAGGGCAGCTGCTGTCCTGCGCGGGCGCAGGCTCCCAGATCACCTCAGCCCCTGAAATCCCGTGGGGTCTGGAGCACAGGGAGGTTTCCCAGCTGGCTGCTGGCAGGGCCCACGGGGACGGGGCGCAGAGCAGCTCCGCGGCAGCTCCGGCTCTGCGCTGGGCTGGGGAGAGGGGCGATGTGGTGGGGTGGCAGCGCCCAGGGGTGTCTGTCCCACGCGGGGCTGTCTCCTGCACTCCAGGTACCTGAAGCAGATTTCGGAGCTCACCTTCCCCGAGGAAGGGCAGCTGAAGAAGTTCAACCACCTCAAGACTTATAACCTGCAGGAAGAGATGAAGAGCCTCAGGTGAGCCGGACCTGCCTGCCGGCATGGCGCAGTGCCGGGGCTGCCCTGTTTCATTGCCAGCCTCCTCGCGGGCAGCCCAGGGCGGCTCAGCTTCTCTGGAAACCGATCTCTTCTGTCCCGTGTCCTTGGAGGGTGCCCTCCACCCGCGGGCCCTGCGTGGGCGCTGGGGGACAGCTCTCGGAGCGGTCCTTGCATCCCTGGGGCAGGGTTCCTGCCGGGTTCCTTGCGCTCTGGATCCCAGCTGCGTCCGTAGCTCTGTCCGCCCACGCGCAGTGGCAGCAGCGGCCCCCGCGTCCCTGCGGCTGGTGGGCGAGGGCCGGCGGGTCCTGCCCCTGCTGAGGCCGCTCTCCCCTGAACTGCAGGGAGCTGCTGGAGTCCACCCCCTCACCGGTGGTCTTCTGCCACAACGACGTCCAGGAGGGTGAGTGCGGTGGGCGGGCGGCTGCTGCCCCTCGCGGAGGCCTGGTCCTGCAGCCGGTCTCTCTGCCTGGGCTGCCCAGCGGAGCCTGCCCGCCCCTGGGCACGGGCTCGGCTCCTGCCCCTGCCCGCAGCCGCCCCCGGCGCCGGGGCAGCTGGTGGGGCCCCCGAGCCAGCCCCGTCTCTGCGCAGGGAACATCCTGCTGCTGGCTGGCCAGGAGGCTTCCTCCTCTGACAAGCTCATGCTCATCGACTTCGAGTACAGCAGCTACAACTACCGGTGGGTCTGGGGGCTGCGGGGGGCTGGGCTGGGCCCCGCGCAGGGGTCCGGTCTCCCGCTCATGAGAGGCCGGGGCTCTGCTCACCCTCCCCTTTCCCCAGGGGCTTCGACATCGCCAACCACTTCTGCGAGTGGGTTTACAACTACACCCACGATTCCTGGCCCTTCTTCAAGGCTTCCCTGGAGAACTACCCCAGCCGGCAGCAGCAGGTAGGGCTGCCCTGTCCCTCGGCAGCGGGCAAGGGCTGCTCCCAGCGAGGGGGTCGAGGCAGGGGGGCCCTTGCGGAGGCTGGCAGGGGTGTGCCAGACGTGGTGGTGCCGGGGCGGTGCAGGCAGCCAGCCCCCTGCCCGGTGTCGGCAGCGTCCCTGCCTGCTCTGTTCCCCTTCCAGCTGCATTTCATTCGGCATTACCTCTCGGAGGACTCGGGGCGACGCGGGGACACTACGCACGAGGAGCAGGCCCGCATCGAGGAGGAGATGCTGACGGAGATCAACCGGTGAGGGGCACGCCGGGGCGGAGCGGGGTCCCTGCGGCTGCGGGGGCCATCCTGGGGGCATGTCCCCCGGTCCCCGCTGCACAGAGAGGGCAGCATCCCCAAAACCCTGGCGGGGCTGACGGCTGCTCTCCATCAGGTTCGCTTTGGCCTCTCACTTCTTCTGGGGCCTGTGGTCCATCGTGCAGGCAAAGATCTCCACCATCGAGTTCGGGTACCTGGTGAGCGCTGCCCGTGGGTGCCTTGTTCAAGGCTTGCCCGGGGATCCCTTGCACATCGCCCCTCCCCTGACGCGGGGTGACGGGGCTGGGGGTGGTGGGGGGCACGGGCAGTCCCCAACTCCCCTTTTCCGCCCCAGGACTATGCACAGAGCCGTTTCGAGGCCTACTTCCAGCACAAGGCGCAGTGCTCCTGAGAGCGGCCATGCCAGCCCTGCCTGCGCCCGCCTCGACTCCGCAGCCTCCCCCTGCCTGCCCCGGCAGCGCCCGTGCCGCGGGGCATCCCAGGGACGTGGCGTCCTCTCCTGGGTGGGCTCCCCCCGTGCTGCGAGGGGGGCTGCTGCCCAGAGCGGGACTGTAACGGTTCAGGGAGTGGGTCTGCCCAGGCGCGTGCCCCTGGAAAAGGGGACGCCCTGCTTGGAGAGGTGGCACACCAGCCGTGAGGCCGTGTCTGTGCCGCCGCTCCTGCAGAGATGGCCCCTGGCAGAGGGGGGAGGCAGTTGCCCCAGCCCTGCCTGCCCCTCTGGTGCTGCCTGCGGCTGCCCTCCTGCCCCTGGCACATCCTCCTGTGGCAGTGCGTCCCTTGCCTCTGCGCCGCTGGCATGGAGCGGGGCTTGAGCTGCGGGTCCTGGCCGGTGGGAGCCCTCTGCCCCAGCCAGCAGCGGGAAGGCTGGTGCCGCCTGGACCAGGGGGAACGGCTGTCCTGGCTGTCCTGGCTGCCCCTTGCACGGTCCTGCCCGCAGCTGTGGTCCTGCCCGCGGAGGGGCGTCCAGGCAGGGGTGCTGAGAGGTCCCAGGGTGCTGCTGGGGGCAGGGGGGTGCAGGGGACCTACACTCGCATCTCATTCCCCCCCGCACCCCTCCCAGAGCTCTGGGGCTGGGGCAGCACCTGAGAGCGGCTCTGCCAGCCCCCGCGCCCCGGCCTGGCTTCCCTGCGGCTCGTGGCTGCGTGGCGTCACTGCTCGGCTGGGCTGGGGCCCGGGGGCCGGGGGCTGCTCCTCCCTTCCCCTCCCCTCCCGACAGCAGAATGTAAACTGTCCTCAGACCAATAAACGCTGCGGTGGTGCACGGTGCCTGCTTGCTCTCCATGGCCCCATGGCCACCACCTCCTCCCTGCTCGCCCCCAGCCCCGGGCTCTCCCGGGCCATCCTGCCTCCCGCTGCTGGGCTGTTGCAGCGGCCGGGGGGCCACCCCACAGCAGCATGTGCCAACCCGCTCCCCACATCCCTCTCCGCAGAGCCACCAGCCCGCGCTGGGGGGGTCGGCAGGGGCTGTGGCTTGGGACAGGCAGCGGGTGCTGCAGCTTACGCCTGCCCGGGGCCGGGCTGGAGGGGACAGCGGGGGGCACGGGCTGCGATGGAGACACGGGAGGCCCAGGCCGTGTCCCCCACCTCGCCCTGGAGGGTCTCGCCCATCATAGCTGCTCCGGTTTGTGCTGTGGCAGAGGAGATGCTGCCCCATCTCCTCCCGCCCGCGCTGCTCCAGGGCCTTCGGTTACTGGGTGCGTCCCCGGGGGCTGCCTGCTGCTGTCCTGACCCCTGCAGCCCCACCGCCGAGGGACAACGCTCCGCGGGCACTCGTGGGGAGCAGGCAAGCGTGCCCCTGCCCCATGGTCTCTGATTCCCCCAGAGCCGGGGTGCTGGGTGGCTCGTGTCCGCCCTGCTCCAGGTCGCCCCAGCCCCCCAGGACCTTCCTGGCCCGTGGTGCAGCCAGCAGAGCCCCAGGGCCGTGAGCTGACCGGGGCACACAGGGCCCGGCCGTGTGTGCCCAGCCGTGGCTCTGGGGTGTCTACGGCTGCCTGGCCCCACGGGGAGCCGGGCTCGCCCCAGACCTCAGCCCCACACCCCCAGTGCAGCCCCGGGGCTTCGGGCCCTGGTCCTGACCCAGCCCGTGCTGCTGGTGCTGGGGGCTCAGCTCCGCTCCCCGGTGCTGCCGGTGGGGCTGGCCTGGCGGGCGCAGGGAGCGGGTGCGTTGGGGTGCTGGTGCCCCAGGGGGTGCAGGAGGCTGCGGCGGCAGCTCTGCACCCCCTGCAAGGAGAGCCTGGCCCCCCCGGCACACAGCCCCCATGGGGCTCTGCCAGCTCCCGGCCGGACCTGGCAGCGGGTCATGGCACTGCCCGTCCACGCCGATGAGCACAGCTTCGGCACGGTGCAGCTCTTCGACAACATCTTCCTCATCAGCAGCTCCCAGGGGCGGCAGGGGCTTGTGGCTTCGCCTTCCTGTTGGCCACCTTCCCTGCACCCCCCAGCCGGGGCTGCGCTGCCATCTGCCCGGCCCCGGCTGCCCCGGCCCGGAGCTGCCCGCCGGCACACATGGAGCCAAGCATGGGGCGGCGTGGGGGGCCGGGGCCTGGTGCTCCCTCTCAGCGCTCGCCCAGCTCCTCTTTCACCCGCACAGTGGCTATTTATAGCCCCACGGCCGGCAGGCAGCTCGGCAGGGCATGGGCCAGCGGCTCCTTCCCCACCGGCCACCCAGCCCCGGAGCCGGGAGCGGGGCAGAGGCCTGCGGGTCTTCCCGGGGCTGGGCAGGGGCTGAGCCCCGGCCGTGGCGGGCACCAGGCATGCGCCTGAGCGGACGGGCAGTCCCAGCAGCGTGCAGGGGGCACGCACACACGTGTGCCCCACATGCACCCCTGCCATCGCCAGGGCAGCAGCCCTTCTGCCGGGCCGGGGTCCGGGGGGCCATGGCCGGGGGCTGTGCTGCTGCTGCGCCGGAGCCCCCGCCAGAGCCCTTCAGCTGCGGCCGGGCAGCGCAGGCAGCACGGGCAGCTGCCCGCGGCCTGCTCCGGGGCGAGCGGGAAGGAAAGGCCGGGGCCTCCCGGGCACGGCGGGCAGCGGCCTCTCTGCCTGCCCTTGCCCGGCGCTGCCCCGCTCCGCAGCCGTGGCACGGCAGGATCTGGCCCTGCAGCCCTGTACGGCCCAGGGAGCGGGACAGGCCCTGCGCAGCCCTGCCCGCGCACGGAGCCCCGCGACAGCCCACGGCCACGCTGCCCACGGCGGGGCCGGGACGGGGAACCGGCTGGCAGCGGTGTGGGGACCTGCCTGTGCGGGCAGGGACCTGCCCAGGGGAGCCCGTCTGTGCTTGGGGTGCGGGGCCAGGGTGCCGGCTGGTTCCCAGGGCGCGGGTGCCTTCTTGGGGGAGACGGTCCCTGCCCGGGGACGGCAGTCCCTGCCCAGGGGTGCAGGTCCCTTCCTGGGGTGTCGGTCCTTTCCTGGGGTATCAGTCCCTGCCCAGGGTGCGGATCCCTTCCCGGGGGTGTCAGTCCCTGCACAGGGATGTGGGACCCTTCCCACGGTGTTGGTCCCTGCCTGGGGTGCTGGGTCCCCTCCCGGGGTGCAGGTCCCTTCCCGGGGTGCAGGTCCCTTCCCGGGGTGCGGATCCCCTTCCTGGGGTGCCGGTCCCCTCCCGGGTTGCGGGTCCCTGCCCAGGGTTGTGGGTCTCTTCCCGGGGTGCTGGTCCCCTCCAGGGGTGCGGGTCCCCTCCCAGGGTGCCGGTCCCTGCCTAGGGTGTGGATCCCCTTCCCGGGCCGTCGGTCCCCTCCCGGGATGCCGGTCCCCTCCCGGGGTGCAGGTCCCTGCCCAGGGGTGCGGGTCCCCTCCCGGGGTGCCAATCCCCTCCCGGGCTGTCTGTCCCCTCCCGGGGTGCGGGTCCCCTCCGGGGGAGGCCGGGGGCCGCGGGCGGCGCGGGGGAGGAGCGGGGCGGCCGCCGCTGCCATTTCGGGCCATGGAGCGGGTCCCGCCCGCCGCCGGTGTCCGGTTACCGGCTCCGGGGCGCAGCGGGCGCAGGGAGCCGCCGTCCCCGGGGCCGCCGCCCGCCGTCCGCGCCCCCGAGCAGGTACCGGGCACCGGGGCGGGCGGGGGGAGCCCCGGGGGCGGCGGCGGCGGCGGCGGCGGCGGGCGGGACCCCGCCGGCGCCGGGGGACCCCGCACCCGCCCCGCCCGGCGCCGGCCCCCACCCGCGTCCGCGGGGCCCCGGGCGGCGGGGGGGCTCGGGGGGGCTCCGGGGGCCGGCGGCGGCTGCTGGGGGGCCGCCCCCGAGGGGCTCCGGCCCGGCCCCGGTGACCTTGCGGCGCTCGCTGCGGGGCGGGGGCCCACGGCGGCCTCGGCCCACCCGCGGACAGGGCCCCTGCGTGTCCCCGTCCCACCGCGGTCACGGGCCCTGCGTGTCCCCCTCCCACCCATGGACATGGCCCCTGCGTGTCCCCGTCCCACCCGTGGTCACGGGCCCTGCGTGTCCCCCTCCCACCCATGGACATGGCCCCTGCGTGTCCCCCTCCCACCCACGGACACGGGCCCCTGCGTGTCCCCCTCCCACCCATGGACATGGCCCCTGCGTGTCCCCGTCCCACCCATGGACAGGGCCCCTGTGTGTCCCCGTCCCACCCGCGGTCACCGCCCCTGCGTGTCCCCCTCCCACCCATGGACACGGGCCCTGCGTGTCCCCCTCCCACCCGTGGTCATGGGCCCTACGTGTCCCCCTCCCACCGCGGTCACGGCCCCTGCGGGGTCCCCGGGAGCCTGTAGTGACACTGCCAGGCCGTGCCATGCGGTGCCATGCAGCGCGGTGCCAGGCTGTGCTGTGCTGTGTGGTGCCATGCAGTGCCACGCATGGTTCTGTGCAGCGCCGTGCCCCGCTGTGCCGTGCCATGCCATGCAGTGCCGTGCCGTACTGCGCCGTGCAGTGCAGCGCTGCATGATTGCCTGCGGCGGGGTGCGGTGCAGCGCAGCCTGCAGCCATGCTATGCCATTCGGTGCAGTGCTGTGCCATGCCGCGCAGTGCTGCGCTGTGCCGCGCAGTGCCGCGCAGTGCAGGTGATTGCCTGCAGCGGGGTGCGGTGCGGTGTGGTGCAGTGCAGCTTGCAGCTGGGCAGTGCCACACAGCGCAGTGCACTTTAGTGCAGGGCGATGCGGTTTAATGCAGTGCCGCGCAGGCGCCATGTGCTGCAGTGCCGCAGCATGGCGCAGCACAGCGCGGAGCAATGCAGGACAGGGCAGCGTAGCCATGCGGTGCAGCGCAGTGCGGGACAGTGCAGTGTAGCCGTGCGGTGCGGTGCAGCGCAGTGCGGTGTAGCCATGGGGTGCAGCGTGGTGCGGTGCAGTGCGGTGTAGCCATGGGGTGCAGCGCGGTGCGGTGCAGTGTGGTGTAGCCGTGCGGTGCAGCAGTAGCATTGTGACTTGGCTCTCGCCGTGCTGCTGCTGTTTGCCCTCGGCCCAAGGACGCCCTTGTGGAAGGGCACCCTTTGCCCGCCCGCACCGGGGGCTCCCCTGGGCTCCAGCAGCACCCGTGGGCCCAGCAGCCCTCGGGCTGAGCCGCGGGCCAGCACCGGCTGTGCCGTCACCAGGGGGTCCCCGGGGACCCCGCGGGAGCCTGGCTGTGCCCGCAGAGGGGTCCCTGCTCGCCCCACAGCTCCTGCTGCTGCCTCGGCCGGCGGCATTCCCGGCACAGCCGTGGCTGCCTGCGCAGGGGCGGCGTGTGCCCTGTGCCGGCGCAGGGGCAGGTGCTGCCCCATCCTCCGAGGGTTTCGCCGCGGGCAGGGGCCAGGCAGCTGCCCGTGAGCAGGGGTGTGTCCCCACCGCCATCCCCTCTCCCCGGGCGCTGGGGATGGTGCCGGGGCCGGAGGCGGCACTGACCCTTCCCTCAGTGGGCGCCCGGCCAGCGCCGCGTGACCGGAACGGGGCCGCGGCAGGCAGCACGCGCACCGAGCTGGCGGGCTCCCATGGGACGTGGCCGTCCTGGCACTGCTGCAGGCACGCCACCTCCCAGGCCGCTCCGGTGCCCGTGCGCCGCGCTGGCCCGGGCAGCGCCGCGGTGGAACCCCCCTCCACAGGCAGGGGCACCCGCTGCCCCCGCCATGGCTTCGGTCCCCGAGCTGGGGCGCTGGGGCCGGGCAGGGGTCCCCCCTCCATCCCGGGCAGCGGGTGCCAGGGGTGATCATCCCCGTGCCCCCCCGCAGGTGCCGGCAGACCCCCAGGATGGCGGAGGCTCACCAGGCCGTGGCCTTCCAGTTCACCGTCACCCCCGAGGGGTTGGACTTCCACCTCAGCCGCGAGGCCGTCAAGCAGTTCTACCTCACCGGCATCTCCTCCTGGAAGAAGCGCTTGGTCCGCGCCAAGGTGGGCCCAGCCGGGGGCTGCCGGACGGTCGGACCCCCCCATCCCCACCGTCCCCGCCGCCCTGACCCCCCTGTGCCCACAGAACAGCTTCCTGACCGGCGTCTACCCCGCCTCCCCCTCCAGCTGGATGGTGGTCGTGATGGCCACCGCCGGCTCCTTCTACTGCCAGGTCGACCCCTCCCTGGGGATGATCGCCCGCATCCGCCACTGCCTGCCTGAGAGGTGAGCGCGGGCAGCTCGGCCGGGGGGACCCCCTCCCCCCCAGCCCACGGGCCCCCAGCCCCATCCCTCAGTGGGGACCACCGCCCATGTCCCACCCAAGGGCATGGTCCCACCTGCCATGCCCCTCGGTGGGGACCTCCCCACACATCCCCCAACCCATGGGCACGGCCCCACCTGCCCTGTCTCCCAGCGGCACCCACCCACACGTCCCCAGCCCCCCCGGCATGGCCGTGGTGAGCTGCGGCATCCCCAGGGGGTCCCACCCCACACATCCCTACCCCATGGGCACAGCCCCGCGTGGGGACCTCCCCCAGGTCCCGCTACGCGTCCCTCAGCACCACGGGCATGGGGCACGGCCCTCCGTGGGGACGTCCCCTCATGTCCCCCAGCCCATCGTGTCCCCCCTCACCCCCTCTGCCCCCGCAGCCGCCTCCTGACCTACGAGAGCCGGACGATGGTGAGCGCCGCGCTCTTCTCCACCGGCGTCTGGCTCTCTGCCGTCCTGCTCTTCCGGCAGGCGCTGAAGCTGCTCCTCTCCTACCACGGCTGGATGTTTGAGCCCCACGGCAAGATGAGCCGCAGCACCAAGATCTGGGTGGTGAGCGGCGCCTGCAGCTGGCACCAGCACCAGCGCTGGCACTGGCCCGGCCGGGCAGGGCAAGTGGTGCCGAGTGGGGTGCTGCCAGCGCGGCTGCAGGAGGATGCTGCGGCGTGGGTGCAGAGTGCCTGTGTCTGCATGCATGGGTGTGCATGGGTGCATGTGCACACGTGTGTGTGTGTGGGCACATGCAGCATGGTGGGTGCCAGGGTGCTGCGAAGCTGCTGACGGCGGGGATGAGCTGAGCCTGCTCCGTGGCACGGAGACGGTGGGTGCCGGGGGCGCAGGGGAGCCGCAGGAACTGGGCAGCGAGGCCGGGAGCCCCGTGCAGCTCTGCCCCGGGTGGGCACAGGCAGGAGCGGCCGCCCAGGCCGGGGTGTCAGGGCAGCGGGCAGGGCCGGGACCCGGCTGCGGTGCAGCAGGCACATGCAGGACTCCCAGTGCCAGCAGCAGGAGCTGGTGTGCGGGTGATGCACGGCCACGCCGTGGTCCTGCAGCTCTGCTCCATCCTCTCCGCGTGTCCGGCAGGCGCTGATGAAGGTGCTGTCTATCCGCAAACCCCTGCTCTACAGCTTCCAGACCTCTTTGCCCAAGCTCCCCGTGCCCCCCGTGGAGGCCACCATCACTCGGGTAAGGGGCTGGGATGGGATGGGATGGGGACAGGGGGTCCGCCCGCGATGGGACGGGGATGGGGGGGTCACACCGAGCCTCCTCCCTGCAGTACCTGGAGTCGGTGCGCCCGCTCATGGATGATGAGAAGTACAGTAAGATGGAGGTTCTGGCCAAGGAGTTCAAGGAGAAGACGGCTCCACGGCTGCAGAAGTACCTGATCCTCAAGTCCTGGTGGACAACCAACTACGTGAGTACCCTGGGCTTCACCGGTGCTGGAGACGGGGACCACCGCCACGTCCCACCCCCCGACGGCCGTACGGCCGTCGGGGGGTGGGACGTGGCGGTGGTCCCCCTGCCTCCAGCACCAGGGATGATGACCCCAACCCAAGCCCACGGTCCTGCCGTCCCCCCATGATCATGGGAAGGGGGAACTTGGGTCCTCCTGGCTGCCCCAGCTGGGTGATTAGGGGCAGGGGGTATTGCGCCACGTCCCCATCCCTGTCCCCATCGCTGTCCCTGCAGGTGAGCGACTGGTGGGAGCAGTACGTCTACCTGCGCAGCCGCAGCCCGCTCATGGTCAACAGCAACTACTACGCCATGGTAAGGGGGGGGCAACCACCAGCATGACAGAAACCCTCACCAGGTGCCCCCCGGCATCGTCACCGAGCCCTGTCCCTCGTCCCCAGGATTTCCTCTACGTGACCCCCAGCCACATCCAGGCTGCCCGGGCGGGTAACGTGGTGCACGCCATCCTGCTGTACCGCCGCAAGCTGGACCGCGGGGAGATCCCCCCCGTGAGCACCCGTGGGGCTGGGGGGGTCCGGCGGGGCTGGGGGGGCGGTGGGGAGAGCAGGGGAGGCTGTGGGGCAGGGCCAGGGGGAGTCGCCGTGGGGCTGGCACGGGGTCCCGGGGCTGCTGGGGGGCTCAGGGGGGTCGGGTTGGGGGGTGCAGGGGGTGGAGGTGGGGGCGCAGGCGCCCCGGCCCCCCCTCACCGCTGCCCTGCACAGATGATGGCGCTGGGCATCGTGCCCATGTGCTCCTACCAGTCGGAACGGATGTTCAACACCACCCGCATCCCCGGCAAGGAGACAGGTACGGGGGGCCGGGGGCACCCCATCCCCCATGCGGGGTCCGTCCCGGGCAGGGTCCCGGGGCCGCGGGGTGGCCGTGACACCGGTGTCCCCCCGCCCAGACACGCTGCTGCACCTGATGGACAGCAAGCACTTGGCCGTCTACCACAAGGGCCGCTTCTACAAGGTCTGGCTCTACTACGGGGGGCAAGTGCTGCGGCCCCGCGACCTGGAGCTGCAGTTCCAGCGCATCCTGGATGACCCCTCGCCCCCCCAGCCCGGCGAGGAGCGGCTGGCGGCACTCACCGCCGGCGAGAGGTGCCGGCACCGCCACGGGGTCCCCGCGCTCCGGGCAGGCTGCGGATGCTGCACGCGCTGCCTGGGGCGGCGGGAGCAGGGCACGGCGGGGTGGAGGGGATGCTCCAGGATGGGGACCCTGGGGCCACCCACGGGTGGGGGCTGTGGTGTGGGTTGGGGCATGGGAACGGTGGGCTCAGGAGCCTCAGCGGGACGGCGGGCATCGCCAGTCCCGCACCCTCACGGCTCCTGGTGCTGGACCCTGGGGCCACCCCTGGGTGGGGGCTGTGGCGTGCGTTGGGGTGGTGGGCTCGGGGGGCTTTGCAGGACGGTGGGCGTCACCAGCCCCACACTCTCACACTCATGGTGCCGGACCCTGGGGCCACCCCTGGGTGGGGGCTGCGGTGTGGGGCACGGCAGTGGGCTCGAGGGGGCTCGGCGGATGGTGGTGGATCTGGGCATCGCCAGCCCCCCACGCCCTGATGCCGGCGGTGCCGGCAGGGTGCCCTGGGCCGAGGCTCGAGCCCGGTTCTTCAGCCACGGGAAGAACAAGGCATCGCTGGACGCCATCGAGCGGGCAGCCTTCTTCCTGACGCTGGATGAAGAGGAGCACGGCTACAGCCCGGGCCAGGAGGGCTGCATGGACGCCTACGCCAAGTCCCTGCTGCATGGCCAGTGCTACGACCGGTGGGCACCTCCCCAGCCCCCTGCCCCAGCCCCCCGCCAGGGCGCCCGCCCTGCCCTCACCGCCCCCTCCCCGCAGCTGGTTCGACAAGTCCTTCACCCTGGTGGTCTACAAGAACGGGAAGCTGGGGGCCAACGCCGAGCACTCCTGGGCCGACGCGCCCATCATCGGGCACCTCTGGGAGGTAACGGGGGGCGGGGGGGACACCCCTATGGGGCTCCCCAAGGATGGGAGCCCCCATTGGGCACGCCCAGCTGGCACCCAGGGGCTGGGAACCCCCAGTTGGGTACCCCCAGAGGTGGGCACCCCCAGTGCTGGGCACCCCTGTTTGGCATCCCCAGGGTGGGTACCCCCAGGCTGAGCACCCCCGGCTGGGCACCCCAGTTGGGTACCCCCCGGCTGGGTACCCCAGTTGGGCACCCCCAGTGCTGGGCACCCCTGTAGGGCATCCCCAGGGTGGGTACCCCCAGGCTGAGCACCCCTGGCAGGGCACCCCAGGGCAGAGGACCCCCAGTTGGGCACCCCCAGGGCTGGGCACCCCTGTAGGGCACCCCCAAGCTGGGCATCCCCCTCCTAGGGGCAGTGGGGTCCCAGGGGCTGCCCGGGGGAGCTGGGACAAGCTGGGGTGAGTGGCGCTGCGGTGGGGGGGGGGTGTGGGGCAGCCCTGGGGTGAGTGGGGCAGCCGGGGGGTGGATGGGGGGGATGGGGCGATGCTGGCAGGCTTGGGGGTCCGCAGGGCCAGTGGCCCAGGCTCAGGGATGCCTCTCCCCCCAGTACATGCTGGCGACAGACAAATTCCAGCTGGGCTACACCGAGGGGGGGCACTGCCTGGGCGAGCCCGACACCCTGCTGGCCCCCCCCCAGCGCCTGCAGTGGGACATCCCCCAGGAGGTGGGTCTGACCCCCAAGTGCCAGGCAGGCTCTCGGGGTCCTCCTGCGCCCCAGGGCAGCGGGGTGGGCTCTCTGCACCCCAGCCACCCCCTGCGCCCTACAGCATCCGTGCACCGGGGTCCTGTTGGCCCTCCAGTGTCCCAGTGCCCCTGGCTGTGCCCACCGCAGCTGAGCGCCGGTGCCCCCCCGCCCCGGGCGATGGGGGGCCGGGGGCTGGTGCCGTGCACCCCGTCCGCCACGGCTGCGCCTCTCTGCAGTGCCGTGCCACCATCGAGAGCTCGTACCGCCTGGCCAAGGCGCTGGCCGACGACGTGGACTTCTGCTGCTTCCAGTTCTCTGACTTTGGGAAGGGGCTGATCAAGAAGTGCCGGACCAGCCCCGACGCCTTCATCCAGATCTCCCTGCAGCTCGCCCACTTCCGCGTGAGCTGCCCTGGACGGGACGGGGACGGGGATGGGGACAGGGATGGGATGGGATGGGATGGGATGGGATGGGATGGGATAGGATGGGGATGGGGTGGGGTGGGATGGGGACGGGGACAGGGATGGGGACAGGGATGGGGACGGGGATGGGGACAGGGATGGGATGGGGATGGGGATGGGGACTGGGATGGGATGGGGATGGGGATGGGGATGGGGATGGGGATGGGGACGGGGATGGGGACAGGGATGGGATGGGGATGGGGATGGGGATGGGGATGGGGACAGGGATGGGATGGGGTGGGATGGGATGGGGACGGGGACGGGGATGGGGACAGGAGAGCATCCCCCGGGCACACCCCGGTCTGACCCGGCCTCTCCGCAGGACAAGGGCTGCTTCTGTCTCACCTACGAGGCCTCCATGACGCGGCTGTTCCGCGAGGGCCGGACGGAGACAGTGAGGTCCTGCACCGCCGAATCCACCGCCTTCGTGCGCAGCATGGGGGACGCCCGGCAGACCGTGAGCAATGTGCCGGGGTCCGGGTCTCCGGCCCCCCGCCCCTCCTCCCCGCATCTCCCCTCCGAGCCCTCGGCTCCGTCCTGCTGTCCCCGGGCGGGTCGGGGCTGTCCCTGCACAGCCTGGCTCAGGCAGCACCTCCCCTCTCTCCGGTGGTCCCATCCCCTGGGGAGGTCCCCATCCCTCAGAGGTCCCTGTCACTAGGGGAGGTCCCCATGCCTCACAGTGGTCCTCATCCCTTGGGGAGGTCCCCACCTCTGGAAGATGTTCCTATTCCTTGGGAATGACCCTGTCCCTGGAGAAAGTGCCCATCCCTCAGGGAGGTCCCCATCCCTGGAGGAGGTCCCCATCCCTCATGGAGGTCCCCATCTCTGGGAGAGGTCCCTGTTCCTTGGGGATGTCCCCATCCCTAGAGAAAGTGCCCATCTCTGGAGGGGGTCCCTGTGGAGGTCCCCATCCCTTGGGGACATCCCTGTCCCTGGGAGAGGTCCCCATCCCTCCAGACCGTCTCCCCCGGAGCTGCACAGCCGTTGCCTCCCCCAGGCAGGACCGGGGAGGACTCATGCTGTGCAGAGCACCCGGGGTGGCCGGGCTGGGGACAACGGGACCCCAGCCTGCCCTGGCCCTGAGCCTGGCTCTCCCCGCAGCGAGCCGAGCGCCAGCGGCTCTTCAAGCTGGCGGCCGACAAGCACCAGCACATGTACCGCATGGCCATGACCGGGGCCGGCATCGACCGGCACCTCTTCTGCCTCTACGTGGTGTCCCGCTACCTGGGGGTGGAGTCCCCCTTCCTGGCCCAGGTGAGCCCGGGCGGGCGCGGGAGCACACAGCACCACGCAGCGCCGCACAGCACCGCGCCGTGATGGCGACGCATGCGGAATGCGGGACGCTGCATGGGCACGCAGGGGAAAAGCCGCCCCTCTTACACGTGTCACCAGCACATGTGTGTGCAAGGGCTGCAGGCACTGCACGTGGCCTGGGTGCACGCGTGCAGCTGCCATCGCCGGCGTGTCACAGCAACGGCACCCTCTGCCTGTCACCCGCTGCCGGGCTGTGCATGGGCAGTGGGGTGCAGCAGGGTGCAGTGGGGTGCAGAGGTGTGCAGTAGGGCGCAGCAGGGCACAGCAGGGCGCAGCGGGGTGCAGTGGGGTGCAGAGGGGTGCAGCAGGGCGCAGAGGGGTGCAGCGGGGTGCAGCAGGGCTCAGAGGGGTGCAGCAGGCTGCAGTGGGGCGCAGCAGGGCACAGAGGGGGTCAGCAGAGTGCAGTGGGGTGCAGCAGGGTGCAGCGGGGTGCAGTGGGGCACAGTGGGGCGCAGAGGGGTGCAGCAGGGCACTTGGCCGGAGGCACTGATGCCCGGGCTGGGCAGGTGCTGTCGGAGCCCTGGCGCCTCTCCACCAGCCAGACGCCGCAGCAGCAGCTGAAGCTGTGCGACCTGAACAAGCACCCCGACCACGTCTCCACCGGCGGCGGCTTTGGCCCCGTGAGCATCCCGGGGGCGTGATGGGGCCTGGAGGGGGCTCAGCAGGGGTGGGGGTGTGCAAGGGGCAGGGGAGCAGGTGGGCGAGGAGTGTGGTCTGTAGCACATACCCCTCCGTGGCTCCGGGTCAGGCGCGTGCCCACAGTGGGTGCCCCCTGCCCCAGCCCCACAGCCCAGGTGGGTGCCCCGGGTGGGTGCCCGCTGCCCCTGGGGGTGCCGTGGCCTCACTCATCACCCCCCCGCAGGTGGCAGATGACGGCTACGGTGTCTCCTACATCATCGCGGGCGAGAACCTCATCAACTTCCACGTCTCCAGCAAGTTCTCCAGCTCCGAGACGGTGAGAGCCCCGGGGCTGGGGCCGGGGGGCTCCCCCGAGCAGGGGGCTGGGGCTCCCCAGGCAGGGCAGGGCAGGGCTGGCAGCGGTGGCTTCCCCCGTGCTGCAGTTGCTGTCCATGCTGTAGGGTCTGTGGGGTCCCCGTGGGCCTGGGGCAGCCCCCGACCCTGACCCTGACCCCGACCCCAACCCTGACCCTGACCCTGACCCCGCTGCATCCCAGCCCCTCTCCTGTGGGGGTCCCACAGGCCTGTGCTGCCTATGCGGGACCTGCTGGGGGTCCCGGGGCGCAGGGGGTGCCCCAGGGCCAGCGGGGGCTGGGGGTTCATGGCTGCTGCCCCGCAGGACTCGAAGCGCTTTGGGAGGAACATCCGCCAGGCCATGCTGGACATCGCCGAGCTCTTCGACAAGCCGGCCGAGAAGGCGAGGAAGTGAGGGGGGGTGGGCTCAGACCCCAGCCCGGGGGGGGACGCGGAGCTGGGGCTGGCGGGGGCTGCTCCGAGCCCCGGTGCTGGGCGAGGTGGGTGGGGGGCAGCGAGGGTGGTGTTGCTCTGTACATGCTTCCAATAAAGGCTGTTGGTGTGAGCCCCCGGCCAGCTCTGCGCCCGCCGTCGGGCTGGGGACCCCCGCCTCGGGCCCGCGCACCCCGCGCTGGGGACCCCTGCACCCGCCGCGTCCCCACGGGGGTCCTGGCAGCGTGCCGGCAGCCGGCGGGCACTGGTGTGGGCAGCGGGTGCGTCAGCAGCTCCTCGGGCAGAGGATGAAAGGCACCGTGGGGCGGTGAGCGGCGAGCCGGTGAGCGGTGAGCCATGCCTGCCGCCAAGCCGTGCCCGCCGGCCGCCTGCGTAGCAGTGACGGAGAGTGTGCAGCGGGGCACGGCGGCAGGGACGCGTGCTGCGCAGAGCCCCTCGACCGTGTCCGGCATGGCGGGGCGCCTTGTCCCGTGCAACGCCCGACGTTGGAGGCGGCCAGCGCCCTGCTCCCGCCGGTGGCCAGCAGCCGTCGAGCTTGCAGAGCTTGGGCACAGCCCGGCCAGCACCCGCAGGGTGTCTGCTGGGGGTGCGGAGTCCTGCCAGCGCTGGAGCCCCCCTGCTGTGGGTACCTCCTTGTCCCAGGATGCTCCGGCTCCGGGACACAGGCTGAGAGTCCACCCAGCACCCACACCCTGCCTGTACATCCCTGCCTTCACATCCCTGCCTGCACCCCCTGCCTGCACCCACACCCTGCCTGCACACTCTCCCTGCACATCCCTGCCTGCACACCCTCCCTGCACATCCCTACCTTCACACCTTGCCTTCACATCCCTGCCTGCACACCCTGCCTGCACATCCTTGCCTGCACATCCTTGCCTTCACACCTTGCCTTCACATCCCTGCCTGCACACCCTGCCTGCACATCCTTGCCTGCACATCCTTGCCTGCACATCCCTGCCTTCACATCCCTGCCTTCACACCCTGCCTGCACACCCTGCCTTACCCCCCCCTTTCTGCGCCCTGCCTGCTGCCAGAGCTGCCTGATGTCCCCACGCAGAGGGACGCAGTGAGGGGTGACAGGGAGGTGGCACCGCAGCGGCATCCCCGGAGCAGGCGCGGATGCTGCGCCCACCATGGGCTCCGAGCCGGGGTCCCTCCTGCAGCCAGGCGCGGGGGCCACCCTCACCCCCAAGGAGGGGGGATGCGACCCCAGCCGCGCACCCCAGCTCAGCCAAGGAGGGGCCCAAGTGCCGTGGGGACACCGGGCGGGAGCTGCCCCCTGCCCATGCCAGCGCCAGTCCCCTCGTTTGAGCACCTGCCAGCCCCTGCCCTGGGCCCACTGCTGGGCCGCATCCTGAACCTGGGCCCCACAGCCCAGCCCCACAGCCAGGGGTCACCCGGTTTGGACCTGGAGCCCCCTGAGTGCAGTGGGGACCCTGGACGCCACAGGCAGGTGCCTCTGCCAGGTGGCTGTGCCGGGTCCCCGGCGGGCAGCAGGAGCTGCCGGTGCGTGTCTGGAGCCACGAAGAGTGGCTGGAGCCACGGCTGGAGCCGCGCCGGGAGTCACGGGTCCCTGCTCCCTTATCTGATCCCGGGCCGCGGGCAGCGAGCCCAGCCCTGGCCCTGGTCCTGTCCCTGACACTGCAGTGCCTGGGGGGGCTGCGTGCCGGGGGACAGCACTCTGTTCCCCCGCAGGTCCCTCCCCATCACCCCGCTCTCTCTGCGGCTCCGTGTCCACCACCCAGCACTGCTTGGCCCTTGTGTCGTGTCGTGCTGTGGTGCGGCGCTGCCTGGGGGTCAGCCCCACAGTGGGGCAGCGACCCGGCCCCCACGCCTGCCAGTGCTCACGCCGGAGCCGTGCATGCCACAGCGGAGCAGTGGGTGCTCACACCGGACTCGTGTGTGCCATGCCAGTGCGGTGGGCGCTCACGCTGGTGAGGTGCGTTCTCATGCTGGAGCTGTGTGTGCTCACACTGGAGCCGTGGGTGCTCACACCGGAGCTGCGTGTGCTCACACTGGAGTGCTGGGTGCTCACACCGGAGCTGTGGGTGCTCACACCGGAGCCGTGGGTGCTCACACCGGAGCTGTGGGTGCTCACACCGGAGCCGTGGGTGCTCACGCTGGCGCGGTGCACACTCACACCAGCCTGGTGCATGCTGCAGGAGGCCAGGGCCGAGGCTGGGCGCTGCCCAGCACAGAGGAGACAGCCCGGCGAGGCGCAACCCAGGGCCCGGCACCACGGTTGGGGTGAACACCAGAAGCTGCCCCAGAAGCACCAACACGGGCAGGGCTGTGCCGGGACGGGACGGTCCCTGTGACCCGTGAGCGGGGCTGGGGCCGGTCGTGCTGCCGGACTGACGCTGCACCCCAGCACAGCCCAGCTCCCCCGTGCCGGGTCAGCGGGGGGGCAGCACCCACCAGCGCCCGGGGGCTCCGGTGGTGGGGCCGGGACTGTGGGGCTCAGCTGGGCACGGGGGCTCCCGGTGCGTGAGCCCACGGCTGGTGCCAGCAGCACTTGCCGCTGGGGTGCAGAGGTGGCCCTGGGACGAGGGGCTCTGCCTGGGTGGCACTGGCTGCCGGCACCGACGGGGACCACGGGCACGTCCATCCAGGGACCGGTGCCTCTGGGGGAGCTGGGGCGAGCGGAGACCCAGGGTGGGGGCCCTCCGCAGGGGCTGTGCCCGCTCGGGGGCTCCTGCCCGCGCACGGCAAGCCGGAGCCGTGGGGCGGCTGCCTCTCCCCTTTGATCTGGCTGCCAGCGGGACCGGCCAGCTCCCAGGAGCGGGTGCCACCCGCCCGCCTGCTGCGCTGCCCGACGCCCCACACCCCGGCTGCCGTGCCTATAAAGGCGTCGGGGCAGCTGCGTCCTGCTCCAGCCGGGCTCACCTCCACGTCGCGCCTGCAGGTGGGTGTGTGGGTGCTGGGGAGGCGGTGGGTGCTGGGGAGGCGGTGGGTGCTGGGGCAGGCAGTGGGTGCCAGGGAGGCGATGGGGCAGTGGGTGCCGGGGCAGGCGGTGGGTGCTGGGGCAGGCGGTGGGTGCCGGGGCAGGCAGTGGGTGCTGGGGCAGGCAGTGGGTGCCAGGGAGGTGATGGGGCAGTAGGTGCCGGGGCAAGCGGTGGGTGCCAGGGCGGGCAGTGGGTGCCGGGGCAGGCGGTGGGTGCCGGGGCAGGCGGTGGGTACCAGGGCAGGCAATGGGGCGGCGGCTGCCAGGGTGGGCAGCGGGTGCCCAGCCCGGCTCCAGCCACCCCTCTCTTTGCAGGGAAGGGGAAGGATGGGACCAGCCGCCTTCCTGGGGCTCTGCCTGCTGGGCTGCCTGGCGCTGCACCCCTCGCTGCGCGGTGAGCCCTGCACCCTGCCCACCCCCCAGCCCCCACTCCCTGCCCGGCCCTCGCCCACGTTACCCATCCCCGGCGCCCCCCTGCACCCTGCCCTCCGCCGCTGCCTGCGTGGCCCGGGACGGGCAGCGCTCCCCCCCGGGCAGGGACGGGCACCGGGGGCTCCCCAAAATGTGGGGGCTTGGGAGCAGCCCCCCCAGACGGAGGCCGGGGGTGCCCCGAGCCTCCCGGGGCTGCGGGCAGGTGCCGCCGGGGGGTCGGGGTGAAGGCCCTGACCCCCCCGCCCCGAGCAGGGGTGCGGGCCAACAAGTGCCCCCAGGGCTGGCTGGACTTCGGGGGCCACTGCTACGGCTACTTCGGCCAGGAGCTCACCTGGAGGAAGGCAGAGGTGGGTGCTGGGGGGGGGGTGCCCCCGGCGCCCCCTGTGCAGGCAGTGCTGCCGGGCCCCCCCCGACCTGCCTGTCCCTGCCAGGCCCGGTGCAGGGCCACCGGCGGGGGGGGGCACCTGGCCTCGCTGCACACCCCCGAGGAGCACCGCGCCCTCGCCGCCTTCATCGCCCAGCGCCAGCGCCGGGAGGAGGAGGAGGAGGAGGAGGAGAACGTCTGGATCGGCCTCTACCACGGGGTGAGCGTCCCCTGCCTGCACCCCTGCCTGCACCGCTGCCCGCAGCCGCGGGGAGCTCCCCAGCGTGCGCTCCCCCCCACGCGTGTCCCTCCGGTGCCCGCGTCCGTCTGTCCGTCCTGGCCCCGCCTGGCCGCCGTTTGCCCACCCGGGCCAGCCCCCCCCCCCCGCCCCCGCTGCCTAACCCTGCCTTGCCTCCTGCCCGCCCAGAGCCAAGCCTGGACGTGGGTGGACGGCTCGCAGGCGCCCTATTCCGCGTGGGAGGGGGACGAGGCCCCCGCGGGGCAGCGCTGCGCCGCGCTGGAGGATTCCTCGGGTGAGAGGGGGCCCCGGGGAGGGGGCCCGGGGGGGGGGGGTCCCCGCCCCCAGCGCTCGCTCCTCTTCCCCCGCAGGTTTCATGTCCTGGGAGGACGACGCCTGCAGCGAGAGGAAACCCTTCGTCTGCAAACACCCGGCCTAGGAGGGGCCCCGCGCCCCAAACCCTGCACCCCCCGCCCCATTGCCCCCGCACCCCCAAACCCCGCACCCCCCGCCCCATTGCCCCCCAACCCCCGTACCCCGCACCCCCCGCCCCATTGCCCCCGCATCCCCAAACCCCGCACCCCCTCGCCTCATTGCATCGAGCATCATCACAGCCCGCACCCCCAAACCCCACACCCCCCCGCCCCATTGTCCCCGCACCCCCAAACTCCGCACACCCTCGCCCCATTGCCCCCCAACCCCCGTACCCCGCACCCCCCGCCCCATTGCCCCCGCACCCCCAAACCCCGCACCCCCTCGCCCCATTGCCCCCCAACCCCCGTACCCCGCACCCCCCCTGCCCCCCGACATCCGCCCCCCCCTTGCCGCCCGCCCCCTCAGCCCCCCCTCGCCGCCGCGGCCGCCCGCCCCCCCGTGCCCCGACGGCGGGGGGCCCCCACAATAAAGTGGCCGCAGCACCCGTGGCCCCGCGTGTTCCTCCGCCGTGTCCGCGGCCCCGGCTCTGCCCACCCTGCCCGGCCCTGGCAGGGCACGGCCGCCCCCCGGGTGGCACCCACGGGGGACGGGGACCCGGCAGCACCGCGCCTCCCCCGAGCTCCCCCTGGGGCTGGTGGGGAAACGGCACTGCGGCTGGACCCCAGCCCCGCAGAAGGACATGTCCCCAGGGCAGGAGGTGTCCCCAGGGCAGGGGTGTCCCCAAGGCAGGGGGTGTCCCCAGCAGGACATGTCCCCAGGGCAGGACATGTCCCCAAGGAAGGAGGTGTCCCCAGGACAGGGGGTGTCCCCGGCCACGGGGCTGGGCACCGGCTGCGTGGGGCCTGAGTGGCTTTGGCGGTGGCACTGCCCGTGCCCACGCGCGCGGGGAAGGACGACAGGCGCCACTGGGTGCTCAAGCCAAGGTTTATTGCCCGCCGGGCGCGCGGGGCGCCGGTGGGGCGGGAGGCCATCAGGGCCGGGGGGCCCAGCGGGGCAGCGGGCAGGGAGGGGGCGTGGGGGCACCCCCAGACCCCAGCGGGACCAGCCACCCCTCAGAGCCGGTACTGGCAGAGGAAGGGGAAGTGGCAGTCGCAGGGGTAGTCGTGCCAGAGGTCGAAACCTGGGCGGGGAGGCAGCGAGTCACCCCATGGCACACCCCCCTTCACCTCCGTCACCCCATCTCCATCACCCCCCACCTCCGTCACCCCTTTCACCCCCATCACCCCCCATCGCCCTCCCTTCCGTCACCCCCCCATCACCCTCCACCTCCATCACCCCTCCCCTCCATCTCCCCCCTTTAGCACCAGACACCTCAACTCTCCCGCAGCGGCCGGGGGTCCCGGTCCCCCAGCCCCCCGACCCCGGGACCTGGCTCACTTGAGAACTTGTCCAGCACCACGCAGTCCTCCTTGTTCCAAAGGTTGTTGGGCTGCCCGGGCGCCCAGCGCTTGTAGTCGAAGACAGAGTTATCGGACCACTTCCACTGCCTGGTCTGTGGGTGCCGGGGTGGGGGGTCAGTGGGCATCCACGGCGGGGGCCGGGGGTCAGAGGGTGCCCGGGGTGGGGGGCCGGGGTCAGTGGGCACCCAGAGTAGGGAGATGGGGTCAGTGGGCACCCAGAGAAGGGAGACGGGGTCGGTGGCCACCCATGGTGGGGGACAGGGATCAGTAGTGCCCGGGGTGTGGGACGGGGGCCAGTGGGTGCCCGGGGTGGGGGGCTGGGGTCAGTGGCCATCCAGAGCAGGGAGACGGGGTCACTCGCCACCCAGAGCAGGGAGGTGGGGTCAGTGGCCACCCATGGCGGGGGACAGGGATCAGTAGTGCCTGGGGTGAGGGGCCGGGGTCAGTGGGCACCCAGAGCAGGGAGACGGGGTCAGTGGGCACCCATGGCAGAGGACTGGGATCAGGGGGTGCCCAGGGTGGGGGATGGGGGTCAGTGGGCGCCCGGGGAGGGGGCCAGTGGGCACCCGGGGTGGGGGGCCAGGGCAGCCCCCTGACACTGACGTGCTCCTCATCCTGCAGCCCGATCCAGGTGTTGGCCCCATCCTCCTGCTTGGAGACGTAGCGGGCGAGGACCCTGCTGGCCCCCCGGCTGTGGATGGAGGCCAGCCGCCCCATGGAGCCGTACCGAGTGCACTCGGCCTGGGGGGACATGGGCGGGCTGCTCAGCACCCAGCGCCTGCAGCCACCTGGGCGCTGGGTGCTGGGGACCCACAGAGTCTGGGGCGCATAGGGCAGAGCCCTCCCCGGCTGCAGCCCCCCTGCGCTGGGGTCCGGCTCCTGGCTGGGGCGGTGCCCCCCCCCTCCCCGACCCGCCACCCCTCCCCAGGGACCCCCCAGCGTCCCCCAGCGGTGCCAGCACCCACCTCGGCCTTGGCCCAGGTCTTCCTCTCGGTGAAGTACCCATAGCAGTACCCCCGGTAGTACAGCCAGTTCTGGGGGCACTTGGATGCCCATGTCCTCGTTGGGGCACGGCTGGAGGGGCTGGCGAGGGCACCTTCGAAGCGCAGACAGAGCCTCCGCTGTCCCACGGGACGGGGGCACCCACCACCGCCCCACGGCCCGTGCCCCCCGCCGCCGTGGGGAGGGAGCCGCGGTGTGTGCCGTGGGTGTGGGGCCAGAGGGGTGCTGGCCCCCCGACCTCACCCAGGGACACCCCCGCCCAGGGACACCCCACACAGGGACACCCCGCCCAGGGACACCCCCGCCCAGGGGCACCCCCACCCAGGGGCACCATGACCCAGGGACACCCCCACCCAGGGACACCCCCCAGGCTCTGCCGCACACCCAGCCCTTGGGGCGCCCGGGGCAGGGTGCGGGGAGGGGTCCCACAAACTGGGGGATGCCACGGGATGGGGATGGGGAGCGAGGAGTGGGGATGGGGGATGAGGGATTGGGAATCAGGGAGCGGGGGGTCATGGATCAGGGAGCAGGAATTAGGGAGCAGGAATTGGGGATCAGGGGATCAGGGAGTGGGGATCAGGGTGCGCTTGCTCGGATGCTGGTGTCTTGGGGGGGGGATTGCACCCATGTCCTGTGGGGACCCATGGCCCGGGCAGGGAATCACCTCCCACGAAGGCCAGGAGGAGCAGGCAGCCGAGCAGGCAGGGGAGGAGAGCATGGGCCCTGCACTCGACTCTTCTGCTGCAGAGAGAGCAGAGGCAGGGCCGTGAGGGGGGGCCCAGCATGGAGAGAAGCACCCAGAGCTCCCTCGCACCACGTACCCCCTGGGGCGGAGGGCAGGGGGTGCCCGGCTCCATCCCGGGACAGAGGGCAGGGGGTGCTCAGCTCCATCCCGGGATGGAGGGCAGGGGATGCTCGGCTCCATCCCGGGATGGAGGGTAGGGGTTCCCCAGCTCAGCACCCCGAGGAGCGGAGCTGGGGTGCAGCAGGAGCCTGCACCCATCAGGGTGAGGAAGAGCCAGGCTGAGGATGGACTCACCAGAGCATGGTGCCGGCTGGGCAGGCGGGAAGGTCAGGGACGGCCTTTGCGGACCAGCGGCGGTGGCTGCCCTGGGGAGAGGTTACAGGTTCCTCCGAGGGTGGCTGATGGTCACTCAGGAGCCCAGAGGGCAAATGCCACTCTTGGGCTTTACAGCCACCAGAGGGGAGGGCAGCGGCAGCTCCAGTTCCCTGGAAGCGGGGACTGGCGGGGGACGCGCTTGAGGTGCTGCTGCTGCCCGCGCGCCCGTGAAGGCACCCGGGGTCCCGCCGCGACCCACCCAGAGGGCAGGTTTAGGTTGGGCAGGGGGAGGAAAGGTTTTAGGCTGAGGGCGGTGAGGCACGGGAACAGGCTGCCCAGGGAAGCTGTGGATGCCCCATCATTGGAAGGGTTCAAGGCCAGGCTGGACGGGGCTTTGGTCACCCTGACCTAGCGGGAGATGTCCCTGCCTGTGGCAGGGGGTGGCTGGGTGGTCTCTGAAGGTCCCTTTGACCCCAGTCTGGGTCTATGGTGCAGCCTCCCCAGGAACGGGGACAGGGACGGAGCGGGTTTGATGTGACCGCAGCAGCCCGTGGTCCCGGGGAGTGGGCACACAGGGACGGGGTGCAGGCGTCCCTGTCCCACGTTGAGGGCTCTGCAGGGACGGGCGGGCTCGGACCACGGGGGGCTGGGGGTGCCGAGGGCGGCCGTGCTGCCTTTGCCCCGCTGCCCTCGCTGCCTCCCGCGCCTCCACCACCCCACGGGGGTTGTTCAACCCTCCCAGGCAAATGGGGAGCGACAGAGCCCTGCCCACCCCCACGCAGCCCTCTCGCAGACCCCTCCACCGGGTGCTGGACCCCCTGGTTGGGTGCTGGATCCCCTGGCTGGGTGCTGGACCCCATGCCAGGCACCTGTAATGTCTCCCCTGTGGGGTGACCCCCTGCGCGGCTGTGTAGGGATGATGACATTCGGGGACATGGGACGCCGTAGCGCAGGGCAGGAGGCTGCTGGTTCCCGATGTCTCTGGTGCAGCACGCTACCAGCGAGCAAGTACGTTATCGGGAATTGCTGAGGTGGCCCGTGAAGAGGCTGCGGGAGGCATTCGCGATACGGCACTCACCAGGCGGCTCCCGGGAGCGGGGCTGGCCGGTGGCTCACACGTCTCTGGGTGGGTGACCCGCGTCCCGGGGCAGCTGGTCCCCCAGGGTCCGTCCGTCCGTCTGTCGGGGCGAGGGCCAGGTCAGGTGCGCCCTGCTTTTATGGCTGCGGCGCGGGGAGGGCGTGGGGCAGGGCAGCCCTCCTGCAACAGCCAGGCCACTTCTGCTTTCCTGGAAGGTGGGTTCGTTATTGCAGCTTCTCTGCTCTGCCCTTAATGAGGGTGTCCCAGGCTCCCAGCGCCCCCAGTGAGACCAGTTCAGCTTCCTGGGTGCTCCCACACCACCCGCTGCTTGGCCTATGGACACCTGGGGGGCACCAGCATCCCTGGGGTCACTGGGAGCGAGACCACAGCGTCCCCAGGGTCACCGGGAGCGAGACCAGTGTCCCCGGGGTCACCGGGAGCAAGACCACAGTGTCCCCGGGGTCACCGGGAGCGAGACCAGTGTCCCCGGGGTCACCGGGAGCGAGACCACAGTGTCCCCGGGGTCACCGGGAGCGAGACCAGTGTCCCCGGGGTCACCGGGAGCGAGACCACAGTGTCCCCGGGGTCACCGGGAGCGAGACCAGTGTCCCCGGGGTCACCGGGAGCGAGACCACAGTGTCCCCGGGGTCACCGGGAGCGAGACCAGTGTCCCCGGGGTCACCGGGAGCGAGACCACAGCGTCCCCGGGGTCACCGGGAGCGAGACCACAGCGTCCCCAGGGTGTCTCTGTATGAGGTGGAGACCCGTACCCACGCCAAGCCCGGTGACTGTGACTCCCGCGAGGTCCCACCAGTTGACCCACGAGGATGCAGCACCCGTTCAGACAAAAGTGCTGCAGGCGGTGATTCGACGCGAGCCGTAACACTGCCGAGCACCATCCCACAGCTCGAACGAGCGCTCACCCCACCGAACCATGGCGTGCCCGTGCGCCCAGGTCTGGCAGCCACCACCACGGCCATGACCAGGCAGCTGCCGGACCCCAGGCAGGGACCGTCACGGGCCATTTGGTGGGAGGCATGGGCCTGCTGCTGGCTGGCGCATGCACCCTATGGCCTTTGGTGAGATCCGCTAGCACGAGCCCAGCGGGCATTAACACCAACACCCCTTGACGGTCCAAGGCCAGCGACGCGGGTGAGCTGGCCCTGGGAGGGAATGGGTTTCAGGCTGTGGGTCCTTCAGAGGACCTGGGGAGCAGTTTGGGTCCTTCCTGGGCAGCTGAAACGCCAACAGCAGCTGGCTTGCACACAGTGACACCCAGGGCTGGGGGCATCACAGGGACACGCTGGTGGGACCTCCTGGTCCTTCTGCTGGGGGCTGGGTGCTCCGTGCTCATCACGTCAACGGTCATGTAAGAAATTAAACATGAAGTTTCCAGACTGAGATGCAGAGGGAGCAAGATGTGCCAGGGTACAGGCGGCTGCCCGGCACCGGGGTGCCCAAGCCAGTGCCGGCCGGGTCCGTGGCTGGGGGGACAGCAGCTTTGCCGGGGGTCATCACCGCGTCGGCCAAGTCAGCACCGCAGGCTGGAAGAGCAACGGAATTGCCCTGGGCGCTCAATCCCATTGACTGGCGGGCCGTGATCTGCAGTCAGGCACGTTGCTGCGCGCGCCCCAATTGCCGTTGGCGCTCGCCAACCGTTATGCTGTAAACAGCAGCCTGTAGAGTTAGGACCAGTGAAATTACGGTGTCTTTGGCGATTCGTGTTGTTCACACCCTGCAGCAGAGGCCAGAGCTCTGTCAAAACCACCATCGCTGGTAACTGGGGAGGTCCCCAGTTACAGAGGTCCATGGGGCGTCCAGGCCGGCACCGGTGCAGGCTGCTGCTTGGGGCTCACGGAGCCGCACCTGGGCAACAGGGAGTGAGCGTCACTGCAGTCGTTACACACCACCTGGTCATATATATAAAAAATAATAATTACGAGAGGGAAAGGCAACTGAAGGAGTTTTCCCCCAAAACCCGTCTTAGCTCTGGTGCTCCCGGCTGCCCGTGACGTTGTCTGACTTCGTGATGAGCGAGGCGGGAGCGAGGAGCCGGGGCAGCCCCTGGGCTCCGGCTGCTGCTGCGGCGGGGTGACCTGGGGAAGCACAGGACAGCCGCCTCGCTCCGGCGGGGCGCGGGATAACAGGGGTCCCGGCGCGGGGAGACGAGGGGTCGTTGAGCGCCTGCCTCGGCCATCCCTGCCCCTCCAGCACGGCAGCCACGGAGCAGCCCCGGCCCGCACCGCGTAGGAGTGGTATATGCTGTGTGCGGACCCGTATCTGCTGTGTGGGGACCCATATATGTTGAGTAGGGGCCTATATATGCTGTGTAGGCACCCATATATGCTTCGTAGGAGCCCATAAGTGTTGTGTAGGAGCCAATATATGCTGTGTAGGAGCCTGTCTATGTTATGCAGACGCCCATATATGCTGTGTAGGAGCCCATACCTGCTGCGTAGGAGCCCATATACATTGTGTAGGAGCCTGTGTGTGTTGTGTAGGAGCCCATATATGCTGTGTAGGGACCTGTATATGCTGTGTAGGAGCTCGTATACGCTGTGTAGACACCTATGTATGTTGTGTAGGAGCCCGTATATGTTGTGTAGGAGCCCGTATATGTTGTGTAGGGGCCCATATATACTGTGTAGGAATCCATATGTGTTGTGTAGATGCTCATATATGTTGTGTAGACACCTGCGTATGTTGCGTAGGAGCCCATACGTGTTGTGTAGGCGCCCGTCTGGCAGCCAGCATGGCTTGGCCACGCTGCTCCCTCTGCCTCTCCTGTTTCGGGGCAGGGGGGGCATTCTGCAGTAGTTCTGACCCCCCGTTGCCACCGTGGCCATCTCGTCCCGGGTCCAGCACCCTGCCCGCGGAGGCTCCAGCAGTGGCGTGGCCAGGGACACAGGGGCCCATCATCGCAACCGAAAGCAGGGTCCTCCCCCCGCCAGCTCCGGGCGCGTTTATCGCCTCCATCATCTCCCCTCGAGACCGGCCGCGCTCGCCCATGCTCCTGCTTTCGCAAGGCCGGGGCTGAGGCGGGTTTCTGACCGTTGCGGTTGCTGGCTCTTGACACAACTGAGACCCAAAGGCGGCCGCTCGCCCTCCGCATCCCTACCTCCCCCTCCATATCCCTCACTCTCCCCTCCGCCACCACTCTCCGTGACCCCATGCCAGCCCCCCCGGGGGTGTTTTCCACCCCGCCACCACGTGTCCTCCCCCTGCCTCTCCCACGCGTCCCCTGTGCGTGCAGCGTCGCACTCCCGTCACCGGCTAACGTCGGACCCGGGAAGGGTCGCTGGCTGCTGGCACGGCCGTTACTGACTTCTGCTTTCCTGGAAGGGCCGTTCCTTATCGCTGTTTCTTTCCGCTGCCCTTATCAAGGATGCCGCGGGCTCCAGGCAAGTGGAGATCCTTCCCTGCCAGTATGTTTCCATTACAACCGGGTTGCCCTTCGGCTGCTCCAGCAGAGCCAAAGGCTGGGTGCCAAACCCCGCAGCTGGGTGCTGAGCCCTGCAGCTGGGTGCCAAACCCCACAGCTGGGTGCTGAGCCCTGCAGCTGGGTGCTGAGCCCCGCAGCTGGGTGCTGAGCCCTGCAGCTGGGTGCCAAACCCCACAGTTGGGTGCTGAGCCCTGCAGCTGGGTGCCAAACCCCACAGCTGGGTGCTGAGCCCCGCAGCTGGGTGCTGAGCCCTGCAGCTGGGTGCCAAACCCCACAGCTGGGTGCTGAGCCCTGCAGCTGGGTGCTGAACACTGCAGCTGGGTGCTGAGCCACATGGTCAGGTGACAGACCTCACGGCTGGGTGCTGAGCCCTGTGGCTGGGTGCTAAACTCCACAGATGAGCGCAAACCCCACGGCCTGGTGATGAGCCCCACAGCCGGGTGCTGAACCTCATAGCCAGGTGCAGAGCCCCATAGCCGGGTGCTGAGCCCCATAGCCAGGTGCTGAGCCTCATAGCCGGGTGCAGAGCCTCATAGCCGGGTGCAGAGCCCCATAGCCGGGTGCTGAGCCTCATAGCCGGGTGCTGAGCCCCATAGCCGGGTGCTGAGCCTCATAGCCGGGTGATGAACACCACAGTTGGGTGCCGAAGCCCCTGGCTGGGTCCTGAACCCCCCGGGCAGGCGCTGGAGCCCCCTGAGCCCGGCTGCACCGGCGCTTTCCCTGCCATGCCGGCCGGCTTGGCGCGGGCCCTGCGGCCGGTTTGATGCCGGGTGGAGGCGTTTGATCTCGGGGCGTGAAGGGCTGCAGGGGTTTTCGCACAGGCCGGCGCCTCGGGGGTTGGCCTCAGTGCCAGGCGGCCGGAGGAGCCCCCGGACGCATCGCTGGGGCGAGGGGCCAGGGCTGCAGCCAGGCTGAGGGGGACCCCCTGCACCCCCCCATCCATGGAGCATCCTCTGCCCTCTGTCCCGGGATGCAGCCGAGCATCCCCTGCCTTTGTCCTGGGATGGAGCCGGGCACCCCCTACCCTCCGTCCCGGGATGGAGCCGGGCATCCTCTACCCTCTGTCCCGGGATGGAGCCGAGCATCCCCTGCCCTCCGTCCCGGGATGGAGCTGGGCACCCCCTGCCCTCCGCCCCAGGGGGTACGTGGTGCGAGGGAGCCCGATGAGCCCTGTTGCCCAGCTGGGCACGGACCCCCCGAGCCGCCCTGGCAGCCCGAGCTCTGGGTGCTTCTCCCTGTGCTGGGGAAGCCTGTGCTGGGGAAGCCCGCACTGGGGAACGGCACCACACCAGCACCCTTCTCTGGGCGTGCGGAGGCCGGGGCACTGCTGCCGCCCGAGTGCCAGCACGGGGCGAGGGGGACATGTGGCAGCGGTGGCGTCGGGCCGCGTGAGCAGACGCTGGAGGACACACTGCTCCTGCTGCTCACGAGCGAAAGCGGGATGCGCGGGGCCGGGGAAGCTCTTTTCATCTCAGCCGGACTTGCCCCCGGCTCCGGTGCTGGCACCCAAGCGCGGCCGCCCCTTCGCGGGGTGACGACGACAGCAAAGCCGGGGCCTCCCCGCCGCGGGCGCCCCATCAAAGGGAGCAGCGGGGGCCACGCGCTGCTGAGCCGCCCGCGTGCGTCGGTGGAGCCCGGCTGCGTCGGCCCTGTTTGCTTTGGGGCAGGGGTGACATTTTGAGTGGCTCACGGTGCGCATCACCACCCACCCCTCCCCACCTGCGCGGGGATAAAATCCCCCGGGGCTGCTGCCCGGCTCCCTGGAGGGTCCGAGCCAGCGCCCGCTGCCGTGCCGAGCTCCCGAGGGGACACAGGTGAGTCCCTGCCGCTTCGCAGGGAGGGGGCTGTGCTCCTGTCTCGGGCTGCCCTGGCCGCAGGGCATCCCCTGCCCCAGCCTGCAGCCCCTGCAGCCCCTGCAGCCCCTGCACCCCTTGCCCTGCACCCCTGCAACCCTCCAGCCCGCACCCTGCAAGCCTGGATGCTTGCACCCTGCATCCCTGCACATAACAGCCTGCACCCTGCATCCCTGCACATAACAGCCTGCATCCTGCACCCCTGCACATAACAGCCTGCATCCTGCACCCCTGCAACCCTCCAGCCCACACCCCTGCAACCTGACTCCCTGCCTCCACACACCCTGCATCCCGCACCCTGCACCCCTGCACCCCTGCATCCCACACCCTGTGTCTCTGCACCCTGCACCTTGCACCCCTGTACCCTGCATTCCTGCACCCCAGGACCGCTACACTGCACATCATGCGCCCTGCATCCCTGTACCCCACACCCCTGCATCTCACACTCTGCATCCTGCACCCCTGCACCCCTGCATCCCGCACTCCTGCACCCTGACTCCCTGCACCCACATGCCCTGTTCCGCCCCCCACACCCTTGCACCCCTGTAACCCTGCTCCCCTGCACGTTGAATCCCACTCACTGCGCCCCTGCTCACTGCATCCCTGCACCCCTGCACCCCCGCACCCCTGCACCCCCACACGCCGCACCCACACACCCCACCACCCTGCACCTCCCCCTGCCTGCACCCTGCTCCCATCGCACTGACGCGCCCTTGCGCGCTGTGGGAGCACCCTGACCCCCTCCAGCCGCACCCTACGGGCTCCCCTGCACCCACTGCTGCAACCACAACAGCGCCAGGTTGGAGGGGGTCCCCATGCACCCCTGTCGAGCCCCCTGCCCCTCCGCCTGGCATCAGGAGGGCCGGGCAGGGGGCTGGGGCACCCATGGGGTGGCGGAGCTCAGCAGGCAGCTGAGCACCCCCTGTCCTGCCGCCGTCCCTCCCCAGGGAAGGGACAGATGGGACCGACGAGGACGCTGAGGCTGGGCCTGCTGGGCTGCCTGCTGCTCGTCCCCTGGCTGCGCGGTGAGTGCCGGGGTGGGGGGGACCCCGCGCTGCCCCCCGCCCCTCCCCGCTGCCTGACCCCCTGCCTTCCCCGCAGGGCAGGAGCCCGCTGCCTGCCCCTGGGGCTGGGTGCCCTTCGAGGAGGGGTGCTACGGCTTCTTCCCCCGGCAGCTGAGCTGGAGAAGGGCGGAGGTGAGAGGGTCGGGGGGACGCGGGTTTGGGGGTGACCCCCCACAGGACACCCTATCCAGTGCCCCGTGGCAGTGCCCCGCGGCGCTCGGCAGGGAGCTGGGCTTTGCTGGTCCCTGCCGAGGCCGCGCATCGGGGTGCCGGGGCCACCCGGGATGGGGATGCTCCTCTCCGAGGAGGTCCTGGCCCCGTGCCGGCTGCCACCACCGTGGCACCACGGCCACCCTGTGCCAAGGGAGAGCATTCAGCTGTGCCGGGCACCACGTGCGCCCACGTGCCCACAGCACCGGTCCCGCCACCCTCATCCTTAGGGGAGCTGGGGGTCGGGGACCGCGGGTTGGGATCAGGGAGCAGGGGTTGGGGTTGACAACTGAGGCCGGGGCTGAAATTTGGGGTCGGGGACCAGGGGTTGGGGTCGGGATCCAGCATCACCCTCCCATCCTCGCCGCAGGCCTTTTGCCAGCGCTTCGGCGCAGGCACCCACCTGGCCTCGGTGCACAGCGCGGCGGAGCACCGGGCCATCGCCGCCCTGCTCTCCTCCTCCCACTCCAGCGAGGACAGCGAGGAGGAGGACAGGGACGACGACATCTGGATCGGCCTCCACCGTCCCCTGGGGGTGAGTGCGGCCCCGGGGCAGAGCCGGGACCCCCCCGGGACCCCCGAGACCGGCTCCTGGCAGCCCTGAGCAGGGCCGGTGGCGCCAGCCGGGGGTCACGGCATCATTCCACCCCGCAGAGCCGCCGCTGGCAGTGGTCGGACAGCTCGAAGGTGGACTACGGCTTCTGGCACCGGCAGCCAGGTCCCAGGAGGAGAGCCTGCGCTGCGCTGCGGGACTCCGCCGGTGAGCACGGCCCTGCTGGTGGCACCAGGGACCCGGCCATCAGGTGGCCCTGGCCACCAGCATCCCCAGCATTGGGGTCTCCAGTCACTGGCATCCCTGGCCATCAGGGTGCCCAGCCACCAGTGTCCCTGGCCACCAGCATCCCCAGCATCGGGGTCTCCAGTCACCGGCATCCCTGGCCATCAGGGTGCCCAGCCACCAGTGTCCCTGGCCACCAGCATCCCTAGCCATCAGGGTCCCTGGCCACCAGAATCCCTGGCCACTGGCATCCCTGACCACCAGCGGCCCTGCCCACCAGCATCCCCAGCCACCAATGTCCTCGGCCACCAGTGGTCCTGGCCACCCACAGTGCAGGCTGACCCCCACGGCGCCTGCCAGCTTGCGGCTGGGGCAGCCCTCGGTGACGGGTGGCACCTGGGTGTGCACGCACACACGGACACGTGCACACACACACACGTACACCTGCACAGGCACAGGCATGCTGTGCAGGAGCAAACACACCCGCACGCACAGGCACCCTGTGCACATGCACGGGCACTCGCTGTGCACACACGCGCTCTGCACGCACACGCACACGCACACGCACACGCGCAGTGTGTGTGCCCCGGGCTGTGCCCCCCGGCAGCAGGGCCGCAGCGGGGCCGTGCCGCGGGGGCCGCGGGGGTCCTGGGGGGCTCACGGCCTCTTTCCCTTCCAGATTTCATGACGTGGTACAGCGATGCCTGCGCCGGCAGAAAACCCTTCGTCTGCAAGTCCAGCGCCTAGAGCCACGGGCAGCCCCCCGGCGCTGGCCCCGCCGCCCCTGCCCGCCGCCCCTGCCTGCCACCCCTGCCCGCCGCCCCTCCCCGCCACGGCGCAGCCCAGCCACCAGCCACAGTAAAGGTCCCTGAGCCCAGCCTGGTCTGTGCATACTTCATCCCGTGCACCCCGGGCCTCGCTGCCCGGATCGGGATCCCACGCTGCCCCGCAGCGCCGTGGGGCTGGGGAGGGAGGGACCCAGCCAGGGGCTGGTGTGCATGGGGTGCCGGGGTCACCTGGCCACCGGCCACCATGGGCTGCAGGGATGGGGATGAGGATGGGGACAGGGATGGGGACAGAGATGGTGGCCAGGCGACCCAGGGCAGGGAGAACTTCTGCTGGAGGAATGGCCGGGGCTGGGGGAGCGAGCCCTGCAGCACACCCCATGGGACCCCCGGAGCCCCCACGGGTCCCCCACAGCCTCTGGGAGACCCCTGCCACCCCAGCGGGGCCCCTGTGGTCCCAGAGGGATCCCTTGGCCCACGTGGGACCCCTGTGATCCCCGTGGTCTTAGCAACAACTTGTGACCTGGGTGGGACCCCCATGGACCCAAGAGGATCGCCATGGTCGCAGTGGGATCCCATGGCCCCTGTGGGATCCCCCACGGCTCTTGTGGAACCCCGGTGGCTCCTCTAGGACCCCCATGGCCCATGTGGGACCCCCGTGGCCCCCAGCAAACCCCCCCAACCCCACAGACCCCCTATGGCCCTGTGGGACCCCCACGTCCCCAGGACCAGTATCTCCTACAGATGGCTCCTGCAGTGGGGCAGCCCCATGGCCATGGCTGCCTGCGTCCCCTGCGTGCCCATGCCCTGCCTGCGCGTCCCTGTCCCCGTCCCCATGTCCCCATCCCCGTCCCCAGGCTGCCCAGCGCAGTTTGTTGTGCAGGTGCCATAGTAACTGGGAGAGCAGAGCCCGGCCAGAGCTCAGCACTGCTGAGGGTAAGGGGCCTCCACCCCGCCAGGACCCCCACCCCGCAGGCTGGGGGAGCATCCCGGCGGTCCCAGGGGCGCATCCCGGGGGTCCCAGGGGCTGCATCCATGCGGTATTGGGGGCTGTAGCCATGGGGTGCTGGGGACTGTATCTTTGGGGTGCCAAGGGCTGCATCCATGGGGTACTGGGGGCTGTAGCCATGGGGTGCTGGGGGCTGCCTCCATGGGGTGCTGAGGGCTGTATATATGGGGTGCTGGGGGCTGCATCCATGGGGTGCTGGGGGCTGTATCCATGGGGTGCTGGGGGCTGCCTCCATGGGGTGCTGGGGGCTGTATCCATGGGGTGCTGGGGGCTGCCTCCATGGGGTGCCAGTGGCTGTATCCATGGGGTGCTGGGGGCTGCCTCCATGGGGTGCTGGGGGCTGCTTCCATGGGGTGCTGGGGGCTGTATCCATGGGGTGCTGGGGGCTGCTTCCATGGGGTGCTGGGGGCTGCATCCCCGGGGTGCTGGGGTTTCTCCCCTGGGGCTGTCAGTCCCCGGGGAGCTGAGCAGGGGGTGCCGGGGTGCAGGGGGGCAGGGGGTGCCGGGGTTCCCCAGCCATTGTGACACTGGTGCCGCCACGTTGCCGGCTGCTCGCCCGTGGATGGCCGCTGGCGCCCAGGCTGCGGACCTGCGCCCCTCTCCGAGGGGACCCCGCGGCTGGCACCGGAGGGCGGCGGGGCCGGGGCGAGGGGTGAGGGGCTGAGGGGCCGCGCTCGCTCTGGCAGGGCACGCCATGTCGGCTAACGCCTGGGTGGGCAGCTGGAGGCCCCACCGCCCCCGCGGCCCCATCGCGGCTCTTTACAGCAGCCCTGGGCCCAAGTACGGGCTCCCCACCAACGTCGGTGAGTCGGGGCAGCGGGGGGCCAGGGTGGCCGTGGTGCCGGCGGGGCACCGGGGAGCGGGGGGCCGGGGGTCCCGCGGCCCACCGAGCCCCCTGCCCACGCAGGCTACCGTCTGCACGACCCCTCCCGCAGCCGCGCCCCTGCCTACAGCTTCGGGGTGCGGGTGGGGGGGCGGCTGGAGGACCGCTCCCCGGGACCCGCCTACCTGCTGCCCCCCGGGACCACCGCCAAGGGCAAGGACGGGACCCCCGCTTTCTCCATCTACGGCCGCCCCCGCGACCTGCCGCCCATCCGCACCCCCGGGCCAGGTGAGGGGGGGCCGGGAGCCCCGGGGGGCGGCAGGGCCGGGGACCCCCCAGCCGTGCCCATGGCCCCGACCCCCCGCTGCCCCCAGGCTGCTACTCCCCGGAGAGGGCCGGCAGGGTGGCCTTCCCCTCCGCGCCCGCCTGCTCCCTCCGCTCCCGCACCCGCCACAGCGCCAGCCACCAGACGCCGGGTAGGAGAGACGGGGGCCGGGCTGGGCCCCCCATCATCCCCCCTGGGCTGGGCTGGGCCCCCCATCGTCCCTGGGCTGAGCTCCCCATCATCCCTGGGCTGAGCCCCCCATTTTCCTCAGGATAAGCCCCCCCATCATCCCAGGGCTGAGCCCCCCATCGTCCCAGCGCCGAACCGCCATCATCCCCAGGCTGAGCCCCTCCGTCATGCCCAGGATGAGCCCTCCATCATCCATGGAATGAGCCCCCCATTTTCCCCAGGACTGAACCCCCCCATCATCCCAGGGCTGGCCCCCCCATCATTCCCAGGATGAGCCCCCCATTTTCCCCAGGATGAGCCCCCCATCATCCCCAAGCTGAGCCCCCCATCATCCCAGGGCTGAGCCGCCATCATCCCCAGGCTGAGCCCCTCCATCATCCCCAGGCTGAGCCCCCCATCATCCCTGGGCTGACTCCCCCTATCATCCCCAGGATGAGCCCCCCGTCATCCCAGGGTCGAGCCCCCCATCATCCCCAGGCTGGGCCCTCCATAATCCCTGGGCTGATCCCCCCCTCCCCAAGGGGGGTAACCCCCCCCGCCCCACCGCACCGCAGCCGCCGGCAGGGCCCGGCTGAGCGCCATTGCCCCCAGGCCCCGCTGCCTACCGGCTGCCCCCCATGCTGGGGCCCCGCGTGGTGAGCAAGAGCTCGGCCCCCAACTACTCCATACCGGGGCGCAGCAACGTGGGCGCCTTCTACGAGGACCTGTGCAAGGTGAGGGGCGGGGGGCCAGGGGCCGGGGGGCCACGGGGCCGGGGCCGCGTCACCGCAACTCTGCCCGCAGACGCCGGGGCCCTGCAGCTACCGCGTGGTGGACGCCGACGTCTATAAGCGGCGGGCGCCGCAGTACAGCATGCTGACGCGCAACCCCCTCCCTGGGGACACCACCATCAAGCCCGGACCCGGCGCCTACAGCCCTGAGCAGGTGAGGGGGCAAGGGGGGTCCCGCCGGCGCGGGCAGCCACGAGACCCCCGGCCCTCACCGCCGCTGTCCCTCCGCCCAGCTGGGCCGGCAGCAGGGGCCGACGTTCGGGATCCGGCACTCGAACTACCTGGCTCCCCTCATCGTGGACGTGCCCGACTAGGGGGGTTGTGGGGCTGCCGCGGGGCTGCGGGCGATGGAGACAACCGATGCCAAAAGATTGGTGCCTTCAGCCAGTGTCGCTCTCCTGCTCTCCTCGTGTCCCACCGCGTCGCCCGGCCGGGGCTGCCCCGTCCCGCTCCGCCCTGGGTTTGGCAGCACCACCCAGACACCGCAGCCATGCCGGGGGGGTCGGGGAGCACCGGCCCCCGCCAGCTGCCCTTTTCCCAGCCCGCGCCCTTCCCTCCTGGAGGAGACCCCGGGCCGGTGCGTGCTGGGGCGGAGGATGCGCTGCCCACACGGCTACCAGCCCTCTCCCTGCTCCAGCCCCATCCCCGCCGCCTGCCCAGCGTGTCCAGCTGACACTGGCTGGCTGGTCATGCTATCCCATCCTGCCCCATTCCATCCCATCCCATCCCCATCCCCATCCCATCCCATCCCATCCCCATCCCCATCCCCATCCCCATCCCCATCCCACCCCACCCCACCCCACCCCATCCCATCCCGTCCTGTCCCGCTGTCCAAGGGGCTCCCGCCCGCCCCGGCTCCAGGTGCAGCCAGGGGCACTGGGGGCTGGAGGGCAGAGCCGGGGCAAAGGGGGCAGGGAGGTCCTGGGACTTTCTGTGCCCTCGGGGCCACCGAGTCCCCAGCCTCCCCAGCCCAGGGCCCTGCTTCCCTCATCCTGCCCTTTGCCACCGACGTTCCTGCAAAACCCCATCCCACCCCATCCCACCCCATCCCATCCCCATCCCACCTCCGTCCCCTCCCCGTCCCCTCCCCGCCTGCCCGGCCGTGACCCCCTGAGCAGCGGGGTTCTGCCACGGGCGCTCCCTGTCCCAGCCGGGCAAAGGACAGAGGATGGCAGCCTCCGCTGGGGCACGGCCGGTGCCACCGGCTCCCCGTGCTGCTGGTGCTGGCGCTCTGCCCGCCGTGCCACGGCCCCGCGGCTGTGCTGGGACCCCTGCTGTGCCCATCCTGCTGCCACCTGGGCCCGAGTCTGGCCACGGGTCCCCATGCCGGGTCCCCACGCTGGGTCCCCATGCCAGGCACTCACCTCCCTCCCCATGGCACCTCGACCCCTCAGCAGGCACCCACCTGGCCCCCTGCCCCGTCCCCCCGGGGCCAGGGCCACCCCAGTGGCTGGGGGGAGACACACGGGGCCACCCGGACCCCACGCAGGACCTCAGGGTGTGGGGTGGCACTGGGGGCACCGGTCAGGGAGGGGGCACTCATCAGCAAAGTGCTGTGGGACACCCCCCATGCTGAGGGCACCGTGGGTGCTGCACGTACCGTGGGTGCCGTGGGTGCTGCAGGTACCATGAGTGCCATGGGTGCTGCAGGAACCGTGGGTGCTGTGGGTGCTGCGGGTGGGGATGCCGAGAACCGTGGGGGTCCGAGGCAGGGCTGGCCGTGCCATGCTACCCTGTGGGGAATGGGGGGCCCAGCCCTGCCACCCACCCGCTCCGACCTCTCCCCGCCTGGCCCGACCCTCGCTCGCTGCCCCGGGGACAGAGTCCAGCGCTGGAGACGCCTCCTTGCCACGGGCACGGGGCCAGGCTGGGCAGGAGCTGCGGGAGTGGGTGCCGACTGTGGGGAACTGGGGATGGCTGCCCAGGCCTCCCTCCCGACCCTCATCCGCAAGAAGCGGGATGGCGAGCAGCTGGAGGAGGAGGAGATCCAGAGCTTCGTGCACGGCGTGACGGAGGGCACCGCGCAGCAGGGCCAGATTGGTGGGCGCACGGCAGGGTGGGGGACACGGCCCGGGGTTGTGCCGGGGCGACGGGGCTGGGAGGAGGCAGAAGGGGGTCATGGCGGTGGGACGTGGCAGGGGACACGGCAGGGGCCGTGGCACGGGGACGTGGTGGGGAACGTCGAGGAGACACGGCCTCTGGGGGGACAGCGCCGGGGACCTGGCACAGGGACAGGGCGAGGGCCGGCGCAGTGGGACATGCAGGGGGACATGGCCAGGGCAACGTGGGTGGGGGTCCCAGCGGAGGGCAGCGGGTGGGACAGGATGGCCAGCCCTGGGACGCGGCCAGGGGTCGTGGCCAGGGGACACAGCTTGGGACCACCCCGGGGGGACGAGGGAGCCCCTCGGGGTGGGACGGGATGGGACGGGACGGGACGGGGATGCCGGAGCCAGGGGCTGCAGGGCCCGGGGTGGGGGTCCTGGGGCAGGGAGCGGGGTCCGGCCCTGCCCACCCCTGTGTCCCCAGGCGCCATGCTGATGGCCATCCGGCTGCGGGGCATGGACACGGCAGAGACGCTGGCCCTGACGCGGGCCATGGCGGCCTCGGGCCGGGCGCTGGCCTGGCCCCCGGCCTGGCAGGGGCTGCTGGTGGACAAGCACTCGACGGGCGGCGTGGGGGACAAGGTCAGCCTGGCCCTGGCCCCTGCCCTGGCCGCCTGTGGCTGCAAGGTGAGCGGGGGGCCGGGACGGGCCGACAGGGCCAGGCGAGGGTCCCCGTGCCCCCCGCGCCCACCCGCCCCGTGCCCGCAGGTGCCCATGATCAGCGGAAGGGGCCTGGGCCACACCGGGGGCACGCTGGACAAGCTGGAGGCCATCCCTGGCTTCCGCGTCTCCCAGAGCCCTGAGCAGGTGAGGGACGGGGACGCAGCTGCCATCACGCCAGCACCCTGCAGGCACACCGGGCCGGGGGGTGGGGGATGACGGGACAGGGGGCTCTGGTGGGAACTGGGATGCAATGGGACATGGGATGAGATGGGATGTAGGATGCGAGGCAGGATGCCGATGGGACGCGGGATGCTGATGGGATAGAATCATAGAATCACAGAATCGTTTAGGTTGGAAAAGACCCTTAAGATCATCGAGTCCAACCATTAACCCAGCACTGCCAAGCCCACCACTAAACCATGTCCCTAAGCACCACATCTCCCCGGCTTTGAAATACCTCCAGGGATGGGGACTCAGCCCCTGCCCTGGGCAGCCTGGGCCAGGGCCTGACCACTCTCTCCGGGAAGGAATTTTCCCTAATACCCAACCCAAACCTGCCCTGGCGCAGCTTGAGGCCGTTCCCTCTCGTCCCATCGCTTGTTCCTGGGGAGAAGAGACCGACCCCCCCGGCTCCAGCCTCCTTTCAGGCAGTTGCAGAGAGCGATGAGGGCTCCCCTCAGCCTCCTCTTCTCCAGGCTGAGCCCCCCCAGCCGCTCCTCCCCAGCCTTGGGCTCCAGCCCCTGCCCCAGCCTCGCTGCCCTGCTCTGGATGCACTCTTGGATGCAGGATGCCAATGGGACATGGGATGCCGATGGGATGCGGGATGCCGATGGGATATGGGATGCTGCTGGGGAGCAGGATGGCTGAGCCCAAAGAGTGGTGGTGAATGGAGTCACATCCAGTTGGTGGCCGGTCACCACTGGTGTTCCCCAGGGCTCCATACTGGGGTCAGTTCTGTTTAACATTTTTATTGATGGTCTGGACGAGGGGATGGAGGGCACCCTCAGTCAGTTTGCAGGGGACACCCAGTTGGGCGGGAGCGTTGATCTGCTGGAGGGTAGGAAAGGCCCTGCAGAGGGCCCTGGCCAGGCTGGGGCGATGGGCCCAGGCACTGGGTGAGGGTCAGCAAGGCTCAGGGCCGGGTCCTGCACTGGGGGCACAACAGCCCCAGGCACCGCTGCAGGCGTGGGGAGGAGCGGCTGGGAGCTGCCCGGCGGGAAAGGGCCTGGGGGTGGTGGTCGACAGCCGCTGAACATGAGCCAGCATTGTGCCCAGGTGGCCAAGAGGGCCAGTGGCATCCTGGCCTGTATCAGGAATAGTGTGGCCAGCAGGAGCAGGGAGGTGATGGTGCCCCTGTGCTGGGCACTGGTGAGGCCGCCCCTCGAATGCTGTGCTCAGCGCTGGGCCCCTCACCCCAAGGCGGCCATGGAGGGGCTGGAGCGTGGGCAGAGCAGGGCAGCGAGGCTGGGGCAGGGGCTGGAGCCCAAGGCTGGGGAGGAGCGGCTGGGGGAGCTGGGGGGGCTCAGCCTGGAGAAGAGGAGGCTGAGGGGAGCCCTCATCGCTCTCTGCAACTGCCTGAAAGGAGGCTGGAGCCGGGGGGGTCGGTCTCTTCTCCCCAGGAACAAGCGATGGGACGAGAGGGAACGGCCTCAAGCTGCGCCAGGGCAGGGTTAGGTTGGATATTAGGGAAAATTCCTTCCCGGAGAGAGTGGTCAGGCCCTGGCCCAGGCTGCCCAGGGCAGGGGGGCAACCACAGTCCCTGGAAGTATTCAAAAAATGTGTGGGTGTGGTGCTGAGGGACAGGGTTCGGAGGTGGACCTGGCGGTTTGGTTAACGGTTGGACTCGATGATCTGAGTCCTTTCCAACCTTAACGATTCTGTGATTCTATGATTCCATGCCAATGGGGTGTGGGATGCCAATGGGACACAGGATGCCGATGGGATGTGGGGATGTGGGGTGCGGATGGGATGCGGGATGCAGCGTGCCAATGCTCCCGCAGATGCAGAGCATCCTGGAGCGCGTGGGCTGCTGCATCGTGGGGCAGAGCGAGGAGCTGGCGCCGGCCGACCGGGTGCTGTACGCCCTGCGGGATGTCACCGCCACCGTTGACAGCCTGCCCCTCATCACAGGTACGGGGGGCCAGGGTGGGCGCCCCGCTCCCTGCAGGGGACGAGGGCGGGGGGACGAGGGCGGGGGGACGAGGGCAGCGGCCCCAGCTAGGCTGCCCCGGCCCCAGCCTCCATCCTGAGCAAGAAGGCGGCGGAGCGGCTCTCGGCGCTGGTGCTGGATGTCAAGTTCGGGAGCGCGGCCCTGTACCCCACGCAGGAGAGCGCGCGGGAGCTGGCCCAGAGCCTGGTGAGCCCCCGGCCCCCCACGAGCCCCTTTGCCCCGGGACGGCGGCCGCCGGGGCCACCTCCTGCCCTGCCCGCTGTCCCCGCGCAGGTGGCGGCGGGCGAGCAGCTGGGCATCCGCACGGCGGCCGTGCTGAGCTGCATGGATGAGCCGCTGGGCCGCTGCGTGGGCAACTCGCTGGAGGTGCTGGAGGCCCTGGAGTGCCTGGAGGGGGGTGGCCCCCCCGACCTGCGGGAGCTGGTCACCGCCTTGGGTCAGCCACGGGGACGGGGACGGGGTGGGAATGGCCCGGGGCCCCCACACGAGCCCCCTGCCCTGGCCCTGCACCCCCCAGCCCCGGGGTCCATCCCTGCGTCCCTGCCCCTGTCCCCCTGCCCGCACACCCTGGGGTCCTGTCCCGCGTCCCCGTCCCCAGATCCACCTCTGTCCCCCTCGCCACCCTGCCCCCCCATCGCCCCCAGCCCCCTGCCCAGGTGGGAGGTGGGGAGGGGAGCAGGGCTGGGGGCAGCGGTGGGGTAGGGGTCCCTGCCGGTTCCAGGGGTGCCAGCCCGCGTCCCGCAGGCGGGCTGCTGCTGTGGCAGTGCGGGCTGGCCGGGACGGCGGAGCAGGGCCGGGAGCGGCTGGGCCGGGCGCTGGACGACGGCTCGGCGCTGCGCACCTTCGAGGCCATGCTGGGGGCGCAGGGGGTGCCCCCCGCCACCGCCCAACGCCTCTGCACCGGGACCCCCGCCCAGCGCTGCCAGGTCCTGGGGCAGGCCAGCGTCCGCGAGGAGCTGCCCGCGCCCTGTGCAGGTGAGCGAGGACGGGGGCAGTGCCCAACCACCCCCTGCCCCCAAACACCCCACCCCCTGACCCCCTCACCCTCTGGGATGCTCAGGGCTCCCCTGGCTTATTCCCCCCACCCCGGGGTCCCTGCCTGCACCCCCTGCCCCACACCCCCTGTGCCTGGGGCTCCCCACACCCTGCCCCCCTGGGGGTCCTGGGGCTCCCCCACAGCCCGGGGTCCCTGCCTGCACCCCACACCCCCTGTGCCTGGGGCTCCCCACACCCCCCAGCCTCCGGGTCCCTGCCTGCACCCCCTGCCCCCACCCCCTATACCTGGGGCTCCCCACCTGCCCCAGCCCCTGCCCCCCTGGGGCTCCTCAACACCCCGGGGGCCCTGCCCGCACCCCCCCGCCCCACATCGCCCATGCCTGGGGCTCCCCACACCCCTCAGGGTCCCTGACTCCCACCCCCCCCGGGTCCCTGCCTGCACCCCCTGTGCCGGGGGCTCCCCACACCCTGCTCCCCTGGGGGTCCTGGGGCTCCCCCACAGCCCGGGGTCCCTGCCTGCACCCCCTACCCTACACCCCCTGTGCCTGGGGCTCCCCACACCCTGCACCCCTCAGGGTCCTGACCCGCAGCCCCCTGCCCGCACCCCCACCCCACACCCCCTGCGCCTGGGGCTCCCCAACACCCCCTGCCCCGGGCCAGGCTGGGTGCAGCGGGTGGAGGCCCTGCCGCTGGCCCACGTCCTGCAGGAGCTGGGGGCCGGCCGGGCCCGGGCCGGGGACGCCATCAACCCCCGCGTGGGCGCCGAGCTGCTGGTGGCCGCGGGGCAGCGCCTGCGGGAAGGTAACGGGGGGCCGGGGGCGGCCGGGGGGGCCGGGGGGCCGGCGGAGCCCCTGCCCACCGCCGGCCCTGCCCGCAGGCCAGCCCTGGCTGCGGCTGCACCACGAGGGGGCCCTGGGGGCCGGGGCGCGCCGGGCCCTGCAGGCCGCCCTGCGCCTGGGCCCGGGCCCGCCCGGCCCCGCCCCGCCCCGCCTGGCCGAGGCGCTGCTGCCGCCCGGGAGCCCCCCCCGCCGCGGGGACGGGCAATAGAGGTGCGTCCTGCCCGCCCCTGCCCGCGCCTCCCTGCGCCTGCCCGCCCCTGCCCGCTCCTGCCTGCGCCTGCCCGGGTCAGGGCCGGGGTCAGGGCCCCGCAGGGCGCCCCCTGGCGGATGGGCGGGTACGCGCATGCGCAGAACGGCGGTGCCGGCGGCGGGAGGCGCAGTGCGCATGCGCCCTCCCCGTTCCGCCCCCGCCGCCACTTCCGCTTCCGGGGGCCTCGGCGGCGCGGCGCGCATCGGGCGGTGCGGGCGGGACGCGGCTCGGGGTCAGAGGGCAAAGGTCAGTGGGGGGGCAGGAGGCACCGGGGGTCGGAGGCTGGCGGGGGGAGGTGGGAGGACAGAGAACGGCAGGAGGGGCGGGGTCAGGGGTCAAAGGGCAGCAGGAGGGGCGGGGCTCGGGGGTCAAAAGACGCTTTGGGGTGGGGCTGAGAGGTCAAAGGGCAGCAAAAAGTGGGGGGGCAGAGGGCGGCGGGAAGTGGGGGTTGGGGGTCAAAGGGCAGGGCTGGGGTCAGGGCAGCAGGACAGCTGGGGTTGGGGTCAAAGGGCACTGGGGGAGCAGTGCTGAGGGGGGTCAAAGGGCAGCAGGAGGGGTGGGCTGAGGGGTCAAAGGGCAGCAGGAGGGGTAAGAGTGAGGGGTCAAAGGGCAGAGGACAGCTGGGCTGGGGGTCAAAGGGCATGGGGGAAGGGGTCAAAGGGGGGCAGGGTGGGGGTCAAGGGGGGCAGGGCTGGGGGTCAGAGGGCAAGGGTGAGGGGTCAAAGGGCGGCAGGGCGGGAGCTGCCCCCCATCACAGCCCCTCCCCGCAGCCCCGCCATGTTCCGGGCCCTGCTGCCCGCCCGCTGCCTGACCCGCTGCCCGCCGCCCCACCCGCCGCCCCGCCCGCCCCCACCCTGGCGAGGCTTCCGCTCCCGGGCGGGTGCCGGGGCGCTGCCGCTGTGGGGACGGGTGGCGGTGGCGGCAGGGGTGGCGGCGGCGGCGGGGGCGGGCTGGCTGTACCTGCGGGAGGAGCGGGAGCGGCGGCGGCGGGCGCGGCGGCGGGCGGAGCTGCGGGCGCTGGCGCTGGGGCAGGGCGACTTCGGGCTGCTGGACCAGGAGGGGCGGCGGCGGAGCAAGGCCGACTTCCGCGGGCAGTGGGTGCTGCTCTACTTCGGCTTCACCCACTGCCCCGACATTTGCCCCGAGGAGCTGGGCAAGCTGAGCCGGGCCGTGGCCCTGCTGGAGCGGGAGCCGGGCCTGCCTCCCGTCCAGCCCCTCTTCATCACCGTCGACCCCGAGCGCGACGACGTGGCGGCCCTGGGGCGTTACGTCCGCGACTTCCACCCCCGGCTGCTGGGGCTGACCGGCAGCCCCGAGGAGGTGCGGGCGGCCGGCAGCGCCTACCGCGTCTACGCCAGCGCCGGCCCCAAGGACGAGGACGGCGACTACCTGGTGGACCACACCGTCGCCATCTACCTGCTGGGCCCCGACGGCCTCTTCCTCGACTACTACGGCCGCAGCAAGACCGATGTCCAGATCGCCCAGAGCGTCCGCCGGCACATGGAGACGTACGAGCCGCTCCTCGACTGAGGGCAATAAAGGCCTCTGCACCCCAAAAACGCCTCCCACAGGCCAGGGTAGGACCCCCCGCCGCCATCCCGGGAGAGGGGAAGCGGCTTCTCCCTCCCTGGGCTCCGCGGAGCGCCCCTGCCTGCCCCTCAACAGCAGAGCCTTTACCGAAGGAGGGGTTTATTCCCGGGGGGCTGCGGGGGGACGCGCGGGGGGGGGCGCCGGCTCAGGGGCAGGCGGAGGGGGGCTGGAAGGCGTGGAAGCGGTCCTGCGGCCGCCGGCGGGTGAGGAGCCGCAGCCGCATGGTGTCCAGCGCCTCCTCCAGCCCCGGCTCCTGCCCCAGCTCCACCACGTAGTCGTTGGCCTGGGGAGAGGGAGGGAGGGAAGGGGGAGCGGTGGGTGGGCTGGGGGGGTCCCAGGAGGTCCCGGGGTCCCCCCGCCGCCCCCCGCGCTTACCAGCTGGAGCGAGGCCAGCATGTAGCGGCAGACCTCAAAGGCGGGCTGCCCGGCCACCAGGCTGGCGAAAGACCGCCACTCGCCCAGGTCCCCGCAGCCGCTCGCCAGCGTGTCCCCGTAGCCGTGGATGTCGAAGGTGGCTCGCTCCTCCTGCGGGCAGAGCTGGCTCAGCTGAGGGCAGGGGGCTACCGGCCCCCCGCCCGCCCCGGCCCCCTGCCCGTGCCGCTGCCTGCCTGTTCCTGCAGCAGCGGCCCCATCCGCTCCTCCCAGCGGCGGACGTGCTGCGACAGCTCCGTCTCCTGCGCGTACTTCTGGGAGTTGGCGATGAACAGCTCCTGCGGGGAGAGGGGAGAGGGGAGAGGGGGCACCCAAACCCTCCAGCCGCCACCCCCTCCTCGCGCCCACCCTGGGCCGGAGCCCCCCGCCACCACCAGCACGCCCCTGCGCCGTCCCCATGCCCCCGCGCTGTCACCACGCCATCCCCACGCCCTCGCACCGTCCCCATGCCCCCGCGCCGTCCCCACGCCCCCGCGCCGTCCCCATGCCATCCCCACCGCAGGCACCTACCACGTTCCTGCGCACCAGCTCCTCGTAGCCCAGCGAGCCCAGGTCACCGGGGCCTGGGGGGGGCAGAGCGTCACCAGTAGCCACACCGCGCTGCGAACCCCTCACACTCCCGAGGACGGACAGACAGATGGGGCAGGGGTGTTTGGGATGGAGTACTGCAGCAGCCCCCCACCTGCAGCACACCCTGGCCTGGCCCCAAGGCCGTGGGGCTTGTGCTGAGGGGAGCACGCTTGCCCACCCGGCCACCAGCACTCACCCAGGGCTTCTTCCCCCAGCTCCTCCAGGCCCTCGGGCTGGATGTCCTCGTGCTCCGCAAAGTCGTTGCCTGCCAGGAGGGGAGCCCCACTCAGTGCCCCCCTGGGGTCCCCAGCCGCCGCCGCGGGAGGGGCAGGACAGGACCCCGGCTGGGGACAGGGGGGGCTGGGGCGCAGAAGTACCGGCTCCTTCGTGGCAGTCGGCCCCTCGTTCCTCCTCCAGCAGGTCCAGCTCCTCCTCGCACGGCGGCGGCAGCGTCCACAGCGGCCCCTGGTAGGGAGCAGCCCTGAGCCCCCTGCCCTGGCCCCCCGCAAGGGGCTCCCCTGCCCACCGGTGCCCACGAGGGCGGGCAGGGTCCCGCTGAGCTCAGCTCCCCCCGGCGCTGCCCGCTCACCGCCCGGCTCTGCAGCTTCCTCTGCGCCGCCAGCCGCTCCTTCAGCTGCTTCCAGTACAGCACCTCCAGATCTGCCGAGAGACGGGGTACCAGGCCCGGGCAGCGCGCCCTCCCCTCCGCTCCCCCAGCCCCAGGGAAGCCCTCCCAGGCTCCCCCCGCACGGTTCGGGGGCTTCCCCCTGTGCCCCACCACCCCTGCAGAAGCCGGGCCCCCGGCACAGGAGGGGCTTTGCAGCCACAGAGTCACGGGACGGTGGGTGGCTCTGCAGCCAGCGAGGCGAGGTTTAGCTCGGCCAGGTTTAGCTCGGCCAGGTTTTGGGTTTGCTTTTTGAAAGAGGGACAGCTGCAAGGCCTCGAAATCCCCCGTGATTCCTAAATTAGGACATCCTCCTCCGGCCCCGGCAGCGGGGCTCTGCTGGTGCTGCCCGCGAGCTCCCCCGGCACAGCCCTGCTGCAGCGGCTCTGGCTCCGCAGCCGCAGGGAGCCCCTTCCCGCCCTTCGCCTCGGACTCGGCTCCCCACCAAGGCTCCTTGCTGCTCTGCAGCCCCAGCCCACCCAGGGAGGCCGCACGGCGCGGGGCATGGCAGTGGTGTGGCACACGGCAGCGGCACAGGGCACAGGCTGGGAGCAAAACGGCCCCTCTCCCATCCACCCCACTGCGTCCCAGTCACCTGCGAACGTCGGCCCTTTCCTCCTGGTTTTCCTGCCATCGGCAACGTTGTTGTCTAGGGGAACCGGAGAGGATCAAAGTTACGACCGGCCAAAGGTGTCGACCCCCTGAGGGCTCCTGGGTAAGGCGGCAGGGAGAGCAGGCGCGCGAGGGCTGGCAGCGGCAGGCAGCGCCCCGGTGACAGCACCACCGCTTCCGCTACCATCACCGCATGCAGCGAGCCGGTTGTCACCTCCAGGGCCACCTCCTTCCCCCAAAGGCGCCCTGGCCGAACCCAGGACAGCCACCACCAGCTCCAGGTGAGAGCTTTGGCAGCCGCTTCTCCCTCAGATAATCCGCCCCCCTTTCCCCTCGGTGGAGGTACGGCCCGGGTGAGGGGCTCCTGGGCCGACGAGAGCAATTTGCATCCCGCACGGTAAATGGGAGGGAGCTGCCTGGGCAGCGCCAGCGAGGCCAGGGCCAGAGCAGGGACGCGAGCTGCAGGACCGCAGCCGCTGCCGAACGGGGCCGGCCAGGACCGGCGCACCCACGGCGCACGGGTTTGGGCAGGGCGTTTCCTGGCGGAGAAGGCCGGATCACGGCAGGATCCTGCGGGAAACACCACGGCCATGATACTCACAGGCTGCAGAGAACCACGCCATGAAGTCCTGGAGCTTCCTCGGTCCCTTCCTCTTCCGCTTGCCACCGACCATGTCGTCCAGGCCGTGCGGCACCAGGAAGGGCCTCCCTGGAGGCAGGTAGGGATCAGCGGCCCCGCGGGGCTGGGGCAGGCGCAAGCGGCACTGGGTGCCACGGGGAGTCCCGTGCCGCTGCTCTGAGCGCAGCCCAGCTGCCCCCAAGGGCCCGGGATGGGGCAGCTGCCCTGCTCCTGGGCCCCTCTGCCCACCGCAGGGCTGGGAAGGACCCGCCGTGGCTCTGGGGATGCCGAGAGACAAGCGGCTGGGGAACTGAGCCGTGCTGCCCCTGCGCAGCTGGGCCCCGGCCTGTCCGGGGCAAACCGAAAGCCGGGGAGCAGCCCCTCTGCCCCAGCTCCACCTCAAATACCTTTCTTGAACGGCTTGTCCTCGGAGTCACCGAAGGGGTCGAGGCTTTGCCATGGATCCAGCATCTCCTGGCGGAGGAGCGAGCACAGATGAAGCCGGCACAGCTCCGGGCCGCTCTGCTCCCAGCCAAGGTCCCTGTGGCAACTCAGGGTGGGCGCACGGGAGCCACCTGGCTCAGCAGGTCATCCCACCATCGGCACCGGCACGGCACAGAGCGCAGCGGGGAGGGCAGGGGCGTCCCAGGGCTTCCCGCAGCATCCCACACGGACTCAGAGAGGCTCCCCGGCTCTGGGCCCCCCTACCTTGATGTGGGCCTTGGGGTCCTCGGCAGGGGCTGGCTCCCGCAGCACGTACCCCTTTGCCCGGGGCGCGCTCTGGCAGACACAGAATGAGCCAGTGAGTTTCCCGCGGCACCAGGCAGCAAAGTGCAGGGCAGCCGGGCTCCGGGGAACGAGCGAGGCAGTGGCACTGCCCCCACGAGCCCCTGCCCACACCTACCCTCTGCGCCTCGACGCGTTCGTTAGCAGCCGGAGCCATTTCCACAGTGTCCTCTGGTGCTCCGGGCACGTCGTCCCCTCTGCTGTCATCATCATCTGCTCCTGCGGCACCTGGCGGGGGAACTAAATGGCCAAACGCCGTAAAAGCCTCTGGGATCCCCCATTTCCACCCCATCTACCAGAGTTCCCCTGGAAATTTCCCTTGCCATGGCCCAGGGGCCAGCTGAAGCTGCCGAGAGGCCCAGACTGCCTCGATGTTACCAAGGGCAGGAGCATCCCGTGCAGCAGCAGCTGCCTGAACACACGCAGCTCTGCCCAGACACGCAGGCAGGAAGGACAAACGGACAGATCTCCCCTCAGCCTGCCAACCGCACGCATCTCACCTCCGTCTTCAGAGAAGCTCAGCGCCTGGATGGGAGCCCTGCCGGCGCCAATGTGCTCCCTCCCGCTGCCGAGGACGCAGGACAGCGCTCCTGCCGAGGTGACAGAGGCGAGAGGTCAGCGGCCACCCCGGCAGGCGAGGCCCCACGCCACCCCTGCCCGCGGGAGCCCCGGCTGCCGGCGCTGACGCAGAGCAGCCTCGCTGCTGCCCCTTCCCACCGGCCCTGGTGAGGCTGACGGACACGGGCAGCCTCCCCCCCACAGCCAGGGAGCAGGCAGCCCCCTGCCCTTGCCCGGCACCCGGCAACGAGGGGCCCTGCTGTTCGGGCAGGCAGCGGGGTTTTGCCGGCAGCAGAGGAAAGCCGCAGTCACGTCTCCCCCGCCCCAGGGAGCTGGGCTCAGGGTGCTGAGCCCCAGGGTGCTCCCCCCGTGCTGCCTCCCGGCCGGCAGCCCCACAGCGATCGGCGCCCCGAGCCCCCCGTACCTGCCGCTCTGCCGGGGCTCCCTACGCGCTGCCGCTCCTGCAGGCAGGTGGGGGAGAGGCCCGCCAGCTCCAGCAGGAAGGCTCCAGTGGCGTGAGGGGTGCACGTGTTCATCCGGAAATCCTTCCGGCTGGCGAGGATCTCCCCTTTCCGGCTGAGGGCAAAAACCCGTCAGGGGACCCCCGAGACCAGGCGCTGCCCTGTCCCCAAAGCCAAAGCCCCCCTGCTCGGGGGGATCAGCCCCAGCCCTCCCGCCAGCCATTCCCAGCACCTCTGGCCCAGCAGAGTCCGGGCCGGATTTCCCAGCGCAGCCCCAGCTCATCCCGCCCCTGGGGACCCTCCTGCCCTGCCTTCACTAGAGGACTCCAGGCCTCGCAGCTCTCCGGGCCATGGGATTATCCCACCTTCCTGCCGTCCAGTTGTAACTGGGAAAGCGCTGCTTCCTCGGCTACGGTGATGGGGAGAGCCCGACCCTACTACAGCACCGGGGGGGCCCAGCTAAACCCACGGGGGCGGCCGAGGGGCGCGGCGAGGGGGGCTCTCACCTGAACAGAGGGTTGTCTCTCTTCTCAGCCTCTTCCGGGGGGACCAAAGACATCGGAGTCAAGGGAACAATGTTCACAGCCTGCGAAGGCGAGGCGGCAGGGCAGGACCAACCCCGGGGAAGGCGGCCAGCACGGCACAGCGCTGCCCGGGTGGCACCAGCCCCAGATTCATCCGGGGAAGCCCCGACACGGGGCAAAACAGAAAAGGAGGAGAAAGGCTTCTCTTACGTTGGGCTGGTGATCCTTCTTCATGTCCACGTTCTCCTGGCTGCTGTCCCTGATGTCGTCCAGGGAAAGGAACTGCTGAGAGACCCCCACCGGCAGTCACCCCGGCTCGGCCTGCCGGGCCGCACCACCACCGAGGGACCCTAACCGGAGCGGCAGGGCGGACACGGGGCGATCCCACGGCCGCACCACGCGGGTGGGACAGACCCAGCGGCAGAGACCGAGCTAGTGAGCTGCTGCGGCAGGACGGGAGCGGGGCTGGAGCGCGCAGCGCTGTGAGGGCAGCACCCGATGGGCAGGAGGACAGCGAGGAAGGAATGAAGGTGCCCGCCACCACGGGAAGGGTCCAACCCAGAGACACAGCCCGAGTTAAGGCAGGCCAAGCCCCGGGGTGGACGGAGGTCCACACACGCAGCACGGGGGCTAGCTCTTCTCTGGGAGGGCTACCAGGTGGTAGGTCGTGTCCCTTGGAGGCCAGCACGGCGGCGGCGTGACAAAAAGCCCACCGAGTGCTCCTGTCGTGCCCGGGGCAGAGCAGGGAGATGTGGGGCTCAACAGCCCCTGCGAGGGGAGAGCAGGAGAGTGTACACAGGAGAGAGCACGCAGAGGGGACGGCAGCCACGGCGCCAGTCAGAAAGGGGGGAGCGCTAGGGACGCCCCCGCTGCCTACAGCCCCAGCAGCCAAAACCAGCTCTGCCCACGCACACAAGCCGCCAAGCGCTCCGCTCCCCGCGCCGCCCCAGGGCACAGACGCCCCTCTCACCTCCTCCTCCTCCTCCTCCCCAAAGGTCGCATCAGCATCTTTGCCGTCCTGCCCCACGGAGCTGGGCTGTTTTTCCCGCCTGAGTCAGGGAGCAAAATGCGCGGTCAGGACCTGCCCGGGGCAGCGGCGAAGGGCTGGAGGTGAAGCGGCGGCAGGCTCCCTCCAACCCCACTGCGGCGTCTCTAAGCGGGAGCATCCCACAGCGCTACGAGCGGCACGGAGAGGTGACGGCGCGACCGTCAGCGCCGCCGGACAGTCGTGCCGTCAGCACGCTCCCCTGACGAGAGCGAGCTAAGGCACTCGTAGTGCTCCTCTCTGCCTGCCCAGGAAGGTGGTGGGGGGCTGCAAAGGAACTGGGGCTTTTGGGAAGGGGGGATCCAGCCTGCCCAACAAATCCCATCTGGAACAAAAACACCGATTCCAGCTCGGAAACTCTGTTACTGAAACAGGAGGGAAAGTTTCACTTCAATCCCACAGCATGGAAATTATCGCTGGAGCCTTTTGGAAACCTCTGTGGCAGCTCCACGTTGCTCCAGCCCAAGCAGAGGAGCTTTCAGGTCCTCTGCCTCGACCTCCCCGAACAACCGGCAATATCTCCTACGAGTGGGGCCCGCGGCTGGGCAAAGCGGAGGCAGGGCGGTTCCCTCAGAAAGCTCGTTTGCATGGCTGGAGCCAAGCCGCCCTCGCTCGGAGCAAGGTGCAGCGCAAAAACCTCGTCTTTCCCCAGATCCCCAGTCTGAGCGCAGACGGGAGGGCGCCGATAGCTGACCTCTCCTCGGCTGGGGACAGGCCAGTTGCACAAGGGAGCTTGGGAACTGCAGCTGCGAGGGCAGAGCCCCGCTTTCAGCAATAAGGGGGAAAATAAATCACAAGCTGCTTTGCCACACGGGACGGTTTCTTGCCCGCTAAGATTTACCCTCTCCTTACGCAACAGCAAAGTGCTGTGGCAAGAAAACCACAGGACGATGCCACTGGAAGATGCACGGGGATGAGCACCGCCCCAGGCCCTCTGGGCTGAAGCAAGTCACACCAGGGGACTTCCCTGCAGCCACAAAAATCCTTCTGCTTCAAAGAACTCCTTACGGGGCTAGAAACTGATGCTGCAACAGGTTTGTTTAGTTTTTTTTTAAAGAGACAATTGCCTAGGGCCTAGGGGCGGAGCAGTCAGGAGCAGCAGAAGCCGGATCACAGATCTTCCCACAGGCTCCCGCTGCAGGCGGGGCAAGTCCCAGCCTTGTGTCCAAAAGAGGACGCACAGCCCCCTCGCTCTCCGGCAGGAGCCACCGAATCTTGGCAGGAAAGAGAGCAGGGAAGGGCTGGGGCCTTACCGCAACACAGAGGGCAAGGGCAGCGAGGCAAGAAGCACGCGGCAGCATTTTCTGCCGAGGCAGCGAGGGCGCGGTGGAGGACGGCAGCCTCCCCGGGGTGGAGATGAAAACTTACTTTTTATTGGAGATGAAGTCAAGCGTCTGGTAGACCAGCGAGTAGAGATACTCCACCTGCAAGACAGGGGCCAGGCTCTTGGAGAAGGAGAAAGCAGCTCCCAGAAAAGCTACTCTGGCTGAGGCCGGGATGAACCACAGCCCTCCCCTTATCTCCGGGCAGTGAGAGTTCAATTCCTTGATAACCTCATCGTCCTTTTCACCGTTTGAGCCATTCTGAGTCCAGATTTGGGGAAGCAGGTTTTTGTATTCCACTCTCTAGAGAAGAAAAGTGCTGAGCAGCAAAATTCTTGCTCTTTTCCAGGCTGCCAACCCCAATGCATATAAAGTGATTAAATTTAGGAATTATAAATCTATGTCCTTTCGCATCAATTAGTCATTATTACGTTCAAGTCGTTCAAAACCAGTTCCCCTGAGCAGCCCCCATGACGCTCGGCCTCAGGACCCCCGGCTGAGGGATCGCGGGACGGGCAGGGCGACAGGACCAGGGCCACGACGCGGCGGTCGCCACCGGCTTCCTCACCTTCCTGCTGTAGATGCAGGCAGAGCCCTGGATCAACAGGGCCGCTTCTATGAAGTTCATGGTGGTTTTCCCGTTGTCAAAGGAAATACAGATTTGATCCAGCTGCAAAACACGCAAAAGAAGGAAAGTGAAAGGCTGATTTGCAGACCGGATTTGAGGGCAGCACAGCCAGAGGGACAAGTCAAGAGCACCGGCAGCGTGCCGGGGGCCGCGGGGCGCAGACAGAAAGCCCTCCCCACGCAGGCGGGGCCGAAGGGGTCGCCCCCAACCTCCCCAACCCCGCGCCGGGGCCGCAGGGCCCCCCTTACCTCCTCCAGGTACTCCCCGAGCTGGGCGGCCACATCCACCTCCCAGTTCTTGGTGAGGTCGCGGATGGGCTGCAGGAGGTGCAGGAAGCGCGACTCCACCTCCTCCATGGCGGCCGCTCCCAGCAGCGTTTAAACAGGCTTAAAGCACCCGTTCCGCGACAGATGATCTGGCAGGTAACATCTGAGGGCGGCAGGTCACCTACAGCTGGGCACAGCTGGTGCCTTGCGATAGCCGGCTGGTGTAGAAACCTGAAGTCAACTGGATTTCAACAAATACAAGTTCTCTGTAAACACAGAAGCACGGAATTGTTTACGTTGGAAAAGACCCTTAAGATGACCAAGTCCAACCGTTAACCCAGCACTGCCAAGGCCACCACTAAACCATGTCCCTCAGCACCACATCTCCCCGGCTTTGAAATCCCCCCAGGGATGGGGACTCAGCCCCTGCCCTGGGCAGCCTGGGCCAGGGCCTGACAGCCCTTTCGGTGAAGAAGTTTTTCCCAATATCCAACCTAACCCTGCCCTGGCGCAGCTTGAGGCCGTTCCCTCTCGTCCCATCGCTTGTTCCTGGGGAGAAGAGACCGACCCCCCCGGCTCCAGCCTCCTTTCAGGCAGTTGCAGAGAGCGATGAGGGCTCCCCTCAGCCCCACAGAAAAGCAGAATCCCACCCGCCCAGCACCTACGGACCCAGAACCAGGAAAATAACGTCATCTTTCGCCTCATAAGGCAGCCGTAGCAAAGCTGGACACAAAACCACCGGGACAGATGAGCTGCTCCAAGACAAACGCCACCAGCACCACCAGAAGCAGCACCAGCGCCACCACCACCAGCAGCAGCACCACCACCGCCACCAGCACGACCACCACCACCAGAAGCACCACCACCAGAAGCACCAGCACCAGAAGCACCACCACCAGAAGCACCACCACCAGAAGCACCACCACCAGAAGCACCAGCACCAGAAGCACCAGCACCCCCAGCACCAGCACCCCCAGCACCAGCACCCCCAGCACCAGCACCCCCAGCACCAGCACGCCTGCCCCAGGAGACGCTGCCCGCAGCCGCGGGCTCCCCAAGGGCAGCGGGGGACGCAGTCCGAGCCCGATCCCCCCGGCCCCGGCGCTCACCAGGCCCCGGCCCCGCTGCCCGCCGCCATTTCGCACTTCCCGCCCGACGTGACGCGCGGGGCGGGGCGCGCTGACGTCTGTGCGTGCTGACGCAGCGTACGCGCTGAAGCCGCCCGCGGCGGGCGCGGGGCCGTGCGGGGCCGGGGCCGCCATGGGGGAGCCGCCGCGCCGGCCGCGGTCGCTGTTCCTGGCCGGGCTGGCCGCCGCCTACCTCGCCGCCTTCGCCTCGCTCTACGTCCAGATCCCCGGTACGGCGGCGGCGGGGGGACGCGGGGGGGTGCCGGGGTCCGCCGGGCCCCGGGCTGCGGGGGGCTGGAGGGCGGGTGGGCCCCGCCGGGGTAGGCCCCGCCGGGTAGGCCCCGCCGGCGGCAGCGAGGTCAGCGGAGCCCGGGCTGCGGCAGGCGCTTGGGGCTAGTCCCGGGGGGACGTGGAGGGGGCCGGGCTGAGCTGGAGCCGCCATCCCGCTCTGGGGCCGCGGGCCCTGGCTGGGTGCCCGGTCACCCCCTGCTGTGTGCGGGGCAGGGGGCTGCGGAGCCCCCGGGGACGCGGGGCTGACCCTGCCTGCTATCCCTGCCGCTGTCCCGGGCACCCGGGGGGTTCAGCATCCCGCTGCCGGGCTTGGCATGGCCTCCAGCTTCCCCTTCTCCTGCCCCGGGGGGCAGCGAGCTGTGCCCCGCCGTGAGCCCCGGGGAGAGCGTGAGCTGCCCAGGCCAGCCCTCTTCCACTGGGGTCCTCTCCCTCCCCACCCCCCGGGGGTCTCAGGGCTGCTCCAGACCCTTGCACGCCCCCCCGGAGCACCACAGCAGAGATCTGCCCGCAGGCAGGGCGTTCGTCTCCCTTCCACGTCGCCAGGCTGGGTCTGGCAGCCTTTTCCTGGCAGCCGCTGGGCTCCACGTGGGCTCTTCCCATTGCTGTTCCGTTTCCGTAGGGAAAAATAGCTGGAGCCCCCCTTGCTCATCGAGGCGCTGGCAGGGGGGCTCCCAACTTTTCTGCCCCACATATGGGGCTGGGGAGGCTTTGTCCCCACTGTCACCATCCCCTTTCCAGGGCTCTACGGAAGAGATGGCATCCTGCCGGCCCGCAAAGTGCTACGCCTCAGCGGGAAGGGGCTGTGGGAACAACTACGGGATTTTCCCACCCTCTTGTGGCTCAGTCCCCGTTTGGGTTTGGATACGGAGCTGGGGATGGAGCTGATCTGCCTCCTCGGTGTGCTCGCCTCCTTCGGCGCCTTGGTGTTCGAGCCCCTGCGGGACAGCCTGCTGTTCGCCCTGCTCAGGGTGCTCTATCTCTCGCTTTACCAGGTATGGGATCGGTGGGACGGCTCACCTGTAGGGGTTGGAGCTGAGACTGAGGCAGGGGAGGGATGATATCTTTCTGTTAATATCATCCTGCAAGCTCCTGGTACGCTCAGCTTCCCTCATGGAGCTTGGGGGAGTTGCTGGCAGCTCCCTGGTTCACATGGGAACATCCTGCCCTGTCTCTGCTCTGGTTCTGGGTGCCTTCCCTGGGATAAAACCCTCCCAGGCTTGCCTGTGAAGCCAATTCCCGCACTGCCGTGGGGGCAACTCTGTCCCCTGCCCACGCATGGCCTCCCCGAGCCCTCCCTGGGCCCTTTCCCCATGTCCCTGCCTGGCTGCAGGAGAGCTCTCTGCCCCCCCAGCCGCAGATCCGCCCTCCCGAGCCGTTTGTGCTTGCTGTCGGGGCTGGCGGCTTCGTGCGGAGGAGCTCGGGTGAGTCAGAGTCCGCTAGCGCTGGCAGTGGGGGGAGGAGGGTTTCTCTTCCCTTTGAAACCAGGGGAATTAAAGAGGAAAAAACCGCCTGTGCTTGGAAATCCCTCCCGGGCTGGGTGGCTGTCGCCCCGCGGGGGAGCTCTCCTGCCCTGCCGGAAGGCAGCCGGGGCAGCTGGCGGTGCTGAGAGCCCTCACCGGGGCTCCGGCCGCGTCCAGCACCGGTGGCTGCAGGGAATGGCGTTGGGAGGCCAGGAAAGCGAGGCGCCAGCCACAGGAGCAGGGTTTCCTCCGTGCTGGGGGGCTGCCCTGCAGCACTGTTATCCCGTCCCCTCCGAAGGGCTCGGGGCCTCCCCGGCAGACGGCTGTGCCCTGTGGGGAGCGTCTCTGCTCACACGGGCAGCGCTGCCAAGCTGCGCGGCCCGTGATTCGGGCCTGAGGGGAGGCAGGGCGGGAGCCGGGGCTCCCGAGTGACTCCTTGCCTTGGCAGGGGGAGGAAGCGGCACCCGTGGCTGTGCAGGGCCGGGAAGCGCCGGGTGACTCCCGTCTGTGGGGACTCTGTCTCCCGGCGTGACTGTGAGGGTGCCGTGCCACAGCATGGCGTGCACGGTTCCTGACCCCGTGTGCCGGCCAGGCCTTCCTCCTTCCTCTCCTCGCTCCCTTTTAAGGTGATGCTGGAGAGAAAGTCCCTGCCCCTCCCCGGTGCCAGCCTCCCTTCCCACCACCCCTTTGCACCCGCCGGGTCTGCAGCCTGCTCCGCTGCCGAGCGTGGCTCCGGGCCTGGCTGCGGGCAGGAGGGGCAGCGCCCCAGGGCTGGGAGCACCCGGGCAGCACAGAGGTACCTGGCACTACCGCTCTCGGCAGCGAGTTGAGGCCGCTGCTCTGCTCTTTGGCTTTGGCCAGTGGTGGGAAAGGAGCCGGGAGGGATCTGTGGCCGCCCCTCAGCCCTTCTACCCCCTCTCTGTGGGGTGGGGGGGCCAAACCTGCGCCTCTGGCCCACCCTGCTCACCACTCTGCTCCCTCTCTCCGCAGGTGGGGCAGGTCTTCCTCTATTTCCAGTGGTAAGTCAGCCCCTCCTCGGCCCTTCCAGCAAGCCCCAGGGCGGGGAGGGTTGTGACCCTGCGGGCAGCGGTGACCCGGCTCACCGCGGCAAGCCGGCCAGCCGCTCAGCACCCCGGGATTTCTGTGCCAGCCCAGCGGGGCAGAGCTGGGGTCTGCGGCCCCGGGGCAGTGGTGGGTGACAGTGGCCTTCCCCACAGGGACAGCCTCCTGCTGGAAGCGGGTTTCCTGGCGGTGCTGGTGGCCCCCCTGCGCCTGCTGAAGTGGCGGTCCACGGCCTGGCGCGCCCACGACGGCGTCACCTTCTGGCTGGTGCGCTGGCTCCTCTTCCGGCTGATGTTCGCCTCCGGCGTGGTGAAGCTGACCAGCCGCTGCCCCACCTGGTGGGGGCTCACAGGTGAGGGGTGCTGCAGGGTGTCACGGGCTTTGGGGCACCCTGGGGAGGCGGGGGCATTGCCCCAAGCTTCAGGCTGTGCCTCCTGTGCCCCGTAGGAAGCTGCGGGGCTCCAGGCAGCTGCTGCCAGCACCTCTCCCATGTCGGGCACAGCTCCGCCTGCTCCAAGCTGTCTCCCCGTGCCCCCCTCTGCACCCCTGACCCCTCCTGTCCTCCCAGCTCTCACCTATCACTACGAGACCCAGTGCATCCCCACGCCAGGTGCCTGGTTCGCCCACCAGCTCCCCGTCTGGTTCCAGAAGTTCAGCGTGGTGGCCACCTACGTCATCGAGATCGCCATCCCGCTCCTCTTCTTTGCGCCCATCCGCCGTCTCCGACTCTTCGCCTTCTACAGCCAGGTGGGTGGGCAGAGCCGGCTCCCCGCTCCTGCGCCTCCTGCCGCCCGGAGCCGGGGGCTCCCCAGGGGCCGTCCGCAGGTAGGGGGGCTGCAGGCAGGACAGGATCCTCGCTCTGTGGGTCCTTGCGGGCAGAGCTGCCCCGGGTGCTGGGAGTTGAGGCGGCTGTGCTGCTGGTGGTGGGGTGCCCGATGCCCTCTGCCCCCCAGCACTGCCTTCGCTCCTCCCCAGGTCCTGCTGCAGGTCCTCATCATCCTCACGGGTAACTACAACTTCTTCAACATGCTCACCATCGTCCTGGCCTTCTCCCTGCTGGATGAGGAGCACGTGGGGCGCTGGCTGGGGCGCAGCAAGAGGAGGCACGCCAGCAGTGAGTCCCTGGGTGCCCTGTTTGGGGAGGTGGGGGTCCCCTCTCTGCCACGCCTGGGGTGGGGAAGGAACAGGCCACCATCACAGGCCAGCCCTGTCTGGGTGTGACAGCAAGAGGCTGTTACGGCTGCCCACGGCTGCCCTCCGGCTTGGTGTGGTGAGAGCTGCTGCCAGCATGGTCGTCTCGCCCGCTCCTGGGGCGGGGGTCTGTGCCTGTGGGGCGCTCGAGCCAGGGCCACCATGAAGCCGCGGGTTGGCTGCTGGTGCAGGGATGTGCTCTGAGCGCTGCCCGCTTGCCCTCTCCCTGCCTGGGCTCTCGGGGCACGGTTCGCACCCCTCCGTGCAGCGGTGGGTCGGGCTTGCCGAGCCGCCAGCATTCAGCGGCCCCACTCTGCCGCAGCCTGGCCCCCCAGCCTGCGGGCCGTCCTCTCCACCCTGCTGGAGCTGAGTGCCTATGGCTTCCTGCTCTACTGGAGCATCCAGCGCTTCGGCCTGGAGATCAACTGGGAGAAGAGGCTGCTGGACTCTAAAGTGGGTACGTCACGGGGGCTGTCTGCCCATTGTCCCCACGGCAGAGCGGCAGCGCCTGGGCCCCTGCACCCCCTGTGACTCCCGACGCAGGAGAGGGTCCTCCCTGACCCCGTGGCTTTTCCTTTGCTCCAGCCTTCACCTATCACGAGTTCACGACGTGGCTGCGGGCGGTGACCCTGCCGTTGGTGGGGCTGGGCTTCCTCTCGCTCTCCTGGGAGATCCTCTCTGCCATGTACAGGTGGGTGACGGGGGGCGCCGGGGTCCCCCCGGGCCTCGCAGCTCTGCAGTAAGAGCTGAGCAGGAACGGGGTGGCCGGTGCCACCCCTGAGGGGGCCACTCCCGCGCGGAGGGACGCTCGGATCTCCCAGGCGCTGGTGCGAGGTGCTTGGAGCCAGGTGGAGGGCTGGACCCTGGGGCTGTGTGGGGTGGGGGCCTGGCTCAGGGGGAGTTAGGAGGGATTTCCCTCTGCAGCGTCGGAGCGGGGCTGACCCCTCCACCGCTTCGGGCACAGCATGGGCAGCTCTGAGCCCCGCAGCTCGCAGCCGGAGCCCTGGGCTGTGGGGCTGCGCGGCTCTGACCCATCTCCTCCCCCCGTAGGTGTGCCTGCGTCCGCGGCTGCTTCTGGAAGCTCTGGGCCACGCTGCAGTGGGCCGTCTTCGCCACGGCAACCATGGGGATGTTCGCCATCAGCTTGGTGAGCGGGTGGGAAGCGCCTGGGGAGGGCAGGGGACAGCGGAGCATACGTTTGTCTTGGGGTACGGGGAGCGGGAGACTCGGCCTGGGCCCCCCAAGCTGCTCCTAGCCGTGGTGATGGAGCCTCTCTCTGCCGCTCCCCAGGTGCCCTTCACCTACATCGACTACGAGTCCAACGGCAAGCTGTGGCCCGGCATCCACCAGATGTTCAATGCGGTCGAACGCTTCCAGCTGGTGAACTCCTACGGGCTCTTCCGCAGGATGACGGGCGTCGGGGGGCGGCCCGAGGTGGTGCTGGAGGGCAGCTATGACAAGCAGACGTGGACGGTGAGCTGCCGTTTTGTAGAGTCGCAGAGTCATTTAGGTTGGAAAAGACCCTTAGGATCATCGAGTCCAACCGTTAACCCAGCACTGCCAAGGCCATCACTAAACCATGTCCCCAAGCACCACATCTCCCCGGCTTTGAAATACCCCCAGGGATGGGGACTCAGCCCCTGCCCTGGGCAGCCTGGGCCAGGGCCTGACAGCCCTTTCAGGGAAGAAGTTTTTCCCAATATCCAACCCAACCCTGCCCTGGCGCAGCTTGAGGCCGTTCCCTCTCGTCCCATCGCTTGTTCCTGGGGAGAAGAGACCGACCCCCCCGGCTCCAGCCTCCTTTCAGGCAGTGGCAGAGAGCGATGAGGGCTCCCCTCAGCCTCCTCTTCTCCAGGCTGAGCCCCCCCAGCTCCCCCAGCCACTCCTCCCCAGCCTTGGGCTCCAGCCCCTGCCCCAGCCTCGCTGCCCTGCTCTGGCCACGCTCCAGCCCTTCCATGGCCGCCTTGGGGTGAGGGGCCCAGCGCTGAGCACAGCACTCGAGGGGCGGCCTCACCAGTGCCCAGCGCAGGGGCACCATCACCTCCCTGCTCCTGCTGGCCACACTATTCCTGATACAGGCCAGGATGCCATTGTCCCTCTTGGCCACCTGGGCACACTGCTGGCTCATGTTCAGTGGCTGTCGACCACCACCTCCAGGCCCTTTTCTGCCAGGCAGCTCCCAGCCGCTCCTCCCCCAGCCTGCAGCGGTGCCTGGGGTTGTTGTGACCCAAGTGCAGGACCCGGCACTCAGCGTGGTTGAATCAAGTTCAACAGTCACGTTTGGCGCCGAAGGGGCTGCGGGGCAGAAGGGCTGAACTTCGGGTGGGGTGGCTGGGGATAGGTGCTGAGGAACAAACTCCAGTGGAGCCAAGCATCCCTGTCCCACTGGCTTGCTCCCTTCTGGGGCACCCGGCCGTCCCCTGTGGGCTTTGTCCCTCTGGAAGGAGTGGGCAACCCCAGGAGGAGAGGGAGGTGAGTCTGGGGAAGCTCTGCCCCAGGGACAGCGGAGCTAGGGGAGGGTCCACGCGCACTGATCCCCGCTGCTGGAGGCCCCCCAGCCCACTCTGCCCCTGCCTGCAGGAGATCGAGTTCATGTACAAGCCTGGGAACGTCAGCGCGCCCCCCCCCGTGGTCGCCCCGCACCAGCCCCGCCTCGACTGGCAGATGTGGTTCGCGGCCCTGGCCCACCATAGCAGCAGCCCCTGGTTCACCAGCTTCGTCTACCGCCTGCTACAGGGCAAGAAGGATGGTGAGTGGGGCTGGGGGCCGTGGGTCAGGGCCTGCCAGGGGCTCCCCAGGCCTGGCACCGCAGCAGAGGCAGCCCAAGGGCCTGCACCCGGCAGCTGCGCTGCAGCAGGGACCCCCATCCTGCACGGTGGCAGGGACGGAGCAGGGGCTGTCGCTGGCCCCCTGCGGTGGCTCTGTGCCCCAGGCCCTGCCCTGGGGATTCGGGGCCGCTGGGCTCCTGCCCTGCAGCGGTTTGGGGTGTCCCCGCAGCGAGGGGGGCTAACGCTGTGTCTCTGGCAGTGATCCGCCTGGTGCAGGTCGACGAGTCGCGGTACCCCTTCAGCACCCAGCCCCCCGTCTACATCCGCGCCCAGCTCTACAAGTACTGGTTCACCAGCAGCGCCGAGGGCAGGTGAGCAGGGCCGCGCCGGGGCTCTGAGCCACGCTCTGCTCCTCAGAGCTGATGCGATGCCGCATCGACATGCAGACGGTGCCGTCGCGTGTGCTGGCTGTGCTGGGGGGCAGCTCGGGAGCGGGGAGGCCTGAATTTAGGAGCTGTTTCTCCCCTGGCTAATTGCCTCATTACCTCGGCCGGCACCTGCAGCTCGTCAGTGCCCTGAGCTCGGCTTTGGCAAGGCTGGGTGGCTGCCTGGGCCGCACAGGGCTGCGTGGGGGAGGCGGGAGCCTGCTCTGCTTCTGCCGGCGCTGCGGGGCCGAGGGCCGGGTGCTGAGGTCTCCCATGTCCCGCAGCGAGGGCCCCGCGCCATGGTGGCGGCGGCAGCATGTGCAGGAGTTCTTCCCCACCGTCTCCCTGGGCGACCCGACGCTGGAGAGCCTGCTCAGCCAGCACGGGCTGAAGGTAAGGCCTCGCGCCGCAGCCGTGCCGCGCTCCCCGCCGCCGGCAGGGCCTGGGGCAGCCCTGACGCCCTCCCTCGCCCCACAGGACAAGACGGCGCTGAAGCGCTCGGCAGATGCCTTCCTGCCCCGGCTGCTGCAGTCCCTCCGCCAGCTCAGCCGCCCCTTCTCCGGCCCCGCCGTCCTCTGGTCCCTGTACCTCGTGGCGGCCACCATCTGCCTCCTGCGAGCCCTGGGCCGCCGGCCCCGAGGGGGCGCGCCCCCCCCCCGCCACAAAGGCCCCAGGCGGGGGGAGCCTGCAGACCGAGGGGGCGGCGAGAAGAACGGGCAGGTGCGGAGGAAGGAGGCCAAAGAGGCAGAGGAGAGAGGCGAGGGCCGGGGCCGGGGGGCGGCCGATGGCCACGGCGATGGCCTCCGCGCCACAAAGAAGAAGAAGTAGCGCCTGGAGCCGCCGGCCCAGGCCCCGTCTTCCACCCACTGACTCACGGCGCTGCCTGCGGGCCCCGCTGCCTCCCCCCTTCCTGGCTGCCTGCCCCTGCCTGCCTCCCCCGGGTGGGGATCCCCGGCTGGGGCGCAGGCAGGCCCCCACCTCTGCCGTAACGCTGCCCGCCCCAGGGCGAGCTCCCTGCTCTCCCCTGCCAGTGCCTTCGCGCACAGCGCGGTCGTCGCTCGCGGACGGCAGCGCCAGGCAGAGCGGGGCAGCTCCCTCGCCTCTGCCCGCCTCCCCTGGGCCGGAGCTGCCCCTCTGTCCCCCTCGCCCTGTCCTGGGCCGTGCCGGGCTGCGGCGGGGTGCTCTGCGCTGGTGGGGTGACGCTCTGCGCTGGCGGGAGCAGCTTTGGGCGGCCGCAGTGAGGCAGCACAAGCCCTCCCAGTTATCCTGCCCAGCCCCCGCGGCTGCCCCTGGACCAGTGCTCGGGGCGGTTTGGGGGTGCTGCCCCCCATGCCCGGGAGGGCTCTGGCTGTAACGTGCTTCCCACGGGCTCCTCGGGGAGCACAGAGGTTTCCTATAATTTTCTAAATAAAGCCTTTGACATTCCAGCCCCGCGGCTCTCCCTGGGGCCCAATGGGCCCGGAGCGGAGGTCCTGCCCTGGTCCTTGCCCTCATCCCCCTGGGGAGAGGTGACAGGGACAGCACTGGCCCCCACCTCTCCCCTGTAGGTGCGATCCCCACCCTAGCGGGGCTGGGGGCTGCCCGGGGCGCGACTGGCACTGGGGGTGCATGACGAGTGGGTTTATTGTAGGGCCCCGGTGCCCCCTGTGGTGCGGTGGCTGCTCCGGCCGGGGCTGTGCCGCGGGGCTGGGGTTGAGCGTGGGGTGCTGGCTGCGGCGGTGGGGCGGGCGGGGGTCCCTGCTCACCAGCAGAGCTGCCCAGGGCAGTACTTGTCGATCAGGGACTGGTAGTAGCCCCGGAGCTGCTGCACGTCGGGCAGCTCCTCCTGCTTGGTGTAGAGGTCGAACTTGCTGCGGGAGCGAGGGCTGGTCAGGGCTGGGGGCTGCAGCCCCCCACCCCTCCCCGGGGCCTCGGCCGAGCCCCCCGGCCACGCACTTGAGCTCCCGGACCCAGGGCAGCATGCGGAGGTCCTCCTCGGTGCAGAGGTGCCGGTAGTCCCCGTGCGTGTGCCAGGGGTAGAAGGAGTGGAAGCGAACCATGTAGAAAGCCTGGGGGGCCGGGGACGTGCCAGCCTGGCTCGGGGCGCCCGCCCTCCCCGCGGCCCTGGGGGGCCGCCCCACGTCTCCCCCAGCCCTTACCTCCTTGGGCAGGGTGAAGTTGTTGAACTTCATGACTCTGTACATGTACTCTGGGAAGAGAGGGGACGTGCGGGGACGGCGCTGGACCCCTGTGCGGGACGGGTGCCCCGAGAGCCCCCGTGGCCCCTCTGCCCCATGCGAAGGGCTCCAGGCCTGAATCCCCCAGCAAAGGGGGCCGGGGGGGCCAGGCGCAGCCACCCCAGGGTCTCAGGTGAAGGGTCCTGCCCCGAGGAGGGGACCCCGGCCGGCCCCCCCGGCCTTACCGTCGTGTCCCCAGGACATGAGGACGTTCTCCAGGCCGCAGCGGGGCTGGTACATCCCGTACTCAGTGCTGGGGACGGAGCCGGGTCGGGGGCTCGGGGCTGGACCCCTTGCCGCAGCCCGGCCCCTTCCCTGGCTGTGAGGTGGCTGGGGGGGCACGGCCCCCCAGGGCGCCCCGCGGGGGTCCCGCCTCACCTGTACCGGGGGTCTCTGGTGTCGGGGTTGTCATGGAAGGTGGAGTCCCTGAAGACCACGGACTTCTGCACCTTGCAGCCCACGGGGAAGGTGTCCCCCACCACGGCCCACTGCAGAGGGGTGCGACAGGCGTCCCACCGGCGTCCCCCGTGCCCCGGCCTGCCCCCTCCCCGCCGTCCCGCTCACCTGGGGCTCCCCGAACAGCGCCAGGACCTTCCCCAGGTCGTGCAGCAACCCCACCAGGTGGAACCAGTCTGGGGGCGAGCAGGGCCGTCACCCCCCCTCGGGACGTGGCCCCGCAGGGGCTCCCCGTCGGCGGGGGGGGGGGTCGGTAGCCCTGCCTTTGTCGGGGTGGGCCCGGCGGATGCCCTCGGCGGTTTGGTAGGCGTGGTACGAGTTGGGGAAGTCCACGTCCGGGTCCGACTCGTCCACCAGCTGGTCCAGCAGCTCCAGTGCCTCCATGGCGCCCATCTTGCGCAGGGAGCAGGTCCCGTACTCGGCGCTCTGGGGACACAGCAGCCGTTGGGGACGGAGCCGCAGGGGCAGCGGGTGCCCCCGGAGCCGGCTGGGCCCTGGGGGGCCGGGATGGCCTGGGGGGGCTCGCACCTTCTTCCGGACGAAGTCAACGGTCTGGTGGGTGTGCATCAGCAGGTAGGTGCTGTAGACGCGGTCCAGCAGTTTCCCCTCCTGCGGCGCAGCGTCAGGCTCGGGGGCTGCGGGGGGCTCCGGCGGGGTGGGGGGAGCCTCCCCACGTCCCTCCCGGCTGGGGGCAGCCGAGCTCCCGCTGGGCTCCTCTGGCTGCTCCCAGCGGCAGGATGAGACTCCCAGCGCGGGCGGTGCTGCGCGGCTGGGCCCCCTGGCGCGCGTGGCCTCATGCCACGAGGGCCCAGCACCCCGCCTCGTGCTGCGGGGCTCCCCAACGCCCCGCCTGCTGCAGGGGACCCCCCTGCCTCGGGGTCACCCCCCGCCCCGATGGCCGCACCACCTGCCCCACCGCGCTCACCGTGTAGTTTCGGTACTCGGACTTGGCCTTGCCGGACTCAGGCCCCTCGGAGGGGTCGGCGCCCTGCGGCGAGAAAAGCCAGGCTGGGGCAGCGGGGCCGCATCCTGCACCCGGCCTGGCAGCCGTGGGGCGGGAGCGAAAACACCCGGGGACAGCGCCTCTCTTGAAGGTCGAGGGGACGCCGTTGCCAAAGGAAGGCCCTGAATGCACGGCACCGCGCAGCATTGCGTGGTGTCACGCAGCATCGCGCAGCGTTGCAGGGAGCTGCACAGCAGCGCGTAGCATCGTACAGCGTTGCAGAGCACTGCACAGCATTGCATGGTGCTGTACAGTGTTGCACAGCGTTGCAGTGCTGCGCAGCATCACACCGCGTTGCACAGCGCTGCGTGGCATCGCGCAGCGTCGCACCATGCTGCTCCGCTGCCCCATTGCGGTGCGGAGCCGGGGCGGTCCTGCCGGGGTGCAGAGCAGGGGTCCTGGCCCGGGCACGGCTGGTTTAGGGCAGCAGCTCCCTGGCGTCTCTGCCTCGGCGAGGCCTGCGGGTGCAGCTGAGCCCGCGGGTGTCGCCGGGGACGGGCGCTGCCTGCCTGCCTGTCCCTGGGGGTGAGGGCAGCCCCCCGGCTCGCTGGGGCAGCGGGGCCTCCCCGCCACGGCGCGTCGCCCGCCGAGGGGCGAGCGTTGGCTCACTCCCCGTGGGGCTGGGATGGACGTGGGGCACGGAGGGGCTGGGACCCGCTTGGGGTGGTGTCCCCGTGGGGCTGGGTCCCCCATGGGGCTGGCACCCCCACGGCAGGGAGGGCATCACCGAGGGTCCTGGGGGATCTCCTCCACCCCCCAAAAGGCGACAGCCCCCGTGCTGAGCTGCGCGGCCCCCACCCTGTGCAGAGCTTGGGGGGGTCCCCGAGGGCTGCTGTCTGTCGGCACGGACCCCACGGAGGGCGATGCTTGTGGGGCTGTGCCCCACGGCCCCGGGGACGGGGGCGCTGCGGGTGCCGTCTGTGTGTACCTAGGAGGACCTGTGCCTCCACGCGTGGGGTCTGGCCCCGAGGCGCGGGGCGATGCGTGTGGGGGCCCACCCTGAGGCGTGGGGTGCCGTGCAGGGCCCTGACCCTGACGTGTGGGGCGATGCCGATGGGTCTGACCACGAGGTGTGGGGCGCTGGGTCCCGCCTGCCCGTACTCACCGCCCGGAGGCTCCTCATGCCGGCCGTGGCGAGGGGCGGTGGGCGCACGGGCTCTGGGGCAGCCACCGGGACCCCTGGCTTTATCCCCATGGGGGGCGGCACAGGGGCGGCCCAGCCTGCGCCGGCCGGCGCGGGGGCAATCGGTCACCAGTTAACCTGCCCCCGGTTAATGTTTGAGCCCGCGGTACTGGGCTCGGGGGGCTGCTGCTCCCCGAGGGTGGGCAGGGGCTGATGGGTGGCCTGGCCTGGCCCAGCCCGTGCGCTGGGCACCCCACGCTGCAGCCCCCCGAGCTGGGGACCCCTGACCCCTGAGCTGGGGAGCCCTGTCCCCCCGTCGGGACACGGGGAGCGGGGCCGGACCTGGCGCCCCGACGGCACAGCGAGGGGCCATGGCAGCAGCGCAGGAGTGAGTGAAGGGGCGCCGGGGCCGGGAGGGGCCATGGGCAGGCGGTGCAGAGGGGCTGCGGGGCCAGGGGCCACGAGAAGCAGCTTGGGGATCACTACCCTGGCACGGCAATCGCCATCCGGCCACTGACGGCCCTGGGGCCATGAGCACTCCTGCGGGATCCGCGTCCCGCTGGGACAGGCACCGGCTGCCCGCGCGCCTTGCAGAGCAGTGAATTTAGCAACTGCCGATGTTGAAAGCGTGCGGAGCAAGGCCCTGGCAGCGGGCTGCCCCGGGCTGGCAGGGCGTCCTGGGATGGCCGGGCACGTCCCTTCCCGGGAGCCGCGGGGCTGCGGGGTCCTGCCGGGGGTGCGGGGGTGATGTGCGCTGTGGGCACTGAAGCAGTGCCGTGCCGTGCCGTGCCGTGCTGCGGCCGGGTCACTCTTGCTCCCCTGTGGTTCCTGCCTGCCAGGGCAGAGGCCGGAGTGGGCAGCAGCGGGCACGGTGCCCGCGGGCAGGGGCCCTGGGCAGCCCTGCTGTGCCCAGCAGCCGCTGGCACCAGGGGTGCAGCCCCCTGGCACGGTGCCTGCACCCTCCCAGGGGAGCCCCCGACATGTCTCCCCTTTAGCTTCCTCCTCCTCCTCACCCTCCTCCTCCTCCAGCCCCAGGCAGCGGTGGGTGCTGGCTGGGCACGGCTGCCACCCCCGCGCTCGCTGCCATCCCCGCTGCACGGCTGCCCCTGCCGCGCTGGGGGAAGCAGCTGGTGCCGGTCGCCCTCTGTCACCAGTGGCCATGGGACCCAGTTGCCAGTCGCCCTCTGTTACCGGTGGCCATGGGACCTGGGTGCCTGCGCCCTGCCCAAGGCCGCCCCTCGCTCCCCCTGCCCATTCCATGCCCATTCCCGTGGGAACACCGCCCGTCCCAGCACCAGACATGACCCCTCCTCGCACACTTTATTCTGCACAAAAATCAGATTTTCACTTGAAGGGAGAAGGGGATTCCGTGCTGCAATGACCGCCTGGCCCAGCTCCGGTGCTGCTGCGGGGCAGGATCCGGCCCGGGCACCCACGGGGCTCAGCGTGGCCCCTCTGCAGCCTGGGGGGGCACCCAAGGGATGGGGGGGTGAAGGCCTGGGGTCCCCATGTGTCCCACGGCAGCACCACGCCGGGCTGTGGCTGCCCGTCCCCATGGGCCAGCACTCGGTCCCTCACCCCTTTGCCGCACCGGCAGCACCAGGCCGGCAGCCGCTCCCGCGACGGCCACAGGACACCCCATCCCGGTCCCGTCCCCATCCTCCCCATCAGCTGGCTCGAGCGAGGGCCGGGACCCCCAGGAAGGAGGCGAGGGGCCAGGAGCAGCACCCCTGGGTGCTCCCCCACCCTCACCCAGTGCTGCTGCAGGCTGGGTGCTCCCGGCACGGGGGTGTTCTGGAGGCTGGGGTGCTCCCAGCAGGGATGCGGGTGCTCCAGGGGAGTGAGGGGGCACAAGGATGCTCCTGGGGTGGGGGCTGCACCTAGGGGGATGTGGGTGCTCATGGGAAGGATGAGGGTGCTCCCGGGATGGAGGAGGGTGCTCCTGGCAGGATCAACGTGCCGACAGGCTGGGGTCCCTGCCCTCCCCATGGCGGGCTGGCTCCGTGTCCCCCCACCCGCCTGTCCCTGCCACAGGGCTGAGGGGCAGCCGGGGATGGGGTGGGGGGACCGGGCACCCTCACAGGCCGGTGCCAGGCCGGTGACTGGAGCCGCACATCCCCATCCCGCCAGGCCACAGCGGTGACAGCTCCACCGGGGTGACACCGGCACTCCTGGAGTGTCACGGCATGGGGTGACAGGGATCGCTGGGGTCCCCTCGTGTCCGTGGGCTGCCATCCCATCCCGGCCCCCACTGAGCCCACGGGGCCCTTCCCGTCCGTGCATCTCTGTCCCCGGCTCACCGCGGGGCTGTGGGCAGAGCGGGGAGGGTGGCAGGGAAGGGGACGCAGCCTCTCCAGGGAGGATGGGATCCCCAAGGCACCCCCGCCTCTGCCCTGGGCAGGGACCCCCCGAGGCGCCGAGCCCGACCTGGGACGCCTGAGCGGGGAAGGCGCAAGGGGCTGCCCCGTGCCCCCGCCGCGGCTGGGGGAGCCAGGCCACAGCGGGGTCCCCACGCCCTGGCCGTGCAGGACCCCCACCCACATAGCCATGCCACCCAGGGCGGGCACAGGAGGGGTCTGGGGGGCAAGGGGGGTGCTGTGGGGGTGCTGCAGCAGGGCTCGCCCCACCCGTGGCTGTGCGTGCCGCGGCGGGGTGCCGAGCTGCTGAGTCAGGCGGGAGCGCGGCCAGGGGCTTGGCCCCGTGCTCTTGCACAAGGTGCCGGCGCCGCTGTGGTCAGCAGGATCCCCCGCTGCCCCTTGGACCCACCGTCAACAGGCCCGGCCGGACGGGCCACCACAGGCCACCGGCTCCCTGGCCCGCGGTCCTCTCCGCTCCATGGGGCTCTGGCCACCAATGGGGTGGGAGCCCCTCCGTGGGGATGCTCCCACAGGCCCCATGTCCCTGGTGGGACCGCAGCCGGAGCCGGGCTCTGCCCGGGGGGCACCAAGCACCCCCAGAAAGGTGCAGAGGGAGCCCAGCCACGTCCGACTCCGGAAGCGCTTTAGTGGGGGGTCCCGCGGGGCAGGGCGGGGGGGCACAGGGCCGGGCAGTCCAGTGCAGCGACCCCCCCTCACCCGTAGCTGTGGGGGCTGTTGGGGTTCATGGGAGACGAGTCCTGGCGGCCCGACTGGCCCATCAGCTGCCAGAGGCGGTGGCTCAGGTTCTGCACCTGGCAGGTGCCCAGCACGCAGCCCACCCGCAGCAGCTGTGCATGCTGCAGCCGCCCTGACGCGTGCCGGCGGCCCCGCGCGTGCTGGGGGTCGTGTGGCAGGACGAGGCGGCGGCCGTGCCGGGGGGCCAGGCGGGCACCGTGCCGGGGGGCGAGCTTCGGGTGCTGCCGGGGGATGAGGAGTCTGTGCCGGGGGGCCAGGCGGGCACCGTGCCGGGGGATGAGCTTTGGGTGGTGCCGGGGGATGAGCAGTCTGTGCCGGGGGGCCAGGCGGGCACCGTGCCGGGGGGCGAGCCGGGGTCCGTGGCGTGGGACGAGGTTGGGGCCATGCTGTGGGACGAGCGGTCTGTGCCGAGGGCTGCCGGCAGGCTGCAGCAGGGCAGGGGACTGCGGTCCTGGGTGGTCCCCGAGGAGTGGGGCCGGGGAGGGTCTCCGGTCCGGGGGCTCCCTGCAAGAGAGCAGCAGCGGGGTCAGCGGGAGGGGGCAACGCTCGGCGGGCAGAGCTGTGGCACCCCGGGCAGGGGCAGGGGGGCTGCGTGGCACCGTGACAGCGGGGGTAAAGGGTTGGCTGTGCCGTGCCGTGCCAGGGGTGCCATGGTGGGCCGGGGGGAGGCAGCCCCCCAGCCCAGCCAGGGGCCGGGGCACCTCGCCTGCCGCTCCCGGCCGCTCTGCCCAGCTCTGCCCAGGGCCCCGGGCTGGGAGGAGGAGGAGGAGGAGGAGGCGGCAGCCAGGGAAGGGGAGCCGCTACCTGCAGCTGCACACGTACTCCATGCTCCGGCGTTACGTCGCGGTGGCAGGAGCTGCCTGCCGCAGCCAGGGCTGCAGCCCTGGGCGGGCCCCTTCCCACCCCAAACCAGTGGGGCTGGGACACTGCCCCCCGTCCCACAGGGCCCCCCACAGCACCGTGTGACCGCTGCCAGCAGCCCCGCCATGCGCCGCTGCCAGCCCCACGCCAACCCCCAAGCACAGGCACTGCCGGGGCCACGCGGGGCTCTGGGGGGCACTGACCCTGCTGCCCCCCCCCGGGGTGCACAGACAGGGACCCCCCGGTGCCGCCAGCTCCGGCACAGCCCAGGTCGGCCTCCCCCAGCAGAGGAGCCGGTGACTGTGCACCGGCGAGAGGCACCCACCATGGCAGCCCCGGGACGCTGCCACTCGCAGCCGCCCCGGGTCACTGCCCGGGAGGAATCCACGGCAGCCGGGGGGCTGCGGGGGTGGCACATGGCTGCGGGGGTGGCACATGGCCGGGGCAGCGCTGCCCAGGAGCCCCTCCGCTGCCCACGCACAGGCACGCACGGTGGCACCCGAGCCCCCTGCACACCCCCCCCCCTTCGCTACCCCGTACACCCGCGGGCACACGCGTGCCCCAGCGTGCGCTCACGCACGCACGCTGCCTCCCTCACCCCTGCACACACGCAGTACAGCCACGGCCCGGGGTGCGTGCAGACACACACACTGGCGGTGAGCCCGGTACACACGTAGGCACACGCGTGTCCCAGCACGCACACGCCTGCACACACACTCTATAATCCCTGTACACATGCAGGCACACGCGTGCCCAGCACACACACACGCTCTGTAGCCCCGGCACCCACGCAGGTACGCCCACCCACGCTCGCAGCACGCACCCCAGCCCGGCGCGCGTGCACGCCCACAGTGTGACCCCAGTGCAGGCGCGGGCGTCCCGGGGTGCACACGCAGCCCTGGACTCACACGGCGCCGACCCCCCGGCCCCCCACTGCCACGGAACGCTGGGTGCCGGAGCGCTCATCCCGGCACGGCATGGCCAGGTCGAGGCCGGACGCCGCTTGGCTGCCAGCCGCGGGAGCGGGGACAGAGGCCAAATTCCTCCAGCTCTGCAGAGACGGGAAGCACTGGGGGGGGCGGCGAGTGCCCGTTGCCCCTTCCCCTCCCGGGACGTGTTTACAGGACGCAGCCAGTGCCCGGAAACACCGGCAGCCTCGGCCTTCCCGTCCCGGCACTGCCCGGCCTGCGGCACGCGGGACTTTCCTGGTCAGCTCTCTTCCAGGCAGCTCCGGCACTGCCGGCCCCCCCGGCCAAGAAGCCCCCTGTGCTGGTATCCCACAGGATGACTGCCGGCTGCGGAGTTCCCCTCCTTCCCTGCACTTGGCTTCTGCCCCGGCTTCACCCCAGCTGGCCCCGGCACGGCGTGCGCCTGCCCCGGCTGAGCTCCTGGCGCGTCCGGCTGTGCGCGGGGCTCCGTGGGATCGCTGCCACTCCAGCTTCGGTGCCTGGTCCTGGGGCTTTGCGAGCCTCGCCGGACACGCCGCAGGGCACCCGCTGACCCCGGGGCTGCCGCAGGCTGCACCGGCACCTCCCCGCAGCCCCCCCAGCTCCCAGAAGCGGTTCCTGCACAGCTCCCAGCCCCCGCCAGCTTCCCCCCTCTGCTGCCCACCCCATTCCCACGGCCTTTGCACTGGCGCAGAGCTGGCACCCACGCTCCCCGGCTGCGGGCACCCACACCTGGGCCCCGGGCGCCCGTGTGGCGGGGTCCGGCCTGAGGACACGCCCCGCAGCGGCACAGAGCTCCCCCCTGGGACCCCCATGCCTCAGGGCGCCCATCCCGGGGACACCCACGCCCCGGCCCATGGCAGACACAGCTGTGGCCGCGCCGTCCCGCAGCCGCAGCAGGAGCTGCCCAGCCCGTGCCCAGGGTCGGGGTGCCCAGGCCCCCCGTCCACCCCCGCAGCAGGACATGGCCCCGGGCAGGGGCCCCCCTCCCACACCCCCCGGAGCTGCTGAGGGCTGCCTGCGGCGCCAGGCAGGCAGGCAGGCAGGAGCCACTCGCAGATCCCTCCGGAGCCAGACGCAGGCTTCCCACGGCGCTGGGCACAGCCCAAACCCGCTCCTCAAGCAGCAACATGCACACCCGGAGAGCCCGTGCACGCACGCACGCGTGCACACATGCACGCGCCGCGCCCGCGGGGGGTTCGCTCCCGACCCGAGGCGCCCCCTCCAGCAGGGGACCCAGAGGGGAGACCCTGGCACCCCGCAGCCCCGCGGGCACCCGCAGCCCCCGGCCGCCCCCCGCCTTGCACACGCGCGCAGGCACACGCACGCCACGAGCTCTTGCACGCGCACGCTCTCCATCACGGCGTCTCCCAAAGCCTCGTCCAGCCTGGCACGCCCGCGCACCCCGCCCGCCCCGCGCACGCACGGGGGCCCACCCTGGCCCCTGTGCCCCCCCAAACCCAGCCGCGCCGACCCCGCAGCCCCGGCCGCATCCTGCCCCCTCCCAGCACCGTTCCCCCATTCCCAGATGCAGCGGGGGGGGCGGGGACCCCTCACCCCGCTCCCACCACCTCGGGTCCCCGCCGGCGCCGCAGGGACAAGCGCGGGGCACGCAGCGCAGACGGGGTTGGGGGCCGGGTGGGAGATGGTGCCAGGGGACCCCGCGCAGCCCCCGGCGCACCCGTCTGCCCCCCTCTCCAGGGCATCGCCCCCCGGAGCCTGCCCGCAGCCTGCCGCCAGCACAGGGGGCTGCGGTGCGGGGCCCCGCGTCCCTCCCGCCGCGGGGGCGGCAGGACACACGGACGTGCTGCCAGGCTGGGCCCTGCCTGAACCCCGAGGGAGCCGGGGCGGCCGGCGGGACAGACGGACAGGGGCTGGGGCCGGGGCCAGCGTCCCGGGCAGGGCCGAGCGGCGGGCACGGAGCCCCCCGAGGGGGAGCGGGCTGCGGGGCCGGGGGCGGCCGGGCCCCGTCGGGGGGTGCGGGCAGGGGTGCGGGCAGGGGGCACAGAGCCGCCCGGTACGGGGGTGCGGGCAGGGGGCACAGAGCTGCCCCGCGCAGGGTGCGGGCAGGGGGCACAGAGCTGCCCCGCGCAGGGTGCGGGCAGGGGTGCGGGCAGGGGCGCAGGCGGGGGCGCGGGCTCACCTGCGCTTGGGCGCGCGGCCGGCGGGCAGGGGCAGGCAGGCGGGCAGCTCCAGCAGACACAGCACCAAGCTGATGCAACCCAGCGCAACCGGCGGCGGGGCTCTCATGGCGGGGCCGGGCCGGGGCAGGGCAGCGGCTGCGGGGAGAAGAGAAGGGCCCGGGGCCGGGCTCGGGGCTCGGCTCGGCTCCAGCCCGCCCGCTGCCCGCTGCCCCCCGCCCGGCCCGGCCCGTCCCGTCCCGCAGCCCGGTGCGGGGTCCCCGGCCGAACCTGAGCTGGGTCCGGGGCTCGGGGCCGGGTCCGGGGCTCGGGGCTGGGGGCTGGGGCTGGGTCCGGGTCGGTGCCTCTCTCGGCGCTGCCGCTCCCCGCCCCGGCCCAGGTTAAATATCGCCGGGCTCGGCGCGGCGCGGGCGGGCGAGGAGGAGCCGAGCGGCCGCGGGAGGAGCCACGGGCGGGGGCGGCCCCGCACCGGCCCCCCCGGACCCGCACCGGGTCCGCACCGGCCCCCCCGGACCCGCACCGGTGCCCCCCGCCCCGCCCCAGCCCCGCATCGGCCCCCCCGGCCCCGCACCGTCCCCAGCGCCGGCCCCGGGACCCGCCCGGAGCGGAGCCGGGATGGGGCTGGGGGAGCTGGGATGGGATGGGATGGGGACCCATCCGGCAGAATGGGATGGAGCTGGGATGCAGCCATCCAGGGAATCCGGGCTGGGGCTGATGCTGGGGGTCGGGGTACCCCCCCTCCCAGCCCCCTCCCCAGCACCCGGACCCCGGTGCCCGGTGCCGGTGGTGGCAGCAAGGCCAGGCCGGGCGATGCTGGGCCCTGCCAGGCCGCGGGAGCCACGCTGCGCCACGTCGCGCCACGCTCAGCCCTGCCAAGCCCCGCTGCCTGCCTCCTGCCTGCTGCCGCGCAGCGCCCCGGGGAGTGGGGCCCGTCCCCAGGGCACCCCGACACCCCCTGCACCCCGCTGCCTGGCCGAGGAGCTCGGGGGGGGCAGAGCCCCCCAGCTCCGCTCGCTGCTCCCCGTGCTCGGGGGGCAAACCCAGGCTGGAGGGCCAGGGCCGCATCCTGCCTCCCTTCCCTTCCCTTCCCCGGGCTGTGCGGGGAAGCCCAGTGCAGCCCAGTGCCCCCAGTTTGGCCAGCCCCCCCTGCCCCACGCTGCCCGGAGCCCCATCCCCTCGGGGGGCAGCACCCCGGCAGCCCCCGGTGCTGCAGCCGCTCTCTGGGACGTGCGCCTGCACGCACCTTCTCCCAGGGCTAATTTGGGTTCGTGTTTTTAAACATCACATGGGGCCTTTTAAAACAATTGAGGAATGTAATCCGCGGAGGTCAGACCAGTCCCGCGTTCCCCCGCCGGGAAGCAGCTCACGGGAACCGGGGGCGGTGGGGAGCCGCTGCCAGCGGTGCCCGGGGGGCACGGGGGCGGCGGGCGCTGGGGCTCAGGGTGCTCCTGGGGCGCTGCTCCTCGAGCCGGGCAGCCCGAGCTCAGCAGGGGAGGGGTCCCCACCAGACCCCCTCGCCGGGACCCCCCTCCTCCCGCCCCGGGACGGGGGTCTGGGTGCCCGTGGTGCCCGTGCCACTGGGACAGGGACGGGGCGAGGAGCCCCCAGCACCCCAGGGCATCCGAGCTGGGGTCCAGGCCGTGGGGCGGGGGTGCCCGTGCCCCCTCCCCTGCCCGCTCCCCCCGCTGCGGCCTCCCCAGGCCGAGGGGCCGGGGGCCTCCGCGTGCTCCGAATCGCTGGGATTCTTCCACGTTATCAGGACACAAAGGCTTCAAACACCCGGTCCCCATGCAGGGGGATTTGCGGCAGCACCTGATCGTGGGGTGCGGGGACGGGGCGGGGGGCGGCAGGGACAGACCCCCCCAAGCGGGGCTGCGGCTCCAGGTCCGGCCCAAAGCGGCACAGCCTTCCCCCAGCACTGCGGCCCCCTGCTCTCCGCACGTCTCCCAGGGGGAATTTTTGCGGTGTGCCGGGCTCTTCCGCTTGTTTGTTGCTGGATTATCCCAGGGAGAGAGAAACCCGGCACGAAAACAACGCGGCAGAGCTGCGGGCAGGGGCACACAGGGCCCAGCACCTGGCACGGCCCCGGCACGGTGCATGCTGCCGTGGGCCACCGATGGACCGAACCCCTGCCCAGAGCTCACCGCCACCGCAGCATCCCCACAGGCCGTGCCCCGGTGGGATGTCACCCTGCGGTCTCCGGGGCTGAGTCCCGGCACGGCGCTGGCATGGTGCCAGCACTCTGAAGCAAACCCCAGGCAGTGCTGTGCCGTGCCGTGCCAGGGGTCTGGGCTGGGGCTCACCCCCAGGTGCCTCCCGGGACCCTGCGCAGGTCCCCGTCCGGACCCCATGCGCGGCAGTGCCAGCCACTGCCGCCCCGGGGACAAACCCAGGTCACCGGTGCCAGCTGCGCCGGCATGAGCCTGGGCGGGAGGAGGGGGCTCTGGGTAGTGAGCGTTTGCTTAATGCAGGTTACTGGGGGGAAGCAGCCCTCGCTGGCCGGTCGCCCCTTCCCACGCCAGGGGGTGGGGAGCGCGGGGCAGGGGGTGAGCGGGAGGCTGGGGCTCAGCTGGGACCCCCGGCACACCTCGGCTCTGCAGCCCCGGCTGGGACCCCCAGCACGCCTCGGCTCTGCAGCTCCAGGCACTGCTGCGGAGCAGAGGAGCAGCAGGAACAGGAGCAGAACAGGAACGGGAGCAGTGGCAGCAGCAGGAGCAGCAGCAGCAGGAGCAGGTCTCTCCGCCAGCCCCTGCGCCAGGCGTGCGCGCTGCCCCGGGCGCAGGGCAGAGGCACGGCTGAGGCCCTGGGCTCTGCAGCGAGGGCAGAACCCGTCTCCCTGCACTCCTCAGGGGATCACTGCTCCTGGGCGCTGGGAAGGACCCCAGGTCCTGCTTCGCCACCTGGCTGTGCTGGATCCAGCCGCTGGCCTGCAGCCGTCCCGGCAGAGCTCACCACTGCTGCTGTGTCGGGTAGCCCGGTGCCCAGGCTCACCCGCACCCAGGGCTGTGCCATGGCCAGACCCGCACCGGGAGCTGCCATCGCCCCGGCCACCCTGGCTCACCGCTGGGAATGGGCAACGCTTGCCCTCTCCCGCTCTCCTCCTCCGAGGTGGCCTGGCTTCCAGCCATGGGAATCAATTGCTAAGTTTCAATTAGCTTAATTGCCTCCTGGCTGAGGCCCCGGGGGAGGGCGGGGGCTGAGAGCAGCGGCCTCAGCCCCGCTCCGCTCTCCTGCTCGCCAAAAAGCGCTTTTGGGGGCAGGTGTGGGGAAAAGGAGCGGGGTGGGCTGCACCCCCGGCACGGCCCAGGGGCACCCGCTGCGTCCCAGGAGGGACGGGGGGCAGAGGCAGAGCCAGGTCCCTGCACCCTCCCCGCCCCACAGTCCCGGGGCAGGGGCCGCACACCGAGGGGCCGGTACCCCATCCCCGAGCCCCGCTGGGACCCTTGTGGCCATGTCCCCCAGGCCTCCCGGTTCTCCAGGGCAGCAGCATCACCGGGGGGTCGGCAGAGTGTGGGGTGATGGGGGCTGCCCAGGGCGGGGGGCCGGAGCCACAGAGCCCCGGAGCCACAGAGCCCTGGCCTGGGCCGGCAGCACCGCGGCCGCGCGTGACGCAGGTGAGCAGGAAGGCAAACACGCCTTTACCGCAGCTGCGATGGGTGCGGGAACAGGCGGCACCCTGCCACGGCTGTGCTGAATCACCCGCGCTCGCGCCGGGGCACCCAGGGCTTCTCCCGGTCCTCACCTGGGCGCTGTGCTTCGCCCCATGTCATGGCTTCACCCCTCGTCACGGCGAGCTCCCCTATCATGGCAAAGCCCCCCCATCAGAGCAGAGCCTCTCTATCATGGCAGAGCCCCCTGCGCAGTGGCTGACCCCCGCATGTGGGGCAATGGAGGGGAGCCGTGCGGGCACGGGGGGGTGCGCCAGGGAGGGCTTGCTGGGGAATTCCCCTCCGAGCTGGGAATTTGGGGAGTTCTCCCGAGGAGCCACGTGGAAGCCTGTCAGCAGCCTCTGCCAGGGCAGGAACCGGTGCTCGGCACGTTGCCCGGCTCAGATGGAGGTGTCCCGGGGTGAGGGCTCTGCCACCCGAAACGTGCCCACCCCGAGAGCCCACCACCCCTGAGCACCCCGAGCACCCACCTCACCACACACAGCATCCCAGCCCCGCTCCCAACTCCATCCCCACCGCCCTGCCTGCTCCCGCTGCCCGCACCCTCCCGGCCCCCTGCCTGCATCCCCCCTCCGTCTGGTGGCCGCAGGGCCAAGCAGCAGCCGGGCAGAGCCGGCCAGCGGGGCGTGCATGCCCGGGACCCCCGGCCCCGTCAATCCCCCCCAGTAGGGCTGGGTGCGGCGCTGAGCCCCCCGAGGATGCCTGGCCCCAAGGTGGCCAGGGTTTGCTGTGTCCCCACAGCGCTTCCAGAGCTCTCCCTGCCTGGCGCGGCACGGACGGGGACGCACGGGGCTCCTCTGCCTGCAGCCCCCGCTGCGGGGGGCACAGTGGATGCCCATCACCGGGCCCCCCCAGGCAGCGGCCCCAGCTCCCCCCGACCCAGCTCCTCTGGCCACTCGGGGCTGGGAGCAGCAGAGCCAGGGCACAGGGACGGCCAAACCCACCATCGCTCCGCTCTTCCCAAGGGGTTTAAACCCAAACGAAGGTTTCGGGTGCTGGTGGGTGACAAGGGGGCGCAGGGCAGAGCCCCCCCGCTCGTCCCAGGGAGAGGGGTCAGCCTGGGCTGCGACGGAGCAGCCCTGCCCTGCTGCTGGCTGAGCCGGGGAGCGGGCTGGAAAGCGAGGTGAGGGGGTTGCTGATGGCGTGGGGATGCGGGGAGCGGCAGGAGGAGTGCGGGGTGCCGGGGACGAGCAATACCGTCAGACTGAATCCCTGCTAGTGCCTGCTGAGGGATGGGCCGGGGGAACGCTGCCCGCACACAGCCACGGCTCCGGGTCCGCGCGCCCGGCCACGAAAACGGCAGCAGAGCCACTCTGACGGCACTTGGTGCTGCGTTGTGGCTGCGGGAAATAACTGGGAGAGGGGAGAAACGCGTCCTCCGGCCCTGCAAACACAGGGAGCCTCCCTAATGGCCCCAGCATCCCCAGGGTCCCCAGGGTCCTCAGGCCCGAGGCTGCCCTGAGTGGCAGACTGCCAGGGACGGGGGCTGTGGGCAGGATCCGTCCCTCTCACAGCACCCGCTCCCGGCTTTGCCCTTCCCCATGGGGGAGCTGGGGGGGGGCAGCTCTGGGACCCAGGCCCCCGGGCAGGGGTGCAGCCTGGGGGCACCCTGCCCTCTGCCCCAGGGATGGGGACCCCAGCACAGCCCCTGGCCCCGTGTCACTCACTCCAGGTGGGGCTGGGCCTCTCTCGAGCGGCAGTGGCCGTGGGGCCACAGGTTGCCCGCGGCCACGTGGCACCCATGGGTGCAGCGGGGCTGGGGCCCATGGCACGGCAGGGAAGACACGGGCCCGGCATCACCCGCACTGAGGTGCTCCCCCAGCACCCTCGCCCAGCTGGGTGTGCCCCACTGGAGGACCCGGCCCCACAGCAGCAGCTGGAGGCATTGGGGCGTCGGGGAAGGTTGGCTGCGGGGCTGCTCCTGCCCTGCCGAGCCGGGACCATGGCGTCCCCGGGGCACCGCGGGCAGGGAGCCCAGACCACAGCCGTCCCCAGGGGCACCGCAGGCAGGGAGCTTGGGGCTGTGTCCAGAGCCTCCAGGAGTCACAGCCGTGCTGGAAGCAGCTCACAGCCCGACCCCAGGAGGGTCCCGGGCATGCAGCCGTGGCTGGGGTCTGCACGTGCCTTGGGTCCCCTGTGCACGTGCCCCCGTGCCTGTCCCCGCACCCATGCTCTGTGCCGCAGGGCTCCCTGCGCCCGCTGCTGCCGCTGCCACCATGGGTCCCACACAGCCCCTGCTCCCGTGCCACCCGCTGCCACCGCGGCCCTGCGGGCAGGCAAGACCGTGGCCCACTCAGCCGGCACCGATCCCTGCCAGTGCCGATCCCTGCCAGTGCCGATCACCACTGGTGCCAATCCCTGCCAGTGCCAATCGCCACCGGCAGCCCCGTGCCCCTTCCACCCTGGCACAGGGCAAGATGCACCCCATGCACGTCCCACCTTTGGGTGCTTCCAGGGCAGCTCAGCCCGATTTCCCCGTTCCCACCCTCCGGCACCGCTCTGATCACACATCCCCCCCATTGCCCTCCGCAGGGAGCTTCTTGCTGCCCGTCCCAGGGCCGGCCTGTCCCCAGGCTGCCACCCTGCCGGTGGTCAGTCGGCCACCTTGGCGCATCCCCCGGCCCCTCGGTGCAATCCCACAGGATCGCACCCGGAGCCCTGTGCCCACCGGGTCTCCCCTGACCTGCCTCCCCCTTGCCTGCCGGCTGCGCAGGGGTGGCCTCGCTGCCTCCGAGCTGGGGCTGGGCTGAGCTCTGGCCGTGGCTCCAGCGCCAGCGGGTTCCCACCAGCCCCGCAGCCCCGGTAGGGCTGGCACCGCCATCGGAGCAGGAGGGTTCGCCTGCGGCAGCAACCGGCCCCGTGCCTGGGGACACAGGGATGCAGGGGCATGGGGATGTGGGGACGTGGCAACAGCCGCCCCAGTGCCAGACCCGCGCCCGGCCCCATGCGTCGGGGAGGCAGCTCTGGGCACGGTGATGTTGGAGCGCTGGGAGAGCCGCGGCAGGCTGGGGCTGGGGCTCACCGCCCTGGGCCAGGACCAGGGTGCCCAGCTGGGGCAGCCCGCCGGGGCTGCGGGGCAGCGGGGCACGGGGAGCAGCAGCGATCTGGCAACACCGGAAAGCAAAGCCAACGGGGGACCTGTAGAGGAGAAAAACACGGACACCCCCGTTATAAACTGGGGTTCATCCCGATTTGCCCTTGGGAAGGGTGCCCCCCGCCGCTGCCCTGCACACCGTGACTGGCAGCACTTGTCACCAGTGTGGCACAAGCCCTGGCAGGAGCAGCGGGGGTGCCGGGGATTGTCGAGCCGGCGCGGTGCCTGTCCTGGCAGCAGGGCTCTGGTGGGACCCCGCAGCGGTGCCGGGGTGGGGAGGCGGGGACCGGGAGGGTGCCCATGGCACGGAGCTGCACATGCCCTGGCACGCGGGTGACGCCGGGGCGCGGGAGGTGCAAGGGCCGTGCAGGATTGCATCATGCCCGTGCCAGCCGGGGAGCGGGGGTGTGGAGGGGACCTCGCTCCATGGGGGGCTGCCAGGGCCGCTGTGCCCTGCACCCCAGGCACCCTCCCAGCCCCGGGGGACCCCAGGGACGCTGGGGAGGGGGAGAGGCCATCTGCCGAAGTCTGCCCAGCCCCTGCACCCCCTGCCCACGGGGACCTGCAGGATCCGGCCCCCCCTGCACCCCCTGCCTGCAGGGACCCACGGGATGCAGCTCAGCCCCCACACCCCCGGTCCACGGGGACCTGCAGGATCGGGCCCAGCCCCAGCATCCCCTGGCCCAAAGGGATCAGCTGGATATTTTTCCAGCATCCCTGTTCTACCCCCACATTGCTCTGTCCCCTCTGCCTTTGCTCTGTCCCCTCTGCCCTCGGATGCTCCCCGGACCCTGCTGCCGCTGCTCCCCTAAGCGGTGGGCGCACGGGGGTCCGGCCAAGGGGCGAGGGGAGCCCTGAGGGGCCAGGGGGGCTGGGGAGCTCCCGGGGCCACTGCTGCCCGCCGCGTTTGGCAGAGCCGGACTCTGCCGGCCTGGCAGCTGCCTGCCTGCGGGGCTGACCCGCTCCTGCCTTCCCTCCGCCGGTGCCCGACGGCGAGGCCGGGCGGTGCCGAGCTGCCCCCCCATCCCGCACGCACCCCACGTCCCGCTCCCGCGTGGGAGTGGGAATGGGGATTTTCTCTGATGAATCATCTCCCGCTCTGGCAGCGGCCGTGACGCAGCGTGCGCCCGCCGACCCCGCTCACCGCAGGAGGGTCACGGCCGTGGGCAGCCCGGGGACCCCCGGCCACGGTGGGGCACGGTGGTGGCTGCTGCCACGGGACGAGACGGGACAGGACGGGATGGGACGGCCACGCTGCAAGTAGGGGCTGCTGCTGCGGCCAGCGCTTCGGCTCTCGGGCAGGTGGCACCGCGGGGCTGTGCCGGGGCACGCTGCTGCTGGCACCCGGGCACGCTGCGTCCCCTCGGCCCTGTCCCTGCAGCCGGGCTTGGCCAGGGCGGCCAGGAAAGGACGTGGGCCCCGGGTGCCGGTGGGAGCTGCCAGGGCCAGGGGTGGCCAGGATGGACTCAGCGCCCCAGGAAGGGCTGGCACCAGCACCGGCACCGGGGCCCCGCTGCCAGACAGGCGCTGCCGCATGCCTGGGGGCTGCTCCCCGGCCCCCCAAAGGCCTGATCCTAGTCTTGGCCGCCGTGCGCCCCAGCACCCCGCGGGTGGCTGCGAGGGACAGGGTCACCACGCCCCGGGGTCCCGTCCCTCCCGGGGGATGCTCTCCCGTGGGGTGCACACCCGTGGGGGCTGTGCACACTTGGGAGACCGTGTGCGGGGGGCTGTGCATGCTCAGGGGCCGTGCACACCTGGAGGGCCGTGCACACCCAGGCACCCTGGGGGTGGGTGCACCCCTGGGGGCTGTGCACACTGGGCGGGGAGCAAAATGGGGGGTGCATGCGCATGGGGGGGCGTGCACACCAGAGGGTTGTGTATATATGGGGTCAGTGCACACTGGAGGGTCGCACACACATGGAGGGGTGGCCGTGCACACTGGGGTCGGTGCACAGGGGTGGCTGTGCACACCGGGGGGCCATGCACACTTCGGGGGGGCCATGCACGCACACTGGGGGGAGGCCTTGCACGCTGGGGGGGAGCTGGGCACAGGGGGGCAGGGCCGTGCACCCTGGGGGGGTGCATGTGCATGCGGGGGGCCGTGCACGCCCGGGGGGGCCATGTACGCACACTGGGGGTCCCCGCACACGTGTGGTGGTGCACACTCGAGGGGGTCTGTGCACACCGGGGGTCCCCGCACATGCGTGTTTATGCACATCCGGATCGTCCCTGCACACGCGTGTCCATCCATACCGGGGGTTCCGGCACACGCATGTTTTTGCACACCCGGGTGGTCCCCACACACGCGTGTCTGTGCAGCCCCGAGGGCTGTGTGCACACCGGGGGTCCCTGCACACGCCTGGCTGTGCACACGCGGGGGTCTGTGAACAGCTGGGGGGCCCCTGCACACGCGTGTCCGTGCACACCTGGGAGCTGTGCACACCGGGGGTCCCCGCACACGTGTTTGCGTGTACTGGGGGTCCCTGCACACGCCTGGCTGTGCAGACATGGGGGGTCCGTGAACAGCCGCGGGGTCCCCGCACACCCGTGTCCATGCACACCAGGGCTCCCCGCACACCCGGGGGGTCCCCGCGCACGCGTGTCCATGCACATACGCGGGGGGTCCGTGCACACCGGGGGTCCCCGCGCACCCGGGGGGTCTCAGCACACGCGTGTCCGTGCACACCCGGGTGGGTCCGTGCACACCTGGGGTCCCCGCACATCCTTGTCCATGCACACGCGGGGGGTCCCCACACACCGGGGGTCCCCGCACACCCGGGGGGGCCCAGCACACGCGTGCCCGCGCACACCTGAAGCCTCTGTGCATACCAGGGATCCCTGCACACCCGTGTCCGCGCACACGCGGGGGATCCCCGCACACCGGGGATCCCCGCACCCCCGCGTCCGCGCACACGCGTGGGGTCACCGCACACCGGGGGTCCCCGCACACGCGTGTCCGTGCACACCCGGGTGGGTCCGCGCACACCCGGGTGGGTCCGTGCACACCGGGGGTCCCCGCACGCTCGGGTGTGTGCAGACGCAGGGGGGTCCCCGCACCCCCGGGGGGGTCCCCGCACCCCCGTGTCCGTGCACACCCGCGGGCTCTGTGCGCACCGGGGGTCCCCGCACCCCCATGTTCCCCCCGCACCCCGGGGTCCCGTCCCCGCCCCCGCCGCCCGGGGAAGCCCCGTGCCGCGGCCCCGCCCCCCCGCGCCCCGCCCCGCCCCTCCGGTGGCGTCCAATGGGGAGCGGCGCCCCGCCCCTCGCGGCGGCGGCGGCGGCGGCGCAGGCGCGGTGGGGGCGGGGCGGGCCGGGCCGGCCGCGCGCGCGGGGGCCAAGATGGCGGCGATCGGCGGGGAGCGCGGGCGGGCGGGGAGCGCGGCGGCGGCGGCGGCGGCGGCGGGGCTCTGAGCGCGGCGCAGCGGCCGCCGCCCCCGCCATGGCCCGCCTGGCCGACTACTTCGTCCTCGTGGGCTACGACCCCGGCAAGCGCGGTGAGCGGCGGCGGGGGGGCGCGACCGCTGTCACCCGCGGCGGGGGAGGGCCGCGGCGGGGCGGGGGGGAGGGCACACGCGGGACGCGGGCCGGCGGCGGCCCGGGGTGCGGGGCCGGGCCGGGCCGGGGGTGCGGGCCGCGCCCCGCGACGTGGCGGGCGCCCGGCCGGGCCCGCGGGCGGGCCCGCGGCCGGTACCGGGGGCGGCACCGGGGCGGCCGCTGCGGCCCGGCGGGGCGGGGTGGGAGCCGGGGCCGGGGCCCGGGCAGCACCGGGAGGGCGCAGGCCGCTTTCCCCGGCCTGGTTCCCCGCCGCCGTGCAGCCCCTCGCAGCAAGGCCGGGGGAGAAGCAGCGGCGCCGGGCCTGCGCGGCTCCTCCTGCCCCGTCCCCGGGGCTCGCCTCCGTTTGCCCGTTCCCCTCCGTCCCCGCTTCTGCTTAATTACCGTTTCTGTAGGCGTCGAGGCTGGCGAGCGTCCCCGCTCCGGGCGCTGGGGGTCCTGCCCTCCGCTCCCCGGGTGCTCCCAGCCCGGCCCCCCCAGCAGCCCGAACCCCCCGGGACCGGGCCGTGCTGCCCCGGTGGGTGCCGGGCTGGCCGGTGTCAGGCAGCGCTGCCTCGGGGGCTCCCGACCCCCAGCTCTGCCGAAAGGCCTCGTCCCTCTGTCCTCATCTCCCGGTGCCGGGGTTGGTTGTTGTGGTCGTGGGGTTTTGCGTGGGGGGGGGGGCTCTTTCCATGATGCTTTCGTCTGCCCTCTTCCACTCAACTGGTTGTGGGAAAAATGAGCTCTGTCGGCGTATAAAGGAGGTTAAATTTACCTAAAATAAGGACTTTCTTGCAGAACGCCCATCAAGAGCGTCTGTTCCCCACATTGCACATCCGCAGAAGAAGACGCTGCTGGTTGGGATTGTTTTAAGCGTGCGCTCAGAGCTGATGAGAGGGAGTCCTCTTCCGCGCAGCGCCCGTTAAACCGTGGGTTTGGTTATTATGGGAAGCTGTCGAGGCTGAGAGCTTAGCTCGCGTTCAGAGCGGCTGCACGGTCATACGGATACGAGCGTTTGCAGCGCTCGGTGTGGATCCCGACGCCCGTCGCCGATCCTCTGTCTCCGGTGTTCCCGGAGCTCCGGGCAGCGTGGCGTCTGGCTCCACTAAAGGTCCGGTTTCGGGAAGGCGTTTGGGATGGAGAGCAGGCAGCCTGGATAAGAGTTTTGGTGTTTTCTGAGTAGTGTCTGATTACCCGGTGGGGTGTTTTATTCTTATTATTACTGCAGGCGTCTCCCCCCGGTGCCCCAGTGTCCCGTAGCATCGGAAGGGGTTGCTCGCTCCTCTCGCTGCCCTCAGGCCGGGCTCTGCCTGGGAGCGCTGCGGGAGCCGGGCTGCCCAGGGCCGCGCCGTCTGCGGGCAGATGCAGTAGCCTCTCTGGGAGCGACCGGAGGGCTGGGGTGATGCTTTGCAGTTGTACCGTCGTCGCCTCACGTCCGAGTGCCGTTTCTGCGGCCTCTGAGCGTTTCCTTCTGCACCTTCTTGCTCGTTTCGGCCTCCCTCGTGCAGCCGTGGCTGGGATTTGCAGCGCAACGCTGGCGGGGGTTTGTAGCGGTTAGTGACCGGTCAGGTGCGGCGGGGCTCGGGGAGCAGGCGAGCGCTTCGGTCTTGCGTTCCTTGTCTTGAGACCTGGAAACCTGGGTTTCAGAAGGGAGCAGGACATGCCACGCGTCTTCCCCGTGTCATCCGAGACTTGTTCAGGGAAGATGGACAGCGCTCCGAGGTGAAGTGGTTAATTGCAGTGGGACATTAGAAAGGAAAGAGCTCACAATTAATGAACTGTGTTCCTCTGACTTAAATGTTCACTTTTTTATTTTAAATCTCCTCTGTAGCATACAGGCCACAGAACTGAGCTGAACTCACTGGTGTTTGGGCCAGTACAGACCTTGGCAAAGCATCCAGCCTTGACCTGGAGACCATTAGCAGCTTTTGGCAGTATAAAAAGCCGCCACCAGCTGCGGCACTTGTCCGGCGGTGGCTGTGTCTGCCCTGAACCCCCCTGACCTCAGCCTCTGGCCTCGGGTTTGAGAGGCCCTCGAACCAGGAGGTGCAGGTACGGTGTTATTAGCTCTGCTCCCAGCAAAGTGCTTTCAGACCAGAGTCCTCTTTTAATTAGGGACGTGGCTGAAAGTTGCAGCCTTTCCTAGGTTGTATTTCGGCTGAGCAGAGCTGCTTGAGGTCTGCGAGGGCGTCGCACCCCCGTAATCGTGGATGGAGACCCTGGGGCCCGTGGGGGTCACTCCACGGCCACGGGGGTTTGTCCGTGGTAGGAAGCGGCTGCGATCCGCTCCGCTTTGTACAACTGGGGCAGACTTCTTGCCCCCGGCTGCTGGCACGGCAGAGGATCGGGCACCTCTGTCAGGGGCGGCGGACAGAAGACATGCAGCTGTCTTCCCCGAGCACGGGGAAGCTGTGGGCTGGTGAGGAGAAGCGTCCAGGACACTGTGGGAGCTTCCGCTGCAGAGCCCCAGCCTCCTTGCTGCTGAGGCAGCGCAGTCACGGGTGGCCTCGCCGGGGTGAGGTGCCCGGGAGTCGGGGCATCCTTGGCCGGAGAGCGACGCTGGCCGGCACCCTGTCAGCGTCTGTTCTGGCCAGTGACAGCTGGAGCAAAACCCTTTCCCGTCCCACTTTGCAGGTGCCCGAGTGCCCTCCCGAGCTGTGTGACGGGTGGTTTGAACTGAGTGGTGTGCCAAGCGCTCGTGAGCACCCGAGGATCCGTCTGCTAAGGATGCGAAGATTGACTGATGGCAGTTATTTGATTTTTGGGATCAATATGGCAACACTTATTCCCCGCGTGCTTTCCTGTTTTCACGTTCCCCCTCCCTACAGGGAGCTTAGATAACGTTTGGAGGAAGGGCACGCCGCTCTCATCTGCGGGTGACTAATTGCTTTACAGGTTGGGTTAGTCTGGGCAGAGCCGTAGCCTGGGCGGCAGGCTGCTCTGCCGCGGCTGTGCCGTGCCGGCACCTCCCTGCCAGCTGCAAGCAACCCGGGACTCGTCTGCGCGAGGGCTGGATGGGACCCTTCGCGTGGGCAGGGATGGGGCTCTGCTTTGCCCGCGGCCGGACGCGTGCACGCAGCAGAGACACATTTGCAGCTGGGGACGGTGAAGGGGGAAGGTCTGCTGGGGTGGTGGGACCCGGGGTGGCTCTGCATCATCTCCAGAGGTAGGATCACAGAATAATTTGGGTTGGAAGGGACCTTTCAAGGTCACCCAGTCCATCCCTCCTGCAGCGAGCAGGGACATCTTCACCCAGACCAGGTTGCTTGGCGCCCCGTCCAGCCTGGCCTTGAATGTTTCCAGGGGTGGTGCATCCACGGTTTCTCTGGGCAACCCCTTCCAGTGTCTCACCACCCTCACGGTAAAGAATTGTTTCCTTATATCTAGTCTAAATCTACGCTCATTTGGTTTAAAACCATTACCCCTTGTGATATCACTACAGGCCCTATTAAAAAGTTTGTCCCCACCTTATAAGCCGCCTTTAAGCATTGCAAGGCCGCAGTAAGGTCTCCCCGGAGCCTCCTCTTCTCCAGCCTGAACAACCCCCGCTCTCAGCCTGCCCTCATAAGGTGTTAACGTAGCTCAGCGCAGTTTTGTGGGAACAAAACCGAAAGTGAGAGAGACGGCTCGAGGGCTGGAGCAGGGCAGCAAGCGGGGTCTGGCAGAGCTGGCGTGGGGCTGGCTGGCTGCTGCGGCGGTGGAGTCCGGTGCGCCCGCAGCGTTTGCTGGGGTTTACAGTCGACGTCCGCTCCTGGTGCAGAGTGTTGTCTTCCTGAAGGGGCCCGATCCTCCCCGTCAGACGCAGGCTTGCGGTGCAGAGTCGCGGTGACCGCTGGAAGCAGCGTCTCTGCTGGTGTTCTGCTCATCGGGAAGGATGGGAAAAAGGACCCTTAACTCTTTCAAGAAACGCGTTGTCTGGCTGTGAAACTGGTGCCTTTGCAGGACAGCTGGACGGTGTGACCCTGGGCTGGGCCGGCAGGGGGGCAGGCATCCAGCCACTTTTCCTGCAGTTTTGCGAGCCACGCTCTGGCGTGCCGGGCTGCTGGGTTGCAGCGGTGGCTTCCAGGGAAGCAGAGCACCGATGCACCACGGCGAGCTGAGCTGTCTCACCAGGAGCTGCGGCTGCCTGACGCTGATGTCCCTGTGCCCCAGTCGGTTGCGACTGCAGCCACGGCCGCTGTGCACCGAGCCAGCTCCCGCGTCCCTGCGCTTGTGTCGGGAGAGGGGCTGCACCCTGCTGGGGCTCCGGTGGACGTACGGAGCTAAACGCGCCCCGACAGCAGGCAATGGGCCTCGTCATATGTGAGCGTTTGTCATATTGTGTCACGGTTGCTCACGTTATTCTCTGTAAATGGATGTTTTAAAATCTCTTGGCTCTTATTGTTGATGCAGATAAATGACTGCATTGCAAAGCCAGGACTTCTGGCTGCTTTTTGCCTTGGGATCCGAGAGGTTTTTCTCTGTGTATCCCCCGCGGCCTGAGAGTCCAGAACAGCTCAGTTTCAAGACGCGTTTAGCATGGATGAAGGGCTTATCTTAGAGTTTTCTGAACGGGGCACCGAATGAGGCATGGTTCCTTCCCTGTGGGGATTTAGAAAACAAACAAACAAAAAAAATAGGGGGACTTAGACTACATCCATTTCTGAATAAGCCATTGATGATCTGCTGCTCTTTCTAGCTGTTTCTGAATTTGCAGCTGTCCGGCCCTCCCCAACCCTGGCATTTTTGACCCAAAAATCAGATTGCTGCTGCTTCCCAAGGCCTGGGCAGCCCGGGAGGGGTGCGGGTTTTCCCTGGGGGGCTGGTGTGGGGGCTGGCGAGGCTGCGCGGGTGTCGGAGGCCCTGGCTGAGCTGGGGAGGTTGCAGTGTTTTCCATGTTTCTTTGCAGTTGTGCAGTCGTGTTTAGCTCCTTCAGACTGCCTCGCTGCTCCCGCAGTCGGGGCCGGGGTTTGGGCACATCGGTTCTGGTTTTGAGCTTCTGTGGGAGGTAAGGGTGGATGTTGAGAGGAAACTGCCTCCGTGCTTGGTGCTGTCTCTTCCCGTGAAGCCTTTGACGCAGCTTCTGGCGGCGCAGGCCCCGTGCCGACGGTCGAAGGAACGAGGACGCAGATGTGATGGTCCTGAGCTCCTCCGAGGTGCTCGCAGCTCCTCTGCCTCTCAGGCTTTCATTGCGCAGCTGGAGTCGACGCCTGGAGAGAGGGGCTAACGCCGAGAGCCAGAGAAGCTGCAGCAAACCCGCTGGGCAGAGGAGAGCTCTCGTGGCTCGTCCCACTACTGTCCCACCAGTGTTTTGAGTCGATTTTCAGCCTGGGAGTGCCAGGCTCCTGCTGCTGCAAGGTGTCCGTGCAGCTCTCGCTGGTGGGAGGCATTTCTGACTGGCAGTGAAAATACGCTTCGCTCTGTCGTGCGTGGACCTGGCCAAGTGACTCATCACTTTGACTCAGACTGGGTTCTTGTAATGCGCGCATCTAGCAAAAAAACCCCATGCGTTGAAATGCCTCCAGTGGTTGCTAACAGCGAGCTCTTTGCCATATAAATATTTGCAGAGGGGACCTCCAAAAGAGAGGATGTAATCCCTGCACGCGCCATGTGCAGAGCCGCCTGTCTTCTGTCCAGTTACCTGGCTGCCGGAGACGGGAGGATATTGCAGCCATCGGTGTGGATGCCTGTCGAAGGGGGTCACCCTACTCCTGGCAGCCGCCAGCCCCCACGCCACAGCATCCCAGCCGCACTGGTCAGTCTGGGAACTGCAGCTCCTCTGATCCCAGATGCTCTATTAATACTTGTCTCGTTCTCTTTGAACTTTTGCCCAGGAAGGGAAGCTCTGTGTGCTGCGGATCAAAAACCAGGGAGCCAGATGCCTGACACTGACATGGGATCAGACCTTCCCTCAGCCGGCGCCAGCTCTGATGGATAGGGTGGTGGGTTCGGTCCTGCAGTGCACTGCCTTCTGTAGGTCTCAGCATTTACAGTTTCTTTGAGGTACTTTTGTAGATCAGAAGAGATTAATCCTGCGGTCGCTGTAAGATTCATGAGACAGCAGGCCCTGAAAGCCATCATTTGTGCCGTGTGGACTCTGCTGCCGTTTCTTCACGGCTGCGTAAGTCCATCCTGCTTGTCGGGCCAGCAGCGTGGTGCTGGTAGTGCATAGGTGTGAACACTCCAGCCGTCCTAGCAGCAGAGCTGCAGCCTGTCTTCTGCTGCCGTCACGGGCACGTTGGTGCCTGCATGGGCACTGTCAGGCGATCGTCTCGTGGCTTCTGAAACCTTCTTGCGCTGGCAGGGTCCGGTGAGCCCGTCACCAGCCTGTGCACGAGCTGCAGCTGCGCCCGTGGCGTGCTGGCTGGCATCGGGCCGTGCTCGAGTGCCTGTTTGCCACCGCTGCGGTCTGCGCAGGAACGGTGAGGTCTCTCTTCTCCCCCCGCCACCGCTTCTCCCTACCCTGTACCTGTTTCTGTGGCTGTTTCCTGTGGCTGCCAGAGCTTGGTTTGCTCGCCCCGCGCCGGCAGCCTCTCCTGGAGGTGCCGGGGCAGCTGGAGCCCCTGCGGCTGCCTCCCGCGGTCGGCAGCTCTGTTTCCCAAAGGTCACCGAGTGGGATGATGCTTTGAAACAGTCTAAATACGGCACAAGAAGCATCTCGGTGTAAAGCTTTCCACGGGCTCACCTCCGCGTGTTGTAAACCTGTGATGTCACTTAAGATGGAAAATTTACTCTGCCCCATCTTGGGTGCTCTTCCTTTTTCGTGGGGGAATAAACGTGGTTTATATCAGTATGGGATGAGTCGTTTTGGTCCCGGAGCGATACCTGTGCAGGATGAATTGGTACGAAGGCTTTAACGCTCTGGTCTAGTCGTTTCTCCCCCTTCGTGAGGAGACTCTCCCATGGCCGCTGGATTTCACTGCCAGAAACTCCTGTTGTTGTGACCGTCGCCGAGAGCGGAGCTGGTGTTCGCAGGGCTGCGTAACACCTGTGTCACGGTTTTGGGAAGGTGGGTGAATGTGAGGAGGAAGCATCAGTCTCAAACATATGTTGTAGCCAGATTCTTTAACTGTTAGTAATATTTTGTTTACTGCCGGTGAGAATTTTGCAAATTGCTTTTTCGTTTCTTTCACTTGAGCTCAGATTTGTCTCAGTTGGAGTGGGAATCTGAAGACTTTGCAGCACGTTTCATTTTCCCATTTCTAGTGCTGGGCTTGAAAAGCAGCTGCGGTTTTATGGATGCTAAAAACACAAACAAAAAAGGCTTGGCCCAGGGTGGAAACATGCCCTGGAGTTCCCTGGGCTGCCCAGCTGTGCGTCCCGTGGCAGCTCCTGCTGCGGCACCAGGGCAGTTCGCTGCGAAAGCTCCTTCGGTTCGGTTACCCCGAGACGCCCGGGGGGATCAGGGGAGCGGCGGGGCGGTGCTGCTGAGCCGGAGGAGCTTTTTCTTCACCTCTCGCTGTGATTGTGGCGTGAAGCCTCCCGGGGCCGGGCTGCTTCTCCTTTCCTCTATGTGGCTATAATGCCTTTGACCACTAAATATTCTCATTATGTCAAACCAGACATTTGAGAGCCCGCGAGCACCTCGGGGCAGGGATCATCCTGCTTCATCCAGCTTCTAGGAATGTATCTCTCCGATATCCAAAGCCTGTTCATCCCTTCCAGTTTGGCAGCTGGTAAAAGGGGAGGCAGAGAGGGTTTGGTAAAGGTGGCAGCAGGTACTGGTGAGAAGGTGGAGGTCAGGGTGCGTGGGAGAGCAGCGGCGAGGGCCCTTCGTCTCTCTGGAGCAAAGGCCTTTCTCTCGCACTGATTCAAATCGGTTTTTGTTTATGGTGTGGCTCAAAAGTGCCACGTGTCAGTTTGCAGGGAACAGCCTGCATATTTGGCAGCTGCTGCTGCCTTGTAACTGAGACTTGGATAGTCTTGCATGTTATTTTTATGTTTCTGAATGCTTTTTGATCAAGATGATGCAGCAGGAAGTTTTTTGGGGAGGAAAAACTGAGTCTCTCTGTCTTCATTAGACGTGTTTTTGTGTTGTGGGTAGCTGTAGGAAGTGGAGCAGAACGCTAGTCAGGCTGCTTACCTCTTCTCTGCATGGCATCTTCCTCCCTGAACCAGAGGTCTCCAAAATGTGCTGATGGCCCTGATAACTGCGCTTTTCACTCTGGCGGGGTCGCACCCTTTCCAAAGATGAACCGCTCTGGCATTGAAGCTGAGAGAGAACCAGTGTCCTGGAGGTGCCGTTCACCCTGCCCTGGACTTGGGCAGCTTCTGGTCTGGGGGATCACGACCGTGGTGCACTGCTGGGTCTCGGCCCTCCGGCCGGAGGGGAGCACCTCCTGCGGACCCCGGGGCGAGTCTGGGTCCCTCTGCCTGCGCACACTGCCGCTGCGGGCAGCGCCGGCCGGCCTCGTGCACACCGGTCATCTCGGCAGCCTCCAAGTCAACTCCGCTCCAAACCTGCGGTAACGTCGCTCTTTTAGAGTGGGAAGAGGCTTCTGACCTCGTTTTAGGGACCCTACCCTAATATTTCTTGCTTCACTTTTGGTTTAGATACCTGCAGTCATGGATCTAATGTTTTGAGAACCGAGATGTGCGTCTGTTAATTGTGACCTGGCAAAGCCTGTAGTGAATGACACGCGAGACTGCCCGGTCAGGCCGTTGGGGTGTGCCGGGTGCGCGGAGAACCGGCAGCGTTTTCAGGGCATGGTGCTAGGACCAGGTACCCCTTTGGCTGTAACACCCCGCCAGTTGTTGCAGCATAAACACGCTCGTGTCAACACCCGCGGCCTGTACTGCTCCAGGACGGTTGTGTGTCCCAGTGTGGTGCACGAGCATGATTGCGGTAGTTGGTGCTGCTTTCCTCCGTCATCTGTCAAGTTTTCAGCCGTATCATTCTAATGGTGATCTTGGAAATGCACCTCCCCAAGGTGAGCGAGAGGAGCTTGAACCCCGGGCAGATAACACGGCACAGAGTGTTATCTCCTCCTGCCCGTGCCGGCTGCCCCTGTCGTGCCGGCTGCCCCTCCGGCGCGGCTGGGGGTCACCCCGGCGGGCTGTGGGAGCACAGGGATGGGAGAGTCGGTCAGCGCAGCTGCTGCCGCATCCGCTGCCCGGCGGAGAGTGGGGATACTGTCCCGCGCTCGCCTTCGAACACAACATCTCTGTTCAGCGCTGAACGGGGCGAAGCCGGAGGACAATTGTTTGCTTCAGCTTCTTCTGGAGGAGCGGCTACGGTGGCAGCAGGGGTACCAGCGAGGGGATGCGTCATGAGTTGTATTTAGAAATGAGTGAAACCGCGGTTCTCGTGGACTCGCGCATCATCTGAGACGCGCGGGGTGAACGTTGTCAGTGAGAAAGCCGTACGTTGGCTGGCACTTTGGACCTGGTCAGCAGCTGGGCTGGCACAGCAGGGGTTCCTTTGGAAAGGCAGGTGATTAGAAAGAGGGAGAGATAAGCTGCTGGATGAGATAAATGTGAACTTAGCAGACCTAGTTAGGAAGGAGGTCAGACAATACGTGTGGTGAAGCGTGGTGTACCAAAGATAGACTGCTCCAGTTTAACCTTCCTAATGAGAAGAATGAGACCTGTGCTGATTTATGCAGTAATTAACCCACAGGAGTCACTCCTGCAGATACCAACAAGGCAAGGAGCTTAAACGCTACGTCTAGTGATGTGTTAGACATTAACGTGGGTGAGAATACCTGCGGTGACATTAGGAAAGCTTGGGAAAGGAGGCGCTGCCTCTCTGCACAGGCCAGCTCTCATCGACCGACGTGCCGGAGGAGGCTTCTGTGCAGGCTGTGGCAATTACGTCCACGCTGCGTGTGCGCCTGCTTGGCCCCTGTTGGAGTTCAAACTTGGGCACCTGGTCTTGGTGTGATGGTTCCTGTTCATTAGATCTGTTACTGAGGGTACTGGTGGAGGTGCTCACCAAGCCACTCTCCATCATCTGTCAGCCCTCCTGGCTCACCGGGGAGGTCCCAGGCGACTGGAGGTTGGCAAATGTGATGTCCATCTACAAGAAGGGTTGGAAGGAGGATCCGGGGAACTCCAGGTCTGTCAGCCTGACCTCGGTGCCGGGAAAGGTCATCATCCTGAATGCCATCACACGGCACGTACGGGACTACCAGGGGATCGGGCCCAGTCAGCCTGGGTTTATGAAAGGCAGGTCCTGCTTGACTGACCTGATCTGCTTCTGTGACAAGGTGACCTGCGTGGTGCATGAGGGAAAGGCTGGCGGTGTTGTCTGCCTGGACTTCAGTAAAGCCTTTGACAGCGTTTCCCACAGCATTCCCCTGGAGAAACTGGCTGCTGAGGGCTTGGACGGGCAAACTCTTCGCTGGGTGAAAAACTGGCTGGACGGCTGGGCCCGAAGAGTGGTGGTGAATGGAGTTAAATCCAGCTGGTGGCCGGTCACCACTGGTGTTCCCCAGGGCTCAGTACTGGGGCCAGTTCTGTTTAACATCTTTATCGATGATCTGGACGAGGGGATGGAGGGCACCCTCAGTCAGTTTGCAGGGGACACCCAGTTGGGCGGGAGCGTTGATCTGCTGGAGGGTAGGAAAGGCCCTGCAGAGGGCCCTGGCCAGGCTGGGGCGATGGGCCCAGGCACTGGGTGAGGGTCAGCAAGGCTCAGGGCCGGGTCCTGCACTGGGGGCACACCAACCCCAGGCACCGCTGCAGGCGTGGGGAGGAGCGGCTGGGAGCTGCCCGGTGGGAAAGGGCCTGGGGGTGGTGGTCGACAGCCGCTGAACATGAGCCAGCAGTGTGCCCAGGTGGCCAAGAGGGCCAATGGCATCCTGGCCTGTATCAGGAACAGTGTGGCCAGCAGGAGCAGGGAGGTGATGGTGCCCCTGTGCTGGGCACTGGTGAGGCCGCCCCTCGAATGCTGTGCTCAGCGCTGGGCCCCTCACCCCAAGGCGGCCATGGAGGGGCTGGAGCGTGGCCAGAGCAGGGCAGCGAGGCTGGGGCAGGGGCTGGAGCCCAAGGCTGGGGAGGAGCGGCTGGGGGAGCTGGGGGGGCTCAGCCTGGAGAAGAGGAGGCTGAGGGGAGCCCTCATTGCTCTCTGCCACTGCCTGAAAGGAGGCTGGAGCCGGGGGGGTCGGTCTCTTCTCCCCAGGAACAAGTGATGGGACGAGAGGGAACGGCCTCAAGCTGCGCCAGGGCAGGTTTGGGTTGGATATTAGGGAAAATCCCTTCCCGGAGAGAGTGGTCAGGCCCTGGCCCAGGCTGCCCAGGGCAGGGGCTGAGTCCCCATCCCTGGGGGTATTTCAAAGCTGGGTAGACGTGGTGCTTGGGGACATGGTTTAGTGGTGGGCTTGGCAGTGCTGGGTTAATGGTTGGACTCGATGATCTTAAGGGTCTTTTCCAACCTAAACGATTCTGTGATTCTATTTGAGATGTTAAATGGGATAAGGAAAATGCAGCCTCTTTCCTTGGGACAACTGCAGCGTGGATGACGGTGTGGTTAAATCAAGATGAGCGAGCTGTACAGGCTGTGATAACGGGGAGTCCGTGGAGCTTGCTGCTGACTGTGGGCACAGGCAGGCAACGCTTTTTTCCCCTAAAAGGCGAGGAGTGAGCTTGCCCTCCTCCGTTTGAGGGGTGCTTCAATTCTGAAGTGGAACCACCGCCGTCTTCCCGGCAGACGGGTGCTGAGCCCGGCCAGTGCGCTCGAGCAGCGGGTGCTTGCAGACTGAGGAGGGCTCGAGGACCGCGTCTCCCCAGGCGCACGCAGTCGCTTCGGCGAGGGATGCTGCTGTCGCTGCGCGGGAGAAGGCGGCGGCAATGGGAGCGCTGCTGCTTTCGTGAGCTGGAAGTTGAAGGATGTAAACAACCAGTTATGCAAAACTGCGCAGGGGAGAGTTGGGTAGCACGGCACCGCTGTAGCAGGTTTTGGGAGAGATGTTAATTATAGCCTCCCGTAATGAGCCAGGAGGAACCATATGTTGTTAACTTTTGCAGCTGATGTGAAATTGAGAGAAAGGAGTTGCCAGTATCTTAAAGCACAAAAATAATTTGGAGAGCTGCTCGGCTCTTGCTGTGGTTGCTCAAGAATGAAATTAAGTTTTCTGTGATAATAATCAGAGACTTTTCTGGGGGAGCAGGGCAGAGCCGCGCTCTCCGGCAGGTGAGAGCCACCTGGAGCGCCCGTGTTCGGAGAGGGGGAGCAGGCGCAGCACGTGGCTGAGATTCGGGCTTCCTGAATCCCTGGAGCCGGCACTGCCGCACTCCCTGTGCCGGGACTGCACCTCTGCCGGCGTGCTCAGCTCGGGGCCCTCGCTTCCAGAAGGGTGCTCGGTTCAGGCGGGCTCGTATGCCTGGCACGACGAGGAGATTAAAATCTGTTTAAGCTGGCTGAGCACTAACTAAGATCACATACCCCTGCAAGCACCTGAGAGTGTGCGTGCCATGCGGTCTGATGTAGCCCAGTGTGTTTAACGAGGTGTTGGGCTGAAATTCCAAGGTTCTGTGTCTGTTCTGTGTCATGCCTGGAGGAAGGTCTCCATGCTTGTGCCGCTGGCATCCGAGTCCCCCTTCCCAGCCACGGAGCTGCCTCTTCGACCGGAGGAGCTTAGCTAGAGGGGACTGCTTCAGCAGGCTTCTTCCATCTCCAACACCTGGAATGCTGTTATATCAACTCTGCATTTGTTTTATTACCAAGCAAAACATCAGCGTATTTGGAGCTGTGAGCCTGGGGGCGAAGGGGAAATGCTGAGCACGGCTGCAGAGCTGTGCAGCTTGCATCTGGACACGAGGGGTGTTGGCGGGACGTGGCCTTCGGCTTTTGGGGCTACAGCAGTGCAGCCTGCGTGCCAAGCCATTGGCGTTGCGTCTGCTGTGCCCGTTTCTGGTCAGGGTCAGCAGACATCAAGTGATGGGTCTAGTCCTGTCCCAGAGCTTGTGCTGCTCCCAGCACCCATCGCAGGAGCTTTCCAGGAGTGCTCCCAGCCTGGCTGCTTTACCTGTGTCTTCTCTCCCTGGCCGCCTCCTCCAGGCCCGTGTCTGCGCCGTTCCTGTCTGCCGCCCGCCGGGGAAGGGGATCGATTTCGGAGAGACTCTCCCACGGTGCTGGTGTTGGGGTGGGTCAGGCGATGCTGGACCGGCTGCAGCAGCTCTGGGTCGCTGCTCTTCCCACGGGTGTAGAGCCGGAGGCAGAGGGGTTCAGCGCCGTGGGACTGGCTGGACCGGGAGAGTTAAGGTGGCCAGGCGTTGTCTCAGCTGAGAGCCCCGGCGGGGCTGCAAGCCTGTGTTGTACACTGTGGGTGTCTTAAAGTTGACTTGAATACAGGCAAGCCAAGAAGATTTATTTTCCTGAAGCTTCTTGGGAGCGTATCAGAGAATTGACGTGCGTATTCTGCAGCCAGGGCTTGTCTGTCGGTGACTTCTGGATTGTCCTGTGGTTTGGAGGCAGAGGAACACCTGTATTTGCAATTTTATTTATTTAAAAATGAGCTGGGAACAAAAAGTGATTCTGAGGCATCGGGCAGATCTTTCATGGCTTTTTTTACTTCAGTTCTAGGATAAACCCTGGCTGGTTTTGGTCACTGCATGCGTTTTTAATTTTCCAGTTCATTCTAGTGCCGCTTTCCGTGACAGCTCAGCACAACGAGCGTCTCTCTCTGGATGGGAAAGCGTAAAGGCCCGACTGAGGATTTCCTTGAAAATGTTCCGTAAAGCAGAGGCCGTGCTGGACTGGCCTGGCTGTCCGCGCTGCGAAGCGCGGCCGGTGACCGAAAGCGCTGCCCTGGTGTCCTGCCCCAGCAGCCGTGCCGCCGGAGGTGGTGCCGTGCCGCCGGAGGTGCCGTGCCGGCGCGGCTCTGGGTGGCTGGAGGAGAGGGGACAGCGGCACTGCAGACAGACCTCGCGTGTCCTGACGCCGTGACCTGTCTCTCCTAACCCGACGCCTTTCTCTCTGGTGGCCCAACGGCGTGTGACTCTGTGCGGGGATTTCGGCTGCTGGTTCAGTAAATTAAACTCCTTGTTCTTCTCTCTGGCTTCAGGCTCTCCGAGCTTCTCTCAGCTGTCTTGACTCCGGTCCATGTTTTCACTTCGCTTTTTATTTTCCTCTCTGTTTGGACTGGTTTTTGGCTGTGTTTGAAGGCTGCTTTGCTCGTTTCACATCATGATCTGCATCTTTACTGTTTTAACCTTACCATCTTTCTTTGACATCCTTGTTATGTTTTTTCCTCTAAGTCCTGGCAGTGGAGGTCACTTTAACATCGTATTCATGTAGAGGATGGCAGTGTTGATTCTCTTCTTTTGACCTTAAGTTTTCTTGACAGCTCTCGTTTTATGGAAGTACCTTTTAAAAATGTTGCATCTCTTGGAAATCCCTCTCCATCAAGGATGTCAGGATTTTGTACGGTTTTTTAAAACGCTGATGCACGAACTCGAGGTTTGCCGTATGTTTTGGACTTGTCTCATCAGAACGCAGTGTTCAAGGAGCAGCTCCAGCTGCTTGAGCTGCTTTGTTTGGAGGACTTCACCCGGGACCGACCCCGACGCCGCGCTGTTCAAATGTGCGGCAACTTGGTCTCCACCTGCAGTCTCCCAGTTTGCCGTGATGTTTGAGGGATAGCAGAGAGCACGAGAAGTAGGTACGATGTGGACGCTGAGAGCCCCTCAGTTCAGGAGCGCAGCCGTGGGGGGTTTATGGCGCTGCCATCCCCAGGGCAGCTCGGCGGCGGGTGCTTCCAAGGCACCGTGGTTTGAGCCGGTGTGGTCCTTCGGCAGCAGCTGTGCCAGTTTGCAGTGGCAGGACTGTCTGCAATCTGCAGGTAGGGAACTCTTGTTATCATCAGGGGAACTTTCTTCCTTCCGTCACCTCTGTGCGTTGCATGGCAGCGGCCATCTCTGGCCTCTGCCGCACGCGGTCTTTGCTCCGGCGTGGCGGTAGCTGAAACAGCAAGCCTGCGGGTGCTGGCGGCAGGGAAGATTCCTTACTTCTTCTGGCCAGCTGTCCCCGCGACAGGGCGTTATTTATGGGACTTTCGCAACTAATACCTCTGAGGGAGGAACAGGAGGCCAGAATTCAAGGCCATGGAGCAGCTGGGCATTTGGGATAGCAGGATTATGGAGATGGATGCTCAAAAGGGCATTTAATGTAGTTCTTCTTAATGACGTTAATGCTGCTTTCTCCCATTCTCAGCAGAGCACAGAATAACACTGCTGGGTTTTGAGTATTTTCGTTCGGCTGCTCAGAGGGCTGGCTGGCGCTGGCTCCTCCAGGGCTTGAAGGAGAGGAAGGCTGCACCAGGCCTGTTAGAGAGCAAATAAAAATAACCCCTAGAGAACTGATCTTTTTAGCAAGAACGGACTGAGTGTTGTAAAACACCACTTCAGAGGTGTGCAGCTATCATCTGGCTCGCTCAGAGGTGCAGTAAAGGGTCTAACAGTAAGGTTATCCCGATCGTCTATAATCATTACAGAAGTTAGGCAGACCTCCTCGAGATAAGTGTCCTAACCCCTACTTCATTATGGTCTTGACCTTTTCAGAGGTTTTGCCTGTGGAAAAAGTGGCTGCTTTCTCATAAAGGCCCTTCATAAGCATCCGTGTATCTGTGGGCATATCTTGGCACTTTCTTCTGGACATGAAAAATCCCAGGTGGCAGCAGGCCAAGGAGAATAAATATGGTCTGTCATCTGACACGCGAGAGTGAACAGAGGGCCCTGCAAGTACCGTTTCTCTAGAAATTCAGAGGCTGCAGGCTTGTTGTTGGGTAAAGTCATGAGACAAGTGTTTCGTGAAAGTACAGGGGCTTTGCTCCTCTGAATCATTTGCTTGGAGCAATCTGTTCCCAGCGAAGGATGCCGTAGGAAGTGCCGGGGAGAGCTGAGGCTGTTCAGTCATGGAGCAGCTGAGAGCGGTGAAACCCCGCCAAGCAGCGAGAGGAGTCACGAGGGAACGTCAGGCTGCCGCGGGGCGAGGGATGGCTGCGGGGCGGCGAGGCTCGCTGGTATCGGCGCTGCCCGGGCTCCTCCAGCCAGCGTCTTCTGGCTTTCACCGTAAAAAGTGCCATTTTCTCTCACAGCTCGTGGGTATAGAAAGTGTTTGTGAGTCCACATGAAGTGGAAGGTGAGAAGTAAACATCCTGGGAAGGAAGGTCTAGGAGGCGTGTGTGACTACAAGTAAACGCGCTGCTGTTCTCTCGGTAGGATGGTGGTGCGGCTGCCTGGAATGATGCGGGGCTGCGTGTTTTGACCGCGGAGGTAATTTCGGTCTGGGAGATGAGGGGCTGTCTGTGACCCCGATGCAATGAGAGCATGGGGGGTAGCTCAAGGTGGATACATGCCCTTGTGGAGTTCTTAAAACAAAAAAAAACCCCAAACCCCCAAAAATCCAAAACCCCCAAACAACCACACCTCCCCTAAAAACAGTCGCAGCTTTCCTCCTAGTTTTGCCAGCCCATGGAAAGCAGACGTATCCTTAAAAGGTTAAAGGGTAATTTAAAGGGACGTTAAAGGGTAATTACAGAATTCAATACCATCTGACTTCCAGTTTCAGAGTGGGAATGCTGTGGGCCTGAAGCACTCCCAGTTCAAATGGAGGATTTTCCTGAAAGCATTTCCATTGTTTTCCTCCTTGGACAACTTGTATGGGTTGGAGGGGGATAACAGTACCCTCAGTGTTATCTCCCTTCGGTGCCCCGCTCACCATTTGGTCGCTCCCTGAATCCCGCTTCCCTTTCCCAGGCTCTTTGGATGTCCCTGCAGCGCTGAGGCAGCGGCCCGGAGTAACTGGGGTTTAGGAAACGCACTCCAGGGACTAGGAAAATTCGCTGTCGTCTGAAGGCCAACACTGCCTGCTCAGAGCTCCGCTGCAGAAGACGAGAGTGGTTATAACGAGCAATGAGTAATGCTGCGGCCATGCGTGTCGTGCCTGGGGAACTGAGCTGCTGCACCGGCGCAAGCGGTGAGCTGCCGCGTCTGTGCAGCGTGCGTGAATTCGTCTTGGGTGCTCTGTCCGCAACCATTATTTTCAGCTGTTGGCCCAGTTCTAGGTCCAATTTTATATATTTCTACTTGTACAACTGGAGAAGATGGGTAATCAAACTCCTCCGAGGAACTAGTCCTGATAGTTTAGGGAATATATACTAGAGAGAGGGTGGTATCTGCCGGCTGGACCCTAATAAACGTTCGCTTTGGTCAACTTGATGAATTCGAGCGCGCAGCTGCTCCTGCGGGTGATGGATTTGTTCTGGTGGTGCTCTCCAGGCCACCCCGTGGAGATCATCTGCGCCTGGGCACAGCAGAGCACTCGCTGCCCGCCAAGGGCGAATGGAGGCCCCAGGAAGGCGGCACGTAAAATTAGGAATTACTCCTAGAATCTCTTCAGCCGGGACTACAGCCATCACCCTTCGTCTTGTAAGGGGGACCAGTGCCCTTCTCCCTCCTCTCCCCTCGCTGTTCCCCGTAACAGTGCGAAAGATAAAAGCATCGGTGAGGCTCTCGAGTAGCTCTTTGCCCGTCAGAAGCACAAACGTGTCAATGAACATCGTATTTGTTCTTCAGTCTGCTTTTTCCTGGGCACAGTTTCTTTGCGCGACAGCAGCCTTCCGTCTGAAACCAGCACGTTGAAACCAAGCGCTTGGGCAAATGCTGCTTCTTGTGTGGACCCCAAAATATTCTCAAGAGATTACAGTTCAATAATCATCTCAAAGTTAGTGACACCAATCCTGCAGGGCTTGAGGAAGGCTTCATTTATATATATATATATATATGTGTGTGTGTGTGTGTGTGTGTATAGTGGTTGAATACCACTGTTCATAGGTAGCTGGGCAGAAATCCTGAATAAAAAAGCCTTTGAATATACATTAGAAAATGGTAAATGGCACATCCAGCGTTTTGTTATATGTGATAAGCTGCGGAATTGCTTTAGTACGTGTAGGTGTAATTCGTCCCCCCGGACAGGGACGTTAGCTGCCAGGGCGGCTCGCTCGTGTTGCCGAGAGCACCGTGCTGTGCACCACGCTCGCTGCAGCCTTTTCCCTGCAGGAGGGTAACGAGGGACAAACACAAAATAACTTCAACGCTTTTAGTCGTTTTTACAGGTTTAAATTGATGTTAAAATAGGGTATTTAAATGGTTTTCATTTAATTCAGTCTACCCTAGTGCAGCAGCTCATCTCCAGCACTGCAGACCCTTGCCGGGCTGGGAGGTGGGGAGCCGGCTGCGGAGCCCGGGCCAGGAGCTGAAGGCCAGTGGGTGAGAGCAGTGCCCGAGGCTGCGGGTAGGAAATACTGCGGGTCTCCTCCCAAAGTGCTCATTGCTGGCGTTTCCCCCAGCTGTGTGCAAGGGTGGGAGCAGCCCAGGGCTGCGACTGCGGGAAGTTCTCCTCCAGCGTTCAAATTTAGAAGTCCCAGGATGCTCCAAGGGCGAGCGGTTTCTCCTCCTGCTTTGCAGTGCTCAGCGGCGCTGGGCTTTCGCTTTGGGTGGACGCTGACTGTTGGGCTTCCTTTATCGTTGCTCCCTGAAGTTTGACCTGAGGGATGTGGGCAGCGCCGATGACGACCTCGTGCACCAAGATGCGGGTTGGGGAGCGTGGGCAGCAGGTACCGGCAGGACGGGCAGCACCTTGGCGCGTGGCTGCCAGCGTTGCCCTGTCTTCTCCGCAGGAGCCTTGCAGGGCGGAGGAGCGAGCGGCACACCCGCTCAGCTTACGCGCTGCAGGCGGGTGGATGAGTTGTATGAGAAACACAGCACCGTGGTGAGAATGAGGACGGGGAACCCAAAAATGGTGGGGAAGGACCGAGAAAGGATAAAGCTCATGGGGTGGGAAGGGAAGAAAGCGTGTCCTGCCCCGCAGGACAACACCGAGCCAAAGAGGCGGAGGAGGGATGTGCGGCAGCAGCATCGGGTGACCTTGCTCGTCCCCAGCTGCAGTGGCAGGCCAGGGGACCTGTCCTGTGCGGCCCCGCCGGCAGCGCAGCATGCACTCTTAGGCTTAGATGGGGCGGCCAAGGCTGCTGTGGGATTTGCAAATCTGCCAGATGGAGAGACTACCAGGCGTTAAAGTAAATCCTGGGATTTACCAGTGTTTTCCAGCAGCGAAGCGTGGCACGGTGCTCGGCGCTTCCACCGGCTGAGACAAACGCGCGGCATGACGGTGCTGGCATGGAGGACGCGTGGGAGGGAGCGTTGGCGTGCTCTGCGCCGCAGCCACTCTGCACTGCGTGTGGTCAGCCCAGCAACGTCCCTGGTCAGGAACCTGACCCCGGAGAGGGGGCATGGGGCTCTGGTTAGCCCCAGCCACGGTCACAGCCCCCTTCAGCCCCAGCAGAGCATCGTCACTGAGAACCTCAGAAATGGGTCCTTCAGGAACCCAGCTCCTGCTGTTGAGCAGCTGTGAGCTGACGGAGCCCGTGGCAGGGCTGGGGCAGTTAAAGTGCAGTTATCAGTGGGGGTTCCTGTGTGGAAACGCAGACCCGGTTTGGGGTGAAAGGAGAGGGAGAGCGGACAGAAACTGAACGTCCTGGCTGCCAGGGTTCCCCATCTGGGAACAGCACGCCCAGGTCAGAACAGTTTCTAGGGAGAAGGGACTCTCAATCTTCCCCTAATCAACAAAGGGCTTTTGAGTTGGTGCTGTGGAATAGCAGCCTAGGCAAATCGGTAACAGAAAAGGATGTCGGTGCCCGTGCCAGCAAGGCTTGGAGCCCAGCAGGAGCAGATCCGTGGGTGAAACCCGCTGGTGCCGAGGATCCCCGTCCGCACCCTGCCAGCTCCAGCCACGGACCTTTTGGCTGAGCACCACGTAACGGCCGGGCCGTGCTTTCCAGGTTAGGGGGATCCAGAGCGGGCGCAGGTCGTGCTCCCTTGAGCCAGCCTGCGGGCGGTGGTGACAGGAGCTCGGCTTCAGGAGCCTCTCCTGGTCCAAGCCGGTGTAGACCTCCCCTGGACAGGGCGTTGCATCAGGTTGGAGATCCCATTCCCAGAAGGGTTCTGTGATGAAGCTGTCATGAGTTTGGTTGCTCTTTGCTTCTGTGGGTAGAAAGCAGTTGGGACCTCTCATTCCTGGAGCTCCCCCATCCATAGCTTCGCCCTTTCCTCGGGAGCCTGGCAGGCTTCTGTCTCGTCTCGGGATTTCAGCCTGCTGCGGTTTCCTCTTGGTTGTGCCGGTATGTCCTACACGGCCTCTGCTCCAGCTTGGAGCTTTCTTGAGCAAAAAAGATACTTCCAAACAGGGTAAAGCTAGCATCTCTCCTGAGAAGAGAGAACCAGTGAGCTGCATTGTTGCTCTTCAAAAAAATTAAAATAAAGGGGGGGGTGACGAGACTTTATTCCTCCTTTATTTCCCACTTTACAGGATGATGAACATCCATCATAGCAGCTCGTTCCCTCGTGCTAACACCTGGCAGCTTTTGAGCAGCAATGCCACCTTGCAGCGGTAGCCTATAAATCAGCTGCCGGGACTTTTGGGTTAGGGACTTATCGCCCTCGCCTATCCCGAGACTCATGCTGGAGCATGAAGGAGTGGGGAGGTATCTGGGGGGGCTGCAGGAGCGTGGTTCCCGCGCGCGGGTCTCGGGCTGCTGGTGGGGAGGAGCCCGTACCCTCCTGCCGTGCCACCCGAGCCCCGGGACGCACTGAGCTTGCACGCTGCTCCCGCCTCGCCCTGGTCTGTCTTGTTGCGCTGCTGACTAAAGTCGTGTTCCTGGTATTGTCTGCTGTTACCACTCTAAAAAAAAAAAAATATGCTTTTGTGGGTTGAAGGGGACTGAACGGGAAGCTGGGGTTTTCTGAGTAGCATGTAGTCCTTCAGTTGTCTTCCCTTATATAGACACAGCCTCTGTACTCACCTGATGGGCGTGAAGATTGCTGCGGCTGGTGTGAGAAGGGGATATGAAAGAGCCGGGGGTGGAGGCACCAAGAGGAACTGCCCTGTCTGCCCGCTCTTTGCGTACCCCCGCCCCTGCGTCCCGCCAGGAGCCGCTCGTAGGCACGTGGAGGTCCTGGCTCTCCCCAGCTGCCTCCTGTGCTCAGACACACGCGCGTGCAAATGGGTCTCATGCGACCCCATGCCTTACGGTCTCACAGCTGGCCTGGACCCGGCGTACCTGCTTCCCCAGCCGCTCACCCGTTGGTCCGGCCTGATCTTTGCTCGTGACCACGCCGACGTGGCGTGCAGGCTGGCCCTCGCGGCCAAGGCTCGGCCCCTCACCCACAGCCTGACCCCAGCTGCCCACACTTGAACCTCCATGTGCCCACAACAGAGCCCCCCACCTGGGAAGGGGGTAGAAACGGGGTGTAGCAGAGGGCAGAAGGGCCGTGCTGGTCGGCCGCGGGGCGTCGGGCACTCGCTCACCCACAGCCGGCCCCTTTCATCTCTTAATCCCCATTTCCCCACGCTCCCTGCTCCCCAGACCTCCCAGCTGCTCCCTTTCCCTTCCTTTGGTCCCTCCCCAAGCTGCCCCCCCATGTCTTGTCCAGGCCTAAATCCTCTGCCCCTGCACCCCACAGCCCCGTGTGTCCCTGGCCGCGTTATGGGGCTCCCGCCTGCCCTCGTGGCCCCATGCGGTGAGCCGGCCCCGTGCCAGCCCTGGAGCAGCCACGTGCTGGTGTTTGAATGGTGAGCTGTTTGAATCCACAGGAGCGGTGATTTGGGGATTTAGTCCCTTGTGTTTCTCAAGACCTTTTATTCGTGGATCTCAAAATGTCATTGCAAATGCCAAGCCTCCCCCGCAGTCTCCAGGGGGATCTGCCGCCTCTTCCGCATTGCCTCGGGTTCAGGAAGGGTCCAGGGCCTTGAAGGCGCCAAATGCGACGCAGGGAAAAGTTCCTGCAGAGCCCAGTGCGAAGGCTGGAGCAGAGCCGTGACGTTGTATGGGGTGTTCCCGTGATAACCCGAAGTAAGTTCCCTGAACCATTTAAAGCTTGGCTGAAGAATGGCTGCAGTAAAGGGCATCTGTGTCGCCTCTGTCTAAAGCCGCAGGAGACTACAGCAATCTGGTTTCTCTGTTGTTTTTCCCTTCAGCTGCACGGGCAGAGGGGACTGTGCACTGGTTTCCTTTACTGGAATGAGCGGAGGATCCCAGCATCCCTGTGTACAAGTCTCCCATCCCCTGACTTCTGGCAGCGTCTCAGAAGCGAGGGTTCAGCAGCGTAGGAGCCAGCGCTGCTTCTGCAGCGTCAGCCAGCGAAGGCTTTGCCTGCGTGGCTGTGGGTAACTCCGAATCCTCAGCCTGAGGCTGAGCGGTGGCAGAGGGACGAGCGGAGTGCCGGGGGGACGAGCAGGCCTGCACCGCCGTGTGCGGCGCAGGGGGCCCGGCCGGTCCCCGCCGTGCAGAAGACTGTCCTGTTGTGTGGCGGGACGGACGATCCCAGCAGAAAGCGCCTGGGGCAGCTGGATGGAAAGCTGTTGCGCTTGAGTGCACGTATTGTGGAGAAGGGGCTCCGACGGAGCGTGCCGTGCCCCTGCCGGGGCTGCTCCTCGCTCTGGCAGGCGGCGCTTCCCTTCCTCTTTGGAGAGGAGAGCTGTCTGTGGTGGCTTCGCACGGCAGGGTTTTCATTTCACTCGCCAACGCTGATGTGTGCGCCGTGACGCTGCTCGCTCTTAATGCCCTGCTTTTAGCCCGCTTCCCTCTTCGGCTGCGGGCCCTTCCCCAGCGGTGCTGTAAGCGCCGGGCTCGCCTGGCCGGCATCGGCCTCCCGCGGCAGTGGTGGCTTGTGCCTCCCAGGCAGCCCCGGCCAGGGCTCCCTGCCTGCTCACAGCTGCTGCCCCCTCCTCGCCTTCAGCCCTGCTCTGCTGCGGGTTTCGTCAGGGCAAAGCAGTCCAACCCCTACATCCAATTAAAATCAATTCCCTCAGCAGGAGAGGTTGGGGAACGTGCATTTTTTAGCAACCTGCAGCTTTTAAAAGGCGATGCGACTTGAGCTCCGGCTTCTTCGACTCTGGGAGGAGCCGTCCCGCGCAGGAGTTGCGGATGCTGTGGGCAGGAGCTGGGTGCGGGAAGCAGGAGGGCAGCGGGGCTGGGGCTGGCCTCGCCTCGGCCGCGGCGCCCGTGCTGCCTTGGGCTCCCTGCCTCCAGTGTCGTCCTCGGGGCCGGTGCCTGCCCAAGAGCAGTGGCCTGGCAGTTGCCGTCCGGGGCAAGCGGAGGTGGTTTTCACAGTCTCTCGGAACGGCTGTTTCCTTGTGGCGCTTGGCCTGTGCGGTGCGCGTTGGTCTGCGGCCAGGTGTGCGGCTCTTCCATCGGTTAAGCGCTGCTGTCTGGATGAAGGGTTAATGTGGGACTAAGAGGTGGTTGGTTTGTTGTTTTATTTTTGTTTGTTGTTTTCTGTTTGGTTGGTTGTTTTGTTTTCTTGCAGCATAAATGTTTCTCTCTTGTTTTCTTTACCCCTTGTTGTATTAAGGACAAAAGTTTTTTTTCCACCCACTGTTCTTCACTGTTCTTCTTGCTTCGTCCCCCGGAGCCAGCCTAGCTGCGTTTGCCTCGGTTTCCTCTGCACCCCCCTCAGCGCTGCTGATGGTGAGATGCTCCGGGCTGCGACCGTTCGGCTGCGGCCGAAGCGGGGCGGCAGGCTGGCTGCTCCGGGACGGCGTCTGGCAGGGCTCTGTGCTGTGCACGCCGTCTTCGTTTTCTGTGCAGCCTTGAGGAAGGCATGTCATGCACCCATCCAGCTCAGCACGAGCCTGGGGCTACTAGCTGAGGGTGAGGGAAGTCCAGAACATGCGTGAGTGCCCGTAGGCAGCCCTCGCTCGAGGACAGGACTGCACCGGTCCGGTCAGAGCTGCTCGGTCAGACCCAAAACTGCGACGGAGCAATTCAGATGCCGAAAAGGGAGTTCCCAGGGTCCGGGAGAGATCTGCTTGTTATGTTACTGGGGTTACTGCACACTGCTGCATCTCACATCGCTGTGCAAACATGGATGCTGTCGATTCCCTGGTCTGGCAGTCTTGCCTGTCACCTTAGATTTGGGAAGCGCCAGGAGCTGTGCCGGCACGTCGACACTGATGTGGCTGCTGGCGGCCTCATCCCCGGGGGAGCACGCTGTCCTTCCCGTTGGCTGGCCTGAGAGCGTTTCCTATTGCAGCTTTCCCTTTCTCTTTCGCTGAAATCATTTGCAACGTGATTGTTCTGCTTGGCTCCACCGCTTTGTCTCAGCCCATGAGGGCTTTGGGGTTCGTGGAATTTTCCAAGCACTGGGGTGGCTGGAAGGAAGCCCCCCCGGCCCCGCGGCGTCCGCGAAACAGGGGCAAGCCCCCCCGAGCTTCTCATCGGGAACGTCATCGCACACCACCCCGAAAGCAAAAACCAGTCTCCTTGCCCTGGCGTTGGGCCTGGCCTTGGGCAAGAGGAGGATGAGGAAGGGGCTCTGGAGGAGGGGGGAGAGTAGGAAGATTGCTCGCTGGTCTTGGATCGCTTCCCAGAAACGCTTACTGGAAAATGTGGACTCCCCTCCCTGGGTCCGGAGGGAGGGATGGGGAGCCAGTGGAGCCGGTGGCCTCGTCCCAGCTCCCGCTCCAGCCTGGGCTGACCGCGGCCGTGGTTCGGCGCGCGGGGTCCGAGTAGCCTCAGCATGCAGGCAGCAGGTTCTGAAGGCTCTTGGGTGGACAAGGCGAGCAGCCTCCAGCTCACAGCGCTTGCTTTACTGATGGTACTAAAAGCTGATGGATTAACACTGGTTCCCAGACTGACTGAGCTTTTCTCTTACATCTCCCATCTCCTTGTCTAGCCCGCGCTGTTCCTCAGGGTTGGGTGCTGGGGAGGAGGCATGGAGAGCGTCCTCCCCAGCGGAGCCAGGGCCCGGTGCAGGCAGCATGCCGGGGAAAGTGGGGAGCTGGGGTGGCCCTGGCACTCCGGCACGGTGCTCTGGGCAGTGGGGAGCCCCAAGGACAGTGCCGGGGGGACGGGACAGTGCTGACGGAGCTTGGGGCGAGAACCCGGGGCAGGGAGTGCTCTCAGGAGGAGGAGGAAGAGGCTGGGTGCGCTCCTCCTGAAGCAACCGCGTAACCTGGGGATGGCCAGCGAGACCTCCGCCTTGCGGAGGCAGTTTCCCTGCAGCACTGCTCCTGCTGCGGCCGCTGCTTCTAAACCCGGCTGTGTGGAAATTCCTTTTTGCACAGAAACCTGTCAGAGGAAAAGGCTGAAACCTGCCTGCAAACGCGGTCTGTTCCTACGTGACGGGAGGTGTTTCTGTGCTGATGGCGACAAAATAAAGCCCAACGCTGAGCTGGGCAGAGGGAACAAGGCAGTGATGGGGCAGAGGATCTGTTTCAAGGAGTTGCTGTAGGAGGTTTTCCTCCCCAGGCAGTTACTCTAGTTCATCTCTTATTTTAGACAGATTCAGTTTTGATTTTGGGTATTTTCCCCGCTGGTGACTTTCCAGTTGATGAAAATATTCCCTGTAATGGGACTCTGGGCCCCTCAGGGTAAACAGCCAAAATGCTTGAACGTGGGGATTTTGATTCTGTCGTGAGCTGAATCCCTCTGCGGCCTGTCTTTACTGGAATCGTCTTAGGTACAATTTCTTTTCCTCGAATCTCTTGAGATGCCTTGTGAAATCTGATTTAGGGGAGCGAATGTGGTAAGAGAGTTTGTCAGCGGTGGGGCGGGGTGCAGCCGCCCTCCAAGTCAGCCGAGCGCGTTTCCATTCCCTGTGGTTTTTGCCCCGAGTTTCCTCCTTGTTTCGAGCAACGCTGAGCGTTACAAAGCCCAGCCCTGTGCAGGCGTGCAAGCTCCCTGCTCCGGCCCTGCCGCGGGTGCCCGGAGCAGTGCTGCCTGCCTCCGTGCGTGGCGGGTCTGCCGTGGTCCGGGCGGGCGGGCTGCCTGCGGGATTGGTCCCCCAGCCCCATGTGCCTGCTCACGTCTCGGTTATGTGGGTCGGATTCAACCAAACTTCTGTCTGTCACCATAAGCTTACCTTGGTGCTGAAAGTTTGTTTTCTGCGCTGTGATGAAGCTTAGGAAAGTGTTCGAGGGGCTTTTTCCCTTTCCAGGAGAAAAGGGTCTCAGCAGCCTCTCTCTGCGGTTGAAGCGCAGGCTGTTCGGAGGGCAGATGTGCAACCATGACTTGAGCTCTCTGCTGGGAGAAAAGGACACTAACCTGCCGCAGGAGCGCAGTGCTTCCTTTCCGACATTGTGTATTTGCTGTGCAGGCTCATGGCCACCCAAAGATCTTAAAGGAAGGTCTTACAAAGACCTTACAGGCTGGGTCGATGGGCTGGGGCCAACTGCATGAGATTCAACAAGGCTCAGGGCCGGGTCCTGCACTTGGGTCACAACAACCCCAGGCACCGCTGCAGGCGTGGGGAGGAGCGGCTGGGAGCTGCCCGGCGGGAAAGGACCTGGGGGTGTTGGTCAACAGCCGCTGAACATGAGCCAGCAGTGTGCTCAGGTGGCCAAGAGGGCCAATGGCATCCTGGCTTGTATCAGGACCGGTGTGGCCAGCAGGAGCAGGGAGGTGATGGTGCCCCTGTGCTGGGCACTGGTGAGGCCGCCCCTCGAATGCTGTGCTCAGCGCTGGGCCCCTCACCCCAAGGCGGCCATGGAGGGGCTGGAGCGTGGGCAGAGCAGGGCAGCGAGGCTGGGGCAGGGGCTGGAGCCCAAGGCTGGGGAGGAGCGGCTGGGGGAGCTGGGGGGGCTCAGCCTGGAGAAGAGGAGGCTGAGGGGAGCCCTCATCGCTCTCTGCAACTGCCTGAAAGGAGGCTGGAGCCGGGGGGGTCGGTCTCTTCTCCCCAGGAACAAACGATGGGACGAGAGGGAACGGCCTCAAGCTGCGTCAGGGCAGGGTTAGGTTGGATATTAGGAAAAACTTCTTCACCGAAAGGGTGGTCAAGCATTGGCCCAGGCTGCCCAGGGCAGTGGTTGAGTCTCCATCCCTGGAGGGATTTAAAGAACGGGTGGATGTGGTGCTCGAGGACATGGTATAGATGGACTTGGCAGTGCTGGGTTAACGGTTGGACTCGATGATCTTAAGGGTCTTTTCCAACCTTGATGATTCTATGAAGGGCTGGGGAGGCTGAGCGGTGCTGTCGTGCCCAAGGCCGGGGTTAGGAGGCACCGTGCGCCGATGGCTTTCCACGGCCTCTCAGGCAGGGAGCTGGAGCAGCCCTGTGCTGAGCGGGGTTCGCAGCTCTGCCTCGGGGCTTGTGTCAGGGGCCAGGGGTTGGCACGGGCTGCAGGCAACGCGTCCTGGCTGCTGCCCCTGCACACCGAGGTGCTCCGTGCAAACAGGGTACCGGTGGGGGCTCGGGCGTCCGGGCACCGAGGGGCCCTTGGCTCAGCCCCCGTGCCGCAGCAGCTGCAGCAGCTGGGCCAGTGTGGACGGATGGTGTCGGCGTTTGTGGCTGCAGGGGAGGCAGGGCTTCCTTTGGACTCCTTGGAAGCTGCCAGCATGGATCTTGAGCACAGTTGGGCAGCCCGGATCGTGGACTAAGTGTAGTCATTTTTCATTGACAGGACATGACTAAAAATGGGGAGAAGTGGTACCGCACTCCCCTCACCCATCTCCGCTGCAAGAGTTATAACCGTGACCTAAAGCCACCGATGGCTCGGATAACCGGCGTTACAGCGCGTGTAGGAGGGACGCTGCCAAGCAGTTCGGGCTTGCACGTAAATTAATGGCAAACCTGCCTTAACGTTAAAATTTAGGATTAACTATTTCTGTGAACTTAGGCATTGCACTGTTGAGTTAAGAGGCTGTGATGACTTTTTTCCTTTTTAAAAGTAATTTCAATTTGGGTAGACTAGAACCTAGATAGCCCTTTACAAACAGGACAAAAAGTCCGTAACCTACAGCTGATAACGTGCCTGATGCTGCTGGAGACAGGTTAGCAACCCCGTGTCCTCGAGTGGTCACAGTGCTTTATGAAGCTTGGGTGAAAGGGGAGTTCAGAAGATCTTACTTGCTTTGTTCTGCATTTAGTTACCCTCGTGGAAATCTTTGTCTTGAGGGGTGAAACGGGCTTAGCGAAGGGAAATGGATGAAAAACTTGGGACGTGGGAAAGCCCAGAGGGATGCACGGGAGCAGAGCGACAGAGGTGACAAGTCCTGGAGCTGCGAGGGAGGTCGGTGGCCTTGAATGAGGTGGGAGATCTGCACGCAGGGACCGAGGTCTTGCCTGGCCTGCGTGGTCCCGGCGTCTTCGGGTGCTGAGGGCACCCTGAGAGTCTTCAAGACTTTCCAATGCTGGCATTAGCCCTACTTTTTTATCGTTAAGAAATGGGTTGCCAGGCACGCCGTGGCTTAGTCTCAGCTGAAGGACCAAAGAGAGTTCAGTTAGGACTGGATGAAGCACACTGCCGACTTCCATCCATTGTAGCGCACGCGTGCACGGTCTGGGGAGCAGCCCCTGCTCACCGCAGGCATTGCTGTGCACCGTGGGATGCTGTGGGAAAGAGGACAGGGATAGCGATGAGTTGGATCTTGGAGATGTTCAGTCTCCTGGCTGTGTAACAGTTTCTCGCTTAATTTTTCTGGCAAAACGGCAGCAAAGATGGACGACTGCTGTTTGAGTCTGAGCAGTTCTCGCAGGGCTGGAAACTCCACCTTTGTGGCTGTGGAGAGCAGACTGTAGGGCAGGCATCTTAGGGAAGTGCTGCTTCGGCTGAATTTCTCCTCTGCTCGTTACAGGATGGGGAGCTCACCTCTGCCAGAACTGTCACCGCCCGGAGCAGTGTTTTATTTCCCTGTTCTTCAGGGTTAAGCTCCGTCATAGGTAGAAAATGCAGCCCTTGGCTTGGAGTCCAGGGGTTCGTGCCCATCCTCACGCACTGTGCTGAGGCTGGGCCAGGTCCTCCTGCCTCAAGAAATGAAAAAGCGACGTTACTGCTGTTCCCTGAGCTTCGGGATTGTGTGTCTGGCAGCGCGGTACGGGCCGTCGGCTCATGCTGTCGCAGAGGTACGACCGGGTCAGACACCAGCCCTGCCCGCCGTCGCGCCTGGGTGCAGGGCTGCGTGGCAGGAGCTCTCGATGCTGAGCTGGCCGCGGGGATTTCTTGGGAGGAAGCCCAGCTTTCCTCCTGGACTCAGCACTGCGGTTCAGTGCAAGACCCAGGAGATGCCCTCACCCCGAGGGCAGCTGAGACTGGTCTGTAGAGCCCGGCATCGTCCCCGAGCATCTGCTAGAGCCGCCTTCGCACTGAGCAGCTTCGCTCTCCCCTCTCTTGACGAGGTGTTGGCTTCGTGGTCGTTCCTCCAAACTTCCAGTTGTGATTTCAGCCACTCAGCGGGCAGGTCTTCATCCGTTAAGACCTTTCTTACTCCTGTTAGGCTTTCCTGTCTTCCCTTGCCCTCAAAATCCATTCTGAATTATCTTACGATTTGATTTGAATTCTTTGAGGAGATGGGGAATTTTAGGCTCGTGGAGATGGGGGAGCTCCTCAAGCCACGTGGAAACTCTTCTAGCCTTGTCCTCTGGTCTCCAGGATCTGCTTTTAGGGAGGCACCCAGTTCTGCAGGTGTGGGCAGAGACAGGCAGCCGGACCGGGAATGAATGACGGGCTCCCCTGCCTGCCCCGTGCCTCGGGTCCGTTGACTTTGGGTGGAGGAGGAGAATTTTGCTTCCTGCTTGTAAGAATTAGATTGAACAGCGTTTCCTTGCTTTACCTGTCAAACAGTGCATCTCCCGCACTGACAGAGGCGATGGATGTGCCTCAGGTTGCCTAGAAGCTTCTCCCTTGGGGCTGAAGTCAGTCATTCTGCTAGTCTGGAGTCTACGAAGGGAGGAGGCTGTTCCTGCTGGGGTTACTGGGATCCAGCATGCCGGTCGAGCATGGGGCATGCCTTTTGATTTCCCCAAGCAGAGAGCAGTCAGCATCCGCAGGATTGCCGGCCTGCGCCTGGGATAAAGCTGAGAAGAGCTGCATGCGCTGCTGATCTCAAGGAGCCGGCCCAGAAATGCTGGTCCCTGCTTCTGGCACAGCCGGAGCCGAGGGGCATTGGCGGCTCTGACCTGGCAGCGGGATCGGGCTGGGACCAGCTTCGGGGAAAGGCGCCCGTGGGAGGCACTTGGTGTGGTGCCGCTGTCCTTCCCGCTCAGCGCCGGTGACCTCGGGAGGCACCCCTGCCTCTTACAGGCTTTCTAGGTAATCTCTTGTGTGCGGAGGATGAGGTGGTTTGTGTAACACCGGGTGGGTTTGGGAGGACCCAGGATGAGCCCCACCTGCATGTTGGTGGTGTCCGTAGGTGGCCGGTAGCCGAAGCTGCCGGGGACACGTTAATCCCGGTAATCTCCCTCGCGGGGCTCAGCGCTGGCTGGCACAGCGCGGTGCTCGGATCCGCTCGCTGCAGTGACCGTCTCCCTGCTTGTCTGCTAATTACAAAGAGATTAAAGGTGGCGAGCTGCCTGCTGCCCCCGAGCTGCAAGGGGCAGAGACCCGAGACCACCGCTCAGGGTGTGTGCCTCTCGCTGCTGCGTCCTGTCCCTGCACGGCGGGGTGTCTGTGGGGTGGATGGGAACAGCCATCCTGACCCTGGACGAGAGCAGGGCTCCTCTCCCGGAGAGGCACTGCGCCCAGGCCGCAAAGTCAGCCTGGCTCGGCCAGCTCTGGGGGCAGGGGCGGCCCGTCGCTCTGTGGGACGGGAGCCGCTGCCCTGGGAGGGCTCTCCCTGCTTCAGAAAGCGTGCCCGGTTCACTGAGGAACTGTCGATGCAGAAGCTGAAGGCCGGCGGGGGAATGTTAGTTCTCCATCCTAGAGCAGTCTGTAATTGATGGTGTTTTCAGTTCTCCTTAGCATCATCCCCTTCCTCCTTGGGGCTGGGCTGCCTGGCTCATACTGAGAGGTTCCTGCAGGAACCACGCTGCTTCGCTTCTCTTTAACCCTCCGCTCTGCCCCGGCTCCCTCCTTCCCGCTGCCCGGCCGGCTCTGGGCGGCCTCTGGGTGCTTCAGCCCCCCGAGGCGGGTGCTCCTCCACGGAGGTGCTCCTTCTGCCTGCAGGCAGAGCTGGAAGCCCGGAGATAAGGCTGACTGCCCGGGCACCTCGGGCAAGCTGCCGAGCTGCCGCCTGCTTTCCTGCCCTTGTTGGTGAGCTGCTGTTCTGCGCCTTGCACCCTGCCCCAGCACGAGGCCTCTCGGGAGGGGTTTACATCGCACAGAGAGTCTGGTTTGGAGATTGAGAAGAGGAGCTGTGAAGCAGGGGGCCGTGTTGCTGCTTCGGCGCAGCTCCTAGTGATTCCGTAGCTTTCCTCCCCCGCGGACAGTAAGAGTCGTGTCCGCTTTCGTCGTGCCTCTCTGGTGATGGTCAGCTTGCACAGCATCCCGGTGTTTCCCAGCTGGTGCAGTTCTTGGCATGGGAAGCGGAGGGAAGGATGGGGAGGAATGGAGCATGATCATCATTACCAGGCTGAGGGGACGGGGGAAGAACCGGATCAATCAAACAAATTCCAGTTTAGGGAAGACCGCAGTCCTCGGTTGCTCTCCTCTGGGCTGGCTGGTGGCAGGCGAGTTGCACCTCCTGCAGCGGATGCCAGGGGATGGCGCTTCCCCTCCCTCGTCAGCACGGCAGGCGGGTGTCTGTCGCATCCCAGCCTCCCGTTAGCACCGGGCCCGAGCACTGGCTTTGCAGAGTTCCCGGCCTTTGCTGCTTGTAAGTCCTGTAACTTGAGACACCAGTCCTGCGAGCAATCCTGGCTGATCCGCTGGTCTGCCCGCGTTGCAGCCGGAGGCTGTGCTGGCTGATGGCAGGATGGTTTGCCGCCGCTGCCGCCTACTTTCCCACCCGCAGCAGCCTCGGCCAGCGCAGCCCTGCACGGTCCATGGGCACCCGTGGCCTTAACCACACACCGGACCTCCTCGCCCTGAAACAAGGTGCCGCTCCCCACCAGGCACATGTGGAGGAGTCTGGTGGGAGGCTGCATCTGACTTGTGTGGATTATGGCTGCCTGGGAGCTCATCTTGCAGCACCTGAGTTATTTTCTCACTCGGGTCCTTCTGGAGTTGGAGAGCCGACGGAGTGATCTCTGCGAGGCCGCCGTGTGCGATCGCTTCGGGACAGCCGAAAAGCTGCTGGGTGGACTGGGCGCGGAGGTCTCTGGAAGAGCCTTTCCGACTACCCCGCGGAGCTCTGGCTTTCCGATGGCCATTTGTGCGGTGGACGGCAGCCGTTCAGTAGGGTCGATGCACTTGCCCGTGCGCTGTACCAGAACAGCCGGTGTGCTAACAGCAGTGCTTTCTAGCAGGGTTAGTAGCGTATTTATAACAACATTTCCTCACGTTTCAGCACTTAATGCGAGTCGCTTCATAGTACCAGCACCGCCGACTCTGGCTGAGGCACCTCTAGAGGCTGACCTTGATTCTAGTTTCTATATATCATATTCTGGCAGTTCTGGGTGTTGTCACTCGCAGCACGGTGGTTTTCCCTCTGAAGGTGCCGCGCTCCCCGGTCTGACGGCAGCTCCAGCCCCGTTGTTTCTCCCTGCCGCCGCCTCCTGCGCGGGGCACCGGGAACAAAAGCTCCTTCTGCAGCTGTGGGAGATGTTGATCCTGGCAGACTCTGTGGATGTAAATGATCTCTGTGGGGTCGAGACAAACTCAGCTAGTGCTTAGATCAGTCTTTTTTTTCCTGGCATGCTTGAAAAGGGAGGGACTTGGGGTATTCACATGTGAGCCAGTGAAGAACAGTCCAGTCTGTGCGGGTTTTGGTTTTTCCCCTCTGTCCTTGTCAGCCTTACAGCGTACTGCCCAGCCAGACGGACAGTGTGCCCTTAGGATGGGAGAGGTGCTGCCATTCAGTTGTTTTGTCCTGAAACTTGAAGCTGGCTTTGCTCTGCGGTGCACCCGCCGCTGTATCTTGCTCCCACTATCCCTTTGCATCCATTTGCCAGTTGGGATTTCCATGTGTTTGTCACTGCAGTTTCCCAGCAAACTGGCTTTCGGGAGCAGGGAATCCCGAAGCAGTGCCTGGAGCACGGAGAAGGGGGATTTGCAGTTTACTGTGTTTGCGAGGGGTAACCGAGCCCGGCTGCTGTGCAGGCAGCTGAAGGCAGCTACCTCCTGGGAGAGGGGAGCCGAGTGGGCGCAGGCTGGCGTCTCCTTGCACGGCCCCTGGCCCCAATGGGTGCACCGGCCCTGATGGGTGCACCGGCCCCGATGGGTGCAGCGGCCCCGATGGGTGCGCCGGCCCCGCGTCCTCGCCTCGCTTCTCCATCGCCTGGTCAGCTGCGGCTTCCCCGGCCTCGCTCCTCCTGTCAGAGTGGCTTTCAAATACACCGTGCTCTCTCCCAGCTTGGTCGGTCTTCCTCTTGGCCTTCTGTGTCCCTTTTCACTCTGCTCTGCTCTTGCGCCCGGGGAAATGTGTTGGAAATGAGATTAAAAGGTTACACCTAATGAAAAAACGCTCTGAACTGATTAGAGAAGGGACTGAAAAGCGCTGATTGAAGAAGAGGCAGTAATGAGCAGCTTTGGTGGACGGTGATGCTTGCCTGGAGGTGACCATGGGCTGTAGAGACGCAGCAGAAGGACACCTGCAATCCAGAGGCTGCTGGTAAGGGGCCAGTCCTGCTGGTCCATAGGTACGGGGCCAGTCTGGCTCATTTCTCAGTCCTCGGTGTCAAACAGAAACCCTCACCTTTGGGTTTGACAATAGAAAGATGTAGAAGTGTCTTGATCAGTGCTGCAAGTCTGATCTGCATGGCAATGCTTCGCCACTGTGTGCTTCTGGAGGGCGACAGGGAGCGGGATGAAGCAGTGAAAGCAGATTGGTCTCAAAATACAAATGATGTCAGGAATTAGCTAATGCAATGGGAGAAGCCTGTGCTTAGGTCAGAGGTCAGAACAGTGAAAATTCGTCACCGTACTAGGCGCTGAGCGAAGCCAACCTGCCTTTGGAAAGTGCGGTGCCGATGGGTGTTTCGGTGGGGAAAGCCCAGCCGTGCCGTAAACCCCGCTCCGCAGCTGTGGGCTTCCCGTAAGCTCCCGCTCTTGGCGAGGAGAGCGAGCAGTGCCTGCTGGGCCGGGGAGGCGAGGAGCTGCTGCTCCCCTCCGCTCACGGGCTTCGTGTGCGGGAGCTCGCAGCCTCCATCGGGGAGGGCTGGGGACAGCGTGGGCAGCGCCACGGGCGGGCGAGATGTCGAGGGGCGTCTGTCCGTCCCCTCTTGCTCTCAGCAGCGTGCATGGCAGGCTGCCCCTCGCCGGGCAGGGGTCGCTGACAGGGGTCAGGGCAGCTCCTGCCCTGCCTGCCCTCGCCCCGCCGATGGTTGCCTGCAGCGTGTCTCGAAAGGGGTCCATTGCGACGCGAGGGCTGTTTGCACTCGCTGGTTATGTTCCCGTTCCTGCTCGCCCGTTGCCTGCAAGGGGGGTTTTCCTTCCAGCGGCTTCCCAGCAGCGTTATTTGTCTGGCCCACAGCACTCAGCTGCCCTGTTCCCTCGTGACGCTGGATGCCGTGAGCCGAGCACCGCCAGCAGTGGCTGCAGCAGCAGGTTGGCTTCGGTGGTCATTTCCACCGTGGTGCTGGGAGGAGGTGTGGGGCCCCGGGGCAGGTCACCGGCTGCGTGTGCCGGTGCTGTGCCCGAGGTTCCCGGGCAGCACGCGGGGATTTGTGGAGGATTTTGGGAGGCGAGGGCTGTTCCAGGTGTAGGATGGCACTAAAGCAGTGTGGATGGGCTCACGCCAGAGCCATCCCGCAGGTGCTCGGGCACCGCTGCCCGTCAGGTTCTGGCTCCAGGGTGGTGTGGGTTTGCCAAGGCGCAGGGTGCAGCTCCGTGCCCTCCCTCCTCTCTTGACAGCCACCCGCCGGAGGTTGCTGTCCCCTCCCTGCTGGCCATTTGGGAAGCTCAGAGGCTGCTTTCAGCTTTTGCTCTGCAGGCCGAGAGCGATGCTGGAAGCGCGACCCTGCAGGAAGCCAGTGCCGGTGTCCTGGGAGAGGGAGGACCGGGAGGTGACGGTGCGGAGCCTCTCCCGGAGCCTGTGCCATGCAGCCAGCCTCGGGCGTGACGGGGCACGTGCGGCCCGCGCAGACAGGACCCGCCAGCAGTTGGAGCATTACGGCACTGCGCCGTCCGGTGCTGAGCTGAACAGGATGTGCTTCTCCTGCCCGGGGCTATGTTGTGGGGCCAAAGCCCTGTGCTGGGGCAACTGTTGTACCGGTGGTGGCTTTTGTGTCCCGACAACATGTGCTGCCTGCCCTGGCGCAGGCACGGGGAGCTGCAGCAGGATCCTCAGGGCCCAGCTGGCCGGGGCAGTGTCGTGGCAGAGGTGGCGGTGGAGCTGTGCTCGCTCCTGCCGGGGAGGGCACGGCCGGGGACGCAGCCCTGTGCGAGGGACCTCGGCAGCGAGGGTGGGAAGCGAACGGAGCTCAGCCGAATGCACGAGCTGGGATCCTCGTGATGAGTGGGAAGGCTGTAATGTCCATGCTGTAGTGTTCATCACGAACATGTGAGTAGGGGGTGTTTAACACTGAGTTTTGAATCATGATGAAGCACTTGGATGCTCCTTCGTTAAAACTTCAGATTTGCTGTTTGGCGCTGCCGGAGATGTGCTTCGATGCCCTGGAGCTGTGATCCCAGGCCGAGGACCTGGCAAGTCGACACGTCCGTCCATGCCCCGCACGGCTCGGCTGGAAGGGATTGGTGTGCTGCGTTTTGGGATGTGCACAGCTCCCATGTGGTTTTTGAGGTGAATATGTTGCTTTCTGTCATTCCCCCCCAGGCCTCTGTGCACAGTGGGCTGGAGCACTCGGAAAGCCCGCGCTGCCGGCGGGGCTGTAAGGTCCCAAAGCTTAAGACCGAAAATAACGGTGGGTCGCAGAGGAGCGGCATATCCCCACGGCTGCTCTGTGAGCTGGGGTGTGCCCAGCCACCGTGTCCTGTCTGCGCGGCCAGAGCGGGTTTCTGGAGGGACCGGCGGGTCCCCGCCGGCGCTGCTGGGCTGTGGCGGGGCAGGAGGAGCCATCGACACAGCACGTGCTGTTTTTAGGCCTTGGGTAAATGTTGGTGGCGTGGCCCTGTAATTATCGGGACAGGGTGCCGGTGGAGCTGGCTAATAGCTCCCCTGGGAGGTAACTGGAATTTGGCATCAGGTAAAAATAGAACAGGTTCCTCCCCAAAACGCTTTTAGCAGCTCTCCACGGGCCCGCGGAGCCGTGCGTGGGCCGCGCTGTTTGCTCTGCGCCCGCGTGTGATGGCTGGGGATTACCACGGTGCCGCTCAGCGGGATGGCTCCACTGGCTGCGGTCGGGCTGGCCGGGCGGGAGCGAGGAAGGGATGCTAAAATTGGGGCAGGGAAAACTGGCTCTGTCCCTGCATCCAGACGCAGTCGCTCCCGATGGGCGCTGGGTCCCCTCCTCCCAGGAGGATTTGAGCAGCAGCGTCCGCTCTGGGTGCTGCACCAGCCATGGCTCTCGGTGCCGCCCCATCCAGCTCAGCAAGGCGTTATTTTTTTTGCAGGAAGAAAGCCTGGGCTGCGGGGCTGATGACGGGTACGTCCCGTGCCGTGAGCCTGCTCTCTGGCTGAGCCGGGGAGGTGGTCGCAGCCGGCGGTGCTGCCTGGTGGCTGGGGTCAGCCTGAGCCCTGGGCTGCATCCAAACACCGCGTCGGTTCCTCAGAAAAACCTTTGGTTAATTGTGGGATCCGATACCGTTTCAGAGACGGGGCTTTATAACGTGTGTGCTGCCGTAAACGTGGAAGGACTGAGTTAGGTTATACACAGCAAGGCCTCCTCTCGCGTTACGGCCTTAAACGCCGGTGTGCTCAGGAGCCGTGCATGCTGGCACCACGTCAGTCTAAAAATCTCTTTGTCGCTTAGTATTGGAAAGGAGACACTCGTGTTTTGGGCCTATTTTGTATAAGTAACCCTGCATCTACCGGGCTGCACAGCCCCCTCACCTCCAGACAGCAGCAGTCTGCCAAACACAGCCATTTATGGCCTGTTTTCCCTCTCGTGCTGCTCCTGCGTTGCGACTTAATGCCACAGCTTCCACGACGAGGCGCCTGGGCCGGAGTGCTGACGTGCCCCGCGCAGCCCCTGCTCCAGCATCGATGGGCGGGCGCCGGGGAGGGCAGGGAAGGGGATGGATGGAGCATCCCAGCATCCCGTGCCGCTGGGCAGCCTTGCAGCTCCGCTGAGCTCGGCTGGCTGCTGCGCCCGCTCTTCAGCACCGAGCACCGCAGCTTCTCCGAGCATCGCGCCGCAGCCTCTGGGGGCGAGGAGGAAGTGGGGTAAAAAAAGATAATTAAGGCGATGCTGGCACGGACTGTCGCTTCCTCTTTCGGAGTTCGTGCTGCTCTGCGCCGGGGAAGGGCGAGGGTCAAACTTAATGCTGCGCTAACAAGGCTTCTTAGTGGATTTCTTGGTGATTGCCGCTTGGAGCGGGCGTAGTTTTTGCCCCAGCTCCGGTGCGGGGGTGCTGCCCGGGCAGTTCTCCTTCCAGTTTGGGCATGCCTGGAGGGGCAGCAGGGAGGGCAGCTCTGCTCTGAGGTGGATCGTGGAGTGCTTGATCAGGGGCATGGGGAAATCATGAGATTTGTATCCCCCAAATATCAGCTGTTCTGCACTGAAAATACCTACTGTGGTAAATAATTGGAGAAGAGAAATTTCTCCCTTCCAGAGCTCCCACGTCGCTGTACCCCCCGGCCGGAGCCGTAACTGACTCCCAGCAGCCGTGCCTTGCTCTCCTCTCCGTGCTGCTCTGAAACCTTTCTCCCCCTTTAACGTCAGCGAGGCAGCGCTGGGGGGGCACCTGAAGCAGTGAGGCTCACCCAGCGCAAGGAATTTGTTGGAGGCCCACAAACATGCTCATTGCCAAGGAAATGGGGCTTTCCGAAGCCGTCCCTGCTGTCCTGCGTTGTCCCTCCAGCTGCTCAATGGTGCCCAGTATCTCGCAGCCACAAAGCTGGAGGAGCACTGGCGTGCTCAGCGTTCGATCTGCGTACAGCAAACAGCTCGAGCCTGCTCCAGCAGCGGTCTAGATCGGGCAGAGCTGCTTCCCGCAACTGCAGACGGTTGAGCCGTGCTTGACCTGGCACAGCACGTGTTCAGCCCAGCCGGGCGAGCAGCAGCAGTGCATGAAGGAGATGAAAGTCTTCCTGGTGTATCGCAGTCCGGGGAGCGTGTCACCATGAGAGCTGCCTGCAGTGCCCCTGCCTGTGCTTGCTGCCCAGCTGCCAAGGTGTGCCTGCTGCGGTCTGCCGCTCTGCAGAGCTGTCCTCCTCCTCCCAGCATGCTCCGCTGAGGAAGCGGTACTTGAGACAATCTTCAAATGCCCGATGACAGTTGTGGGACACTGAGAACCATGATTTTTTTTTTTTTTTTTCTGTTTTTTTTTGGACGAGTGAATCTGAATTTGTAGGATGCCCTATGTCGGGCGGTCTCGTCGTGTGGAGTGCTTTGCTTGCACTAGGGACCACTGTTTCTACCTCAGCAAGGCCACGGTGAATGGAGAGCGCCGGAGTGGGGCAGTCAGGGTCGGGGAGCGTTTCCCCTGGTTGAGGACCGTGAGTCCTCTGCGGGCCCCTGGGTAAGGTCTGACGCTTTGCTGCTGCTCTCGGCCCTTCCAGAGAGGCGTTTGCAGACACTTGGGGTTGGAGAGTTGATGTTGGAGGGGGATTCCCTCTGCGGCACAAGTGCAGGGCTGGGATATGACTTTGTCTTGCTTTTTGGCAAACTGGATTCTCCAGTAACTTTCGCTAAAACGGTCGCTTTCAAGTTGTGGTTTGTAGCGATCTGGGAGTTCAGTTGCAAATCTAACGCGCCTGCAAAGTACAAGCTGGGCAAAGCTATTTTCAGCGAGGTTAGATGAAGGGAGAGCCTCACAGCGTTCCCAGGAGCGGGATGGGGAGTCTGTGTCCGGTCACCCCGCGCCTCCCCTGCCTCAGGGAGTGAGGCCGTCACCTCCGTGCTTCAGGTGGAGCATCCAGCTGGAGCAGCGAGGACCTGCTGTTTGGAGCCAGTTCCTCCCTCGAGAGAGAATAACAGCCAAAGTTCACGGGAGCGTTTTGAGTTGGTGGCACTGGGTGGAGGATGCTGCTCCCAGCAGCTTCCATAGCTCCGCATCACTCCTGGTCCCTCCCTGTGTGGAGGAACCCCCCTGACACCCATCTCACCTTCTCCCCCCAAGCGGCTGGCGCTGTCACATCGCAGCTCTTCATTTTGCAGTGTGTTTACACCTTAAAGCAGTTCCTGGGCTCTGGTGGCTTGGGACCGTTTTCGTGGAGGGCTCCTCCGAAGGGACCTCTGGGTCCGGACGCGGGCTGGGAGGAGCGGGTGCTCTCTCCAGCAGCCGGTGGTGACCGAGCCACGGCGTGCGTGGTGGTTTGGGTGGGCTGGGGGCCCTGTGTTTGCGTGGAGGCTCTGCTGGTCGTGTCAAGCCCGAGGTATTTACGAAGGGCTTCCTGTTACGCGCTGGCAGGGAGCATTTCCAGAAATGGCTATGGGTGAACAAGTGGTAGGCAGCTGTAAAATGCTTATCTCTGTCTCCCTGCCAGTAACCCTCCGGGCCCCGAACAGCACTTTCCTGGGACGAGCTTTCGGAAACAGACGGATTTTTTTTTTTTTAATTACTTCCTCTTATGCCTTAATGTTTCTAAAGATAAATACAGCTCCCTTCTTGGCATCTGCTCAAGGAACAGTAAAGCTTTACAGAGGAGTGACGCTGCATATCAGCATATACCGTGCCTAGTCTCCAAATCTGCGGTTTGTTTCATAGATGGTGGTAAATCTTTCTCTCCAGCTCCCTGCCCAGGACGATTTATTTCATGCTAAACGGAAAGTCCTGCCGAGCTGGTCCCTCCTTCACCAGACCGGTCCCAGATCCCAGGATCTTTCCTGACCCATTCAGCTGTTTACTCTGGGGCGTATGTTGAGGCAGCTGAGCGTCATCCTGAAAGCATCGTGCTTGGGCAAGAGCGGCTTCCACCTTGTTGGGAGATCCGAGCGGACCTTTCCACAGGGAGTTGGGGTGCTGAGAGAGTGCCCGGCTCCACGTCCCTGCAGGCCCACGGGGGCTCCCGGGGTTTCCCAGCCGTGACTCCTTGCCCCACAGGGGTTTGCCAGCGTGCTCGACCCCATCGAGTTTGCACCTCGCAGGTCCAGGTGCTGCTCCGGGAGGGGTCCGGTCCCCAGCCGCCTCTGGGCTGCCTGCTCTGCCTGCTCACTGGGCTGCCTGCTCTGCCTGCTCACTGGGCTGCCCGCTCTGCCTGCTCGCCGGGCTGCTCGCCAGGCTGCCTGCTCTGCCTGCTCGCCGGGCTGCCCGCTCTGCCTGCTTGCCAGGCCAGTGCCTCGCACCCGCCGGCCGGGGGGAGATGGGGTGTCTCACCGACACTTCTCAGCCTTAATTTGAGAGTGAGTAAGAACAGGTTTGAGGAAGGTAATGACAGCTTGGGGACGGGACCAGGGGCCCGGGGAAGGAATGGTGTGAAAATAGAATGGTGAAGAGCTCTGTAAGGGAGAACAATGCCGTCCAGTTCTTCAGAGGCTTTAATTTTAGCTCTTCTATAAACATCTCATTACTAAGCAGCTCATCCAGAAGAGCCTCCGAGAGCTGTGACTTTCGGTGGAAGTGCTGTGCTGGGAAAACGGGAGCGGGTCCTCACCACCCCGCACCAGCCGGGCAGTGACGTTCCCACTGACTCTTCTCGAGGATGTTTTATGTGGGAGGGAGTGACCCAAGAATGGAGTGACCCAAGAATGGAGCGCTTTGCCTGCCTTTGGGAGGTTTTCCGTCGTTGTAAGGAACTTTCACAACAACAAGCAGATCGTGTTTTGGTCGGAGTTGCATGTAGACAGTTTGCTTCGCCACCCAGTTCTGCATTTGGCCCCATCCTGAACTGTTTGTCCTTCTGATCGTTATCATCTTGTGTTTACAGAGAGTCAAACGTGTCCTCAAACATCACCAAGGCGATCATTAAACACAATGAGTTCATTTTTTCCCTATTTTTTTTTTTTTTTTAATATAGTCAGGACAGCAATTGGTGTTCTGGGTGCAACTTTGTCTCTGTAGAGACTTTTGCCTTAAATACCGTCAAAACTACCCGAAAGGAGGCTGTAGTGAGGTGGGGGTCTGTCTCTTCTCCCCAGTAACAAGCGATGGGACGAGAGGGAACGGCCTCAAGCTGCGCCAGGGCAGGTTTGGGTTGGGTATTAGGAAAAATTCCTTCATGGAAAGGGCTGTCAGGCCCTGGCCCAGGCTGCCCAGGGCAGGGGCTGAGTCCCCATCCCTGGAGGGATTTCAAAGCCGGGGAGATGTGGTGCTTAGGGAGATGGGTTAGTGGTGGCCTTGGCAGTGATAGGTTAACGGTTGGACTTTATGATCTTAAGAGTCTTTTCCAACCTAAACGATTCCATGATTCTATGAAAATCTGCCTCCAGTCCGTGGCCACGTGCAAGGTGCCTGTGACTTGGCAGCTGTGCAGGCATCTGGTGTTCCCGCAGCCTGCGAAAGGGTTGAGCTTTGTGTCTTCCCAAGTTTCTTCTCCTGTGAAGTTGCCCTAAAACATGAAGCGAAGGAGAATGTGTGGATTATTTATTTGTCTGGCTTATTTACTCCTGGCTTGCTGGCCCCCTTGGGCAGACAGAAAAGGTGGCCGTGCCTGCAGCAGGGTCTCGGTCTTTGGGGGGGAGCTGGAGGGGACAGTGGGAGTCCAGCAAGTGCCTCTTCATATGTACGTGGCAGCAAACGCCTCCTCTCCTCCGCTGGCTGCGGAGGCGAGCTGTGCCCCTGGGGTGTCCGCACGGGTGGACGGCAGCCCGCGGTGCTGCCAGCCGCGGTCGCGCTGCCGGGGCGGCACGGCATGGCGTGGTGGGGACAGGGGTGTCTCCGCCCGTGCCAGGGGGACGTTGCTCATGGCCGGTGTGCGGGGACGAGGGCAGTCTGCTCGGTCGGTTTGGGGCGGGTGGGCTTTCCCCAGGGGAGGGCTCGGGGCGCCCGGGACGGTGGCAGACGTAGGGCTGCCGCGGTGGCCGGGAGGAGCGGGCCAGCCCCGGCCCTGCCAGCCCCGCACACAGCCCTTTTGTTTTCCTCCATAGAAAAGCCATTCTTCCTGCTCCTTTCATAAATATGTAATGAGGGAACAGTGCAGTCATTGTCCTCCCAGCAGACACTCGTCCTGTTGTTCGGGGCTGCCGTGCCCGCTGGTGCGGTGGGCTTGGTGGGACGGGGGGAGGACTTCGGTCTCTAGGATGGGGAAGGCTCGCTGGGCTTGGTTCTGACTCCCTATTGCTGTCTTGTTCTCTCTGTTGTTTTATAAATCCCCCAGAGCTTCTCCCTGCTCTCCTGGAAAGAGGAGCTGATGTCCATGTGTCCAGGGGCTGGAATATCCCAGCTTCTCCTCTACTGCAGGTGTTGACTCCCGGTTGGCAGGAGTGCTAAGCGGTGGGCCTGCCTTGCTCATCAGGTCAGCACGATAAGTCTTCTCGTAGGGAACTTTGCAGCCGGTGGGATGAACGCAGAAGCCTAGACGTGAAGATCACACAACCAGGGAAGATCTCAAAGGTGCTTTTCTCATACTGAGAATGAAAGAAATGAGAAGGAGAAGGGGTTTTGGCTGGAGCCTGCTTCTGGAACTGCTCTTTTGGGGTGAGGCATGACAGAGCAGGGGAAATAAGAGCCAGCGATGCCTTGGCCGGTAATGGTTGTAACTGAAAGTAAAACAGCAGGCGTGGATGTTAGGGTGAAAAATAAAATTGCGTTTCCTGGTCGGCATGCTTGAGAGGGGAACCATGCAGCTCTGAGAGCTCGGCAGGAGCCGCTGGGCTGTCGGCACGTGTCCGTCCCCGTGAGGACGGGTCTCCTGGCCAGCGCGGGATCCTGCTGAGATGGCCTCCAGCAGCCGTTGTGGCTGCGCTTGTCTCCTGTTCGTCTCCGCTTGGGAGAGCTGGAAGCTATTGACTGAAATCATGTGGGCTTTTTCCCTTTTTCTTTTTATGCTGTTGAATTATTTTTCCTTAAAAAGTGAGTTTCGTCATAGAGAGGAAGCGAAGCGGAGGTATGGGGAAGGGGGACGTAGCTCTTGGCGATGACCGAAGAGCTACAGTAGCTTGTCACCCGCGGTTTGATAGTTCTGTGGGTTGGGGTGTGGGAGATGGGGGTTGCCTGCAGAGCAGCCTGCAGCTCCCCTGCGAGCACCGCGCGCTGCTGTGCGTTTGCAGCTCAGCCCGCAGCGTTTGCAGTGCTCCGTCCCGCAGCAAGCCGCCTGCCTGCCAGTCTGACGCGCAGCCCGCAGCGGAGCAGCCAGGCACGTCCCGGGGAGGCGTCGATGCCTGTCGAAGCTGCGTGGCGATTGCAGCCTTGGACGGCTCGCGCTCTCGCCCCTGGCAGACCTTTCCTGTTTGCTGGGCAGGTGTGAACCGGGGGAGCTTCCTGCCTTTGCTTTCTTGTCGCAGGCGTCACGCAGCCAGGTGCTGCAGCGCGATCTGGCTCGGGTTCAGCTGTGATGGACGGCAGCGAGGGTGTGCTGCTCCCCGTCCCCCTGGGAAGCTGCAGAGGGGGAGCGTGGAGCCTGCCAGAGCCTCCCGGACCACGCTCTGCACATCACGTCGTTCCCGACCCGGTCTCATCACAGTTTGTCACAGCACCTGAATGTAGTGGTTTTGCTTTTTAATTCCAGCCAGGGTAGTCAGGTGCTGGTTTGTAATAAATACAGCCTGCACGTTTTGGGTGAGAACCCCTTGCGTGGGACTTCTCCGGAGAGAGTGCTTGTTTTCTTGCAGACTCGGTGCAATGCCCCGTTTCTCGCTGGCCAGCGCTCGGCAGCTGCGCTCCTGCACGATCGTGCCAGGAGCCACCGCCTCGCTGTGCAGGTAGAACGGAGCATTGCTGAGGGTTGTGCTGGCAGGTTAGTCAGACCGTAACGTTGGTTGATGCAATAGCTCGTGCTTCTTGCGGGGTGGTTTGCCCAGCCACGGTTTGATACCGCTCACAGCCCTGCGAGGGTTACGTGGATCATTGCTCGTTCCAAGAGCGCCATTAGCGACCTGCTCCGTAGTCCAGGGCTGGTGCCTGATTTGCATCTGATGGAGCGGGCTTGCAGGCGTGGTTTGGGGACGTTGCACCGCTTACCGCAGATCTTAGCAGTAAGTGCTCTTGGCAGAAGCTTCAGGTCCCCTTGCAGGTTGTGTTTCATGGCTTCGTGCCTTGTGGGTTAATACTGTTTCACAGGAAACCTCCTCAGTAACTATGGTCAGTGCTTTGTAGCATAAAGTACTTGATGATACTTGAAAACAACTAAACTTTAAAAATAATTTCCGCTTTGAGATACTGAGCAGCTCTCGGAAGCCTCAGGGACGTTTCAAAGCAATGCTGAAGTTGAGGTCCATCTCCCTGCACTTGGTGAGCTGCTAAAACATTTCCATGTTTGAAATGATCCCCCCGCTCTCTCCCGGCAGAGCTGGGATTGCTGACAACCCGCCAGCCTCCGTGCTGGAAGCCAGGGCTGAAGGAAGGCTCAAGCGCCTCTTGCTCCTGTGCTGAGGGCTTGCGAGCTTCGCATTCCCCTGTAGTACTGTATCAAACCGAATTTTTGAGGTTCGGGGGTGTGGGAGTCGTGTCTGAGCCTGCAGGAGAACTGATTTCTTGAGACTGACTGTTCAGGTTGTGCCGTGTGGCTTGGTGAAACACCCTCCCATGCTTTCGGTAACCTTCACTGTTGAGAGCAGTCAGTGAGCTGTGAGTGCTGGAAAAGGACTTGTTCCAAACAAGATCCTTTGCCTAAAAAACACATGAAAATTCATTTCTCCTGTGACTCCTCACTGCATCATCGCAGCAGGCTCCACAGAGAAGGCCCAGCTCCTGAAGTGGCTGGAGAAGCTGCTGCACGGTTGGGTTCCCCGTTGGCCGGGCCCTGCAGCTCCCCTGGCGCGGGAGCAGTGGCTGCCGTCAACAGCCTGCCCAGGGCAGGGGTGCAACCACAGTCCCTGGAAGCGCTCAAAAAACGCGTGGATGTGGTGCTCGGGGACGTGGGTTGGAGGTGGACCTGGCAGTTCGGTTAATGGTTGGACTCGATGATCTCAGAGGTCCTTTCCAACCTTCACGATTCTGTGATTCTGTGCCCCTCGCCGTACGGCAGCGCCAGCCTGCAGCTGGTTTCCCGCGAGCTGGTAGGCAGTACCTGGGTGAATTTTCCAGGGAAGGTGGACACCTCTCTGCGGGGCACTGGCAACACTCTGGAAACATGGCTTGGGGTCCCGGGAGATGGAGTCCTGGCTTAGTCGTTCTCCAGGACGTTCGCTCCAAGCTCCTCGTGTCATGTCACTTAAGAGGCACTGAGCGCGGAGCGATGGGGAGCCTCTCGCTTGGCCGTGACCCCGCCGGACTGAGAACCAGCCGTTCCCGGAGAGCGGCCCTGGCGTGCCAGCGCTCACCGCCACTGGCCTGCCCCAGAGTTAAGGTCATCTGGTTGTGTTGTGTCAGCTGAGTGTTTAACTTTTTGCTTATTTAGAATTTCCTGTATTATGATAACATCTCATAAACTTCCAAATATAGCTTAACGCTAATTCGGACCGTAACAGGGTGCCCCAGGAGCAGTGACCAGGTGTCACCTTAAGTCGTGCCGGCCTTTTGGCAGCGCAGCGGCAGGAGGAGGCAGGAAGGAAGACGCGAAGCGAAGCAGCTGTGTGAAGGCCGAGGTTCGCAGGCACACGTGCTTTCCCAGGCATCTCGGCCGGGGACAGCAGAAGAATCGGCGGAGCTGGTCCGGCTCCCCTCCGCAGGAAGGGGCATGCTGATGGGACAGCCTGATACGGCCCGTGAGCAGCTCGGACGCTGCGTGTGTTGAATGATGGGAAGTAAGTTTAGGAGCAGGCTGCCTAAAGAGTAGCTGAGAAAAGCGCCTGGCTGGCCAGAATTTGTAAGTCAGGCTGCTTATTAATGGCAGTCGCTAAAATTGGGATGTACCTCGCCCACAGATCGCTAAACAGCGTGGCAGCACTCATGTTTGAGAAAACCCCGGGGGTCAAGTTTCCCCTTGCTCTAAACAACTCCTGGAGTGATTTTTACGTTTGTGTTGAGGATGAACTTGTGTCTGTTTCCCTTGCGACCAGGAGAGTGCGAGCAAAGAGACTGGCGCTCGCGGCAGGGCTGCTGGAGCAAGCCGTCGTGGAGGGCGCGGGCCCGAGAGAGCTCACCGGGGGCAGGCCGTCGGAGAGCTGTAATGCTGCCACGTCTGTCTAAAAGGGTTTTTCCTGTCTGTGAAGCTTGAGTCGGGCCGTTTGTGCTCAGAGGAGGCAGGCCTTACTCAAGGCGTTTGGCCGTGAGCACCTCGCAGCGAGCGGTGCTGTCGGCGGCGCGCGGGACCTGTCCCGGGGGAGGTGGTGTCTGGCCAGCGGCGGGGAGATTTGGTTGACTCGATGCTATTTTCTTCACAGCTTGGCACTGACCTTTCCATTTTGGTCCTTGCACTATAAGTGGCATCTTTTCTGATGCCGTGTTCTGCTAAATTCAGCTGTGGCTGGCTGGTGTGGTAAATGGGGTGGTGGAAACAGGGCTAGGTGCCAAAATTAGTCCTTCGGTGGTGCACACCTTCTGGTGAGGCTCCTCCTGTTACCTGGCCCCGCCAGCAATCCCGGGGCCAAAATCCGGCTGTGCCGGAGGGAGGCCAGAGGCGCTCGCACTCCCAAAGGCAGCGGGCGCTACTGTAAGGACAAGAGAGGCGGTCGTCCCCCGGGACGATGCAGTGGATGCGGTAATCCCTTGGCAGCTCTGCAGGGGGCTGAGGTGGTCCCGCTTTGCAGGGGCTGCTTGCCTTCGTGGCTGTGCCGAGCCTGTGGTAGAAGGAAAGTCCCTCTCAGGATTTCCAATTCCCAGACTCCGGCTTGATCCGCTGGAGCAGGGTTTTACTGTGAGCAGCTTTGTCGCTGAAAGGACATGGCCAGCGTAGAAGCGCTTCCCCAGCCTTGCAAGCTCTGTGAACGTAGCAGGGGCCACGTTCAGGAGCTGCCTGAGTTTCAGGGGTGGTTTGGCCGCTGCTTCAGGCTGTCCCAAGAGCCAGCAGCTCCCAGAAGAGCTGGCCCGCTCCCCGGTGTGCCAGTTTCCATACTTGCGTGGCCAGCCAGATCAGGGCACGATCTGGGTGAAGAGCAGGTTTTTTTATTTGGGTTGGTGTGGGCTGGCGGGCAGGCGTGGGCGGGAGCGCTCCCCCCAGCCGTGCTGCGGGCTCCGGGTGCCGTAAAGCCACAGGGAAAGGGCAGCTCCAGGGGAACCCGAAAGTAAAACTGAGCAGCACGATGCCATTGTTCGGGGAAAATGTCAAGTGCCAGGTTGTAGATAACGAGCAGTGAATTACAGTTCAAAATCTGCATCTGTGATCTTGTGTTAGCAAGACAAGGAAGGAAACTTAAACTTGACCAGAGATCTGCCGCACTTCTGCTTTGCCCATTACGCACCTTGAGATAACGAGCTTGGGAGCTGTTTGCTTATGACTCTGTTACAATTGCTGCTTTTCCCTCTGGTAGGGGCCGCGCTGCCATACAGCTGTGTTTGTGGAAGGGGCCGGGGTCTCTCCTGTGCTGCCTGTGTCCGTGGAGGGCTGACGCAGTGCCAGAGCGTCCCGGTGTTGCTTCCAGCCTGGCGTTACTGGAGGCTGAAATGCCGGCTGGGTGCCTGCTGCCTGCCCTCTAATCCCTCTCTTGTGTCTGCAGGGAGCGGGGATGGACAGGGACAGATACTCCAGCGTTTCCCGGAGAAGGACTGGGAGGACAACCCTTTTCCCCAAGGCATCGAGCTGGTGAGTGTGCCATCCCTCGGGATGGAGGCATCGAGCTGGTGAGCATGCTGTCCCTTGGGACCGGGACCCCGGGGAAGCGTGACCGGCGTGCGGGGCGGGTGACACCATGGCACTGCGTGCACACATCTGGCTGGGTGCTGCAGGGTCTGACGGGGGGAGCCCACCAGAGAGGCGTTCCCACCTGCCCCCCAACGCAGGTCCAGCTCTGGAAAACCGCGGGATCCAGCACGCTGCCTCGCAGCCGGGCCGCAGCGGAGCCGTCCGGAGGCAGTCGCTGCTGCCTGGCCTGCCTGGGGCTGGCTCCTCTCCTGGCTGCTGTGCTCCCCCTCCTCCTCTGGGATCAGCTGCTTGGGATGCTGGAACGCTTCCTAGAGGAGCCGCATGGATGCAGCGTCAGTATAAATAGCCCCGTCACGAATAGCAGGGCTCTGCCATTGTCAGGCCTCCCCCAAGTGCTCTGCCGAGCAAACCGCTCCCCTCCTCGGGCCGGTATCGGCGGCGGTGGCTCGCCTTCCGGCAGGCCTGGGTGTGCTCTGTTTGCATCCGCCCAGCGAGGAGGGTTGCTGGGCCCTGGATCCCTTCCCCAGCCCTCCGGACACATTCGCCTGCTGTTGTGAGTCCTTTGAGGTTGCAGTCGTTGCTGGGTCATAGCCATAAAGGACACACCCAGTCTAATTTGGCACTGCGTGGGTTCTTCACAAACCAGCTTTTAACTAATCAAGGATAATAGGATTGTTCTCCTCGGTTGCTAAATTTGAGTAGAAGTTCTCCTCAAACCCTTCCCTGCTGCATTGGTGCTGCTGCTGAGGAGCTTTGAAGGAGAGGAGCTGGTGCTCCGCCGCCAGCGAAAGGAGAGGGTTGGGCTGCCGGCTGTCCAGACCCCTTTCCACCGCTGAACCGAGCCCCTGCTAAGCTGCTCTCCCCCCCACGCCGTTCTTCCCAGTGCCAGCTGAAGTACAGTGGAGTACAAAACCTGAAGACAGGCGAGGCTTTAGAAGTCCCTTCGCTGCCTTACAAGCCCTGCGGTGCTGGGACTATCCTCGCCCCGCTCCTTGAGGCCTTGCAAGGACCTTTGCTGTACTGGGAGGTGCTGGTGCGTGGTGGTCGGTGCGGGGATCCCGGCCAGCCGAGAGCCCCCGTCCTCTCCTGGAGCAGAGGAGCTGGGAGCAGCCGACCCTTTCTGCCTCTGTTGGTGTGCGCAGAGGGTTTGCAGCTCCCTGTTGGGACGGGGCTGGCCCGAGTCTCCTGCCGGCAGGACTCGCCGAAGGGCGTTCGTGCTTCTCTGATGAGGGATGTTTTGCCTGAGGGAGTCCTGGGTACCTGGTGTAGTTCCAGGTCCCCGTGCTTCCCCAGGGCTTCGATGAATCGTTGAATAGAATCACAGAATATCTCCAGTTGGAAGGGACCCGTAAGGATCATCGAGTCCAGCTGAGACGATGGCCTTGGCCTTGGGAGCTTGTTTCCTTAGAGCAGATGTGTCACGGGCATTCAGGGCACCGCACGTTGGCACCTCTGCCTTGCGCTGTCCACGTGCAGGGCTCTGGGTAGCCGAGAGGGGTGGTGGCCCAGCCGGCGTCTTGTTTCATGGCCTGCGCAAGTTTCCTGTGCTATTTAATGCTCGTTTCCTCAGCGGTGGATCTGCGGCCACCCCTGCTCACCCGTCCGGACCCAGTTCTGCTCTCGGCTACCTCCCACGTTTCGTGGCCTCGTTCAGAGCCGGTGGTCATCTCCATCTTTCTGTGTGCTGGTGCTGGAGAACTTCCACGTGAGCCGTGGCTGTTGGAGGCTGATCAGGACACCCCGTGTCATGTGCCCTCCAAAGCTCCCATGCCACACTTAACCGAAAACCGTGGGGCTGTGCTGGCATTGCAAAGGAGAGCTGCTGGCGTGCTCCTCTTACCCGGCCAGGAGCAACCAGCTCGTGGAGTGGAGGGCGTCAGAGCTGGACATGTCTTTCATCCCCGTCCTCGTCCCTCTGCCCCGTCCCGGGGCCTTGGCTTCGGCAGTTACCGCTGCAGCCGCCAAGTCGTGCCGCGGGCCCGCCAGCGAGTGTGGCCAGTCACCGGCATCAGCGGCGGTGGCCGGCTCGTTTTCCTATTGCGTGCTCGCCCTGACTGCAGCGCAATTTCGGACTTTTATGTACTATTTTGTCTGAGGCAGAAATATATATTATTTTTCTGGTTAGTGTTTCCTGGTTGTCTGCAGGGGACTTGGGAACTGTCCCAAGAAAGAGGAAAGCTGCTTTTTTCCCAAGGCTCGAACTGTCCAGCCAAAAAATCCCTGGAATTTAAACAATTGGAGCCCCGTCCTGTTGGGAGCTGGGAGCGGCTCCGAGGCTTCCCACAAGCTGTCAGGAGGCATCCTGGGTGACCAGCACGTAGGGCTGAAACTAAGGCGGCTTCCGAAGATCAGACGGAGCCCAGCCGGGGGGTTTTGGGTTGTACATGACATTGCGGCCACTGCTGTGTTTCTTTTGAACAGCTTTTTTGGGGAGGTGGTTTTCTGGGGTGTGTAGGGAGCAGGAATTTGTAGCTTCTGCCCTTGCGCGCTGCCTGACAGCATTTCCAAACAAAAATATCTCATTTCAATGGATGGAAGTTCCTCTGGAGAGAGATACAGGATCTGAGCATGCCTCCTCTGTTGCAGCATCCCTCCCCCCGAGGCCAGGGCCATCTCCTCGGGCAGCCCTCGGGCCCGCGGTGGGTTGCGCCGGTTGCCCTTGCCAGCCTGGTGCGGGCAGACTGGGGGAGCCGGATCTCCAGGCCCTGGGGCAACCGGGAGAGCCTGGGTGTTACTGCAGGTGAAACCATGGCAGGGAGCCCTGCTTCGGGCTGTGACTAACAGCTCTCCCTTCCAAGGGTTCCTGGTTGGAGTACTTGCGGTGGTACCCAGCGAAGCGTGCGTTACGGGAACGGAGATTCCTGCTCAAACCGGTGGCTGTAAGTGCGTGCTGTGGTGTGCTGCACCCGCTGGTTCATCTGCTCCAGCGAGGGTTAGTGCCATTCCTCCTCTCCCCTTCCGATCCCACCCGCAGCACTGGTCCTTACGTCCTGTACCACAATCCCGCAGCTCTGCTTAACGCAGCGCGGTGTTTCCCTGGTCTTAAGGCCGCTTGCGGACGGTTGTTGCGTACTGCAGGCCGTGTCGTTGTGCCTGCTGAGTACATCCAAGCCTCCGGACACATTTCACCTCTGCCAGCGTGCACTGGCACCCGAGCCAGCCCATGCCAGCGTTCCCTCCTGGCGCCTGGGCACCGGAGGGTGTCAGGGTTTCTGCTGCTCTCAGATAAAACGGTGCGATTCTTTTGTTTTCCAACCAGCAGGTAATTGCCTGTGTGTACGCGCCTTCGCTGTCCCTGTTTGGTGGAGGTGGGCACAGGTTTGTACGAGGTTTGCTCCCTGGCTGCCGGGAGCGCTTGGGCAGAGGTGCCCATAGGAGAATGCTGCGTCCTGGCCCTGGCTGGGGGGGCTTGGTGGGGCAGGGTCCGCAGGCCTGGGCCGGGGGTCTCCGCTTCCAGGGGATGGTAAGGCCCTGTGCCAGCAGTGTGCCCAGGTGGCCAAGAGGGCCAATGGCATCCCGGCTTGTATCAGGAACAGTGTGGCCAGCAGGAGCAGGGAGGTGATGGTGCCCCTGTGCTGGGCACTGGTGAGGCCGCCCCTCGAATGCTGTGCTCAGCGCTGGGCCCCTCACCCCAAGGCGGCCATGGAGGGGCTGGAGCGTGGGCAGAGCAGGGCAGCGAGGCTGGGGCAGGGGCTGGAGCCCAAGGCTGGGGAGGAGCGGCTGGGGGAGCTGGGGGGGCTCAGCCTGGAGAAGAGGAGGCTGAGGGGAGCCCTCATCGCTCTCTGCAACTGCCTGAAAGGAGGCTGGAGCTGGGGGGGGTCGGTCTCTTCTCCCCAGGAACAAGCGATGGGACGAGAGGGAACGGCCTCAAGCTGCGCCAGGGCAGGGTTGGGTTGGGTATTAGGAAAAACTTCTTCCCCCAAAGGGCTGTCAGGCCCTGGCCCAGGCTGCCCAGGGCAGGGGCTGAGTCCCCATCCCTGGAGGGATTTAAAGAACGGGTAGATGTGGTGCTCGAGGACATGGTATAGATGGCCTTGGCAGTGATAGGTTAACGGTTGGACTTTATGATCTTAAGGGTCTTTTCCAACCTTGACGATTCTGTGATTCTATGTTTCTGCTGCTTGCAGAAAAGCTTCCTTTATTGCTTTGTTTCTGTGAGGTGATGGTAGCTGAGCAGACTCTCCTCTGCTGCGTCCATCTCGACCAACAGATCTTTCCTTCACCTCTGATGCGGAGGAACCGGAGGCTGGCAGCCGACAGCCGAGCCCACGCAGCCAGCGGCTGTTTCGGCAACGCTCAGGAGAGAGGAGAGCTGCCACCACGCTTCGGCGTGGGTTTGATCGGGAGCGGAGCAGGCAGCTCCTTAATCCAGTGGGACGCCGGTGACCGGTGGCTCCATGTGTCGTCCCTCCTGCCTGGCAGCCAGCTCTGCCGCAGGGTTGTGTTGCCTTCCCATGGCTTTCCAGGGTGGTAATAAATGATCACGGGGATGTCTTGGGACATCGTAGGCTAGATCCTTGCAAAACCGATCCTTGCAAACTTGGGCAAGGCCTGTGATGTAACTGGTGGAAGAAGAAAAGGTGGTAAAGCAGTGCGGATCCATGCAATGCTGTGGAAAACAAGGCTTGCCAGACACACACACGTGTTGTCATGAGAGGTTGGTTTTGTTGCTAAAACTGCTCTAGGCAGTGCCTGCAGAGCCCGGCACACAGCTCTGCCTTCCTGCGGGATTTTTCTAAACAAACAAAGGCTGTTGCTCCAGAGAGGCTTATGTGCAGCCTGGCTGGGGCATCCACCAGCGCCGGTCTGCAGGGGAGCTGCAGCTCATCCTTCAGCTCAGTCGCTTCCATCAACACCCCCTGCAAGTAAGAATCGAGACTTTCTTCTCTTCTGGCCGTCTGCAGCTCGCTCTTGTTCTCCGTGGGCATGCAGCGGCGCCGAGATGTGCTGTAAGGAGGGACCGATGCCGCTGTGGCGCTCGCTGTGCGGAGCGGCTCCTGCACGCCCCAACGGCCGCGCGGGGCCCCGGCGGCGTATGCCATGTTACTGCACTGCACGGGTCGAGTGCGCGGGCGGCGGGACGTACCGCAGCCGAGGGCAGGCTGCCGGGAGCGCTGGGGGGAACGAGGGCAGGGTCAACATCCTCCCAGCGCGGAGCTGGGTCCGGGCAAGGCACGGGTGAAGAGCTCGCCTCTTGCACACGCAGATCCACGGAGATCTTTAGTTCTGTGTGGGGGCCCGTAGTTTTGCCCTCCTTTAACTGTGGCACCTTCAGTGTTGCGGTGCACCAGGGTACCACCATCGGTCACGGTCAGGGTGCTCCTGGAGGACGTTTGTTCTAATCACCAGCCAACCTACACCTGTCTTTCATGGAGGATGCGCGTCCTTTTTAGAGGATCTAGCTTGAAACGAGGCAATGGTTGTGGAGGTCAGATGTCTGCGTGCCTGGTGCTTTACGAACATGTGGCTGCTTTATGTTGACTTCTGCAGGATAAATCGGTTGAGGAACTTGCGTGCAATCCAGCTGGGCACGCTGAGCGCAATCCAACTGGGCTGCAAGCAGCTCTGGGGCATAGCCAGGGCATAGCCACATACCCCAGCGACACGGCCCGATCCACGGTGTCACCTGCTGCGGTTTGAAGTGACCCGTGCTCTCAGCAGGTGCTGTTTTTTAGGAAGCTGGCTTCTCATCCCATGGCTCGGGAAGAGTCCCAGAACAGCTTGGTGCTTGGAGCCCGGGTGGGCATCAGGAGCCTCCTGCACCTCCCGCGGGGGGACCGAGGGCTCTGGTGGTCCTCGCTGAGCTTGCGCGTTGGGGGCAGAAGACGGCGGAGCCGTGCCTTGGCCTGAGCAGGTCTAACCCCGAGTGAAGAGGCTCAGGTGTGTTCATGTTTGTGTCGTGCCATTGTTTCCCTGCGCCCATTTAGCGGCGGCGTAATTGCCTCTGGAATGGGCTGCGGCTCCTTGGCACAGAAGACGGTGTGACCGGGGAGTGGAGCAGAGCCTGCGCCCGCTGGTGGTGGTGATGTCGATGTCCCCCTGGGGTTCCCTTCTAGAGAGCAGTCCGGGGGACCTGGACTTCCATTTCTCAGGCCTCTGGATGAACACACTTGACCCCCGACATCGGGCTTGTACGTACCCGTCTCCGCAGGGAAGGTTTGATACCGTGGTTGTGGAGTGCATCCCTTTGCACCGGGATGCAGCAGCTGGGAAGTGCTGGGTGGGACCCAGCAGCAAACTCCTCGAGGGCAGCGGCTCTGTGTGCTTTGCTCTCGTCATTTCTGCGATGTCTGGGAAATGTTTGCACAGAGCGGTGAGCTACGGGTTGACAGCGGAGCGGAACCCTCTTGTTGGGAGAGTGACACTGTGTGCTTGCCCTGACGGCTGCTGAGCCATACCTTCCTCCTGCCTGCTGACGGGGGAGCCGGGCAGGGGGCAGCCCGGCTTGAAAGTGGCACCAGAAAGGAGAGGCCCTGGGACACAGGCTTACCGGGACGCACGCGGCAGAGTCTGGGAAGCAGCTGCCCGTACCTGGGCAGCTCAAGAACGCCGAGCTCTTGCGCTGTGGCTGATGCCCAGCCCTTACAGCTGCACCGGGCTGCCCAGGGGAGGAGAGGAGGGTCTGTGCAGCGGAGCGCGTGCCTGCACGTGGAGCGTGAGGGTGGGCACGGAGAGCGGTGCGCAGCTGGGAGCCTTCACCGGGTTGAAACCAGCTTCGATTCGCAAGGGTTTGGGCCAGAGCAGTGATTTCTGCAGCTTTGTGGCCTGCCAGCCCTTTCTGCCAGTCCGGTCCTGTTGCCGCTTTATTCTCATCCTCGGTTTTGCTCATCACCTTCTCTTCAGAGCGCATCGGGCCCCGGCCCTGCAAGGAGCCGAGCGCTCCCGCTCTGGGAAGCTGTCTCAGGGAGGGCCCCAAAGTGTCAGGAATTTTCCACAGCTCCTCACCAGCCAAATGCAGATGCTGAGGAAATAAAGAAAAATCCCTTGAGACTTTGAAACCCCGGGGCAGTCCTGGGGCCGCTGGCTGGAATTACCCAAATACCCTGGGAGGGTGTTTGGAAAGTCCCCAGAAACGGGTAAAACTGTGTTTGGTGTTGCCTGACAGGCGGTGTTGGTGCAGCCTGGGCCAGTGTTTTCCAGCTGCCTGTCCCGAGGGAGGAGTGCCACCTCCCGGAGCCGACGCTGGTGCCTGGAGGCCCTGCGGGGACGCATCGCCTTTCCTTCCCGGAGTTTGTGCCGTGCCTGCCTGCGGCCGCCCGCCCCCTTGGTGGGCTGCAAGGACTTGGCAAGCCTGGCAGGCTCGATGCTGGCTGCAGGTAGCCGCCTCGCACGGCACAGCCCAGCTCCTCGCAGCCCCTGTGCTGGGCGAGCGCCTGCGGCTCCAAAATGGGTGCAGGGTGGTGGAGGGTGCCCAGCTCGGCCAGGGTGTCCTGTCACCCTTCTTCCCAGCTTGGGTTTCTCCAAGCGGCTCTTGCTGTCCCTGCGGAGAGGAGGGGAAGGTGCCTGCCCAGTTCTCCCCCACAGAGGGGACGGGAGGCTCTGGCCAGTGCTCTCCACTCCCTGGACCGTGGTGGCTACGGGTGCTGCAGCGTGTGCCAGGGAAGGTGGCCCAGCCCTCTTTCCCTATATACTCTATAGGCGATGCGCTGCCACACCAAGCTCCCTGTCCCTGGGAGCCGGGCCGGTACCTGGCAGCATCGGTACCCGGTGGTTTGCTTTTGCATCGTCCAGCCCACCAACGCTCCCGGCTCCCACCGCCAAAGCGATGCGGGGGAGCAAGGGCAGCGGTGCGGGCAGGTCAGGCCCTCTGACCGCTGTCTCCTGCCCTCTCTTGCAGTTCTGCCAGCCCAGCGGCTGGCAGCTCTTCACGGAGAGGAACCCCCCCACCTTCTTCGTGGCTGTGCTGACCGACATCAACTCAGAGCGACATTACTGCGCCTGCTTCACCTTCTGGGAGGCTGTCGAGAGCGTGCAGGTACGCGGGCTGCCGGGGTCCTGCCTGCGGAGGCAGGTTGGGAAGGTGGTGGGCAGCACTGGCTGGGAGGCATCCGGCTGCCTTCGCCTTTGGCCAGTGATTCCCCTTGTTGGAGGAATCCGAGCCCTGGCGTCAGAGGTTTGGGAGAGGGAAGGGCTTCTTTTTCTAACCCTGGGACTTGGCTGATGTGTGTCTCCCTAGCCTCAGAGCCACCCCAGGAATGGGGAGGGGGAGGAGGAGGAAGAGGAGCCATCGTCTCCCGTTCAACCCGCGCAGCTCTTTGCTCCCAAAAGCTTGGTGCTGGTGTCGCGACTGGACCACGCGGAGGTGTTCAGGGTAAGTCCGAACGCACCGTGGCTGGGGCGGGGGGAGCAGGGCCCCTACACGGGAGGGAGAGGAGAGCAGCGTTAGTAAAGCCCTTCAGGCTCTGGGAGCAGCCAGGAGCCACGCAGTTGCTGCCAGGAACAGGAGCTGTAGGAGCACTGTGGCACAGCACCCGTGGGAGAGCGGCCTGTCCCCAGCCCGCTCATTGCATCCTGGTCCAGCTCCGCAAGCCGGGTCAGCAGCTGCCCGCTGAACCTGAACGGCTGGCTGCAGAACAGCGAGGGGCTCGGCCACGCCGGGCAGCTGGCGGCCTTGACCCAGCTTTGTTAACAGAAAAACCGTGAAGAACAGCCCGTTCCTGTGGGAGCACTTATCTTTGCCATCTTTATTTTCTTTAAACGTGCTGCATTATGTGCCTGTAGAAGGTTTGGGAGGGCACGGGCTGCAAGCTGGCGTGTTTACAAACTGCCTCCGTGCGTATCGTGTCCGCAGCTCTGCGGCGGGGGCAGGCGGGGTGCGGGCAGCCCCCTCCGGGCCGAGCAGGCTGCCTGCCTGGCTGCTCCTCTTGGTCCAAGGGAGGAATCCACCTGGCATTTACGGTGGGCTCTCCGCTAGCTTGCCCAGGTGCTGAGCTTGCAGGAGGGCAGCGCTCTCCATCAGGCCAGGCTGTGCCCTTCCTTTCCCCCCCGCCGCTGCGAGGAGATCACTTCTGGGTAGCTGCCCTGTTCTGGAACCTCTTGTTCACAGGCTCTGTGAATGGGAGCACTTGGTGTTCCCGCGGGGCGTTCAGCCACAGCGTGCTCAAGGCATTAATAACTGACGGGGGGGGAGAAAATCACTCTGTTCTCTGGCCTGGAGCTGCTGGAGCAGCGGAAACTTCGGGCTTCACAGACTCACAGCCCCAAACCACGTAACTGAGGTTGGAGGCACCTCTGGAGGCCTCTGGTCCAACCCCTGCTCAAGCAGGGTCAGCTGGAGCAGGTCGTCCAGGATATCCTCCAGTTGGGTTTTGAACTATCTCCAAGGATGGAGACTGTACAACTTCTCTGGGAAACCTGTGCCAGCGTTCAACCGCCCTCACAGGAGAAAAGTCTATGTACTTGGGTGTTTTATTGGGAAAGTTGTCTGAGCCCAAGCCAAGCCTGCCTTGGCTGATAGCTGGTGTTAAAGCAGCGACTCCTTCCCAGCGAGCGGGAGCAGTAAGCCCGAGACAGAAGGGAGCGTATGAACAGGATTGAGCCTGGATCGTCAGTCCATTTCCCTTGTTGCAAGTGGTTGCGTTGTATGGTCGTCCTCGCATCCAGGATGGGGTTTACCACGCCTTGCCTTCAGTGGAGCTGGAATTCTCTAAAACGCAGGAGCTGTTCGTTTTCTCCAGCCTGGGAGAGCAGAGCGAGGTCGGCCGGGCTGCAGCATCTGCTGCTCTCCTGCTGGGCCGAGCCGGTCCTGCTCGGGGCCGACCGGGTCCTGCTCCAGCAGACGGGCGTTTGCTGCCAGCGCTTCTCCCCTGGGGCCCGCGCTGAAATGGTGCCCGGCTCATTTCGGTCTTCGCGTACCTGACTGCTCGTCTTCCCTGGCTGGTTTTGTTAGGAGGCCCAGTAATGTTTGCATCGCATGTTTGGCTGCCTCATTTCATTGCTCGGTTGCTTGAATTATCCCCCTTGGTGATTTCGGAGGAACAGAGAGCGACGAGCACTACAGCCCTGTTGTCCTGGGCCTTGGGTCATTTCCCCCTTAGCCGTGACACAAACCCAGATGTCACTGGGTGTCCCCAGGAGGGCTCTGAGCGTGGCAGCTCTGGGACTGGGATCTCTGCTCCGCAGCAGCGAGTGCCACGCACCTCTGACCTGCCTGTGGGAAGCCAGAGCAGGCTCAGATCGTGGCAGAACAACGGTGCGTTCGCCTGTCGAGCCGTCTTTGCCTTTCCCGTCGCTGCTCCGGGTCCCTGCCAGGAGCCGGGCGATGGGTGGGCGCTCTGCCTTTGCCCTTCGGGCGGGTGGCTGACTGGCTAAATATGAAGTGCAGCCTCTTACTTCCCCAGCGCAAGATTCGGGTTGTTCTGGCTCCTTCTCTTCTCTGATTAGGTCTGTGTAGCCCAGGACCTGTTGGTCCTCTTGGTCAGCGTGATGCTGGCCTGAGGGTCTGCCTCTTGCTCAGGGCGAGGCCAAGCCGTAGACACGTTACGCCAGGAGCCCTCACCGCTGGCCAGCAGCCGTGGGGCCATAGCTGCCACGGCCCCTGAAGCTGGGTGGGCTCCAGCCCTTGGGAAGAGGGGCAGGGTACCCAGAGCTCCCTTCTGGCACCTGGTGAGGCTGCGCCTTCTCTTGGATCTCCTCTGCTCCCTCCGTGCAGCGTCCGGCAGGGCAGCGTGTTCGTGGACGTGCAGGAGCGTGCGCTCGCTCTCCGCTCGGTTATCCCAGTGTGCAGTAGCCTGCCTGGCCCCTGCTCTCCAAAGCCCCAGAATTTCTGTTTTCTCGCTGACATGAGGAGATGGTTTGAGTTTAAAAAAAAAAAAAGCAAACCACCCAGAGGGTGCCCTGAAAACAAATTGCTCAGATTCCTTATTCATCTGTGTATTATAGCTTGTGTTGAACGCTGCCCTGCGCTTGTGGCCCTTAGTCCCTCTGTGCTGGAGTTGGTGTTGCTTCCCAGACGGAATAGAGTGTTTCAGTTGGTAGGGACGTCCAGTGACCAGCTAGTCCAACTGCCTGACCGCTTCAGGGCTGACCAAAAGTTAAAGCGTCTTGTTAAGGGCCTTGTCCAAATGCCGGGCAGACGGCGAGCAGAGCGGGGCCCGGCCAGGCGTCTCGGCCAGCCCTCGGTGGAGAAGGGGGTCTCCTTCCCGTCCCCGACTTGGGGTTTTTGTGAGACTTGATGCAAATCTGCAGGGACTGGGAGTGCTTGGGGGTGCTGGAGAAGTCCAGCTGTTTTCAGTCACCCCCTCTCTGAGCTTTTGAACCCCCTTCGCGCTGCTCCTGCTGAGCTCTAGCCCAGGGGCACGGGTGGGTGCTGGGATGGGGAGGTGCTGCTGGCTGGAAGCAAACTGAGCACGTGCTAAATATCCTGTCCTGCTGAGGAGGACTCGCTGTGAGAGGCCCGAGGGGGAAGACCTCGAGCACTGCACCCACAAGTTGACTGTCACAGGGTGCGTCTGTCTGGTGACAAGCACTGGGAGCCCCTCCGTGCGACGGTGCTGCAGACTGGAGCCTCCCCAGCGGCACCTGTGCGTGTTTGCTTCCCACCCTGATGCTCAGCTGTGCTGTGCTTTCCTCTCCAGAACAGCCTGGGTTTGATCTATACCATCTACGTGGACGGACTGGGTGTGTCCCTGGAGAACGTCATTGGGAACCTCCTGACGTGCACCATCCCCATCACCGGGGGAGCTCAGGTGGGTAATCTGCCCCTTCCCTCTTCCCTCGCCGTGCTTCTGCCTCCTGAGCAGCTCTGATAGAAGCAGGGATGTTTCACTCAGCTGTATTCTGGTTTTGCTGTGCTGGGGCGAGCTGAGCAAGGCTGATTTGACTCGGGGGCAGAGTCTGGCTCAGTGCGCTGGCTATTGAGGAGCTGCCGCAGTGCACTGCTGCTGGCAAGCGCTTGGCTAGTGCAGGCAGTGCCTTCCCAAGCGCTTAAGAGTAGAAACAACAAACGTCTGTGTTTTGGAGCCTCTCACCTCCTCGATCAGAAGATCTTGCTGCTTTGCTTAGCTACAGCTTCCCATGACGAGGCAGCTTGGTCTTGGATCCTTGCTCCCTCCAGGGTGGAGCACTGGATGACATGGCCACCAGCTGGCTTACGTAGTCACCGATCGATCCGTGCAAACAACTGCCATGGTCTCTGGTCATTCCTGCATCAGGGAGGTCTCGCTCCTCCACTCAGGCCTGTCTGATTGCCTGGAGAGCTGCTCCAGAGCCAAGTGGTCACGGGCCATCTGTGAGAGCGGGGACGAGTCAGCTCGAGGGAGACGGGCCAAGCAAGGCTAACGTTTGCCAGATGAGCAGCTTGGAGCTCTCTCCTCAAACCACTGGCTTGTGCCTGTGCGTGGCTGGCATTTCTGATGGACAGGGCTTGAGGAGCAACAGCCTCGCTTGTGCCCAGAACGGAGGCCGTCAAAGATAACCCTCCTGTTTTCCCCTCTGAGCCATGTGTTCCTCTAGCCCTCCTCCTCCTGCTCCAGGAAGGCCAGCTGGGCTCAGTCTTGCTCATGTGAGCAGCAGATGGGTAAGGAAGGGCTAATTGAAGCTGACTTGGAGATGACAGAAGTGGAGAGAGCCCAGCTGGACCCACTGGCAGGAGGCGTTTGGAGGCAGCAGCGCAACCCCCCGGAGCTCTTCCGCCACGCTAACACCTGGAACATAACCGTGGATGTGCACTTGTCTCCTGCAGTGGCTTCACTTTCAGCTGAGCTCCGCTTCCCCCAGCAAAAAATACCGTCCAGTTCTCTCGTACGCAGGCTGCACCCAAGTGGAGGAGCCTTTGCAAGGCGGGGGCAGCGCTACAGGGCCCTGCTGCCTAGAGAGAGGGGTTTCTTCCACTGCTGCGGCCCGTGACCCCGAGGGGAGGCTGCCGTCTTGAACCCGTGTGTCTGTGCAGGCTTCTTGGGCGGGTGCTGGGCAGAAGTGGTGCCCCTTGGGCTGCCGTCGTGGCCCGCCGTAGGTTTGGTGCTTCCTCTGGCAATCCAGAGTGATGCAGGTCCCGGGAGGGCCCAGCAGTGGTCCCGGTGTTTGCAGGAGAGCGCTGCACGGCACTCGTATCCGAGTCCTCCAGAGAAGAAAGCAAGGTGCTGCCAGCACCCGGGGGCTGTGCCTGTGTGCCGAGCGTCCCGGGTTTGCTCTGGCTGAGGGCGAGAGCCGTAGCATTCCTGCAGGATCTGCCCAGGACTGTCCGGCTCCATCTGGTTCCTCCCCGGTGGGACGTGTAAGCGGCAGCATGGGAGAGGAGAGGCTGCTCGGACCAGGGCGGCTCCTCAAGCCACTGTGGCTCGCTGAACAGCGCTTTTTGGCACAATTATTTGTCACCCCCCAGTTCTTGCAGGATTGCTCTGTGCTGTGGGAACAAGTAGTGTGCTACGGGGAGGACAGTTTGTTGGTGGCACTCCCCCCTGTGCTCTACCCGTTCTGCTGTGTCCAAGCGCTCTGTTCCAGCGTAGCAGCTATCGCTTTTGCTTTGTGTGTGTGTGCATCTCTCCTCTCCGAGAGCGCTGGTCCCTGCTTGTTGTTGGCCTCTGCCTGTGTTCGTCTTCCCTGTTGTCTTGCTGTCTCTGTGTGTTTCTAACTGACTGTGCTATCTCTGTCTGTCTCTATCTCAGCTTGACGCGGACGACGAAGCAGCGGTACGCACACCTTTTCTTTCATTGGGTCTGTCTCCTCGTTAGCAACCTCTCTTTCATCGTTTTTGTGGGTGCCGCACGCTGCAGCCGGCGCAGCGGCGGAGGCCCAGGCACCATTCGTCTCGGTCGGAGCACCCTCGGGTGTGCGTGCGTCTGCGTGCGTTGCACCGGCGGGCAGCAGGGAACGTGTGCGTGGGCTCCGGGGAAGGGGGTTGCCTTCCTGCACCGCAGCAGACTGGCTGTGCGCCGCTTGCCTCTCCGTGAGCGCGCTCTCCTGGGGGTTGTGAAAACATGGTGGCCTGGTGTGGAAGACCAGGTCAGGGGTGCTTGTTCTGCTCTGCCAGGACGGCGGCCTTCAGAAGCAGATTTCTGGGCTGTTGGGGTGGCGTGAGCTCTTGCGGCTGCAGGGCCTGAGCGAGGAGGTGGGTCGCATGGCGAAACCTGCTATTGCAGAGGAGCGTTTTCCCTAGAGAGCTGTAGAAAGAGGAGAAGAGGGGCAGGGATCTGGTCCTGCTTCAGCCCCTGCAGCCTGGAAGAGAGGGTGGGGGTGTGTAGGCCACTGGGAATGAGCTTAGGTCTGGGGAAAAAATTGTATTGGAGGAGAAGCAATGAGAGTGTGCCCAGTCTGTCCGTCCCCAGCCCTTCCACCAGGAGCCATCAGGGCCTGGGTGCGCTGCCTGGACGAGGCACCCTGTCCGATGGGAGAGGCTGCGGTGCTGGTGCTGCTCCTTTGCCTGGCGGCGCTGGCTGGGCACGGCACAGGCGAGCTGTTCCCCTCTGGCTGCGAGGTCCTGGAGAGCCCTCGCGTGCTACGTCGCAGTGCGGGTCTTGGGGCTTGCTGCCTCCTTCTGCCAGCTGTCGAGGAGTTGCTTGTGCTGGCTGGGACTGCCGGCTGTTTCGGCAGGTCTCGTTCCTCCCCTTAGCCCATGGCCCCAGCCCAGCACGTGACGTGTGTTGTTGCAGGGTCCTCTTCCCTCTCCCTGCAGCAGCCGTGCTGCTGTGAGGCGGCGTGCCGTGGCAGGACACGCTGCCCCGTTGGGCACGAGTGTTGTGCTGAGGGCGCGGTCGCCCTGGCCCTGTGCACCGGGGGGATTCGGGCTGCTGCTGGCTTGGAGAGGCAGCGGGCAGCTGGCTTGCCCTCGATGCCTGTGCTCGCCCCTTGCTTGGGTGGACGCCCGGTGACTGGGTCTGTTTTCTCTTGCAGAGGACGATCTCCCTGGGAGCGGGGGACAGGCAGGTGATCCAGACACCCATCAATGACTCGCTTCCCGTCAGCAGCTGCAGCGTGGCCCTGCTCTTCCGCCAGCTTGGTGAGACTTCTCCCCGCGCCTCCTTCTCATCGGGGCCGGTGCCAAAGCCAGCTGGCCGGGTCCTGGGCTGGAGTTCCCTGCGTGTTGCTTCCCACCGTGCTCCTGAGCCCGGCTTGTCAGCTCAGGGCTCTCTTCCAGCTGCAGCCACCTCAGACTGAGCCCTCCCTGGCCCCGCTTTGCCCTCCCTTTCCCAGGAGGGCAGGAGACTGGCAGCTGTCCCCAGCTCGGGCGCAGACGCGTGGCCGGATCTCATGAGAAGGAGCCTGGGTGGCAGGAACGAGTGCCCGGAGGTGTGCTGCCGTTGGCCTTGCGCCTCTGATTAAAGGGCACTGGCAGCTCAGCAGAGCTGCTGAGCGTCTCTCGGAAGAGCGGCTTCCTTGGAGGAGCAGGCACCTGGGTGACCCAGAAGTGGCTTTTTGGGAGGGTGTTGAACTCCTCTGTTGTGCAGAATGCGGAGACGGGGAGTGGGATCCAGCTGGGGTGGGGTTCGGTGGTCTCTGGTGGGGTGCCAGAGGGGAACCCTCGTTTCTGAGCGCTCTTCTCTCCTTCTCTCCCCAGGCATCACCAATGTGCTGTATCTCTTCTGTGCAGCGCTTACTGAACACAAGATCCTGTTTCTCTCCAGCAGTTACCAGAGGCTGACTGACGCCTGCCGGGCTCTCCTTGCACTTATGTTCCCCCTCAAGTACAGGTGAGGGAACCCCGCGGCTCCTCGAGCCCCGCAGCCCTGAGCCAGCTGGGCACAGCCGCCTGCCGAGCCCGTGCTGCTGCCCTGCCTCCCCCTTGCTGCACGCCCTCGCTGCCTCCCAGTCTCATAGCTGGTGTTACTGGTAGCTGGCTGTGTTTTGGGTGCTGCCGGGAAGGGGCAGGTGCATGCCCACAGGTCTGGGCTGTGCTGAAAGCCCCTTTCCTGAAGGCTTTGGTGTGCGCAGCAACGTGATTCCAGAGTGTGTCCACAGCAGCAAAGGGGTGCGAACCTTCCACCCCTGCCTCCCTCCTCTCTAGGGCAAGACCGGGGCTCTAGCACTGAAAGCAGGGAGCGAGGCATTACCAGCAGTGTCTGTAGCTCCAGGAGCTGCTGGCATGTGCTATTCCTAGCCGTGGCAACTCTCGACAGAGGGAAGCAAGCCCATCAGGCTGTGGGACATGGTCCAGCAGTGCGTGATCACGCCATGGTGTGTGCGGGAGAGGCCAGAGCTGCTTATCCCTCCAGAATCCATCCCCTTTCCCTTCTCTCGGCTGCACTGCACAGAGCACCAGTGCACCGCTTCTGCTGGGAGCCCTCTGTCCCAGCCCCGGGCGCAAAGTCCCGCTGAACGATGGGGCTGGACACTGGGAGGCTTCCAGAAAGCCGTGGTGCAAATTCTGCCCTCCCTAGAAAGGGGCACGCACATACAGAGCTTTTGTTAAGGTGCCGGTGGTGGTGGCCAAGCCGCCGCGGTGACTCCTGCGGGACGGCTGGCACCCTGCTCGCCCCAGCCCCGGGGAGCTGGTGATGCTGTTGACCCGCGGGGCCCGGCCGGGGCTGCCGGCTCGCAGACTGGCCGCCACTGGGGCTGTTTGCACATCTCCCAAGTAGGACAGTTGAGATAGACAGGCCATTGTTGCTGCCAGCTCCTGGTGCACTGTTTCCATGCTGGCCTGCCATACCCCCAGGCTGCAGAAAGGCTATTTGTATTCCAAAGAAAGCCTTCTTTTGGACTTAAATTGCTCTGCTGGAAACCTTTCCCTTGGTCAGACTTAGATTATAACTCCAGGGCCAGAGAATGATCATGGTCAGTGTCCACGAGCCTTCAGAAACCTTGCGCAGCTGCCGGGCACGTACTGTCCGAAGGGCTGAGAGTGCCAGGAGAAAGCCTGTTTTTCTGGGGACGTAGTCACCCCGCAGCCTCCGGAGGTGGGGGTTGTCGGCTGGTGTCGAGGACGGTGCTTGGGTAGAGAGCAGGGCTCGACTGGCTGCAGTGATGCTCTTTTTTGGTTGCAGTTTCACGTATGTGCCCATCTTGCCTGCACAGCTCCTTGAGGTACTGAGCACGCCAACACCCTTCATTATTGGAGTCCATTCCATCTTCCAGTCGGAGACGCAGGAGCTGGTGAGAGGCCGTGTACCCTGTCCCTTGTGCCGGGAGCAGAAGCGGTCCAAGGAAGAAGCAGGGGTCATGTGTCAGCAGTCTCAGATAGCGGCAAACGTTGTCCTGAGGGTGCCCGGGGCAGCAGGCTGACCACACCGGCTCGCACAGGCTCTGCTTGTTCAGGCTGGCCAGCCCGGGCTGCGATCCAGACGTGCCGCACAAGCCAAGCGGGGCTGGCTGGGCCACGCGTCGTCGGGGCTCTGGGCTGCAGAGCCTGCACACAAACGGCTGGGGTTAGCCGAGGATTTGATCTGAGACTTGGCTGGCAGCGCTGGTCCAAGAGGCTGTGTTGGCACTTCAGTTTAGAAACTGAATTAAATCAAAGCATAACGAGTCCGACCTAAACTGAAACAAGCTTTTGCGCAGCCTTCTGAACAAACTGCAGCGTGCCCCTGGGGTTAAGCAGGATGGGCTCTGTGTCGGGTCGGTGTCGGACGCCTCACCCGGGCTGATAAGGTGCCGAGGAGTCCGATGCCACAAAGTCACGGCAGGTGCCTGCCGAGCAGAGCTGCGTCCCTCTCCTGCCAGGTCGTCCTCCCCCTGCCACCCTCGCTGCAGGGAGCATGGGATCCCTTTGTAGCTTGTGTATTGGCAAATGCTTGGGTCTGGTGATGGTGGATAAGAGAAGATAACTAGTGTTGTAACTAGAGTGCTCGCAGAAGATGGAGAGGAGTCAGACACCGGTCCCAAACCCTCCTCTCCTGAGCTGGGCTTGCCCCCTCGCTCGCTCTCCGTCGCCCAGCGGGAGGTGGTGGGGAGGGTGTCGGAAAGCCTGGCCTTGTCTCATGCCTCTCCTGCCACTTCCAGCTGGATGTCGTTATCGCAGACCTGGACGGCGGGACAGTGAACGTCCCCGAGTGTGTCCATATCTCCCTGCTCCCTGAACCTCTGCTCCAGCAGACCCGGGAAGCCCTCTCCATGGTGAGTGCTGCAGCCGTTCCCCGTCTGCAGGCTGCAAACACCTCAGGAATGGTGCACATTTCCAAGGGGGGCTGGGGACGGAGCAGCAGGGACTCTTCTGAGAGCAGAGGTCCTTATCTCGGGGTCCTGCTGACCATGGCCCAGGGGACCTCTCCTGATCCTGATGGCCTCTGGCCCAGGGGACCTCTCCTGATCCTGATGGCCTCTGGCACATGGCAGTGCTGGAGGGGGGTGGTTCTGCCAAAGGTTTCTGGGAATCAGGCGGCTGGCTCCCAGCCTGTGGGCAGGAAGCAGCTGCGGCCCTGAAGCTTTTCTGGCTGCTCGCGTGTTCTCGGAGAGCGCCGGCCATGCGAGAGCCTACCCAGGACAGCCGCGCCAAACAAATGCTGCGCGCCTCAGCTTCTGCTCCTCGCCCGTGGCTGGGGGCAGCGGGGGGGCTGGTTCTGTCGCAGCCCCGCTGTGCTGAGCCCCCGGCCCTCCCGCGGCGTGCGTCTCCCCCTTCCCCCTGCCCTCAGCCCGCCGAGCTGTCCCCGGGGTCTGCACTCCGGGCAGCGGGGCTTCACGAGGAAGGGTCAGGCCTCCTTTGTACGGCAGAGTGTTCTCTGATACCTGGTGGTTCCAGCCCTGTACGTTTGTTTCCAGGCTCCTCGGACCTTTTCTGTGGGTGCTGTTGGGTTTCTGGGGAATGCCGCTCGCTTTTTCCAGCTGTGAAGGCAGAGTTCCCCCCGGGCCAGGGCTGAGCGTGCTTTGTGCCTTGTCTGTGCAGGTCTTGGACCCAGAGCTGGAGGTGGCAGATCTCGCATTCCCCCCTTCAACGATTTCTGCCTCTTCTCTCAAAATGCAGGTGAGTGGAGCGGGGAGGAAGGGGGACCCCTCCTGGGAGGCTGCCGTCCCTGCTGGACACCCCGTTTCTTGGGCATGGAGTGGACAGGCACGATTTCAGGCCTGTCTCCATCTTGGTGTTGCTGAGGTTAAGAGGCAAAGCGCAATACTGCCAGGACACCGAGGCCGCAGCTCCAAGCCGCGGCCTGGGAGCCAGCAGTGCCGTTTCAGTAGCTGGCCCGTGGACAGGGGCTGCCGGGTTTGCTGCCGCGCTGGAGCAGGGGCTGGAGGCAGACACCGAACGTTTGGGCGCTTGAGCAAACCCCAGGGCTGTGGGAGCTCCCTTTTCCTCTGCGTGCAGCGTCGGGGATGCTGCGAAGGGGAGGCAGAGCAGTGAATCCAGCCTGCCATGTCCCTTTTTCCCTGGAATCTGTGCCGAGTTTCCTGCCCTGCTCAGCAGATGCTGACCCCGACACGTGGTTTGATCCCCTCGCCTCTGTGCTGGGTGTCAACTCCTGCCCCCGTGAGCTGGCTCATCCGCAGCCTCTGCCTGACCACGCTGTCCTTCCCTCTTTGCAGGATAAGGAGATCCGTGCCGTCTTCCTCCGCTTGTTTGCACAGCTGCTTCAGGGCTATCGCTGGTGTCTGCACATCATCCGCATCCATCCCGAGCCGGTCATCCGATTCCATAAGGTGAGGTGCCGGCCCGAGCACACACGCCGGGGGTCTGCCAGCCTGGCTCTGCTCTGAGAGGGGAGGCAGCTGCCGGAGGGGAAGGAGCCGCTGCTGGGAGCGGTGCGACGGGGAAGGGAGGGAGCCTCCGGGGCCTGGCCAGCGAGGGAGGGCAGGGGACATGTTTCTGCAGTGACTTGGCTCCCTCTGCTTGATGGCCGCCTGTCCACGCGGCAGAATTGTGCCCTATGGAATAAGTCTTTTCCAGGTGGGTTGGGCGGAGGTTGGGACAAGTTGATCTGTGAAGAGGTTTGCACAAATACAGCTGTATCTAGAAGACGGTTCTGTGTTTCCAGCAAGTGACCTCTCCTACATCGCTCCCGGGTCCACCTGCATCCCTTGTTTGTCCTTGACTGTCCCAAGGTCTTGGGGGTCAGATAGCGCTTCCCTGTTTATGCCTGTGTGTGGTCAGATGCACTGCAGCTGGCGTCCCGTGTGCCTGGCGTCAAGCGGCCTTTGAGGCTCACAGAAGGCGTCCCTCCCCTCCTGGCCTGGAGCTGGGGATTTTCTTAAGATCTGGGGAGAGGAAGGAGGCAGGGCCTGCCTTCCCCGGCGCGTCTGGAGCGTTAGCTGTACCAGAAAGGCTGGCAGGGCAGGGAGAGCAGGGAAAAGCTTGAAGAGTTTGGGCATCCATGGAGGAGACCAACAGACGGGGAGCAAGAGTAGAGGGACTCGAGCGTTGCGGCTTGGCGCAGCCACGTCACGCAGCCCTGCCCTGCCCGCTGCGTGCTCCGGGTCACTGAGGACAGGCAGGCAGGAGCCTTCCTGCTGCCTGCGCCTTCCCGCTCTGCCCAGCCTGCCACAAGGTCGAGGGGGCAACACCTTGTACCCACAAAAGGGTGCCCGGAGAGTGCGTGTGGGCGTGCAGGGCCTGGGCTCATGCATCACCAGTGCTGCTCTGCGCTGGAATATGTTGGTGGAAGTTGGGTGGGAGCATTGATCTGCTGGAGGGTAGGAAAGGCCCTGCAGAGGGCCCTGGCCAGGCTGGGGCGATGGGCCCAGGCACTGGGTGAGGGTCAGCAAGGCTCAGGGCCGGGTCCTGCACTGGGGGCACAGCAACCCCAGGCACCGCTGCAGGCGTGGGGAGGAGCGGCTGGGAGCTGCCCGGCGGGAAAGGGCCTGGGGGGGGTGGTCGACAGCCGCTGAACATGAGCCAGCAGTGTGCCCAGGTGGCCAAGAGGGCCAATGGCATCCTGGCCTGTATCAGGAATGGTGTGGCCAGCAGGAGCAGGGCAGGGATCGTCCCCCTGTGCTGGGCACTGGGGAGGCCGCCCCTCGAATGCTGTGCTCAGCGCTGGGCCCCTCACCCCAAGGCGGCCATGGAAGGGCTGGAGCGTGGCCAGAGCAGGGCAGCGAGGCTGGGGCAGGGGCTGGAGCCCAAGGCTGGGGAGGAGCGGCTGGGGGAGCTGGGGGGGCTCAGCCTGGAGAAGAGGAGGCTGAGGGGAGCCCTCATCGCTCTCTGTAACTGCCTGAAAGGAGGCTGGAGCCGGGGGGGTCGGTCTCTTCTCCCCAGGAACAAGCGATGGGACGAGAGGGAACGGCCTCAAGCTGCGCCAGGGCAGGGTTAGGTTGGGTATTAGGAAAAATTCCTTCCCGGAGAGAGTGGTCAGGCCCTGGCCCAGGCTGCCCAGGGCAGGGGGGCAATCACAGTCCCTGGAAGTGCTCAAAAAACGCGTGGATGTGGTGGTTAGGGACAGGGTTTGGAGGTGGACCTGGCGGTTTGGTTAACGGTTGGACTCGATCTCAGGGGTCCTTTCCAACCTTAACGATTCTGATTCTGTGTGCTCTGGTCTCTGTCATTTAAAGTCAGCAGCGTGTTCATAAGGGTTTTGAGCTATATTTTTATGCTCGGTAAAGATTCCTGACAGGTGCCTGACAAAGATTCAGTAGTTCCATAAAATCATGAACGTGCAGTAAGCATGGGAAAATGCCCTTTCATAAAACTGCTATAAAATGAATAAAGTATAAGGAACTTCCATTTCATAAAATCATTCTGTGCAGCACCAGCGTTCAGTACAAAATAGCCCGAATTTCACTTACTCAGCTGCTTTGGTCACAGCAGCATCTGCGCCTCTCTCACAGCGGGTTTAGGGCCACGGGACTCAGCAATCCGTGTTCGGGTGCAGTGCCCGTGGCTCCAGCACCGAGCCCTGCGCCTCTTGGCTCCTTCCCCTGGGAAGGGGCTGGTCCGGCAGCTCCGCAGAGCGGTGAGGAGGGCGAGCGTGGGTGGCACAGTGGTCCGGAGGTCCGTAGCGTCGTCGGGGCTGTGGGTGAGCGGTCCCTGCCGTAGCACCCTCGTCCCGTCCCACCCAGTGAGTCAGTGTGCAGCGAGCGGGCGAGGGTGTTTGGAGGAGCAAAAGCTGTTCCCCAGCGGCTGCTCCTGGAGGCACGTGGTGTGCCGCAGCCGGCGGTTCACGGGTGGGACGAGCTCCCACACTCATCTGCCGAGGGCAGAGTCCTAAGGGCTTTCTGCAGATGCAGGAAACCTGGTGCTTCGGGCTGCCTTTGTGGCGCTGGTGAGAGGCTCCTTCAAAGCCACGGCTGGGGAAGAGGTGGGGTGAACAAGCCTTGTTCAGGATGAGGTCCTTGTCACAGCTGCCAGATGGACAGCTGTGTACCACACAGTGCCACAGACAGTGCCACGCAGCTGTGGCCCCTGCGTCCCCACCTCCCCCGGGGTGCACGCCGGGGCTGATGCCGGTGCTCTTCGCTTGCCACCGAGCGTGTCCTGCGCCTCTTGCTGCCACGGGCCAGAGGTTTCTGTGCAAACCCTGTCCCTGCGCCTGCATGGGACAGGGAAGGAGATGGCGTGGTCCCACTGCTGCATGGGCACCTGTCCTTCGCTGCGGTAATGGTGTCACCCATGCTGCCACGTCAGCCGGGATGACTGATGCCTGGACGGCGCTGCTGACGGTGCGCACTCTCCCCTCTTCCAGGCAGCCTTCCTTGGGCAGAGGGGACTGATGGAGGATGACTTCCTCACCAAGGTACTGGAGGGTATGGCGTTCGCTGGCTTCGTGACCGAGCGGGGGGCCCCGTACCGCTCGATCGACCTGTTTGATGAGGTAAGCGGCAGTTTGGGAACAGCACACCCTGCCCCACCATCCTGTGCGTCCTTGTTCCACTCAGCTCTCCCTGCCCCTTGTGGGACTCAGCCGGGGGTGCCGTGACGCTCCGGCTGCAGCGTTGCACTGGGGGACGGAGCCGGGGTATGGGAAGGGTGGCCGGGTCCTGCCTAGCAGGCAGCCGCTCCTCTCACCCGTCCCTTCTTCTCCCAGCTTGTGGCTTATGAAGTGAAGCGCATGCGCGCAGAAGAGGGGAACAAGCAGAAAATACTGCGGCACATCAAGGAGCTGGCGGAGAAACTTTACAAAAACGTGAGTCCTGGAGGCCCGAGCGCAGGAGGGGGAACCTGGCCGGAGGTGGGTACAGGGCAGGGAGGGCCTGGGTCGGAGCCCCGGTCGGTCTGTCCTCCCTCCGTAAGCTCTTGCTGGAGCTGATGCTTGCAGTGCGCGATCCTGTCCCACCCTGCGCTGTCCCATGCGGCAGGGCACCTGCTGGTGGGCCCAGAAGTGTCTGGCCTGGCGTGAGCTGCTCCCAGCAGTGGGATTCCTCGCTTTCAGGTGGCCTGGGCACCAGGCACTCCATGCCTTTGCTCTGGAGCAGCCTCTGCGCTTGTTGTCTGATCCAGGCCAGGCCAGCAAAGGTCGTCTGAAAGCAGAGCAGCGCCTGCGGGCTCTCGGCCGTCTCCGGACGGAGCTCCTGAATGGTGCTTTCCTCGCTGCTGTGTTCAGGGCCAAAGTGAGCTGTCCCCGTGGCTCCTGGGAGCAGAGCGTGCTGGCACTGCTGCCCCGACCGCCTGCCCTCAGGGCTGCAGGTTTCTGGGGGCTGTAGAGCGTTTGGCCTCAGAGCAGCAGCGGTTGCTAAACGATGCCTCGCGGGGCCTCCTGCCCTGGGAAAGGACACATGATGGCCGCATGCCTGAAAAGAAGCTGTCTTTGCTGTGCCAGGAGAACCCGTACCCCGCGGTGACCATGCACAAGGTGCAGAAGCCCACGGAAGGCTGTCACCTGCGCCTCCACCAGAAGCCTTTTCCCCGTTTGGATGAGGGGACGGTGCAGTGGATCATCGACCAGGCCACTGCGAAGCTGCAGACGGCTCCTCCTGCTGTGAAGGCAGAGAAGAAATGCATGGTGCCATCAGGACCCCCCATTGGTATGTGTGCGCGGAGGGCCTTTCCCTGCCATGAGAAACCCTGCTTAGGAGGAGCTTTACTGTGGTGCAGCTGGCTGCCTTTCACACTACGGCACATCTGAAGGTCCCACGTGAGCAAAACATGGGTAGGGCTGCTGTCTTGGGGAAGCAGCAGCGCTGTCCCCGTTAGCTTCTGCCCCTCGGGCTGCTTAGAGCCCCCTGGAGTCTCTCAGCCAGCATGAGGGGATGGCTGAAGACCCCGTAGTGTTCTTCCATCGTGAGCTCTTGGAGCCTAGAGCCCTGCCCACGCGGAGCAGGGGAGGGGGCACCCATCTCTCCCCACCCAGGGGCGAAAGCCCTGCCCTGACTGAACTAACGGGTGATTCTCTCCCCAGCTGCCATCATGGAGCGCAACGGCAATGCCCTGGCCAACAGCGCCCGTCGCCTGGAGGTGGTCAGGAACTGCATCACCTACGTCTTTGAGAACAAGATGTTAGAAGCCAAAAAGGTGAGAGAGGCTCTTGAGGAGCCGGTGGTTGAGGGGAGGAGAGGGGAGGTTGCTCTGCCTCTCCTCCATGGCAGGCTGGAGAGGACGTTCCCTGCCCACGTCCAGATCGTTGCTGACCAGCTCTGTTCCCATATGTTCACGTGTTCTCTCAGCGCTGTTCCTCCTTGTTGTGTGTCCCTGGGCTTTTGGCTGATCGCTCCACTGCGTCAGCTTAGCACTATTTCTGCATCTCCCAGTGCCCCCCGGGGTCTGTCCCGTGGAGATAACCAGGCTGGGGACCCCCCCGGGGCTGTGCTCCAGCTGGCCAGACCTGGGATTTTGCCTTGCCTCCACGTGCGAGTGCGGATGAGCTGTCTGTAAACACCCTGGTGTCAGCCAAGACAGTCAGAACGTGAAGCCCCTCCTGCACCTCCTTGTTGCGGGCTGCCCTTGAACTCACCATCTGACCAGAGCTCCGCTGGGCCCCGTCTTTCTACTCCATGACTTCTTCTTTCCTCTGCAGTTATTCCCTGCTGTGCTGCGCGCCATGAAGGGCCGAGCAGCCAGGCACTGCCTGACCCAGGAGCTGAACCTGCACGTGCAGCAGAACCGGGCAGTGCTGGATCACCAGCAGTTTGATTTCATAATCCGCATGATGAACTGCTGTTTGCAGGTAGGAGAGGGCTGGGAGAGCGTGTCTCTCGGGAAGGAGCTTGTCTCCCCTTGTGGGAGACAGCATGGTGCCAGGATTGGAGTAGGTCTGGGAGTCTGCAGTGAATCCTCTTGTAACCTCCACTCTCTTCCCCAGGACTGCACTGCCATGGACGAGCACGGGATTGCAGCCGCTCTCTTGCCACTGGTCACCGCTTTCTGCCGAGTGAGTATCTGCAGTGGCCGGACCCCCTGTACAGCCCTCGCGGACTCAGAACTCCTCGGGGGCCGCAGAGGCCAGCAGGCGGAAGGACCGGGAGCCAGTGAGGGCAGGTTGTCCCCTTGGTGCTTCTCGGGGTAGAGGGTCCTGTTCAGTAGCTTCCAACCACTCGCAAGGTGGTCAGGCTGGCTGCGCCGGTCTCTGGGCCCAAGGCTCCCAAGGTGGCTGGAACACCTGCGGGAAAGGTGCTCAGAAACTGAGGCTGCTCTGAAGTGCCAGCTTGATCTGTCGGTCAAGCTGGGCTGACATAAAATTCTGCCTCCCGTAAAGCATCTGTAGCATGAGGCCCTGCGGGGCTCTGGGTGGGTGCTGGGCAAAGCAGAAGAGTTTGCCAGGAATGCTTGGAGCAGCTCTGACGCAGGTGTCCCTCCCACCAGCCCAAGGGTGCGTTGCCTTTCCCAGCAACAGGCTAGAGCAAGGAGAGGAGAGCTTGGCACAAAGGCAAAGTTGGTATGAAATTCTCTTCCACCTCTCTTCCTCAGAAACTGAGCCCGGGCATCACGCAGTTTGCCTACAGCTGCGTGCAGGAGCACGTGGTGTGGACCAACATCCAGTTCTGGGAGGCCATGTTCTACTGCGATGTGCAGAACCACATCCGAGCCTTGTACCTGGACAACAACGAGGAGAACCACACGGATGAGGTGAGGAGGTGACAACGGTGCCCTGGTCCACAGGCTGGTAAGGTTGCTGAATGAGCCTGAGGTTCTGGGAGATCCTGTGGGAACAGTGGGGTGAGGGCTGGCAGGTCTCCTGCCCATGCAGACGACTGACGTCTCCTTCCAACTCCATCAGGAGAGCACGGAGGGGCCGCAGGAAGCCAAGTCTGCCCTGGAGATAGCATCGGAGCAGCTGAGGCTCTGGCCCACCATGAGCCGAGAGAAACAGCAGGAGCTGATCCAGAAGGAGGAGAGCACTGTTTTCAGCCAGGCCATCCACTACGCCAACCGCATGAGCTACCTGCTGCTGCCTCTCGACACCAGCAAGAACCGCCTGCTACGCAGCTCTGGGCTGGGGGACGTGGAGAGTGTCAGCAACAGCTTCGTCACCAACAGGTAAGCGGGGCTGGAAAGCTTGGCATGGCCATGCTGCAGGGACGCCAGAGCAGCCTGAGAAGGGGACAGGAGCTCCTTGGTGCCGTACCTGGGGCATCTGGGTCGTTCAGCTGCCGTCAGGATTGATGCAGGTTGCAGTGCCCAAGGGCATTTGATATCAAGAGTGGAAGCTCTCCTGGGTTCATATCAGGAGTAGAAACTCCCTTGGGTTCTGCCTGGCGTGGGTTACAGCAGAGCAGAGAGATGTTCTGGGTTAACTCTTCCCTACTGTACGGCAGCATCGCTGGCAGCGTGGCTGAGAGCTATGACACAGAAAGTGGATTTGAGGATGCAGAGAGTTCTGACGTGGCCAACTACGTGGTGCGATTCATCAACCGCTTTGTGGACAAAGTCTGCACGGAGAGCGGGGTGACCAACGAGCACCTCAAGGGGCTGCATGTCATGATCCCTGGTAAGATGCGGTGCGGCGGTGCTGGGGAAGGGGTGGCCGTGTGATCTCCCTGGGGATCCTTCCAGATGAGCTCGGGGGTCTGCTCAAGAGGAAGTTCTGCGAGAAGCAGTGGGAAGGCCAAGCGAAGGCGCACAGAGCGCTACAGGGCGGGTTGGCAGCGCGATGGGTGGTGTGTGGGGCAGGACTTGCTTGCAGTCTCTAACTTCATGTTTGTCCACAGATATTGTGCAGATGCACATAGAGACACTGGATGCTGTGCACAGGGAGAGCAAGAGGCTTCCTCCCATCCAGAAGGTAGGGGCCTGGCCCGCTGCAGCGGGGGGGAAGGTTCTGGTGCTGTGTGGGGCTATCAGGTCCCCTTCCGCAGTCTGCATGGGCCTGAGCTTCCTATTGTACATCCCCGTAGCCAAAGCTGCTGCGCCCCAACCTGTTGGTGGGTGAGGAGTGCGTGATGGAGGGGCTCCGTGTGTACCTCATGCCTGATGGACGGGAGGAAGCTGCTGGAGGGAATATTGGTGGTCCACCTCTCCTCCCCGCGGAAGGAGCCATCTTCCTCACCACTTACCGCATCATCTTCAAAGGCACTCCCACGGACCCTCTGGGTAAGGGTTTGTGTGCACCACAGCCTCTGTCTTCAGGGGTTTGTAATGCCTGGGGAGGGGGTGGCTGGTAGCTCTCCCAGAGCAGTGGCTGCAGCTCATCTTGCTGCAGGGGCTGATGATAAGGGCCTCCGGTGGTTGCCTTGGGCGAGTGACCAGCCAGCACTGGGACTTGCTGGGGGTTGCTGCAACCACCACAAGCTTGGTGATTGCCTCCGGTACTACAAAAGGGGTGGTTGCTCTTGCTCTCCACCTTTGGTAGGTGATAAATTACTCATGCCCATCCTAGCCATCATCTACAAGTCGCCGTGGGCTGGCTGTAGGATGTCTGACCTGTTTCTGGCCGCCTTATCCTATGGGGGTGTCTGTGGTGATGGCCACCGGGAGCGGCCCAGCGTGGCCTGGCCTTGTGCTGGGCTGTGGCTAACCTGTTCCCATGCTTGTGCCCAGTGGGGGAGCAGGTGGTGATCCGATCCTTCCCCATCGCCTCACTGACCAAAGAGAAGAAGATCAATATCCAGGCTCAGGCGGATCAGTTCATCCAGGAGGGCTTGCAGCTGCGCTCGTGCACATTCCAGGTGAGACCGCGGGCTGCTCCTTTGTCTCGTGCTGTCTCAGCTGGGGAGCACGTTGCTGGTGAGACCCAGCAGGTACGTGGCCGTGGCTGGCACCGTCCCTTGAGATGAGGCACTTGCTGCCCGGGCTGACGTGGTTTGGGGGTAGTTTTCCTGAAGGGACCAAAGACAACCCCTGTAGCAGATGACAGTGCACCCGAGGGGACGGAGACGGAGGCCCCCTTGCACAGGAAGGAGTAGGCTGTGGTCTGTAGAGTCACAGAGGGGTTTGGGTTGGAAGGGACCTTAAAGATCGTCCAGTTCAAACCCCTGCCACGGGCAGGGCCACCTTCCACCAGCCCAGGTTGCTCAAAGCCCCGTCCAGCCTGGCCTTGAACACTGCCAGGGACGGGGCTTCCCCAGCTTCTCTGCGCAGCCTGTGCCAGTGCCTCACAGTAAAGAATTTCTTCCTAATATCTAACCGAGTCTACCCTTTTTCAGTTTAAAACCATTACACCTCATAGAATCACAGGAGGCTTCGGGATGGAAGGGACCTTTAAAGGTCATCTGGTCCAACGCCCCTGCCATGGGCAGGGACATCTTCACCTAGATCAGGGTGCTCAGAGCCCCGTCCAGCCTGGCCTTGAATGTTTCCAGGGATGGGGCATCTCCCACCTCTCTGGGCAACCCCTTCCAGTGTTTCACCACCCTCATCGTGAAAAATTTTTTCCTTGCGTTTAGTCTAAATCTGCCCTCGTCCTATCACTACGCTCCCTGATAAAGGGTGTCCCCACACGGCACCCTGGGAGCTGGTTCTGCAAAACCTTGTAGCAGGTTCTGGGGAGAGAAATACAGCAGGGAGAGATGTCACGATGCGAGCAGTTATTCAGCATTTTACATCTTTGAGAGACTTGTGGAGGTAGAGCAATGCTGGGAGGAGAGCACCTAAAACGCCGTCTGCTCCTTCCTGCCCGTCTTGCATGCTCGGAGCCGCGGTGAGCGGGTGCTGGGGACATCGCAGGAGCAGCAGTGCCGGGTACGGAGCGGTCTCCAGGAGGAAGGAGCATGGGACAGAGTAACTGGCACGGCGGGACAGACAGGACAGCCTGGCCTGTGCCCGTTGCAGTCCCTGCTCCCGACTGGGATCCGAGCTCTGCCCTGTGCGGTGGGAGGAGCCCTTCCCAGTCCCCTGGCCCAGCCGTGCTGAGCACGCCGTGACCGACCCTTCAGCCTGCTCTCTGCTCTTCCTGCAGTTGCTGAAGATTGCCTTCGATGAGGAGGTGGCTTCAGACAGTGCTGAGGTCTTCAGGAAGCACCTGCACAAGCTGCGCTACCCTCAGCACGTGCGCGGCACCTTCGCCTTCACCGTGGGCCAGTCACCCAAGCAAGCCATGCAGCCCAAGGCCAAGGAGAAGAACCCCTCGCTCAGGTACCCGTGCCGTGGGGAGAACAGCACGTGGGATGCACTTGATCCTTGCAGGCACTGCAGGGCTTCTCCTCTCCCTCCTCCAGCCCACCCAGCAGAGAGCCACGAGCAGGGGTCACTCAGGAAAAGCTGGGGCACAGAGTCCTGAGCTGGAGGTCAGGGTCCCTGAGCCGACCTTGCTCGGACCTCTCCTTGCACAGGATCTCCACTTGTCTCTGGGAGGGGCCGTGCTGCGTGTCCGGCAGCAGCCTCCTAACCCCGCGCAGAGCACCGGTCAAACTTGGGAAGCAGGGCATTTGCTTCAGTGGCATTCCCTGCCCCGTTGCCCAGGCCAAAACCGCGCAAGCCCCGAGGAGGCGTCTCGCGGGAGAGGTTCCAGTGGGCACGAGAGAGCAGCCTCTGCTGCGCCGGAGGACAGGGAGCGCTGCGGGGCAGCGGCAAAGCTCTGTGCGTGGTGCTGACCTGCGGCCAGACCCTGCTCCTGCGCTCGGTGGCTAGGTTAAGCAACTCTGTAGTGCTGGGGTCTGGTTGCTGCTGTGTTCGCGCTTGGTGTGCCCTGGAGTCTAAGCGTCTCTCCCGTGTGTTTGTGACTCAGCTCCCAGCAGGTGACCGATATGTTCCAGGGCCTGACAGTGGGGGTCATGTCCCTTGGGCACCTTGGCCATTCAACCACGTAAGATGCCTTCACCCTGGGCAGGAGCTTGCGAGGTGGCATTGGCTCAGGCTGCAGCCTTCACTGCTCCCAGGGTTTCTTCTCACCTGCTCTGCATGCGACCGGGGCTATGGGCTTGTCACTCGGGGAATGCCCTTTTCCAGGCTGCCGGCCAGGTTTGGGGTGCACGCTCTCACCATCGCAGCATCGTGGCCTCCGGAGGCCGTCATCCCAGTGCTCCGTGGCACTCCGGTGGATCCCAGGACGTGCTGAGGGAGCTGTGCCTGTACCACTAACCTCCAGAGACCTCTAGAGCTGCCGAGCCCAGCTCTGGGCCTGGGCACAGCCTCAGAAGTCTGTCTGAACTTGCGAGATGTGCTTTGTCACCCCCCTCCAAGTCTGCTTCCAGTGCCCCACACTATCTGCAAATCTTGTTCCTCCGGTTAGAGAGCCCTCCCATTCCTACCCTCCGTACCTGAGCGTTTGTTCTCAGGACAGCCTTCTTCCTCCGTCCTAAGGCTTTCCCTCCCTCGGTAAATGTAGGGAGCAGTTGGATTCCCTCACCGTCTGCTTTGCAGAGCAAACCGAGGCTCCTCCTAGGCTCACTCTGGCCCCTGTCTTGATAAGGTGAATTTCTAGAAACCTTGGCATCAGCGTAGCTGTTACCCTGGGTTGGACATGGCCCCTTCCCTGGCTGATGCATAGCCCACATCTCCTTTATTTGTTCCGCTTTGAGCCCAGGGGCTCACCGAGGCGGTGATGAGCGTGAGGCATGTGGGCAGGCCATTCCTGCCTTCAGGAATTCCTGCCTTCTGGAGCTCTGTTGTGTGGAGCCTGTTCTGACCATGCAGCCCAGTCACCCGTGGGTTTTGGAAGGTCTGCCTTCCCTGCTTTCCCCAGGAGTGGCCAAGCCCAGCTGTGCTCTCCCTGTCCCTTATGTGGCACCGAGCAGGTCACCTCCGCAAGCTGCCTCCCCTCTGCCCAGGGAGGAGCAGCCCTGAGTCCCCGCTGGGCTGGCAGCGTCCCTGCGGTGGATCCCCTGGCCCCTGCCATGAGCTGGAGCCCAGCTCCTCTGGGGACGAGCCAGATCTCTGCCTGTGGGAGCTCCGACGCGGAGGTGATGGTGTTAGAGCCCGGGACAAGTCTGGCGTCCCCTTGGGTCTGGAGGCTGGGGCGCCTGCTCGGCCTGGCTGCCCCGTCCAGCCTCCCCGGGCACCCGCCTCCCCCCAGGGGAAGGCAAACGCTGCGGGCTCTGGCTCGGTGCCCTCTCGCAGCTGAGGAATCGGCTCCTCCCCGCTGGGGAGCTTGCAGGTGACGTCTCTCCTCCTGTGGTGACAGTGACTTTGACCCTGTGCCTGTAGCCGGTGGTGAGGGATGCTCCTGTCTCTGCTTTGCTCTCGGTGTGACTGAGTGTTGGTGTCTCTAACCCTTCGGGGGCTGCTTTTCTGGCCGCGCTGGGCTGTGGTCACGCACGTGCGGGAGGTGGTGTCAGCTGGCCTCAACCTCTTCTCTGGTTCCAGGACACTCTCCAAAAACCTGGTGAAAAATGCCAAGAAAACAATCGGCCGCCAGTACGTGACGCGAAAGAAATACACGCCGCCTGCGTGGGAGCAGCGGAGCAGCCAGCACTTCGCAGAGGACAACGAGGATGAGATCTCAGGTCGGGAGCACCCTGAGCAGGGAAGGGAGGCTGTGGGGAGCGGGGCGTATGCTGGAGCAGGAGCATCTGCCAGCTGGGAGAGGTCTTGGCCATCGCTCTGCAGGGGAGCAGGCGTGAGAGCTTCCCTGCTGTAGAGGATTGCCGCCACGGTCTCCTCTCCCAGTTCTCGATGGTCCGCCAGCTCTCATCTGCTGGTGGTGGCCAGTCAGCAACTCAACATCCTCCCAATACCTAGCGAGCCTGAGAGGAGGGAGTTCTTTGGTCTGTGGCCACAGCTCCTCAGATGAAAAGTCACAGATTTAAGCTGCAGCAAGGCAGGTTAGGTTAGACGTGAGAAGAGCTTGACTGGTTTGAGAGTTACAAAAGACTGGAAGGGACAGGAGTCCTCTCGTTGCAACGCTGCAGGCGTGGGGAGGAGCGGCTGGGAGCTGCCTGGTGGGAAAGGGCCTGGGGGTGGTGGTCGACAGCCGCTGAACACGAGCCAGCAGTGTGCCCAGGTGGCCAAGAGGGCCAATGGCATCCTGGCCTGTATCAGGAACGGTGTGGCCAGCAGGAGCAGGGAGGTGATGGTGCCCCTGTGCTGGGCACTGGTGAGGCCGCCCCTCGAATGCTGTGCTCAGCGCTGGGCCCCTCACCCCAAGGCGGCCATGGAGGGGCTGGAGCGTGGCCAGAGCAGGGCAGCGAGGCTGGGGCAGGGGCTGGAGCCCAAGGCTGGGGAGGAGCGGCTGGGGGAGCTGGGGGGGCTCAGCCTGGAGAAGAGGAGGCTGAGGGGAGCCCTCATCGCTCTCTGCAACTGCCTGAAAGGAGGCTGGAGCCGGGGGGGTCGGTCTCTTCTCCCCAGGAACAAGCGATGGGACGAGAGGGAACGGCCTCAGGCTGCGCCAGGGCAGGGTTAGGTTGGATATCAGGAAAAACTTCTTCCCCGAAAGGGCTGTCAGGCCCTGGCCCAGGCTGCCCAGGGCAGGGGCTGAGTCTCCATCCCTGGAGGGATTTAAAAGCTGGTTTGGGACATGGTTTAGTGGTGGGCTTGGCAGTGCTGGGTTAACGGTTGGACTCGATGATCTTAAGGGTCTTTTCCAACCTTAACGATTCTGTGAGTCTATGATTCTAAGATCCCAGCCTTCCCAGGTGGGAGGGCCTGTCAGAGAAGATGTGGTGGATGGGGTTTAGGGCTTCAGTGGGGAGCAGTGTCTGCAGGGACCAGTCCCTCCTGCCGCATGTGGGGCTGCTCCGGCAGACTGGACATGGCTGATTTTGGATCTTTCCTTCTGCTCACCGAGATACTTTGGATCCTGCTCCTTTTGTTCGCTCCCCAGTTCGTTTGCAGTGCTTTTCAGCTCAAGGTCTGCCGCAACGTTACAGGCCCCCGCTGTGCCCATCATTTAAGTTATTAGCAAAAATGCCAGCTGCATTCAGGCCCAGAAGAGATGCCTTTGAGGTTCGTTGTTGTCCTCCAGTTCTGGTATTAGGAAATGCTTTAGGAGCGTTAGGAGAGCCGCCTGCGGAGGGCAGCCACCAAGGTTGTGTCCACCGGACAGTGATTTTGCCTGGATGGAAGTGTCCCGGGCTGAAAGCCTCACTGGGGCCGAGGTTTCGCTCACATTGCCCCCCTCTCCCAGGAGGTTGCTCTCCTCTGAGGGAGGAGATGAGAGGAGTGCGATGGGGCAGCTCTGGACAGATCTGTGTTGGGCTGTTCCTCATTTCTCAGTGGTATCAAGTGATGCAAAAGCACCAAAAAAATCTGTTCTAACGTCAGTACCCAGGCAGCTGACTTTTTTGTGCTTTTAACCTCACAAGTAAAGGCTCTCGCCCCAAAGGCCGGTGCCCAGCAGCTGAGCTCTCCCGTTACAGGTGAAGGTGGTGGGAGGGAGCTCCTGCCCTGCCGTGTCTCTGCCGGCTTCGGAGATGCCTCCGGCCCGGCCATCTCCCCCAGCTGCACCTGGGACACCATGGCTGTGCTGAGGGCGGACCCAGACTCCCCTTTGTCTCCGCAGTGTCTGAAGAGATGGACAGAAGCACTTTGACCCCCACCACCACCATCAAACCTTCGGACAAGATGACCATCAACCACCTGGTGGAGCGAGCCTGCTGCCGCGACTACCAGCGGATGGGGCTGGGCACCCTCAGCAGCAGCCTCACTCGCTCCAAGAACGAGCCCTTCCGCATCTCCACCGTGAACCGCATGTACGCCATTTGCCGGAGGTGAGCCTCAGCTGAGGAGGGGGGTCCGCAGGGTCGGGAGAGGACAGCGGGGGTCTTCCCTGCTTTGTGGGAGCTGGGGGGGGCCGTGCTGCCCCCCACTGGGCTCTGCAGAGTCTCTGCTCTCTCCTGCAGCTACCCCGGCCTGCTCATCGTGCCACAGAGCATCCAGGACAACACGATCCAGCGGATCTCCCGCTGCTACCGCCAGAACCGCTTCCCCGTGGTGTGCTGGCGAAACTCCCGCACCAAGGCCGTGCTGCTGCGCTCGGGGGGGCTGCACGGCAAGGGCGTTGTGGGCCTCTTCAAGTCCCAGAATGCCCCCACCGCAGGTGCCCATCCCCTCCACCCCTGCGCAGCGCCTGTGCCGGGAGCGGGCTGCAGACCCCTCCTCGGGTCTCGTGCTGGTGGCGGAGTGGTGATGCTCGTGGCTTTCCTCCTAGGCCCCTCGCAGACAGACTCCACCAGTTTGGAGCAGGAGAAATACCTGCAGGCCGTGATCAACTCCATGCCGCACTACGCCGATGCCAGCGGGCGCAACACGCTCAGTGGCTTCACCTCCGCGCACATGAGCAGCTCAGGTGAGGAGCTCGGTGACAGGCTGCAGCGCAGTGGGGACGCAGGAGGGCTCATGGTCGTGTGTGCGGGGCCCCAGCCGTGGGTCGTGCTGTCCGTCCCAGAGCCCGGGCAGCCAGGTGAGCCGCTGTGCCCGGCCTCCCACATCAGAGGAGGCAGCAGAGCCTTCCCAGCGTGCTTTCCAGAGCTCTCAGCGCTGGCTGGGCCTCCGTGGCTGGTGGTGGGGATGGGTTTTGGGAAACCTAGTGGCCCTGGACCTGCGAGCACTGGGAGCCCCAGAGGCGCTCGCTGAGGACCAGTGGGGACAGACCCCGCTAGCTGAGATCTCGGCACCGATTGCACCCCAGCGCAGCGGGCAGCGGTGCTCGGGGTCTGTTGTGGGAAGCCTCGGTAAGTCTCTGCCTCCATTGCTCTCCGAGCAGCCTGCCCTTCGCTGCCCCGCCACGCTCTGTGTCATTCATCCTCTGTCCCAGCCATTCCACCCCATCATTGCTGCAGAAGCGACCGGGGGCCAGAGGGGGAAGCCAGCCAGGGGCCCCCTGCAGCTGGGGGAGGAGAGGACTTGCCAAAAGCCCGTCCGAGGCCTCTCCCTGGCGTGGGGGGACATGCCCGGAGCCGCGGCCGAAGGAGGGAGGCTCAGACCAGCGGTGGGGGGCAGAGGAGTGACCTGGTGTGGTGGCGAGAGAGCCACAGGGCAGGGGGCTGCCGGGCTGCGGCAGCGCCTGGGTGATCCCCCCACGGTGCGAAGCGCTCGGGGCAGGGCCGGGGCAGAGCTGCGGGAGGGTCGAGCCCCCGCTCGCGCTGCTGCACCAGCTGCCTCTCTGCTGTGGCTCCAGCTGGAAGGTGTTTCCTGCATGCTGGCTGCCTGGTCCCGGCCCCGGGTGCTCCTGCTTGCTGCCGCTTTCTCTCTCTGGCTTCTTCCCCTCCCTCCCGAGCAGTTGTGGGGAGGCAAGGTGGGAGGGCCCCTCTGGAGCAGCACAGCAAGGCCGAGAGCTGACGTTTTGTTGGTGCTACAGATTTCTCCGACAAGAGACAGCCTAAGCTGGGATCGCTCATGAAGCAGGTGATGGGAGGGAAGGACGATGGGCCCGGTACTATTAGCCGCGGAGGTGAGGACATGCGAGTGAACGCTGCCTCGTGGGGGCCTCGCGAAGGCCCCCGGCTCAGGGCAGCTGTTGTAGCGTAGATGCTTCCCCTTTGCTCCTCCCAAGCTCTCTGCCGTGGGGCAGCTGCAGGGAGGGAGGGAGGGACCTGCTGCAGCACCCGGAGCCATCTCATTCATCCCACTCATTGCTCCAACTGCTCCGTCCGGGTCCCCGGGTGCCTCTTCCCACCCGGCCCGTGTTCACCCGGTGAAAGCGTGGGCCCGCCTCGCCCCGGTGCCCTCGCTGAGGTTGCTTTCGTCCTGTGCTCTCAGGGCTCGGCCACAGAGCTAGGGTCATCACTCTCTCCACCCCCAAGTGTGTGTCGGCGAAGGGCCGCGAGATGCCCCGAGGTACGGTACTGCCGGCCGGCTAACCACCACCCGGGTGCTAACCTGACCGACTGACCCCCCACAGACACACTCCCACCCTTCACACGACTAATGCCCCAGTAACACCCCACCTCAGCCCGCTAACGCCTCCACTGAGCATGTCGCTGGCTTGGCCCAGCCCGCGGTGCCAGCGGTAAGTACCGGGCCTGTCCCCAGCTGATCCCGCAGCGTCCTCTCAGGTTTGCTTTAGGCTCCTTGCACATCTGCTGGTGCTTGGGTGGTGGTGGCCAGGGACGGGGGCTGGCAGGGAAGGGGTCCTGGCGGCGCAGGTGCTGGGGCAGGAGCAGGGTGCGGCTGCACAGGTGATGGGACGCGGAGCCACTGGGGTTGGTGTCTGTATCTACCGGGCAGGAAATCGTACAGCACCGAGCAAGGAGAAGGAGCAAAAGCAAACCTGGTTCCCAGCATCTTCCCAGCATGTGCTCCCAGGGCGCTGGGCTGCAGGGTGGTGGCAGCTCGGCTGCCGCTTTCGTGGCGAGCTGCTCGCCCCCGTGCCAGCCCGGCTGGGGGGACGCAGACGCCAGCGCAGCCCACGAGCCAGCCGGGGACCCCCAGCCTGACTGCTGCCTGTCTTGCAGGCAAGTGGGGCAGCATCCGAGCCAGCGGGCGCATGAGCAGCTACGCCCTGAACATGGAGATCGGGTCGCGCCTGGCGGGGAAAGACCTGCTGGGTGCCCAGCACAACGGCACCCCCTCGGAGGCCAGCTTCCTGCGCCAGCACCGCGCCTCGCTCTACATCATCGGGGACAAGTCGCAGCTGAAGGTAACCCCGACGCCTGGCAGCGGCCGCCTCGGGGGGGGGGGGACGGACACAGGGGTGGCGGTGGGTCTGCTCGGGGCATCTCTGGACGGGGCTGATGCTCTGCTCCCTCAGGGGGTGAAACCAGACCCGCTGCAGCACTGGGAGGTGGTTCCCATCGAGGTGTTCGACGTGCGGCAGGTGAAGGCCAGCTTCAAGAAGCTGATGAAGGCCTGCGTGCCTGGCTGCCCCTCCAGTGACCCCAGCGTCACCTACCTGCGGTCCCTGGAGGAGTCTGAGTGGCTGTCCCAGGTCAGTTCTCGCCCAAAGCCTGGAGGGGCCCTGCTCCGTCCCCACGGCACGAGTCTTTACTGTTGGCTGTTGCTCAAGGGCACATGCTCTTACCTCCTGGCAAAGTGAGGATGGGGGTCCAGGTGCCCTCTCCAGAACATCACTCTGGCATGGAGTGGGGGACACTAAGGGAGCAAGGTACAGATAAGAGGAACAAGGATAAAATAGCCCAGAGCACTGCTCGGCAGCTCTGGATGTGAGAGCTGCAAGTGTCCGGGGCGGCTGCTGGCTGGGGAGGCAGGGCAGGACCTGCAGGACAGCAGAACGCTATGAAGGGGTTGGTACAAGGCAGTGCCTGCAGTAGCCAGGGTGACCCCGGCGGCTGCGGCTCTGCAGGACCGGTCCCACTGCGGAGCTGCTGCGGGACCGGACCCTCTGGCTGCTGGAGGGAGCGAGGGACGCGTGGCTCTGCGAGGGACCCACGGCTCTGCTCGTGGTGTGGTGGTTCTGCCCCGCTGGCTTTGCTGTTGTAGACGAAGGGTGCTGCACAGTGTCTGAACACAGGGTCGTGTGTCGTGGCCCTGCATAATCCCCCCCCGTGCTCTGCTTCGTTTGGCTCTCCCGCTTCCAGGAGAAAGGGTCGCTTTGCACAATGTCCAGCAACTGAGTTTCCTGCACCCTAGTAACTCTTGGCCTTACGTTGCCAGATCCATAAGATCCTGCAGATTTCGGTGTTGGTGGTGGAGCTCCTGGACACGGGCTCCTCTGTGCTGGTCAGCCTGGAGGACGGCTGGGACATCACCACACAGGTAGGCGCCCTACAGCCGCCGAAACGTGACAGTGGCCCGTGGCCGTCTCCCCACGAGCATCCCGAGCCCCCCTGTCCCTGCAGGTGGTCTCCTTGGTGCAGCTGCTGTCGGACCCCTACTACCGGACGCTGGAGGGCTTCCGCCTGCTCGTGGAGAAGGAGTGGCTGTCCTTCGGGCACCGCTTCAGCCACCGCGGGGCCCAGACCCTGGCTGGCCAGAGCAGCGGTTTTGCCCCCATCTTCCTGCAGTTCCTGGACTGCGTACATCAGGTGAGCCCTGAGCGCGCCGGCTGCCGGCTCTGCACCGGCCGGCGCTCCCCCAGCAGCGGGGCTGGCAGGCTCCTTGTGCCACGGGGAACAAGTTCAAAGCCAGCCTGCAGTTTGTGGGTCCCGGGAGGTCTCACCCATGCTGCTCCTTGCAGATCCACCTGCAGTTCCCCATGGAGTTCGAGTTCAGCCAGTACTACCTGAAGTTCCTCAGCTACCACTACGTTTCCAACCGTTTCCGCACGTTTCTGCTGGACTCTGACTACGAGCGCATCGAGCTGGGTGAGGGCAGCGTGCGGGGCCCGCAGCGGATGGCAGCCCAGCGCCTTGCTCCAAATAATGCCCCTTCCCCGCTCTCTTCTCCACAGGCCTCCTTTACGAGGAGAAGGGCGAGCGGAAGAGCCAGCAGGTCTACAAGTCCATCTGGGATTACATCGACCGGCTGAACAAGAAAGCCCCCATCTTCTTCAACTACATGTATGCCCCCGAGGATGGGGAGGTGAGAGCTCGGCTCCTGCCCTGGGTCAGCCCAGCCCGAGCTCCCGCATGCTGCAGAGGGCTCAGACGGAGCTTTCCAGGGGCACCCTGGGGTCTCCTCGCCCACATGGAGCCGAGCGAGCAGCCCCGTGTCAGCTGGACCGTGGCGTTTGCCTGGCTGCCACACCGGGGCCCTGGGGAGGGTGCCTGCCGCCTCGGGGGTCACGAGCAGAGTCAGGCCCCTGAGAGCTGTGTCCCTGCGGAGGAGTCGGGGGGACGCAGGCGAGGCTGCCGAGGGCTGGGGCGGGGGGGATGTCCTGAGCTGGAGCTGTTGGGGTCTCGTTTTGGGCTCTTCACCACAAGCTGGGAACGTCCTTCCTCGGGGAGAGAAAGCGGCAGCTTCTGGTGCGTGGCCTCAGCAGGTCGGCAGCGCGGGGGGCTGCTCTCTGCCGTGCGGCCAGGCTGCAGCTGCGCTGCTCTGTGCTCTCGTTTGGTCTGGGCTCTGTCTTGGCCAAAGCTGGGAGCAGCTCTGCCTTTCTCTGGCCCAGCATTGCCTTTTCCTGGCCAGGCCGCAGCCTTCCTCAGCTGCCTCCTGTTACCGGGCAGAAAGCATCGCCCTTGGGGAAAGCGCGTTGTGAAGGGACTGATTTCCCCTCTGGACAGATTGTCCCTGCAGCACGGCCAGGGACATGGCCTGCCTGGATGCTGCTGCCCTTCCTGAGCATAACCCCGCTTCTTCCGCAGGTGCTGAGGCCGTACAGCAACATTTCCAACCTGAAGGTATGGGACTACTATACGGAGGAGACGCTTTCCGAGGGCCCCTCCTATGACTGGGAGCTGACGCAGGGGCAGCCGGAGCACGTGGAGGAGGCGGATCGGCAGGACACCAGTGCCCCCCAGACGAAGCGCAAGATCATCTGGCCGTGCTACGACAACCGCAGCCGCGTGGAGCCCGACGCCATCTCCAAGTTGCTGGAGGTGAGCGCGGCTGGCAGCAGCATCATCTACGCGTTGCTTTTGGGTTTGGCCCTGGCCTGGACTCGCCGTGGTGTCCCCATGGCTGGGACACTGCCCCATGCAGACAGCGGGACAGGGCTGTGGCAGCGTTGGAGTTGGTTGAGCCCCTGGGCCAGGGACAGCGGTCCCAGGGGTCTTGTCGCCTCCTGGGCTGATGCCTGAATCCCCCCACAGGAGCTGCACAACCTGGAGATGGAGCTGGGACAGGTCCCAGAACGCTGGAAGGAGACGTGGGACAAGGTCAAAGCTTCCCAGCGCACCGAGGCGCGGCAGGAGGGCAGCCGGGTAGGCTGGGGGCTGCGTGACGGGTGCCAGTGTCCGGGGGGGCTGAAGGTGGTTGGCTCTGCCCAAGGGTGCCCCGAGCCAAGTGGGTGCTTGCTCCTGCAGCCGGGGACCGAGGAGGGGTGCTGGTGCTCGGCCCCCGGGCTGGATGTGCCCGAGGGGCGCGGGGCCGCCCTCACGCTGTGCCCTCTGCTCCCCGCAGACCCCCAGCTCCCTGCTGATGTCCTCCGGCCTCTCCCACCACCGGCGCTCGCTGGGCGTCTACCTGCAGGAGAGCGGGGTGGGCTCAACCCTCAACCTCAGCCTCGACAGCGACACCAGCAGCACCTCCACCCCCTCCAGCGGGAAGCAGGGCGGCCGCAAGAGCACCAGCACGCTCTACAGCCAGTTCCAGATGTCAGAGAGCGAGAACAGGCAGGCGGGGGGCTCGGGGCGCCGGGGGCTGTCGGCGGTGCTGGGAGGGGGATCCCTCTCTGGGGAGGGGTGAAGGCGTGTGGGTTCTGCAGAGCGCGGACCCCGATCGCTTCTCGGCCCCGCTGACGCTGGGGTGCCACAGACAAAACTGCCCTTCGGCCCCTCTCTCCTTTCCGCCCTAACGCACTGCCTGGCTCCTGCAGGTCCTATGAGGGGTCGCTGTACAAGAAAGGAGCCTTCATGAAACCATGGAAGCCTCGCTGGTTCGTGCTGGATAAAACCAAACATCAGGTACTGAGGGGCTGGGCACGGCGAGGGGCGGGTGGGCCCCGGCGTCTGTCCCTCCCTCCCTCCCTCCCTCCGTGAGCTCTGACCACGCGGGACCTCTCCCTGCAGCTGCGGTACTACGACAGCCGGATGGACACGGAGTGCAAAGGGGTCATCGACCTGGCCGAGGTGGAGTCCATCACCCCAGGAACCCCCACCATGGGGGCCCCCAAGACGGTGGACGAGAAAGCCTTCTTCGATGTGAGTGTGGCACAGACCTGCGCCTTAGGGAAAGGAGCTCGGCAGCCCGTGGCCCCGCCGCGGAGCCCAGCCGTTTGCTCCGGCAGCACCAGGCTGCGGGGGCTGCGGTGCTGCTGGCTCACCGGGTGCAGCCACCCGGCCCCGCTCACCTCCTCTCTCCTCCCCTGCAGCTGAAGACGACAAAACGAGTTTACAATTTCTGCGCCCAGGATGTGCAGCTAGCCCAGCAGTGGATCGACCGCATCCAGAGCTGCTTGTCGGACGCGTGAGACTGGCTCAGAGGAGCCTCTATTCCAGGCACAGAGTCTCCCGGGCCCCAGCACGTGGAGCAGAGGCCGTGCCCAGGCTCACGTCCGAGCCAGGGCTGTGACTGACTGGAGCGGAGGAGATGGCCTTCCTTCCCATCTGCCATGGGTGTGCAGTGCTGGGGAGCCCGTGGCCACGCACCCCCAGGCGGCAGTGGGGGCAGGATCAGTATTTACACTATGGTAGGACTGTGTAGTGGAGGAATTCTTCGCGTTGAAGCAGGCTGGGGGTGCGGGCGGGAGCCTGTCCTGCTCTGACCTCCCAGGCCTGTCTGAGCCCTGTAATTACCGTGTGTCCTCTGTGCACCTCCCGCGCCGGCGGCCCCGCTCCAGCTCTCTGCGGCAGCAGCGGTGTTGTCACCTGGCTGGAGAGGGTGCACCTCGCTCCACCCCGCCCCATGCTGCTGGAGAAAGCGGGAGCTGCCTGCCTGCCTCGTCCTCCCCGCGGCTTGCATGTCTGCCAGAGCATCCACGGGGGAGAACCGGCCCTGCTCCCTCCTGACCTGGCCTAAGCGTGTCCAGGGCTTCGCTCCCGCCTTGCTGGATCCGAGGAGCTGCAGCTCAGGGTGCCGGTGCTCGTGGAGGTGACGCGCCTGAGCACGGGGACTGTCCCGCCCAGCCCGCATCCCACTGGCAGCAGCGGGCAGAGCGTCCCAGCCTTTGAGCCTCGGCCGTCCCAGACTTGCACAGGAACAGATGAGCACGGCCGCCGTCTGCCCGGGGACGGGGGTGGTTGTGGCTGCAGGCGCTGGGCTCCGTGCCTCAGGAGGGGACGTGGACGCGGCCACTCTGCTCCCAGCAGGCAGCTGCCTGCGTAGGCTGTGACGGGGGCTCCCTGTCCTGGCTGGGGCACAGGCTCTGCCTCCACCATCAGGCTTGCTGTGATGGGGGGGCACGTCACCTCATCCCTGGTGACGCCCGGGGCTGGGACACGGCCGGGCACCGTGGCGCTGGCAGGGGCCACCCCGTCTCTTTGCACAGGTCCCTGCGGGAAGGAGGGGGCAGCACCGCGGAGGGCACCGTGCTGCCCTCTCCTCCCCACCGCCTCGGGGCTCGGCTGTTCCCCCCGCTTGCGCTCTGCCCACGCTGTCAGGCCGAGCCTGCTGGCAGAGGGGTCTGGGCAGGAGCCCCCAGCCCTGCCGCGGCGCAGGTTTGCCCACCGCCCGCTGCCACCTCCCTGCTTGTTGCTGTCACAGTGTCAGTGCAAAGGGGGAATCTCGGTACAGAAACAGATCCTGCAGCACCTCATCCGCCCCCTGCGCTGGTGTGGCCGCGGGGGGTTCGGCCCCGCTCCACCTGCGGGTCGCTCGCCGGGAAGCCCCAAGAGGCGTCGCGAGGGCGCTCGGGACCCGCTGCCGTCCGGCCGCTGGACGGGAACCGGCCTCCGCAGCCCTCCCTGCCCCGCAGAGCCACTGCGCCGGCTGGGGCCCGACCCCCCGCCTCCCCGCAAGCTCGGCCAGCTCTTCTCTCTTGTTTTTAAAGGAGTACAATGTTTTATTTCAGTGCAGAGATCTTTGTACAGTCTTAACCCCCCCTCTTCCCCTCTTTGTTTTATTGTACAATAATGGCTGTGGCAGGTAGCTGGTGTAACATGGAGGTTTTTGTAACTTACCTGAGCAGTTGTAGATTATTGAAGTTTCTGTACATTGTGTCAAACATACAGAGTCCTTGTATTGTATTGTGCCTAGAGGAAAAAGGTTATTATATAAAGAGAAAACTAACTGAATTTAATAAAAAAAATTAATATGACAGATGCCCTTTTGCCTCGCTGCCACCGCCATCAGCTGCCCCGGGCCAGCGCTGCGGGACCGCAGGGCCTGGGCTCAGCTCCTGGCCTGAGGGGACGCGGCGTCCCCCGCTTCGTGGGGCCGCAGCCTCGGGGAGCGCTGCTGGCGCAGCGGCGTCTGCCCCCCGTCCCTGCGTTCCCCGTGGCAAACGGGGGCCTCTGTCCTGCGCCGCGGGTCTGCGCTCTCCTGCCTGCTCCTGCCTGCGCTCCCACGTTTTACTCCTCCCCGCGGGACTCGGGTTTGATGAGCCCGGTGGCACCGAGGCTCAGCCGTGCTGGTTGCTGTTCGTCAGCCCTGCGCGGGCTCCGGGCTTGCAGCAGAGCCTCTTCCCGGGAACAGGGGCTGCACGGTGGAGGGCGGCCCCTTGGCCCAGCTCCCTGCACCACGCGTCCCTGCTGAGCAAAGCGCTGTTCCCGGCAGCAGCGATGCAGGGGTGGGAGCTGCAGGGCAGCTGCACGGAGCTGCTGATCTGACACGCGCTGGAAACTGCCCTTTTCTGCAGCAGGGGATGGGAACGGTGTTAAAGGAAACCCAACGGTGCCGGTTTGCAGCTCTCCCCCCCCACTGGCCGGTGCTGGGGAGCGCTGGGCACCCTGAGGGACCGCGAGAGGAGGCCCTGGTACCAAACCTGCATCTTGTTCCCCTTGACCAGCCAACCTAACCGCTTCAAGTCGGCGCAGGAACGGGACTTCAGCTCTCTCAACCCTGGCTGCAGCCACCATGACAGGGCCCCTTGGAAAACACGAGGGGCACGAGAGGAGGCTCCAGCCTTCAACCACCTCACCACGTCCTGCAAGGCCACCCCGGGCCAAGCCGAGAGGATGCCAACAGCGCCGTGCCTTCGGGCCTGCCCACAGCCAGCGAAGTGCTGGAGGCCAGCCCTGCTCCGCCCTGGCGGCTTCACCACCAGCAGCTTTCTTCAGGGTGAAGACTTGAGGATTTTGGCACAAGAAGCCACGGGACTGAGCTTTTCTTATACTAACACGATTCAGCAAAAGGGGCTGAAAAAGGGGGGGGCCAGCCCCGTACAGAGGCAAACATCTGGCAAAGCTGCCACTGGCCAAGGGCCTCTGGTCGAGACTGAACCGGGGGCAAGCGAACGCACCGCCCGGGGTGGCAGGGAGAACCCCCCGCCGTCACTTCACTGCCTCTCCCCGGCGCCGGGCAGCCATCACAGCCCCAGGGGTTTCACCCAGACTCAGCCGCCCTGGCCCCGCTCCCCACGGGGATCACGGCCGTGTGCTCCGGCCGTGAGCGGCGCACCCGCGAGAGCAAAGCCACGCTCGTCTTACAGCCGTGGTGCTGCGGCACCGGGCCTCCCCCGAGACAGCGCAGGCCAGAAACCCGCCTTTACCTCTGACAGCAACAGATGACTTAAAAACCCAGCGGCCCCAGCCTCTGCTCTCCGCCCTCCCGCCGCGGGTCCGGCAGCCCTCCCGGCTGCGCGGGCAGAAGAAACCTGCAGGTTTCGGTAGGCACCATGGCGAATGCTGCCCGCGCTCGCTGCCTGCGCTCGCTGCCTGCGCTCTCCGCCTGCCTGCGCGGGGCGGTGGGGCCGAAGCTGGGGAGCGAAGCCGAGGGTCCGAGGGTGGGATGCGGCACGGCGGGGGCTGAGCGTGTCCTGCAGGAATCCACCACTGGCACGTGAATTTCGAGCTTTTATTGATAGTTGGAACTTACAGCCTAAAACTGACAACATAGAGAGATGCAGACTTTTTTTTCTTTTTCTTTTTTCTTTTTTTCTTTTTTTTTTTTCTTTTTTACAAAAACAAAAACCAAATAACCAAAAGCCACCAGCATCAGATTTACAATATAAAAGTTTTGACAGTAGAGAGACTAAAGTACATCTGGAATTACTCAGAAAAATAAACAGGGAAAAAAAGGCAGTAATTTAAAATTTGTCCCTCATATATACACATAGATACACAGACATTGCTTACAAAGACCCGGTTTCAACATTTAAGGGCAGTAGGCATCATGAGAAAAAAGGCTCCCCTATGTCATTGCACTAAATTCCTTGACTCAGCTGGGCACCCCTTCGCCCCCTTCCCGGGCGGGAGGAAAGGCCACGAGCCGCCGGAACCGGCTTCCCGCGGTCCCCGGCGCCGCGCCCCGGGCTCAGCGAGGACCCTCCCCACGCCAGCCCCGGTCTCATCCATCAGCCGTCACCGGTGCGGCCGCTGCGACGGCCCCAGGCCACCGTCTACGCAGGCAAGTGTTTCTTATTGCTATACAGAGTGCGTCTTACCTATCAGCCACCGTTCCGTGGGTTGGTTGGTTTTGTTAAAAGGCGTGGATTCAGCCCCTAGCGCTTGCTTTGCCGGCCAGGCCACCGTGGAGCCTGCACGTAAGACCTGCCCTCGAGGAGCAGCTGGACTTCCCGACCGGTCATCGGCAGATTTTCAGGGAAACCCGGCTCTGGGGACACCAAAACAGAACGACTGGATTTTTAGAAGAGCAGGGAAAAAGCAGGCGCGGAGCTATGCTGAAAATCTGGGCTCACGGCTGGGCACCGAGCACTGCGAAATCCAGCTCTCAGCTACATTAATGCCCCGGCCCCGCTGCGCCCGCAGCTGCAGCGCCTTCCCCAGCGCGGAGCTGAAAGGATCTCCTGCTCCCAGGGGCCCGGCCTTCGGCTCTGCCCTGGTCGTGACGCAGGGACGGCGGCGGTGGCCGTCTCCACGCTCTTCTCCTGAACCCAGCGGCTGCAGCAAAGAGCGACCCCCAGGAGCGGGGCAGGGCCGCGGGCGCCCGGGACGGCCACGCACCCGCCCCGGCCGGAGCTCTGCTCCCTCTGGGAGACGCCTGGATGAACCCGCCCGCTCCCCAGCCAAACCAGCACCGCTGCAGCCGCTACAGCCTCCCACTTCTCCTGGCGATAAGCAATTATTTAAAAAAAACAAAAACAAAAAACCCAACAAAAAACCCCAAAACTGTTTTGGTTTATTTTGAATTTAAACAACCCTTGTGGGTACTTCAGCCTAAGGTGGCAACTGGTGGAGTTTCTAGGGGAGACAGGCCTTAAACAAGTGCTAACAGTCAAAAAGCCAAACGTTTCCAGTCGCCTCACCTCTGCACTGCAGCCTAACGCCAACCAGAAAAGAAACCGATGGAGGTTACGGAAAAGCCCCGGAGAAGCAACTCCAGAAGCTCCGATTCAACAGACCGTGGACCAAGATAAGGTGGCAAAGAATATTTAATATTGATTGCTTTAAATATGCTAAGTGCAAATGAACTCGTTAAACGATGGCGTCCTGTCGAGTTAGGAAAATCAGAGCCTAAAAAGAAGTTTCTGTTTGTCTGAGCAGATACACCCCATAGTAAAAAATGTCATTAGAGCCACGGCTATTTTAATGTGCAAGAGTACGAGTACATCTTACCCACTCCATGTCTACACACGTGTGTATGCACGTATACACGTACGCACACACACATATATGAGATGACTGTCTTAAGCACTGCCAAACTGATCTAGCGCCAGTACTTGGGTTGTGGTAAAGAAAAGGTTTACAAAATATTAGATCAAGAAAAAAGGTTTCTATAAAACTTTACATTTCAACTGAAGCTGGTCATCTAAATTTTAAACACTGTCAAAACCCGGTCTGGATACAAAAGGCAAAGACAGAAACGGACAAGGAACAGAAGTTAAAAATCAACGCCCTTCTTTTCCAGGAGCCTCACTGAGAAAACGCCGAAATGAAAACCGCCCTTGAGCACTATTTTTTTTTTTCAGGCCGAAAACACAGCTTTACCTACCTCGAGAAAATGGCAACAGGTACAAAACAGCATTTTACCTGGAACTGAGAAACCCGAACAGCCTCAGCCCGGGGAAGCGGGCGCCCAGCGAACCCTGCCCTTCCACAAACCTTCCGCCCCGTGCCCAGTACCTTTGATTTGCTTTTTATTTGTACCAACGATTAAGCCGTTTCAGAAGGTGCGCGCTTACTAATCAAGAAGTTATATGCAAACCCAAAAGCTCTGCGAAAAATAGGTTTAAGGTGAATTTAGAAATATATATATATATAAATATAAATATATATATATATATATATATATAAATAGTCCCTATATACATTAACAACTGAGGATGAGGAGCGGAGGAAGGGAATAAAGAGCCACGGACATCCAGACCCCACGCTCCCCGGCTCCTTCCACCAAACCCGCAGCCTGCCCGGCGTCTGCTCCTGCCCTCGGCCCGGCAGCTTCCACCTCGCAAACACAACCGCCTTGCCTTTCACTGGGCACAACCTTCTGCAAGCAGAGAAGAGAGCCGATGCTTCGAATTTATAAAAAATACATGAAAAATATTTCAGGCACAGCAAGCAAATGGAAGTATATTTCTCGCTTCTAAATCTGCTCTTTAAATTGCCAACAAGGCTGGTAGAAGAAATTGTTTTCTTCCTTGAAATCCCAATAATTCTTTTAATCACAAGGTCTCTTCAAGTCTTGGGTTGCTTCCGTCCTCAGCCAAATAGGAAACCAAGAGGGGAAAGTCAGCGCTCCCGTGGGTGCTGTAGAATACCCACGCGGCGGGGTGGCCGGGCGTGATTTGCAAATGGGCCGTACGCCTGCCTGCGCCGAGGTCTCCGGGCTGCTCCCACACCGCTGCAGCGCCCGCCCCGACGCGAACGCCGTGCCGCCTTCCCCGTGCGCCCTTGTGGACCCAGACCAGCCAGCGAGCACAGCCCGGCCCAGGCAAAGCCTAACCCCAGCCGCCGCCTTTGCTGCAGGTCCGCTTGCAAGGGCGGGTGACAGACCGAGGCACCGCGGCTTCCTAAAACCCCGCAGAGAGGCGGACGCTGCCTTGCCCTGCAGCCAAGAGTTGATCCGTCACCAGGGCTCCTCGACTGCTCCGACTCCACCAGCACACGGCCGGCTCCGGGAACGCCGGCCCGGCCAAGCACACGGCGTTCCCGACCCGCGGAGCCCTCGGCTCCCTCCGGCTGCAGCCGCCAGCGGGGCGGCGGCGCGGGCACCTCATCTGCTACCGAGGGGAGAGGCAGGGCGAAGGCAGCAGGTTTGACTGCTCCGTGACTCCCACTCCAAGACGCGCACAAGCCATCCGTCACCACAGGCCAGCAACGTTTCTGCTGCTGGGCTTGGCGCGGGTCGGGCCAGCGAGCGCCCAAGGACGAGCCGGGTCACACCAGTGACACCAGTAACGGCACAGCTCCTGCCAGTGCCACCCGGTTAACAACCTGCAAACAAGCGACGCGACAGAACAGCTTAGGTTGTCTTGTCTCTCCTAGCACACCGCTAAGTTACCCTACGAGTACACTTCAGAAATGCAGAAGAGGGCGAAGCCAGCTCAGGACGGGACCCGCGTCCCCTTTCGCGTGGAAGGCCATGGGTTTGCAGGACCCCACCGAGGGACAAGGACCCAGAGACAGCCCCGAACCGCGCAGCTGGCACAGCTGGCTCGCGACGGAGTCAATGGCCAGAGCAGGGTGCAACCTCCGCGCGTATCGCACATTGAACACAGAATGTTTTAACGTTTCCGTTGTTCTCGGTTGTACTGATACCGTGTGCTACTGAAGGCAGGAATAATCATTAAAGGGAAAAGCTTGTCAGCAGCTTTTCAAGTATTTCTCAGTGACTGTTTCGCAGAAAAATTGCTTTTCATTCAAAAAACAAAATTCAGAGGAGGAATATTTATATTTCGTAAGGGGAAAATATTTACATGCCCATATTGACAAATGAGGTTTTAATTTAAATTACACATTAAATAGTAAAATATTTAATATTAAATATTATATTGCAACACAAAATGACGTATAATCGATTTCTGAGGCGCTTTTAAGCACAGCGTCTCTAACACTTGGAGGACAAACTCAACGTACATTTTTTAGCTGGATATCAATAAAACATTCTGAATAGACAGTAGGATGTGCATCAAATTTACCTTTACTACTCCACGTTGAACGCTCTGCTGCACTAGCCGCCATCGCGCAATTTCTATTATCCCTTAGAAAAAGGAGCCCGTTCTCCTTGCATAGCTCCGTCCTTGAAGGCAACCCACGGACCTTTCGCACGGAGATGATGATTCCCCCGTGACATCTTTCCTTCTCTTTTGTGAACTACTGACAGGCAAGCTGGCCAGGAGGCACGGCAACGCCGGCAGCGCCTCCCGGTTCCCCACGTGCACACGCTCCTTTCGTAACGGCCCTCAAATCACCTTCACACCCTGACTCCAAAGAAGCCCACGGAAGGAGGGAAGGGGTCCTTGTCGCAGCCCCCGGCGAAGACGACCTCACCCGGGCGCTCGCCGCGCAGGACGCGCAGCTGGGAAGCTCGGCGGTGCGTGCCAGGGGACGGACGGAGTGGCGTAAGCAGCCATGAGGTTAGGGAGGCATACGATGAAGAAGAGCACAAGAACAGAAATACCTTTTGTCGGGATCTGGATGGATATAAGGCACTCAGAACAACAGCGGGGAATTTGGAAGTAGTTATTATTACAGCGTGGGATCCTTCTGCTCGTCACGTTCTCTTTCCCTGTTTCCTGGCTACCTGGAGATGAAACACGACTCGGTTCCAAAGCTGGAATGAGAAGAAATGACTCCTTCCGAACTAAAACAAAGGCACTGGTGTTTTTATATCTGGAATTTTTATTGCTGATCATTGTTTTGCCCTAGTTCACTCCTTAAGGGCACTCGGTCATCAGCCGGAATGCAAAGAGGGCGAGGTCTCCGCTGGAGCGAGGATGGGGCCCAGGGCGGGAACGGGGCGGTGCCGTGACCCGGGGAGGTGAACCCGACCCAGCCACGGCGGAGCGGGCGATGCCGACCCCGAGCCCAACGGCAGGTTTCCGCGTCTCGGTGCAAGAAGGACGACACACGGGCTCGCAAGATGCTGCGATTCTGCCCCTGATGCCCGTGACGGATAATTTCAGGGGAAGGCAGGCCAGGGAAGGGTGGTCTCGTGGATTTGTACCATAAAGGGTAAAGTATGAAAGTGTGAGAAATGGGACAAACTGAAGTTACAAAAAGGCTCTATCCCAGCTCGGAGCTGGCGAGTATCGAAGCGAGCACAAATGCCTTTTCTTGGTCAAGTTTCAGCAGAGACACTGGCAGAGGGAGGGGGATGCTCAGGGGTCTACAGGGACACAGCAGGAGCTCATGACGAACGGAGAGGATACACGTCAGATGGAGAGAAGTTTCTGAAAGGAAACAAAGGAGTCCCAGTGCTTTGAACTCTCCCGCCCTGTGCTTTGGCCGATTTATTTTAAGAAAGAAAGAAAGAAAGAAAGAGTCTGTTTAAAGTCTCAGGCAAAAAGAAAATGGTGCTTTGAAAATGACTGCGAAGGTATTCTGTACAAAGATAACGTTTCTATTTCAAATCACGCATAGGAACTGAACGCCGAGTTAACTATTACAACTTACCGCGTTACTTACTTAATGCTCTACTTCCTTTTTTTTTAACTTCTAATGTTTTCATGTAACACGCATATTTTCATGTCATCCATATGTTACAGTCAAAATTTACATAAATTTATAGCATGAGGTAATCAATGGTTTTCTTTACGCTATTTGATTCTGAAAGAGTAAGAATGCAGAACCTTAAACTACATGCGATCAATGCGCTTTAAGGCAAGTGTAGTGCCCTGTGGTATCCTAACCGATGCCGGCACGTTTCAGAGAACCGACAAACCCCCTACAAAGGGCCTGTCCCTGCCCCATAAGGTGCCACGGAGACCAAAAGCCCTCTTGCCTGTTCGCCCTTTGAACGGTCTGAGCAGCCACAGCTGGAGAGGCGGTGATACGCAGGGAGCCCGGGCAGAGAGCGCACTGCTGCGCAAGAGACGGGTCGTCTGCCCGCGGGTGGGAAGAGAAGAGGTGATTTTCTGCATAAAGCCATTTTTCCAGATTGTCCTGGCAAGTCGGTCGCGGTTTCGTGTTTAAGCCTTAGTCTGAAGGTGAGATGAGCGGGAAGAGAGTTAAAGTTTCAGTGCAAAGTCACTGCCACACCGTGAGGACCACGGAACGTGAGGACCACGGAACGTGAGGACCACTGACCATGAGCAGGACCACTGACCACGCTGCCACGGTGCCCGTTCAGGGCTCCCGGGCACGGAGAAGCACAGCCCTCCTCTCCCACAGCCCCCAGGGCAAACGAGTACCACGGGTGAGTCTTCAATACCTCTTCTGTAGATCAAAGCCCCACGACGCAGCCTCCCAGAGGCCCGGCCACACACGCCCTAGTACGCGCTCTAGACGAGGACAGAGCAAGACCAGGACCTCGCCGCCGGCGACTTGGCTCTGGCTGGCTCCGACCCAACGCTCGGCACTTTGGCAAAGGATTCCCATGGGCTTACCAATGAGTGAGGAACAGTCCCACGCTGCACACGAGGAGAAGTGTTCAATTCCCATTTGCTGTGCCCGAAGTTCATTACGTTTCAAGTTTAGTTCCGTGAACGCTCTAGCCTGGGAGACCCTGGCGCAGCGCCTGCAGTGCCATGCCTTACTGCCGAAGACAAGCTTACTCAAAATTCACCAACAGTGGGAAATTCTCTACAGCATTTCTAGAATTCCTATAAAGTTCTGAAAAAACTAGCTATGAGCATCAAAATTACACGATAAAAGATTTTTAATAGTTTACATCTCTCCAAACAATTTGAGAAAATAAAAAATAGATGGGGAAGGATCTGACCTTTATAAAAGCCCCCCAAACTTCAGGGAGAGACAAAGGATTCTTCTCTCCTGATCAGCATCAAATATAAAAATACATTTTACATACAGGCATATTTCACCAACATTTAAAGGTGACAGATAACAGTCACGAGGAAATACAATTAATTTTTGTACACAGATGGACAGGGAGGTCGGACTGGTCACCACAATGCCCTTCTAGTAATGAGGTAAGTGAGTTTTAGACGAGATAAGCTAACATATAGGAGCCAAATTGTTTATTTTCTGCATTCAAATCTGTCAGAAAGTTTGTACGCGAATGTACGCAGAAAATGCCTGCTCAGGTTTACGAGAAGCTTCCTATCAGCGGGCGCTTTGTCAGCGGCTGCCACTGGGGGAAACCGCGATCAAAAATCTCTTTCGCGCCCCAACGCGACAGCATTCCCTGCGAAGCTGGGGACTTGAGCCAGTACGAAATCAACAGGAATTGTATCAAACCCATCTTCCAAAGAATCTTAAACTTCCACTGAACTGAATTTTTAAAATGGTCTAACGCGCTAAGTACCTCCAAGGTGTCTGTTTCCGCTGCCTAAGACCTATAAAAATAATTAGTGACGCATAATTCTGGGAACAAGCTAAGGCACTCTCCATAATGAAACTTAAAACCACGCGGTTCCCCTGACCAGAAGGATTTCTTTTTCGCGAGCTGTCATGCAAAGGTAAAATTATTACTTCAAACTTTATCCCAAGTTATTTTAAAGTTTAGTAATAATGGAAATCATAGTAGAATCCTTTAGTAATAATGGTAAATCATAGTAGCAATCCTTTAGTAATAATGGAAATCATAGCAGAATCCTTTAGTAATAACGGTAAATCATAGTAGCAATCCTTTAGTAATAATGGAAATCATAGTAGCAATCCTTTAGTAATAATGGAAATCATAGTAGCAATCCTTTAGTAATAATGGTAAACCATAGTAGTAATCCTTTAGTAATAATGGTAAATCACAGTAGTAATCCTTTAGTAATAATGGAAATCACGTGCTTATGAGCTTCCAATGCCCGAGCCTGAGACACGGCACTCTGTTCTGGCTCAGGGAACACACTGGTGCAACCTCACCAAGAAATATTTAATACTCAGTGTCTCTTTCTGAGATTCAATGAGCTACAAGCGGGTCTGGGCTGTTCTCGAGTCTGGGACTCTTTTTTGCTTTGATGGAGAAACTAGCAATGTCGTTATCTTCCGTCCACCGAACTAGAACCGCCAGGACGACACGTTTATTAAGGGAAAAAACCACGTGCATGAAGCCAGTCTTAGCCCATCTTACGAAGGTTTTACATCCACTTCCAGAACCCAGCGCGCTCCCCTCGCGTGCCACGTGCCAGCCGGAAGGCGCTCAGCTCCGCCAGAGAGCCGTGCTCGCCTCCAGCTCCAGTTTCTGAGTGCGCAGACCCTGAGCGGGTCCATCTGAAAGAGAGGAGGTACAATCGCCGTTGCAAAGCGCCACAACCCCAAATTTCATCTCGGCAAAGGAAAAAGTCCTGTTGCAACCTGACTAGTCAGCTATTGATCAAATAGAGAAGTTACAAATAAATACCTAGGCCTTAGATTCTTTAGATACATACTGCTGCACTCACTGTCATTACACTCGATAGCCTCCAAAGCCAAGGTTTGAGTTTAATTAGCTTTCAGAGAGCCTTCAGCTCTTCCCTGCCCATGGTGCCCTTGAAAATAAACCTAAACCCTTCCAAGCCTAGCGTTCACCATATGATACACCACCACACTCTGGACTACATGGTGGTTTGAGTAACAAGGCTTCAACAAATCCTTTTACACCCTGATTAGGGGAACCACGCAAGCTAGGACAAGACGAGAAAAGAAAGAAGCAGTAGCGCAATACGCGTTGAGGAGCCAGAAGCTAACGGCAATGTGAGACGTGCTCCGCAATGGAAGTAACGGCTTTTGTAAAACCCCTCTGAAGCGTGCAGCGGCATCCATTTGCAGTTATGAGGCTACTGTGAGTTTTCTGTCTACAGTACTGAACGCAACGTGGCCTAGTTTAAGCCAATTAATAGTAAGCCCCCAAACGACACGACGTCGTGAAGATGGATACACCCGAGTACAGCTCTCCATTTCCCTTCACCTCTTTCCCATGCGTCAAGCTTTTTTTCTCTTTAAAGTAAAGCCCCCATCCCGTGCAATCTGAACAGAAAGCTGTAAGACCTTCTCAGAACAAGGGGGTATCTTTCACCTGGTTGGTTGGTTGGTTGGTTTTTAATGGCCTGTGATGTCCAAACCAGAGAAAAACTCTACTGCGCTGTGGGCCAACAGCCGTGCTCCTGCGTCGTGAACCTGCGTCGTGCTCCTGCACCGTACTGCATGACGCTTTCAGTGGTCTCCCCTCCTGAGCGCTCTCCCCTAGCATCAAGGGACCGGGATGAGATTAAGAAATGGAGTTTCCCTTCAGGGAGAAGCATCTAAAAATGTTGTACTTTAAAGCTGGGGCCGGCAAAAGAGCACGTAAGTGCATTACGCTTGCCTTGTGAGAGCTCGCAGCCGGAGGTACAGATGCTTTCAGAACAAGTACATGGCAGAATAGGATTTCAGAGAGAACTGATGCCGGGGGGGGGAACAACAAACAAAACAAAGAAAATTAGCACACCATGGTAAACAGCAGGTTTCATTTTGCCTCTTTTTTTCTAATGACAACAAACCCTCTTGTAACAACAAAACCAATGGTTTATAATTTCTGAACACGACTCAGGGTGAGATCGCTGCTTTGGGAAGAGCAAGAGGAGAAGAGAACCTTTCTTTGAATGACTGAAAAATGCAAGATGAGCTGCTATATAGCATCAAAAAAGTCAAGTATTACGCTGCAGAAACATCAAATGATCTTATTTAGCAAGTATAATTAACCTGGCAGCCAGGACGCAGGACCTTCCTCTCTCCTGAAGCCTCGGGGACATCGAAGTGCGCGGGCTGTATCAGAGTACTCGCAAGAATCTGTTGCACCTCTTTTGCCACAACTGGCAAACCACTCTGGTCTTTAGCACCGGCAGAACTCGGGGCTCTGCCATCCAGCAGCCGCTTCCCCGCCAGATAAACCCAACAACTGAGGAAAACGAGGCTCTTCCAGCTTTACTGCGATTATCATTGCACTAAGACAGGGCTTAGCACAACAGAAGGAGAAGGCTGGAAAAAACCAAACAACTTACTAGTAACCGCGGTGTAAACCTTCAGTGACTGGCGGTAAGACTTGCTCTACGCTATGCCACCGATAAATAAGGATTTCAATTACAGCTTGCTGGCCGGTTTTTGGAAAAATGGCCAGCAGACAACAATAAAGCCATTTAAAATTTTTGCCTTTAGGTACGTTATTTAGGAATGGCCCTTAACTTTCATCCACCTTGCGCACTGCATCATACCCAAACCCTTCCTGCTGGCAGACTGGGATGCCTGAGTCTTTGTGAATAGATGCTGAGGGGCACGCTGTGGTTTGTTACCGTTATTTTTTTAAGATCTGTGCACCCACTGGTTTTCCATTCTGCTTGCCAGCTGCAGCTCTCTAAACGGCAATAAGGGCAGCAAAGCCTCGGGACACTCACAAAATTTATATCAGGCTTTGCTGAGGACATCTTATCCAGATGAATAACTGGGATTTTGTCTGCCATAACTGTTATGACTCACAAGAAGAAGCAATAAATTGTATTTCTGTGTGGGAAAATTTCGGTAGAAGACTGGTGAAACTGTTGAATAAACTACAGCCATGTTCCTTGCTCCTCTCCCTTCACAGGACTGTCTCAGCTAAGCTTTAACTTGGAGCTGGCGGATACGACTTTAGAGAGGACCTCACCTCTTTGGGACAGCAAGGGAATTCAAACCCACGAACCCAGCTCCAGACCTCCCCGGGCTGAAGAGGGTACGTAACCACCCGCCCGCTCACAGTGCTGTCGTTAAAAGCCCATTCAAAGCCTGCAGCGAGCAACAGAAATAACGAATCCAAACCACGTGCGTTTTTATCTGCTATCGGATCACATCTCCATGGCCCCACACCAGTTGTGCCTGATCCTTCTGCAGCACAGGGGTTTTTCTGACTGCAACCCCTACAGCTGTGCTCCCCCTCCCAGTCTGATACCCGGGTACCGAACGCAGGAGCCTGGGCTCCTAAAAACAGCCATCGGATGTGATGATGGCAGGGCTCCTGGACGGCCGTATCATCCCGAGGAGCGTGTTTTTCCCACAATCCAGAGACAAATGTGCTACGGTTCAAGGATTACTTAGCGTCGGCTGAACCGATCACTTTTTAGCTGCTAATCGTGCAGACAAGGCCCCTCCTCTCCCCGTGCGAAAGCATGCGGGCGAGGCTGTGCGGCAGCAGGGACGCCAGGGCAGCAGCGGGATCACTGGACGAGCCGCTGCTCTCTTGCAATCCACCCTATCAAAGCCGCTGAACCGTTCTAGCAGAACCAGTTCCCCCCAGTAAGGTACGCCTTGCTGGTTTTGGTCTTGCACAACGAACGTTTGTCGATGACTTGCTACTGATCATGGAGCTGTACACAGATATAAAAGTTAGGCTCTTTGTGCTCTGAGTCTCTGCTTCACCAGGTTTCTCACAATATCCAGCTGTGTGTGTATAAATATACATGGAATAATACATATTGCAAATATATATCTATATACACACACTCATCAGTATACATATTCAAACCTAAAATTATATATACTATATCGATATGGACAGATTCAAAATACTGCACATAAAGGAGGAAGGACAGTGCTGAATATAACTTCTGTTCAGTCTGCACTGCTTTCTGACCAAGTATCTAAGCAAGCCGAGGGGTTTTGGAAAGGGAACAGCTGGGTTAAGTAAATCCATTTTCAGTAGGCAACACATCCCGCTCCACCCCGGGGTAACGGTCCTTCCCTCGAGCACACGGCTTACTCGGCGAGGAGGGAACCCAGCTCTGCAGCAGTCGGCGTGCCGCGACCGCCACGGAGACGCGGTGCAGCGCGGCACAGCCCGACCCGCGGAAAGGGCTCCATCGAGTCACGGCATGCAATGCCTTACGGCCACCTGGAACCAGAAAGCAGTGGCAGAGCCCGGTGCCTGCAGATCAGCGGGCAGCGGTCTGGGATGGCGAGGAAGAAAGCTCAGACAGCTACGGGGACCGAGAGAGGCCACGGACTACCGGCAGCGGGACCCTCCAACCCCTATGTACCCACTGCGACTCCAGAGAGATGGGAAGCTCAAACTTACGACGAGAGAGAGATTTACGCACGGTTTGCCTATAAAATTATTTGAGCCAGGCAAGGAAACCATCATCTGACTCTGGATCTGTTCTGAACCGCGAACTCCAACACACCAGGGATGAGGAACGTTTTCTAGACCAGCTTCTTGGCTGGTGTGGGAGCAATGAGGTGTAATTCAGAGCTTAAATCCCAAATGCGGAGGAATCATTCACTGTCACAAAAGCAAGAGAGCTTGTGCATTTCTACAAATCTATTTAACTACCGGTAAAATGTCTTATCACAGAAGTAACTGGACACAAGTAACCAAATTAATAAACTTAGATAACGAGCCCCTCAGTAACTAAACTGTGTTTTTAGATCTGTTTACTGGATATGTTTAAATACACTATTAAAGCTTTCATTTAAATTTATAGACTCAAAGCCAAAAGCCAGCGAATGACAAGTTCAGAATCTGCAACGGAAGGCACAGACAGACACGTCCTTGCGTATCTCTCCGAAGGCTGCAGGATGTTCTTGCTGCCAGCTGTCCCGTACCACCGCTCGGGGGAGGTCGCTGCTCCCCCAGCCAGGCTTCGTGAACAGGTCAGGCGGGGACAGCTGATCAGTACGCTTGCAGCATCGGCCAGCACGGCTCGAGGTTACGCAAGGCGACCCCTGTCTACGACGTATCCTAACGCAAAGATCATCTACCTGTTTAACAAGGTGGCTGAAAACGTATCAAGCCAGAAGGATGATCAAATTGTGCCTGCGATGGACAACTCCCCTTAATCTCTCGATCCTACACGGACTTGGTCATAATTGTAGCACGGTGGAACCTGCGAGCACCACGGTCAAGAGCCGTGAACGAACACAGACTAGAAGAGAACTATTGCCGTCACCTGGTACTCAACGGGCCTGAAGCCCAACCATGGTCTTCAACCAGCTGCTGGAATAAGCTGCACTGTTGTTGTATCAGACGAATGATTTTTCAGTTTTCATAGTATCGTTTTTAGGTGTTTGAAGAATGCCTGAAGAGAACCTGATTTTCCGAAAACCGCTAGCACCAATCCTCTGAAAGTTAAGACTGTGATGTGTCTCCAATTAGGAACTCAAAACCGCTCATCGTTTCTGATAATCCTGGCTAAGAGTGGGATTGATCTCCAAAGAGCAAGCAGGGTAACCAAAGCAGAAAGTGAGATTTTTCCTCCCAGCGCAACGTAACTTTAAATTATTTATTTTAAATTACAAGGAGTGAGAAGACTTCCAGAACAACAGTACTGTGCCATGAAAGCACCTGCTTACCGAGTAATTGCAGCTGAGAGAAATCACAGCTATGTCAGCAGCATACAAGTGGCCCACAACCCTAGCACGCGACTTCCAAGGCGCACGCAGTAATCCCGTCCTGCCTTCTGCACCGCGACCTCCGTATCTGGTACTCCGGCAAAGCAAATCCTCAATTTTCCCTAAGAGCATGAATGAAAATACTTCATCTTTGGGCACACGAGGATAGCCTCGTGCTGCGGGTACGTCACCGTCGGATACTGATCCAGCAGAACAGACTGACTCTAACAGCGAGAACATTTTGTTCATCTCACTCCCCCCCCCCCCCCCCCCCACCTCTCAATACAGTTAAGAAAATTTCATATGCACTACATACATATCACAGTTAAAAATAAAGTACTTTTTAAAAAGACTGAAGTCTGGCTAGGATGCCTTTGCTCATAACAACAGATCTGTGTGAGGTACTTTTTCATACTCACAGGGTAAAGTCCCTCGTTATGCACAAGTGAGAATATATCTGAAAATAAGCTATTTGGCTACCTATGTGTCAAGCTTCATGCTTTTATTCCAAAGTGAATGATTTTCCAGCTTAGTCTTGGACTAATAAAATAAGCGGCATTTAACATTTGACAGGTGGGTTTCAGCATACAGCTTACACACAAAAGCAGGCCCAGCTCTGTGTCTAGACTACAGGGGGAGAGGATAAGCACTGGAGCGCCGGTCCTGGCGACCTGCTGTTACCAGCCCGAGCCTGCTTCTGCAAGTGGCCCAACATCTACACCCGTATGATCTATGTGCACAAGTCCGGTCTGGGAGCAAGCTCAAAGCAGAGGCCAGCACCGCTCAGTGCAGACCTGCGTCTGAAACCGGTACAGTCTTTACAGGAGTAGGTCCTTCAGCCTACGCAGAAGATCCTGGGTTCCAGAGTCAAGCACACACCTTCAACTGACCTTGCTCCCGGGCAGTTTGAAGCGCAGTCCATTCCTCCATACTGTTTTACTCTACTATCCCGAGGCAGCGGTACCTCTCCCCCCCCCAGACTCCTCCGTGACCGACTACCTGGGGAGGAACAGCAGGAGTCCTGTGCTGGGGCCATTTCACTCTCCAATGTTGTCGCTAGGTACAAAGTGCAAAAGTGTTGCTGTTCCTGCATCCATTAAAAACTTTAAAAACAGAACAAAACAAAACAGAAAAGGATTTCTATAATAATTTCAAAATACATTAGTCTCCAAAAAGCCAGCAAACACCTGATAACCTGTTTGTGCCATATCTGCTCTCGTTCCTGCACGGCAGCAGTCCAGTGGATCATTATCCTCTTAGCTGGCAGACAACACGCTACCTTCTTTGCATACTCTCCAGCCAACGGAGGACGACAGCCGGGAAGTTGAGTTTTGATGGCTCGGCCAGAAGAGACCAATTGCTAACCGACCCAAGATCCTGCAGTGAACTGTCGCGGCTCCGGGGGAGAGAGCACTGAGCAACTCACGGGAATGCAGAGACTTCCCACTTCTCAAGACAGTTCAGCACGACAGCAAGTTAGCTGCTTGGCCTCTGGCCTGGGACAATGCCAATGACTTCCCTCCCACCCCTCAAAAATGTAAAATAAAATCCCTCCCTGCTTCATCCCATTTAAAGTGTTTGCATCTTTTCCTCCTATGAAATGTTTCTGATAAGGCTTTATTGCTATACAAAAGCGGTGCAAATGCTGCCCAAAGACAGCTCCATCGGGAACTTTGGTCACACGACTGCGGGACTCTTGTGCGCTGTCCGAGTCCCAGCGTTAGACCTGCTACCTTTCTGAAGAGAAGCTGAATACTGTGTGCAATAACACTAAGAAAATAGGACTGAACCCCAAATACAAAACCAAAACGAGGGAGAGAGGGAAGGGGACAAGGAACTAAAATTAGGCAGAAGGCTTGCTTGGGAAGAACCCCATCATTCCTGTGATGACTAACTGATCAATGCTACATTTAGACAATGCAAGTGTCTTTCAGAACAGATTGTTGGTGTTGAAACTGCGTGTCTGGTCCTGAATGCCAGCTCTCTCATCAATGCAGCATTTATTAAAAAATAAAATTAAAATGAAAAAAAAAAAAAAAATTTTTTTTGACAAATTGCATCACCAGGTAGCAGCCTGGCCTGGATCACACACGTCCCATTGCATCTGTTTCATCAAGCAGGGCCATTTAATGTGGCTTCAGCACAGGGCAAGACTTCTTCTTTCCTAAAGAGAAACCCAAAGAGTAATATTAGAGAAATACAGCTGCTGGAAGATACTCGCTCCTAAAGCTTACTTTCATCCTGGTTGGACACTGTCCTCTTCAGTAGTATTGAGTCATCCTTTCTCTATTTTTGTTTCTTCTGCCTGCTAAAACATTATTAGCTTCCTAACGAGAACCTCCTCCAAGTCCTTTACAAAACACTACATTTAAAAATCAGAATAGAAACTGAGAAGTCAGCTTTGACCGCCGATTACACAACGATAATCATTGTATTGAACCAGAAGTTTGGAACGTGACCGCCAGGGTCCTGAGCCCACCAGAAGGCTCCGGCCTGACCAGCCTCGTCCGGGGCCTCCCTGCCAGGCACCTTCCACCATTGGCCTGGGAGCTGGATTTGGGTCTTTGCCGGAGCTACGCCGTACGTCTGGCCTTGCACCTTCCTGCCGCAGACCTGCTGACTCGACTGCATGGCTTGTCCCTCGTCCCAGGACGAGGACGTGACTGGCGACGGCTGGATGGGGCACCTTGCCTGCAGGGTTTTTGCCCCCCACTTTGCTGTCACCCTCGGGTCCCGGCTCAGCTCCCGCTGGTGCACTCGGGGCCCTGACAGGACCTGGGGTGTGGTGGCGAGAACAACGATCCGATGGGATACTCGGCTTCCTCCCCAATACGAGTTACGCTAGCGCTAGAATTTGTGTGAGACTGGTTGTAAATTGTGGGCTCAAATGCTAGGCAGTCGCTGTACCGGGGGCACAGCGCCGACAACCAGGACAGATTTTAACGGAGTGGAGCGGGTCGGTTGCATGAAGCTCAAAGCGCTGGGCAGAACTTCTTCCTCTCACCAAAAGTACCTAACAAACAAAACTCCTGTAGGATGGCCCAGGTGTCTGGCTTCAGCTAAGCACCATCGTCTGAGATTCAGTCTAACAGCAAGCTTGCTCCAGGAGGACCGAGACACCCAAGGAGGTTTCTTAGCTCAAGAAGAGGAGAAGCACCTCATCATTGATACGCATCTCTCTGGCCAAAACCAGGAGCCAGAGCAAAGCTGTGGAGGTGAGAGCACTAGATATGCAGAAGGATTCGTTTCCGTATTTAAAAAGACCTAAACTGTCACATTCACAAAAAATGAATATAATTTCTCCTTGAGACTACTTCCAGTTTCAGTTATCAAAACACATCCCCACATTTCCTCATAATATTGTAACTGTAAATGTCTGTATGTTCACCCGAGCATACAAACCCATACTATCTGAGTATTTGTCATGCATGAGTACGAAATGAGAAGTCCGTTACTTTAATAAAACAGACGATTTGACAGCACTTCTGGGAAACTGAAAGATATGTGCAGTATATCGCAGGAAGAGCTCCACGCTACCTGCAGTATAACGCACTCCAGGACCCTCCAGATGCAATCCTCGCATAACTTGGAGCGTACGCTAACGGTAGAACCACCGCATTCAGCGACGCGGTAAAAACCGATTCTGTCGGAGGCTGGAAAAGGAGAGTTTTGAGCATCTCACCTGTCTTTTGTGGCTGTTTCCGTGACAGCTGTGACAACGGCGGCGGTGTTCTGGTGCTCCTCCGAGTGCTGGGCCACGTTGTTCAGGGGTTTGGATGCTTTTGTCGTTCCGATGTCAGTGATGGCCAGCTTATCAATAACCATGCAGTCTGCATCACTGTGTGGGGAGAATTCAAGTTCACGTTAAAATGCCGATTAACGGGGCTTAAATTCCAACGGAGAAAAAAACATTCCTCCTCCTCTCCTAGCACAGGCCACAAAAATCCCACAAAGAAATAAGAACTGGAAATAAACTGGAATTAAAAAGCAGCGTACACATCCTGGAGGCTGCGTTTCCTAAAAATCAACAAGACGCCAAATAGGCACGAGAACGACAACTCCTCAAGAAAGGCATTCCCGTTTCCCGCAGCAAAACCCGGCCTGAGAGCTCCCCACGTATCCCCAGCAAACCAGGCACCGCACCGCGCTCCGCAGCTGCCCCCGCCGGCGCGCTCTCCTACGGACAAACACAGAAAACAGCAGTGGAAGGATGCAAACGGGAACGACATTCGGCCACGACTTTGCAAGCTTAGAAGGTCCAGAAAGCCGAGTCTGCCACTGGGAGCAACACACCAGAAGCAGACTGCTCGCCCTGGCAGTACCTGGGGACTCAGCACCGGTACGCAGGACCGCAGAAGATCCTGCGGTCCAGCCTTTCGTGGGAAAGGCAGCCTAGAGGAGTTCACCTCTCCTGGAACGGCCCTCCCTTACCCAGCACCGCCACGCAGGTTTCCAAGCCACCGCTCCTTAAACCGCTGGGTTTGGCAACGCCTGTTTCGGATCTCGTACAGGCACCTACGCCGCTCTACTCTACGGGTTTTTCCCAGGTGGCACCTGATACTTCTGCGTGCACCTAGAAAGACTTAAATTAAGTACAGAACCTAAAATCCTGAGGAGGAAAAAAAAGTTGATCAGATGTTCACGAGTGGTATCTTCAGAAGCCAAACACGGTTAAATTAACTTGCTTTCAGTAACACATCAGACGACAGATTCCCACGCCTGAGGGATAACATTTCCAATGACGTCTCCCTACAACAAAACGGAAGCTCAAATCCTGAAAATGGAAAAAACCCGCTAGCACAAAACCTCCAAATCTTCTACATTTGTATTAAAAAGACCCATATTTCTAACCGGAGGAGGTATTTCTGTGAACATCTTTATTTCTTGCCCTCTAAGGCAGAGGAGAAGCTTGCATGCGAATGATCGTCCTCAGAGTTTTAACCCAGTCCCAGTTTCAAGAGTGATTTCTTCTCCTTCTTTCCGAGAGCACGCCTACAAAAAGGGAAGGAAAGCTCAGCAGATGACTGAGCTGGAATCCTGTCACCAGCTGCTGGGGAAGTTTATACTGCATACATATAATCACAGTCTGGTAATTAAGACATGTGATAGAGATTTTGAGATCAAGCTTCTATTTCTGTAGCTACTTTTCTGTGTGCTCTGGAAAAAAAAATACATTAAAAAATGAGGAATAATGAGATCAAAACATTTATCTTCCTAAAGGGCTAACACGCTCTTAAAAAGAAATACTGCAAGTACAAAAATATACCTTAGAGAAACTGCAGGGGATAGATGAGACAGCAGAGAATTGAACTAAATTGCCAGAAACGTCATTAGAAAATGACTTCCCACACAAGAAACTGGAGCTCATGAGATTTAAATTGCTCAAAGATAAACTGCTTAAATTCAATCACTAAAATTTCCACGACACAAGGATTCCGATGTTACGAAGTCCTGAGGCTACCTGACCACGAAGGGGGCATGGAAATGTCTCTCTCTCCGACAGGCTCACGGAGAAGCAACGCTGGGCACGCAAACCGCTGCGGGAGGACACGCAGAGGCCAAGCTAACGGGGTGGGACAAAACAAGGAGCCTGTGCGGAACACAGAATACCATGACCCACGCAGGAGGGTTAATAACAGTATCTAATTCTAGCCCAGAATAAACTCTAGTACCTATAAATATTTTGCATTAGTATTCCTCTGGTCGGCTTATTTTTAGCAGCTAGCCGCGTCCCTTAAACGCCAGCCTGGTACGGCCCTGCTGCCCGCGCAGTCAATGCGCGGTCCAGCTCGTGTCCCCAAACAGCCCGGCTACGTCCTCCGAACCCCGGCGGGGCCGCGGGCAGGGCAGAGCACATCACCGGCACAGAACACAGCCGCTCTCTCCGGGGGCGGCTTAAGGCAGGCTAAGGAAGAAGAGTTATCGGCAACAGTGTCTGTATCTGCTGTAGACTCTTCTTAGTTAAGCTCTGCAAACAGACCTCTAATGCTTCCCACTCCAGAAAGAACGGGGAATTTTAAAGCTTTAATTCAAAGCCACTTGTACAAATATTCCAACAGCAAGCGTGAGTCTGTCCAGAATTGTGTCTTTTTTCACAATGGGCAAGCACTGAGCACAAACAACTTCGGATGCCACCTACGGCCATGCCCACTGGACTTTCCAACACAAGAGCCGGGACAATTTTCCTTTATGTTCCCCAAGTTCAACATCGTCGCCAAATTCTGCAACTTAACCACCAAGTTTGTAAATACTGCTCTGGAGGTCACTTGTAACAGACTCCTCTCTTTCGACAAGCACTGCAATGCTTTCTGAGACACCCAGCCACCCCCAGCGCACAGGCTGAATGTCCCTGCTCTTCCGTCTCATCAGAAAATAAGACTAGGAACTATGACCTGCTTTTCTAGGCCCAGTCATCTTGCTCTCTAGAAGGTCAGAACAGAGTTTGCATACACTAAGTTGGAGATGTCTCCTCCTAACCACCGGCCGGTTGCTTTGGGACAGCCCTGGCAGCGTCTGGTGGTGGTCTCCTCACCTGTGCTTGGCGAACATCGGGCTTAGCGGAGCTGATCAACTCTGCTTCACCGCAGGCACAACACAGCTGAGCTGAAAGCGTCCTGAAGAGGACAGTCTCTACTTGACCTTTATGCAAGAGGGCTTCTGCAGAACTTTAAGATAATCTCGGGGTCTAGAGACAGAAGGCAGTTTGTGGCGGCAGTGGACCATTACTGCCTGGTGTCCGGCAGAGCGAAGAGAGCAGGCAATTAATCAGCTGGGAATGTCCAGGGCGGGTAAATACCCACGTGCGATCACAGGCACTGGGCACGGCACACCTCCTGCTGGAGCCAACTTCAGAGCGCTTTGGCCGTGGTCACCCAAGGGTGACGAAGCGAGGAACACCCTCCAGTGACACGTCTCTCAGACTGCTTCGAGGCACGGCAGGGGACGGTAAAGCGAGCGAAAGGGAAACGCGTCAGCCATTCTCACTAACTCTGCCTGATGTGTTTGTTACCCGATGTATTTCATACCTTAAACGTCACCTACGGTTTCTCTTTTAAGGCAGCAAGTTCCTTGAGGCAGGTACCACCACGTCTCCTCTGGGTGACGTGTGCTGCCAAGCGCTCGGATTTCACTTAGAATAATGACGTGATAAGTTACAATAATAATTCTAAGCTAAGAAGTATTTTAAATACTACTCCTTCAAAAGCTCTTATTCCTGTTAACTGATGTGTACGCGTGTTAAACAAGGCAGGCTACCAACACACTTTGCTCAGAGCCGCCGGTGTCTGTGCAAGATGCACGCACGTACGTACGCACGTACTGCCTCCCGCTGGGAAACGGGAACGGGTTTTCCCTTCGCACCAACAATGGGAAGAGAAGGTAGTCATGGAAAGCCGTGACAGTATTCCATCTGGTTTCAAGGAGGCTTCCCGTCACCTTTCCCAAACACATTGTTTTTAGACAAGGGACTTGAGAAAACGAACTCTGGCTCCCAGGTGCCGCTGGGGAAGGTTCCACCGCTGCTGGGAGCCCGCACAGGGTGTAGGCCTCGCTCCTCCGGCGCTCGCGGGAATGCTTTGCAGAGATTTGCTTTTCACTCGCTACTGAAAACTTGCAGCGCTCGCAAGGAATGAGTTTCAACTACGTCAGCTTCTTAGAGAAAAATCTGCCATGAAGATAGCATGGAGTTCTCAGCTATAACTACCCGTAATATAATACACGTAATAAGAAATATTATATCTCCTCCTTCCCGACCTTAGGTGCTACAAAACGGTTGTTCGTTCTTTTTTGCTCTAATGCTCAAAACCTGCAAATGCGAAGCTTCCTCAAACCGACAATGCAACTGCTTCCCTTGAAGTGCCATTTCTTCTTAGAAACACAGGATTCAGCAAAGTTCACACTTCGTAATCACCAAAGTTGTCATAAAGCCATTCTATATCAAACCTGATACCCAGTTAAAATAAAGTGCTATGTTGTTCTATTTATGAAGATGAAAACGTCAGGAGCTCACTTAACTTTTGATAATAATTCAGTTCTTCCTGTAGATTTCCACCAGCTTTACAAAGAAAATACTTCAGCATTGCAATTTTTTTTTAGCACCTCTCTCTTGCCCAGTTTCACTACGCAAACTTCTTTTTAACACCCATTTCAACAGCACTACTGCAAAACACATCATGCTCTCACCCTGCTTTTCCACTGGTCGGTTTACAGAGGGCCTTTCGGATTTAGCAAGACAAACTAAGCTGTCGCAGCTTTGCTGGTGGTTCAAACAAGCCAAACTGACCCTGAATTGTAGCGCCAGATGGAAATCCACGCGCGGCAGCACCTAAGGCAGCTCGTCCCGACACTAAGCGCAATGCTGATCTACATCTCATTGCCAAAGGGTCTGTAAGAATCCAGGCCGTAGTCCCAAACGAGTGAAGAGCTTGATGTATTTCAGGAAAGGAGGATTTGATACTTCAGCAGCCTTAGAGTTCCAGTCTACCCACCTCTGAAGCTCACTACTGTGGCTCCTGGGATACACTTTAGATATCCTCTAGTCTCTTTGGTAAACAATGAGTATCAGAGACAACAAAACACCGTGAAGACAGACTAGGAAAAACAGTGGTACCATAAACAGAGAAGCAAGACACGTATAAAAAGCGTACCTAAATGGCAGGCTCATGCTGAGCCCACAAGCGAGCCCTTAAAACCCAGGCTCCGCAATGACCAACCACAAGACACGGCAGGAGATGCGAGGGCAGCCATGCTACACACGTACTTCTCAACACGCTGGAAAACGGTTTGTTGGCTGTTGATTAGACAAAGTCAGGCAAGACGGGAGGTCTGGCTTCCAAATTTACATGCAATCTTCCATTAACAAGGCCATCGCTTAGGTCAGCTTAGAAGATCCCATCTACGCCAATTATTGCGCTAAGTGTTCATCTTTGACCGGAAAAGTTTTCCGGTGAAATGGGACCTGCGGTTAGCCACTTTTACGTTTCCTTCTGAATAAATGCACACTGACATGCAGCCAAATTTTACAAAAATGGTGGTGTCGTGCGCCGTGCCCCACGCCCACAGCATGCTCGTTCCCCCTCATCGGCTGGTCAAAGCATGCCAGCGACTCTTTGCAGTCAGGCGGCAAAACGAGACACGAGCGAGGCAACCGCTTCTCGTGCTGATGTTTCATGCTCGTCACGTGCGATGGCGAACCCGAACGCCGTGCAAGACGAACAGTCGGCAGGCACAGAAAAGAAAAACGTATCCCAAAATGGGAGAGCTCAAAACATCCACTGTGACAACGTCACTCCACTCAGCTTGGGAAACTGGAGGATTGTTTTCTCTGCTGCGTGTAAGCGGACGCTGCACCGAAACTCCTTGCTCAGTAACAGCCAACGCCACCAGCCGCCCTGCGCAAGCGCCTGGCCCGGACCCGGGGACCCCCGCGCCCCCACGCCCAGAGCGACCACTGCCAGCTGCTATTTCTGAGCTGTTTCAGCAATTTAGGGGTGTCACCGCTGTCAGAAGGCAAGTGAAGTACTTTCATCCCAGAACCACGTGTGATCAGAAACAAGAGGAGACTTTTACAGTGGTTTTACAGAAATTGCCATGCAGAAATCGCAGAAATGTCTGCGCGATGCAGAAATTGCTCGTGTTGTCTCATTTTCGCCTCAGTTCTAAGGAAACGGCTGCGGCACCTACGGCGTCTGCCTCCAGAGCTGAGGAGCGTACTAAATGAAAGTTGGTATCATACAGACACGGCAGAAATATATTTGGTTTTAAGACAGCAACCACTATCGTTCAGATGGATTCCAGCCTCCCCTCTACACTTTCTGGTTCAGCTGCTTATCTGAGCTGGGCGGGTGAGCAGGCACTAGGGAGAAGGGGACAGTAAACGTATTCAACCATTGGGAACAAAAAAAAAAGAAAAGAAAAGATTAAAGGGGAAAAAGGCATTTCAGGTAAAGTTAATAAACCGAAAGAGAAATTAAAAGTTACAAACATCCCAAGCCCACGATCACCATGCACAGTAAAAGCTGGATTTTTTTATTGTTATTTTTCAGTGCAGCTCATCTTTTAAGAAGCTGCTTAGGCGGCTTATTTGAACAACTGAGCAGCAAAATACTTCAGATAGCTTTTGAAGGTCATAAAGAAGAAATGCAAAAGCTCAGGTTAATATCAAACAATTAAAAATTAAGCGCACAGACACGGAAATGCAAGTCATTTCCCACAAAAAGCACCGCTCGCGGTGCACACCCGTCTGCATCCATTACGCCGCTTTCCCCGTTCGATGCACGTCTCGTGGCTGTTTGCTCTGCTACGCGCAGGCGGGTGAACCCGAGCGGGGGGAGCTGCCCGGGCTAACGCCGCCGCGGAGCCCCCACGCTTCCCCCCTCTCGTTCATCCATTGCTTCTGCAACTTGAGCAAAGCCTTGCAGAAATTTCCGAGGCCTTCACAGCTTGCTCTGAACAGCTTCGGGAGCGCTCATCCAGTCGAGTACTGGCAGGGACGCCGCCTCTCGCATCGCTCATTAACGGCTTGAAAATGACTACATTTTTCGGGCAAAAAGTACAGCTCCTGCGAGAGAAACGCAACACGTCCTCGCCCACTTATGAAAGGGGCAGGAAACTTTCAGAAGTTTGTTAAAACGGCATTGTTGATTATGAGAACAGTAAGTTAAATAAGTACGTGTTGTAATTACGACTATTTTAAATTACCACACAGCTTACAAATCTGAAAGCCGTCAGTCTCTGGATGAGCTACCTTTCCTGAACCTCTGCTCAGAGAAGTCAGGCCGGCATTGCTGTTCGTCGGGGGGCTCTGCTTTCTGGATATGACCGTTTACGTGCTTGCCCTAACAGACTCCTCTTCAAATGAAACAGTCATGAGACATGCTTAGTGCAGCGAATTTCTCTTTTTGTCTCTGATCTCATCCAGAAATTACAGCAAAGTCTTGCTAGCTTGCACAGTGACTGGGAAAAATCATTTAAATGGACACATTCTAGAAAATAATTAGTAAACCCCCACAATTTAAAACAGAAAGAAAACTTGGGGGGGGGGGAAGTATTTTGTAAAAAAAAAAATAGCCTTTGGAAAACACACCAACCATTATTTTATGGCGTATTTCAGCATACAAGTAAAATATTTGTTAGTGCTGTTGTGAGAAAGTCTCAAGAGACTTGACCACGACCCCATCTAGGGCAGGCAGCGATTCCAGGGGCGCGGGCGTCAGCAAACTGCAGTCAGCGAGGCTCTCCTACAGCCATCCTGAACCAGAGCAGGAACCTCCCTTTGACAGACTAAAAAATAATCCTATTTGCAGAAAGAGCTCACAAACAGGTGGAATGGCAGAAGCTCAAGGCCACGATGCATGAAACTACTAAACAGCGTATTTGCTTTTTAATGGATCCTCAGCGGCTATGTTGACTCTGCACGTACTTTCACAAAGGACTATACGCAACCTCGAATTCAGGTTTTCGAAATAGAATTGAACTGATTGTGAAAAGATGAGCTTTCCCAGTCCAACGGTCCAACAGCTCATTTCCCAGCCCAGTATGAAGGAACTAATGGGAGAAACTACTTGTCAGGTGGATGTTTGGAACCCTGAGAAGGTCGCCGTCATACATACCCTCTGACTGCAGGTCTAAATACTCTGAGCAATACCCACAGCGAGAGAGAAAGGCAGCAAGAGAGGCAGGAATAGAAAGAAAGCAAAGAAAGGAAGAAAAAGAAAACAGTAAAGATTGCTGAAAAAACAGACAAAAGAGTTAACTTTGCAACCGTATCCTCAGGCGGTGCTCCTGCCAGGAGAATACGCAGGAACATTTTAAAAGCTATTTCAAAGAGATTGTACTGAACATGGCGTTTCCCACATACAATTCAGATCAATATACAAAAAAGCAGAAGATTCAATACACCGTAAAAAGCGTCCTTCTCAAGCCTAACGCCCACGTTCTGAAGTTATCGAAGAGCGAGATTTGGCAATGCTGGAAGCTCTTCAGTCAGAGAACTTCTGCAAAACTACTTATTTTTTCACAAGAAACTACCAGATAGAATTCGATATGGGAAAGGAAGTTAGCTAAATACATTTAAAGTAGAGAAATTTCCTAAGTCCATCTGAAACACCTTTGTGTATGATTTTTAGACTACTAACACGGCTACTTTAAGCAGAACGGCCATGAGGGACATTCTACTAAGCCAGACAAGGACAAATAATTAACTTTCCAGGGTTCAAATTCTGGGGCAGCGCGGGCAGGCAGAGAAGCATCAGCAGTGCCGAAGACGACCACGGAGGCTATCGAAGGCGCGTACTGGAGCGCCTCGATCTGTCACGGCCCTCGTGATGGCAGATCCACAGAGCCCTTGTGTAGCTCCCAGGAGCATTAAAGATCTCCAGCGGAGATTTCAGTATTGCAGGGAGGGGCAAAAAGGAGAGGGAAGACCCATTTCTACAGAAACAGGGCTGCGGCGTGGTAAGAGTTTGGCACTGCTGGGGAGGCGCTTGTGGAAAGTCATCAAGAACCACATATTCAATCTGAAAAATTCTTAAACTTTTAGCACAGGTCATTTCCTTGGAATCATTAAGGAACGTGGTAAGAAATTAATATATCCGCTACTGGCCATTTGAGTTTAACTGCATCTGTTCCAACAGAAGGGAGATTGGCCTGGGAGAGCCGAGGAGACCAGCAGGTTTCCATTATCATCACTGGTCAACACGGCAACTCATACCCTGGGAGAAACCTGGCTGCTAACAGATCTGGAGCAGCTGAAATCGCCATCTATGTAACAGGTTTCTGTCTTCCCACAGCTGCTATTTTGATTTTTGGCTACAGTTATAGCTGTGGAAAGCTACAGACACCTTTAAAGTGGAGACTGGGGTTATTCAAGCATTTACTTTCTTTGCCAAAATGGAATGAGTTTTGTAGAATTGCAGTCATGCAAAACCAAGCAGGTTCTGGAAGCCTTGTTCTTATTGAAAGTGCTCGGGATATATACACTTATTTAGGCAGAAAAACACATTCAAAATTACATCGCCTGAAACAGCAGCATAGCCCACAACATCTAACCAGCCAAATCAGAAAAAAAACAACCCTTCCCTACCTGCTGGGAAATAAATGGAAGACGTAAGAACATGCCAAACAAATTCACACTGCTACTGTGAATCGAGACAGTCGCACGTGTGATACTCACAAACACCATGCATTCAGAGAGGAAAAACATCTGGAGCACAGAGTTTGGTTTAGATACACGTGCGAATGGATTTAATTAGATGTAATTCAAGTGCAATGAAAACTGGAAAAGGAGATGCTGCTTTTAGCACAGCGGGCAGTATTCTTATTTTCCTCATCTTTCATTTTTCGTGAAGCCAGTCTGCTCGGCCCCGCCATCCCTGTGCACACAAACTAACTCAATTTATCAGAACAGTTCTTCAGAAGCAATCGCTGCAAGCCAAGGAATCTCAGGCATCTCACTCATTTCAGGTATGAAGAGTAAAGGCCATTTGAGGTGGACGTCAAAAATAAAACACAGTCATGTTATTAAAACTCAATGCGGAGTTGCCTAACCAAACGTACCTTTGGTTAACCTCCTCCCATAATTTTACCTAGCTCTGTAATCCCGCTTGTTTTCTGAGCCACTGCTTTGAAACCCCTAGTAGCTATTTGCTGGAGCGCGTACACATGCCGAGCAGCTCGCGTTGACTATCCAAAAAAGGCACGTAAGCACAACATTCTAAAAAGTAAATACCTGTTCCTGAGTCAGATGTGTAAAACACAAGGACTCCAACTAGTTAAATCATACCCTACACACTTGTAAGGAATATGAGGAAAAAACCCAAATATCTTAAAATTGGGTAATATTTCTGGATGCACCCAAGTGAACTAGATGCTTACTGTTTTGAAAAGCAACTTCCCCTCTCAAATGATTAGAGGAGGCTAGATTGGGGCACGTGCAATTCCAACCAAACTGCTGCCCAAAAGCTAACAATCGCGGGATCTGCTGTATCTTTTCCTGGCATTTTTCATTTTATATCATTTATTGTCTATAATGCACCACTTTGATAAGGAGGGGAAAATGATAGCTTGAGACATTTAAACCTTCCCCCTGCAAGACCGCAGGCTGATTCCATGTCAGACCGTGCACTTGCCGTCACGCGAGGCTTTGCTCGACTCTCCTGTGTGACCGGACCCGGCATCCCTGCCGTGAGCCCAGGCCCGGGGCTCTCATGCAGCCAGCCAGGCGATGCCTCTGTGACACGGCTCAGCGGCTAAAACGAGCCACAGGCGTTTCTTAAAATACACATTTTATAAAGATTTTCTTAAAACAAAAGCCCTGTGGCCAGAAAGCTGTAAGACTTCCTTACACGGGACATTTGGAACCATGGTGTCTGAAAGGGAAAAGTAACACGTTAGCCCCTAGCCACGAAGGGGCTAAGCCCGGGGCAGAGCCGGACCCCAGCCCAAGGAGAGTCCTTTCGCACCTGGTGAAAACAGCCTTCTCGTTTTTAGCATCCATAGTCAGCTTGATGGTTTCCTGGCCCGAGCCCGTGCTGATGGTTTCTGTGACGATATCGGCTTTATCCTCCTCCTCGTCGCTGTCGGAGCCTCCGGAGGAGCTGCTGTCTGAGGCCACCAGCGGCGCTTTCCTCGTGACACAGACGTTCCAAACACAGGGAGAGGCAGTGCTGACTGAGGAAAGCAAATAATTCGCGTTGCAAAATGAACAAAACCAGAGGAACGACTCCCCAGGTACAACCCCAAGTAGGGTGGCGTAAAACGGAGCGTTTGTAACTACTGCAAATTTTGAGATGATAGCTTCTGTGCAGATCCCGCAGTATGCAATATTATTTTTGCAAGTAAGGAAAAAAACGCAACCCCACAAATCAGCATTCCTCCCCTGCCACCTCACATCTGTGTTTAATACAAAGAGCGGAGGAGGCTATTTTCTTCTCCTCTTGCACAGTGGTAACTCCGAACGGAGGAGCAAGGCAGGCCCCGGGTCCCCGCTGGCTGCGACCTGGCTCTGAGAACTCGTGCTGGCACCACTGAAGCAGCTATACTTCTGAAGTGTTCACTGGCTTTGATCCCACATGCAAGGAAAGCCTCTCGCAGAAGTGGCAAAGCAGCGTTGCGGTCTCAAAGCGTTTTTTCTTCCCAAAGTCGGTACCCGCTCACACCACTTGATGTAACGCGCAGCGCCCGACCGAAGGTCACCACCTGGGCAGACTTAAACGCCGCGCATACATGAAGCAGCCGTCGCAGGCGGGCTGAGCGCTACCCAACTGAATCTCCAGCTCTGCTGGGGCAGGACACCAGAAAATGCACGGGGCAGCAAAAGGTACTGTGCTACCCCTTCCAGCATCACCCACCTTTCCGTGGTCACTACAGACAAAAGTTTAATTCAATTCCATCGAAGTCCTTTGTTAAGTTTTATTTGTCCTCGCTCAGAAAGGAGGAGGGAAAGGAGTCAGACTGAAGCTAACCAGCTGGCTCGGCACAATTACCAACAGCATAACTTACCCTAACCTGGTACTTTTTGGCGAATAATTTTATAATCAAGCATACAGTTAAAACAGGACTTTCGAACAGTTTATAAATGAATCGTCTCTGTGACATCAACTCTTACTAACTTAAATGTCATCCTTTTCTTGCTGAATAATATTATCCCAACAGACATTCAGGATTTCTGATTTTAATAGATGGATCTCTCTACGAGAGAGAGCCCTCAAGTAAGACACGGCAGACGGCACTGGGGGGAAGCTTTCCCTAGTAGACTTGGTACGCTATGCAGAATTTCAAACAGCTTAAATAATACATCTGTTTTGTCTTGTAAGGTTCTCACTTACGGTTCTTGTCTTGACTCTGCTTCGGGTTTCCATCCGAATCGTTGCTTTCTGTGTCGACAGGAGAACTGCATCGTGGACCTGATTCTGAGCTAAAGTAGGGGAGGAAAGCCTTGAGAATGAAGTACAGAAATCTTGGTTGTGCTTCTAAATATCATCAGGGCTTACTCTTTCTTTACATAAATATTTGTAACTTCTAAAAAACTTATTCGTTTACTTATTTTATACCCTCAGTGTAGCAGCAGTGGTGATACCTACAGTATTGCTGTATCCTAAGACATGAATGCTAACACCAGTTAGAAGCACTGGAAGGCAAAGGGAAGCATGAAGCCCCGATCCAGAATACTCAGACAATATTAAAAAATAAAAAGGGTGGCAAGGGGAAGGGAAGAAGAAAAGATGACAGTCAGTGTACTCCATCAAACCATATTTCAAATATTCTTTCGTTCCAAAGTTATAAAGAAATTGAAAGAACGCGTGCCTCTTACCAACAGAAAGGCTGGAAGTCCGTAAACTTTGCCCATCCTTTCTCCTCCGGCGTGGTGTTCTCTGGGGCTGCCGAATCCCATACGCTCGAGCCAACGTCCATGGCAACACAGGGTGCGGGGGGCTTCGAGTTGACGGGCTCGAACACAGCCGTCCATCCAGACCCTGGGGACACAGAACAGCGGACTGGAATCCCTGCGAGTTCTCAGAAGCTTTGGCCATCCCCAAAATATTCCAAAGTGATCCCAGAGACCAAAAAAGAAAGCCCATCCAACGGCACTCCTTCAAAATCTACAGGAAGCTGCCTGTCTCGCACGTTATAGACAATCAGCCTGAAAATCCCTCTTCGGATAAATATTAACGTTATCCACAGGAGAGAAGCATCAGTTAAGAAAAGTGACACTACGAATGTCCTCAGCCTTTGAGCCAGTGCTTTTCAGCTGCACTCTAAGCACCCCAGTTCCCTGTCAGAACCTACGTGGCACGGCTTTCAACCCTCTCAATCACCGTTTAATTCTGGCCGTTACAGGTAAGGAACTGATACACGGATTAAAATGTTTAAGATCACAGAAGTGATCTTGAGCAAAACTAAGACCATAATTTGTTTTTTACAGTCCCAGCCTACTCCTTATTCATTAGAACGTACTTCTACAGCTCACAAGTTTTTAAAAAGCATTTTCCATTGCCTTTTCTCAAGAAAGGGAAAGGATTGCAGAGGTCTGTTGTGCAAACTGGTCTGCATGCAACAAAACCGAGAGCAGGAGAGATCCACCAAGTCCACACGCACTCAAAAACTGAACCAAAATGTGAACCGAAGGCTCTGGAAGGGTAACGAAGCCGACGCACACTATCCACAGGTTGCCACGTGTGTCGTTTGTACTGGTTCTTCCTCATAAGAACTGAAAACACCTGACACTACCTAACGGGTGTAGAGAGCTGATTACTGAATAAATATGCATTATGCTCGCAGTTACAGTACAAAGACATCACCTAGAAAAAGAAACATTTTTAAACTGAATATGCTTGCACCAAACAAGGAACGAACGTTAACGTTTTTGGCCCTTTATTTCACTTGACTGAATTTGTTCTGCTGACAACACTGTGTGTCTCGTGAACTTAGAGCATTATTTGCATTGTGATCCGGGAAATCCTTGTCCCTCTACAGTCTTTAGGCATTGTAAGAATGGGTTTGCAACATGCTAACTAAAACCAGAAAGGCAATTCGGCAGAAAAGGCAGATACGTGGAGCGTGGAGATACTCGGCAAGGGTCTGCATAAAGCTCCTATAATATAATGTAAGGAGACAATGTCATAAGCCTCCACTAATATTTTGTCCATGAGTATTTGTACTAAAAGAGCTAGTAGTATTATCGTACTTGTACCTGCGTGGTTGTCTTAGCGTAACGGAAGCACCACGCTGCTATTCTGAAGAAGCTGGGCAGGGCTCAATCTCACCAATATTTCAGAGGCAAGAACCGAAGCCTGAAGCTCGCGCTTCTCATCTGCACGGGCGCAATTACAGAATAGCCACGGAAACCCGGCAGTTTGCAAACTGCTGTTCTGCAGAGATGATTACAGATCTCCTTTCAAATGGGATGATGCCGTTTTAAACTCTTTACCTTCAGAAGAGTCAGAGTCCTTCTGCTCAGAAATATTATTCTTGTTGTTTGCCGAGGAAGGAGGCGGCTGCTGTTCTGTTTCCTCCTCTTCTTCGGAGTCCACGCTACCGTCATGATCTCCATTCTCAAGATCGCTTTTTGACGAACTCTCTGAGGTCTGAGACGCTCCAAATCTAAATCGCAGAACTCAGAATCAGAAAAGCCCTTACAGCAGCCCTTACAGCTCATCCGTCGCCCGCCTCCTCCTGCCCCAGGGAGAGAGCACAAACTGAACCCACCAAGCGATGCGGAACACTTCCCCAGGGCCTCTCGCCCCCAGAGGCCCAAAGCTCAGACAGGCACTCCTCTAGGTATTTCCACTGAAGTCCCCAAGTGCCTTACTTGTCAAAATGCACCTGCAGAGGTGTAATGGGAAATATGTCGCAGCGACATAGTCGGGGCTGGAGACTGATAGGAGGGGACAAAACAGGAGCAAACAAGGGGAACACTACTGTGGCAGCAATTCTGCGGGTGAACGAGACAATCAGTTTACTGATGCCAGGCAAACGAACGCTAAGGTCGTGGCCATTTTTCCTGTCTCATTTGATCATATTTTCAGACTTAGAATTACAGAAGTAACTTTATTTAATAACTGACTATATCAAAGGGATGAAGAACTGTGATTTGTGATGCCAGAGATGCACCGTGGGAGGTCACTCATTCTCATGCAAAACATTCCTTTTCTTCTTTTAACGTTTTGAAAAGGAATATTCTGTCTACTACCCTCAGTCTTATAATTCTTTCAACCTCCTCCTCTCCAAACAGGAGGAAACGAGTAAGTTCTGAGTATTTCAAACTAAGGGTGGGGGGTTTTTAATATCTTTGGTAACAGACTCATTACTGCATTCCCTCAAATTGGATCTTTGTTTCACATTCACGACAAACCACCACCTCTTTTTGCAGAAGTGTGACATGTAAAGCACTGTTTTATGCCAGAAAAAGGCCTCACAGCACATACATAACAAACAGTTATGCATGCACTCAACTAAAGTGTACAGTTTCACAGCATTTGGGGGAAAAAAAAAAATTCGATCTTTTGTTTTCACCTTACCGTGTTCTTGATTTAACTTGGGTTGCATAGGTTATCTCCTTCTCTTCCCAGATATCTTCTTCCTCCTCATTATCATCGAATTGTTGGATCCGTTCATTGCAGCAGGCTTCAAAGAGGGAAGCATTGGGCTAAAACAATATTAAAAAGAAATCAAATTCCATTCCTTCTTCGGAGACAGAAACAAGAACTTCAACGATGAGGAAGTTCACAGAACAGCATTTGTACACAACTAATACCACGAAGGTGTTTGCATTTATTTCTTTTTAAACCCCAAGTTGGGCAACAAGCAATGTTCAGCTGTGGAAGAGTAATAATAGCACCGTATGCTCAGGAGCACCAAGCCCGTGACAGATCAAGAAAGAAACACAACGGTATCTCAGCCTACGCCGCTTCCAAAATAGCAGGAGCTCCTGCACGCTGCTCTGTAGCTGTTCTGTTACACGGCACGCTCTGCGTCCCGCATCAGCGGCAGGGATATAAAGTCACCGTAGAAGAGGGCTGGAAACAAGTCCCTTAAGAAGACGTTTGCAAACTGACCAGCTTGGAACTTGGAGAATAAAGGGATGGATGCCACATATGCAAACTGCCCCCCTTGGACTAAAAATCCACAGCGGAATTTCTTCCAGCGGCGGCATTCTTCCCGACAGAACTGCAGGGAGCTTCTACGCAAGAATGAGAATACTTCTGTGCATCCCCCCCCCTTCAAAACATACAACCTTCCATTCTGGAAATGAGTTTTCCGGCACCGGTAGAGTGAGGTATCCCTGTAACTATACAAATGATCTGCCTATTGCAGCGGTCTGGGGTCTCTCAATTAAAAGACTGGCTCGGTGCTGTCTTCCAGACGGTGCGCAGTCCAAACCAACAGCTGCATCAGAATTCCATCACACCCAAAAACTGTCTACTCAGGAAAAAAACAAGTTAAGATAAGCATATAAACAGCTCTTGGTGGCTGCAGGCTTAGCTGGCAGACTCAAAAAGAAAACAAATTTTCTGTATCTATAGAGCACTGTCTAGAGCAGCCAGAAGAGAGGGGAAAAAAAAATACTCCTCATAGTACTGTTTACGTGAAAAAAAGTATTTTAAGGCTAAGGAAACCTAAGTCTTAGTATTGACTAAAATAAGCTTTGGTCAGGAGATGAGCTTGGAATCACCTCTTGAGCCCCTGTTCAGCTTCCTCAATGGGTATTGATTTAGGTCAATGAAACAGAAAAGGCAAGACGCAGCATGGCAATATTTAGACCCATAAGAAACCCAGACCTCTCTGTTTGCATTTTTTTCCTTGACTGTGTACGGAAAGATTATCAAAGTGAAGATAAGGACCACAGATTCACACTGCAGAGAGAGAGAGAGAAAGATTCCTCCAGTGTCAAGAGTACTACCTCTGAAGATCCTCAGCAACGCAATAAAATGTAGGGAGATTCTCCAAGGGCAGACGCAATGCCCTGAGCTCCTTCACCGGACTCAGCTACGAGTCCAGTTACCAGTTTTCATTTACCAAAATAACATACCAAACCTTTTTTCTTTCAAAATGACAACAGCTAATTCAAGCATGAACTCGCTTGCCGGAATCTGTCCTACTAAATAAATACCCCCAAATACCCACTTACACTGTCATCGTCAGCGTCTATGTTGAAGTTTATCTCTGCGATCCTGTCAAAGGGAGCACTGCAAAAAGAAGGGAAAGAAGCGTCAGTGGTGGCAGGGAGTAGCGAAGCACTTCTGCAGCCCCCGCGCAGCACCAGGGGACAGCTGCCGACAGAGACGCTCCTGCGACCCCTCGATGCCGCCTGCGTTCGTCCCCTCGATATTCACTTTTGTATTAAGTGCAATGGCTTCCTCTCTTTGAGAGGAAAGACTACGTCGTATATTTTTGAATATTTGAAAAAACCCGTAGGATTTTCATTCTTAGTCTGATTCAACACCCGAGCGCACAACCTTTATTGTTATCTTGTTGACGTGGTATTTTGAGGCTTCACGGCGACCGCGGCAGTGTCTGGCTGTTATTCTGCAGCTCTCATGTTACCTATGCAGCACAAAGGCTATCTTAATTTTTTTTCACTGGGTCTCTCCAGCTGAACCAAATCTTATCGAAAAAACACAAACTCATTAATTAAAAAAGAGAAGGAGCTGCACCCAGCTGCTCTGGGATGCCAGTCCTACGTCCACCCAAGAATTCCACTGGGTCCCTCAGCCTGAGACGAGGCCCCGAGATGGGACTGAATCCTGCGCAGTGGCGTACAACCAGAAACACCCAGGCAGGCCCGCAGCTGCCTGCTTTAACATAATTACAGTAGCTTCGGGGAACCTTAGCGTACCAGCGGCTCAACAACCCCCGTGGATTACCAAGATACACACGCTGCAAAAAATCATTAAATATCCCAGTTTCTGACTTGGACCTGAGAGTGTCTGTTGGAAGAACGGCAGAGGGTGCTGCAGGCCAAAAAACTCCAACCCACTAGCACACTCCGGGTCAATGCCGTATTTTTTCGCTGTATAAGTTTCACTGTATCTGTATAAGTTTGGTCAGTGTTATTTTGTTTTAAAGAAGACTGTTCAGTTAGTAAAAAATATCGTGCAAACCACCAGGACGTCGAAACATGATTAATACTCCTTAAAATATTAAAGTTGATATCTGCAACAGCTTTCAACAGCTGGAAAGCAGATGTCAGGGAGCACCGCTCTCAGAACGTTCAATGCCAGAACGGATTTGCAGTATATTCCTCCTTTTGTAATCGCAAATGCGCATCCCAGCTACAGGTTTTGTTCAGTTTCACCGTCATTTTAAAATGGACTTCAGCTACCTTCAGCAGCTTCTCCTCTAAGTTAACTCTCCCCCTCCACCTACACACGCACAAGTTCAATATTTGCTGCTATCTGATAAGAAATTAAAAGTGTATTTTATTTTTAAGAAACATGTAGAACTAAGCAATCCACGTTCAATTAAACTCTCATTCTAGCCTGGAACTTTTTGGCCTTATTAAAGTTCCGGACATCTACAATGCTCAGAAAAAGACGACAGGAAAGCTGGACTCCACAATCTTTCTCCGTGTGAGCATACAGCTCCCAGCCATTTGGCAAACACCTTAACAGAGTTCCTATGACCCTAGGGATCTCGGGACTCTACTTTGATTCATGCTTGAAAGCAGCTCTGAAGCAGCCAAACTATTTCCACATTGTCATTTCATTTAAGATAGAAACATACAATCACAGAATCGTTAAAGTTGGCAAAGACCCTTAAGATCATAAAGCCCAACCGTTAACCCAGCACTGCCAAGCCCACCACTAAACCATGTCCCTAAGCACCACGTCTACATGGCTTTTAAATCCCTCCAGGGATGGAGACTCAGCCCCTGCCCTGGGCAGCCTGGGCCAGGGCCTGACCACTCTCTCCGGGAAGGGATTTTCCCTAATATCCCACCTAACCCTGCCCTGGGACAGCTTGAGGCCGTTCCCTCTCGTCCCATCGCTTGTTCCTGGGGAGAAGAGACCGATCCCCCCGGCTCCAGCCTCCTTTCAGGCAGTTGCAGAGAGCGATGAGGGCTCCCCTCAGCCTCCTCTTCTCCAGGCTGAGCCCCCCCAGCTCCCCCAGCCGCTCCTCCCCAGCCTTGGGCTCCAGCCCCTGCCCCAGCCTCGCTGCCCTGCTCTGGCCACGCTCCAGCCCCTCCATGGCCGCCTTGGGGTGAGGGGCCCAGCGCTGAGCACAGCATTCGAGGGGCGGCCTCACCAGTGCCCAGCACAGGGGCACCATCACCTCCCTGCTCCTGCTGGCCACACTATTCCTGATACAGGCCAGGATGCCATTGGCCCTCTTGGCCAATTCATGGAGATATTTCATGGAGCCCAATAGTTGCTAAAAACCTGGTCTGAGCAGAACCAGAAAGGGAATCCTCAATAAATCAGATCCGGAGCAGTCAAAGAGTCGGAGCGACGTGGCACGGCCAGAGCTTTCTGGGCTAAAAGTCTCCTGCGTCTGTCAGGACTCCAGGACAGCAGGATCCTGCAGCTCTTTGCAGAGCAGACCCAACCTCTCTGGCCCCCGAGCATCCGCCCTGGGGTGGCAGGTACAGTGGGCGCTGCCACGTACGCTCCCTGGCACCTCGGACGACAAGTAATTCCTGTGATTGAGACGAACGCTGCCACAAGATGAAGGCAAACGGGCAAAATCGATGAGCAGCAAACACACTGGCTGTCCTCCTGGAGCACTCTTCTCTCAATAAATGTACACTAAATGGTTACAATTTCTGAACCATTACGGACAAGCGGGATAATTACAGTCCCAGTCATTTCCTTAACTACAATTTTTAAGGTGAGATGAGCTGCAGTTTTAATTAGATTACAGTAGGTCTTCTATAAAAGCAGCACCACTTCTGAACACTGACTTCAGAGAGTTGCGTAACATTAAATCCACCTATATCTGCCGCCTTTGAACTGTTACGTGCTCCTGCCTTATCTGTGTTTCCTTATTCCTAAGAGAGAAAATGGCTAAATTTTTGCGTGGACTTCATCAGAACGCTATTCTTTCTACTCCTAATTTCAATAAGGACTTAATGCCACTGGAGAATATCTGTATAATTGCCTAGAGTTAGCTCTAATGCTTTGCTTTCTGTGCAATTAAATTTATTCTAGAATATGGCTGGACAATAGTTGCGTGTTTTATTTAAAATGTTTCTCTTCAAAACGGAGAAATACTTTTCCTTGGTTCTACAACTGTCTTTGGAGACCAGGGGTGGACTCCTATGAAAAGAACAAAAGGTGAGCTGTCTTCCTGGCCACTGAGCAGTCTTTCGTTTCTTTCAAGCCGACGGAGGTATACAGTGAGGATCATTTTAAAACCCGCACCGGAAGAAGAAAGATTAGATGCAAAGAAGCTTAAATGCTAAATATAAGCCTCTTGAAGTTTTATAAACTTACTTGATATTATCATCCTGGTCTGCAAACTCCTCATCGTTAAAGCCAAACTGATCCACAAAGTTAGCTGTCATCTGCTGGATCTGGTACTCGGAGAAGGCCTGAGCAACAGAACCCCAAAAGAGCGATCATTAAGGCGTCCAAAGATACTCAATTAGGCTGGCTGAACACATATATTCTAAAAAGCATTAAAATCATAGAAAACTGATGAATTCTGAGAAATCATCTACTCCAACCCCCTTTCTCAAAGCAGGATCTCAAACAGACTGCTCTCGAGCAGACTTCTGCACTGCTTCTCTGATCTGCTCTTAACTTCTTCCAAAGGGAGTTACGACTTTTCCTAGGAAACCCTTTGTTGGCTTCATTATTCCATTCGAATGCTGTACGGGCTTTTTGCATTTGTTTGTTTTCCCCTGATGCAATATGAAATTCATTTTGCTGCAACTTCACCCACCACGGACATCAAGAAGGTCCTTTTCCTCTAAATCCCTCTTCCTTGGAGGAGGAGGCATATGTCTCCACATAATCTTGTCTTCTCTTGACCAAGCGGAGCAAATTCTTTCAACTTTTCTTCCTGTGTCATGCTCTACACCTCGGATCGTTCTCATTACTATGCCCTAGCTTACCTTGTGCTAATACCCATCACTCTGGAAGTTCACTGCCTCCAGCTGGACATTCACCAAGGAGAATGGGAAAAATTATTCCATGTCTTTGAGACAACGCTCCCACCTATCATACGCTTGGTTTCCCACAGCAGCTTGGGTCTTCTCTTTTTCAGCTTGCACCTCAGGATAATTGCCCAGATATGCTTTGGGTCACATTTCTTGCCTACTCATCCATGCCTCATCCTCTGTTTACGAAAAGGATTGCTTCTGCCTCCAAACAGAATCTCACACTTGCTCTTACGCATCGCATTTTGTTTTTCCCCAGATTGTTTCTCCTATTTGGAGGATAATTCAGAGTACTGCTAGGCAGCCCACTCCAGCCCCAGCTAAGTAATTCAAACATGCATCTCTGCAGCTCCACTGCAGGCGACATGAAGGCCCCGTGTTCCTGTCTGAGGAGCTCTGCAGGCTCCTCTCACTATTTCTATGGATACTTGTCACAATAAAAGACAAAACTTTTTTTTTTTTAACAAAGGCAATGCATTTTCTCTTTTCTAAAGTGCTTTCTAAGTATCAGCTGAGGAAAGAAAGCTATTTCTAATGTCAGAGTAGCCAGTTAGCCTATCTGGACAAAAGAAGAACTAGAAACTATTTTCAGCTCATTTTTACCCTTAACTAGATTTCAGATTAAGATTGTCTTTTTACTCCCCATAGGTAGCTTTCTATTAAATAGGTTGAAACTTGTATGTTCTGCTAATGCTCTTTATCTTCTCAGCATCAAAAGAGGTTGGAAGAACTTGTCTGAATATCTCATCCTGAAAGGCAGCTTCCATATATTTGATGGAGCCTTAGCAGAGCACCTCAGATTTTGAGGATCCCGAGATCTTCGCTAAATGCAAGTGAACCCTTAACTACCTCCGTTTCTTGCTAAGTCAAGGCTTTTTACTGCTCTTACTGCTACTGTTTACTGCTAACATTTAGTTTGGCGCTCTCCGTTTTTAACAGAAGTCTGCATAGCCCAAGAGGAAGCAGAACCCCTCCCTCAGCTCCGATCCCACCGCAGGCAGGTGATGCACTGGGAGGTGCAGCAGCTCCCTGCAGCTGGTCTGCGCCATCAGGACCACCCGGCCCCTCGCTGGGGCGGAGCAGGGAAGAGCAAGAAACACGCAGCGCCTGCCAGAAATGCGAGACACATCGTGCGTCTCGGACTTGCGCACAGTCCGAGCCAAATTTATTCTCAACTGGAGTCTCGACCATGTAACCACCTACATGGGAAAAGCACAAAAGAGCTGAACGCACTGCCTAAGAGTAAAATTTAGGAAGCTGGTCCCTATTAGGATGGATTAAGGGTAAATCAGAGAAGCAAGCTTCCCAGGAACAGTGAAGAGCACGCTGTCAACTCACCTGTTGGAGAGAGAGCTCATTGGGAAAAGCACTCTCAATGTCTTCATCCTCACTGGAAGAGTGCAGATGGTGAGTGCTCACCTGAAAAAAGTACAAAAAAATAAGCACAACTGAAAGCTAAGGAAGTTCAAACACTTTTGTTCCACACATGCAATCAAAGACCAAACTCCTCAGAAGGCAGAAACTGTCCCAGTGAGTAACAGAGAAACACAGACTAGAGTTTACCCAACATGTATCAGAGCTGCTGCTTGAAAAACTATTCGGAATATGTTTTCTACAAACACTCTGCCCTTGTAAGCCTATTTCGTAACAACAGGCAAAAGGACAAAAACCAGCAATATCACTTTTTTTAGTTAAAGAAAGTCCGGAAGATAGCAGGCCTATCTGAAATATGCACAGTATTACTGTTCTCACCAAATCCACTGTATTCCTCCTGTTGGTTTCCGTCAGCGTCTCTTCTACAAAACTCTCCCATCTCCCTCTACAATCTTCAGGTAGCTCTGTAACGGAGAGGTCGCCGTCAAGATTACCGCAGCTCAATGAGAAGGGATCGCAGCCAGTTATTTAGCCCCCCTGGCTACCTGGCAGGTTTTGAGCAGACACATACACCTGCCCGTGAGCTACGTAATGCGTGCCTTATCTAAGTGCTCTGAAAAGTGAATTACATTTTACTCCTGATTTTCTAAAAATGGTAAATTCTGCAGAGAAAGGAACATCTTTCATTAGGCCAACCAGTAAGATATTACTGGTCTTAACAATCTTAACTTGCTTGTGGAATTACAGTGGGCTAAAGATACAAAACATCCACTACAACTTTCTGAAAACCAGTATGCATGTGACTTAAGTTTTACTTTTTTCTTCCTTTTCTTTCCTGGTGATTGTGGTGGGTTGACCCCAGCCAGCAACTAGGCACCCACCCAGCTGCTCGCTCACTCCACCCCAGCAGGATGGGGGAGAGAACTGGAAGACCACAAGTGAGAAAAACTCATGGGTTGAGATGAAGGAAGTCTAATAAGTGGAGAAAAGAGGAAAAAAAACCAAACCAAGTGGTGCAAAGGCACTCACTCACCACCTCCCACCAGCAGCCTGATGCTCAGCCGGCCTCTGAGCAGCAGCCACCTTGGCAAGACTGTCCCCCCAGCTCCTACTGCCGAGTCCGCGGCACAGAGCAGCCCTTCAGCCAGCCCAGGCCAGCTGTCCGGCCCTGTCCCCTCCCAGCCTCTTGTCCGCCCCCCGGGTGGGGACGGAGTGGGTGAAAGAGAAAGGAGAAAGCCTTGGCGCTGTGCAAGCGCTGCTCAGCGCCAGCTAAAGCAGTGGTGGGTTATCAACACCGGTTTAGTCACAGATCCGAAGCACAGCACCGCACGGCTGCTATGAATAAAGCTCTCTTCATCCCAGCCAGACCCAGTACAGCACCACAATAGAGAGAAATAACCGTGCCTTGTGAAACTTTCAGTCTTTACTAAACCACCTGTGACTTCTCAATTTTCATGTAGATATGAGAACACAGCAAGCTACTGCATTACCATTTGATATGTTCGTTAGACGCCAAAAATGGAAACTCAAGTCATATTTGTGCTCATTGTTTCCCTTAATAGATGCAGATGGAAAACCTTATTTCCTCTCACACAAAAACATCAGACAGAACTAGTTCTTAAAATAAAAGTCTGATGAAGACATGATGGACAGAGCCTGGCAATGTGAGTATCTCCCACAAAGCGTAGGGCCTCTGCGACCGCTTACCCTGGTGTCTCCCTTCCTCTCGGACACGTATAAGAATAAGGAAGCATAGAAACACCGTTCATAAACACCACCCTAGAGTGCTGTAAATAAGCACTATAAACGTACACACGAATCTGGATGAAATGAAGCATTCTTTAGCACAAAAAGGATACCTTCAGCCTCCAGCTGCAAAAACAAAGTTCCAACAATTTCAATGTCATTGTATGAAAACAAAGAGCAACCAAATTTGGTCTAGACATTTTTTTAAGTTATGGGAAATTGTGATATTTAACTGGAAATTCTTCTCATTATAAAAGGGATCCTCACGAAATACATGCAGTAAAGTCTTTCCAAGGGTTATTTAATCAAGGGCGGGGGGGGAAGGAACGGAGAAAGGAGCGTGTACCTTTAATGAACTCACTGATTTGAGTCTGCATGGGGCCCTTCTCCATGTTCTGCACTACAGCGTTGGCTATCCGGGTGAGGTGGCCCATGTTGCCTCGCCTCATTCCACCTTCTGCCCTGAAAGAAGAAAAGAGCCAGTATCACTCTAAGCAGGCACCAAGAACCAGGGGGTCACAGCCATGACCACTTTCATAGCCTAGGCGTGCCAAGGGCTCCCCGCCGTCGCAGCAGCCTGGCGTACGTACAGGTTACTCCAAGCAGGGTTAGCCCAGGAGATGCGGCGAGAATTGGCAGGAACGCTCCCCGCTCGCGCAGGCAGGGCGAGTTTACCCACAGCAAATGAACCTTTCTGCATTTTCTCATGTATTGAGAGGGAAGAGATCACTCATCCGGTTTGAATGCACCAGATAAAATTTAAGCCAGTTACAAAGAGTAAGCTAATCGGGTGTATTGCAGAACTAAATAACCTGGTTATAATTTCCACTAAAGAAAACTCAGAGCAGTAAGAATTTATATCACTGCTACTGAAAAAGCTTTAGCGTTTTACTTGCAATTGAAACATTTAGCAGATGAATTCAAGAGAACAAAAGACACTAATCGACAACCATTAGATTCCCCCTTACAAAAAAATAGAAGAGGCCAACACTACGTCTCTAAGTCACTTTTCTTTGAGCCTTCAGCGGTTCTCCTTCACTGGATAGCAAAGAAGCAATCTAAAAATCAGGGGATGAAGAACCTGAAATAATTCTGCCTTCCACAGTATCCAAAGGAGGACTGACGAGATTTGGGAAGAAAAATGTAAACCCGAGTGGCAGATTCCTGGTAAGAAACTTCACAGTACCCCGTTTACAAGCGGCATTTCTGCCTCTAAACTGGCAGGTGCCGAAAATAAGCCCGAAGAAAACTCTTACATACAATGCTATTATTCATTGTAACATTACACACGTTAAAGTATCCCAAATCCTGAAGTCAAATTCAGGAATTATTATTTCTTGATGCAGCACAAGGAGCATGCGGGGTTGACTCGAGCCACCACAAACAGAAGTGGTGGGTCAGAACCACAGTAAAAGAACATAAAACCCTTACAAACAGGATGACGAGAAGTTTCCACCTCGCGTTCCTAGTCTCCAGCCGTAAAACAAAGGTTTCTTTCCGAGATGCTAACAGAGCCAACGCACAATGAAGGCTTTCATTTTTCCTTGGGGGAGAGGAAGACACTAAGTACATCAGGGTTCGTTCTGAGCTGGTGCGCAGTGCTCGCCTGAATTCCTCTCTGCCCGTGCTGGGGCACCCGCGAGCAGCGGGCCGAGCCGACAGGCCGAATACAGCAAAGCCAGCAGACGGTATCAGCTCTCCTGATCACATCCAGTTACGGCTACATTTTTAAGCTTTTTCTTATGACCCCCACACCCCTTCAAAAGTGTAATCATCAGCTCCTGAATCTCTAAAAAGGGTAAATTTATACCGAAATTATCTCAGGCTTTCCCCTAACGTTGGAGCTGAACACATGCAGGTGAGGAGACTAGATGGTTTGGGTAAAAAAAATCCTTACCCCTCCACATGTTCCCGTACCAAAAAACAGCGTACGCAGCCAATACAAACTGTATCTGTACATATGTCCTACACTAACAGCACTCTAACTCCAACGCCAAATTCAGGGTTTAGAACTATGGAACAGTTCTAAATAAATAAATGAATAAAAGGGATGCCTGGAAATGAGCTCCCAGTGCTAAGCTCCAGCCTTTTACACGCAGGCTCACGGCAGCTTCTTTCGCAGCCTGAGCCAACACGAGGGCCAAGAGCCCCGGCCCGGGGGCACGGCACTGCTCAGTGCCTCGGCGGCACCAGTCCTGCTGCGAGCCTGGAGCCGCCCCCGGCACCACCGTCCTCGGCCCGGCGCCTGTCTGCACCGGGGTACCGACAGGGCACCCACGTACCCACGGGGCACCCACAGGGCACCCACGGGGCCACGCCGGCACAACCAGAGACGGGTTCCAGCAGCGCTTCCTCTGGGCCCTGCAGGAAAGCTGCACAAGAGCTCGAGGACAAATCCCACGGGTAGAGGAGGCGAAGGGACGCAGCCCGACGCGGCCAGCAGCCCTGTCCTGTGGCGCTCTCTAAAAATGCATGTTTTTCAGCAAACTTGCAAAGCTCAGCTTTCTCAAAAATTTTAAGTGTATGGTGGTAAAAGCAGTGACCAGCAATGTTGCATCTGCCTTCTGTGGCCGTGTACTCTGGGAGGAGCAATATAACATTTTTTCTGAGTTGAGCAGTCCTTAACACACTGCTGGAATGCAGGCAGCAAACATGCAAAATCTACTTTTACGTCAATACTTCCAAATACTTTTTATCAACCATGCCACAAGTAATGGTATGCGTTCACGTGAACGGAAGGCAAATAAAGCTGCGCTACAGCAAACTGATGCTTCCTATAAACTCACATTGCTGACCAGACTTACTTTATTTTAAATTCTAATTACCGAAGCAGATCAAATGGACTGCAGTAAAATAATTATGCGGGTTACCTAGAAGTTAAATTCTAGCAGCTACAAAGTCCTTTATCAAGAACATATGGAATAACTAAAACTAAGAGAACCCAAGGAGAAATTCCACGTTCCAACAGGAAAATGCATTACCACCACTCTTGCTGATGGTTTTTAAGACATAATTCCCAAGCTCTCATTTGGCATCTCTGGCCCTGGGGCTCCCAGTGCTTGACTCCGTCTCCTCACCGAGTGCACGCAATAACCTTCGTATAAACCCAAACTTTCAAGCACACCAGCTGAGATACCTCTCTGTTAACTCGGGATTTTTGTCTTGCCATTAAAATTCTTTCCAGTGTGGTGACTGGAACTGTTTGGCATGAAATATGTATGAGCTCTAGTTCCTATCTAATTTAATTAGGAAAACTCTTAAGCAGCAACCACAGATGTTTGTTACCTACAAAACTGTACACAGTGATAGCTGTGCAATGAAACTACCGGCAAAATTTGTTACCAACAGCCCAAGGGGTTGCAAGAGGGAAAAAACAAAAGAACCCCAACAAAACCAAACCGAAACAAACAAAAAAAATCAAACCAAAACCCAACCACCAATTATGGCCTGCCAGTAACCCAAAATAATGACAGTGGGGCTACAAAGCACTTTGAAGCCATAAAGAGCTCAAAATAGCGAGGGAGGACCAAAACATTTAGAGGGATACAGAAACAGAAGCCTAGCTAATATTTTCACTTTAAGATCTTCTAGGGGTTTTTTAATTATTTATTTCTTATAATCATTGCAATCAGCATGAAATCCAAGTGTTTTATAAAGTTAGAATATTAAATGCGGGGCAAATCTGGGGCAAAAATGCTTCCCCACCTCAGTTTCCATACAGTGGCTCGCTCTAGGGAGAATATAATTGTGCATTTAAAAAAAAAAAAGAAAAAAGTTAATATTCTATGTAGTTAATATGCTATGCAATTTCCTGAGAAAGCAAGAACGAACCATATTGTGTATTTGGGTTGAGATGTTACAAGCGTTTAAAAAAAAAAAATCATGCTTTCAAATTATATGCCTATTTGGTGAATTTGCTTTTTAACATGCAAATAATCCTAATTCCAAATCACAATCGATTCCAAATCATTTTAGACACCATTAAATTGTAAACTATCCCAATAATTGAAAGAATATTTCAAGGCAATATTCTACATCCGCAGCCCTAGAACAGGGCCTGCTGACCCCGAAATCCCTTACTGTATTTTGTCATTGGCTTCCCAGGCGTCCAATATCCTTTGCACTAGGCAGCATTTCTGGAACAGCTAGAGGGGAAAGAAAAAAAAAGAGTTAGGAAGAACATTTCAGAAGTTTGCCAAAGCAAGACTCATGCCTTAGGAAGTCTGCACTGAACTACAGTTACTTCTGTTCGTTCCTTTGCTTCTCCTGAACAAGAACTTGAAGTTCAGCACTCATCTTTCCCAAGAGCTCGAGTTCCTTCTGTCTCAATTTTTTTCTCAGAGGATCCAGGGAAAACAGCAATACCCGGGAACACCTTCAGCCTGCTTTGGGGCTTCCCACGAGCAGCAATGAAGAACGTTGTTGTCGTTTTACAAATGCAACAACAATTTTTCATCATTAGGGCCACAATGCAGAAGCTACAATGTAGTTAGCTACTCGTAGGTTGGGTTTTTTTGTCCAAAGTTTATATGCATCTTTACTAAAAAAATTAAATAAAAATGGATTCACAAGCCCCTTAAATGAGATGGGTGGTATGTTTATTTTGTAATTGGGTGCTAAAACCCAATGTACAAAAGCAAATACACTTCCATCCAGAACTGACAGAACCAAGTTATATCTAGACACTTTTAAATAAACTCTGTGCTCTTGCACAGTCTGTCATATCATTTCCCTGTTCATGCACATTCAGGCTGAATCAATCAGTCTAAAATTCCAGGTGACAGGACGGGACTTACGTGAGTAACCATAATATTCTCGGTGTTGTTTTCTGGAGGCTCTAAGCTCTCTGTGGCCACATTTCCATTCAGCACCTCTTCTTTGCTTTCTAGGTCATTAGCAGTAGTTTTCCCCTCTTGCACAGAGTGCGAGAGAATAGCTGCTATGGACAATTCCACTTGGAAATGCAAAAAGTTATTCCATGTGTACTTAAAAAATAAGTCCTGGAAAAAATGAGAAACAAAAGAATTCACTCCAGATACATCTTCCCATTCTTAATCGAATGACATTAGAACACTGCCCAACTAGGTGTTTAATCAGCAGTTCCACTAAAACAACAGGTTTTAGTTCCACTAAAAGAACTTCTACACCTCAGCATCCGCTTGCGGCTGACTGTCTCCCTTTGCTCTGCTGTAACGCGTGCTCTCCCATAAACGGAGCGCGTCAGAAATACTCCGGTACACAGCTAGGGCTCACAGCACAGGCATGCTGAAAAAAACGTTATCTAGTCCGTGGCTGAATTAATCGTAAGAAAAATATTAACCAAGTCATTTCTAAGTATAAAAATAATTTTCTGAAAGACTGTCCCGGTGATTTTGGCAGTTTTCAGAACATGCCCCTGTTCACAGCTAGACAAAGAGAGCAGCTCTCAGTATTATAAGAGCATATATACGCAGCGCACCCAAGCTTTCCCAATAACCAGACTATTCTGCATACACGCTACTAAACTGCTGTAACAATAAATCTGAAGCGTGAGGTTCACTTCAAAACAGTAAGCAACCATATTTCTATTACAGACGCTATTCTGAGGATGGATGTTCCTACTTTCAGCAGATTAGAAAAATAATTACACACTGGCACGCTTGAAACAAACCACCTCGCACCGAACAAGTGAAAGGGAAGGCAAAAATGTTCCCAGTTTAAAGCTATTCCTCCTCGCCCCAGCGTCCCACTATGTTACTCACAAGTAATAAGTTCATGGTACTGAGTCTGCATAGTTCCTGATTAATACTGGGAGTGTTTGTGTGAAGCAGAGCAGCTATTAGACGAGATCCATGAAGACGAGCATTCCCCAGTGGCTCCTCCAAGACACCAATTGTAGTTAGGATTGCTGCTTTCTATCAGAGAAACAGATAATGAGTACCCGCATCAAAGATCAGCATTTCCTTGGGTGTATAAGCACAATGATTGACTAAACTAGTTCGTTTCCCTGCCGATGGCGGGGGGGATGGACCAGATGACCTTTAAAGGTCCCCTCCATCCCAAAGCATTCTGTGATTTCATAAATATTCTCTGCAGGTAAACCTAAGCCATCTTCCCACACAGAGGACAGTGTTGTGTGACCACTCTGACACCTGTACTTCCAAACCTGAAGATTAAAATCAAAATATCCACTAACTGAAAGTTCCTTGCTCTTCACCCCCTCACCATCTTTACACAAGCCACCAGTCCCAACGTCCCTGTACTTCTTGGTTTTCCTCGAATACAGCGGCTTTCAAACTCCCTACTGCCTAGTCCCTAAGCACCCAAACTATAAATTTTAAGCGTGAATTTTTGTTCAAAAGACTTTTGCCTGTTCCAGCACGTGGCGCTTTCAGAAAATATCCAGGAAGGCTGTGTATAAGGAAAGGGCAACCTGAAATGCAGGTCAGGAGCCACCTGCTCCTGAGAAAGGCCGAGACGCTTTACCTTGGGAGGGCTGAGCAGCAGCTGGTGGAAATCCTTTAGCCTTGGTTCAATACCATGTAAGATGCTGCTATTGACAGTGTAAGACCTTTCAAATCCCTGAGTGTATGAGTCCATCAGTCCTTCCACTCTGTAAAGGACAACAGCGCAGCGGTTAAGATTTGACAAAATCTTACAATGGTCTCCAGTCACACTGTCCATGTCGGTCATTTTCTCCTGAAGAATAACGATGGATATGAAGAATAATAATTTCCTGCTACTGAATATATTTACATAACTACGCTATATTAATACCTCATTTACAAGACGACGTTCACATAATCAAGGCTGTGAATGAGGCGAGTGGGAAGACGGAGAATAAGCCGTCTGCAGAGCTGACAAAGACAAATTACTGAAGCGCTCCCTGGTTTTTAGAACTTCCCAAACATTTGAAAAGTAAATTACATCCGAAAGAGTTAACTATAAACAGTCGTTAAAAACTGTAAACCTTCCACAAGTGTTCAAAAAGCAGTACGCACATATAGTAAGGGACGAAAGCCTCGAGCAGGCGCGTAGCTGTGCTCACACCCCTACCTCCTTCTCGGCAAGCAGTCAATTCCAACGATTTTGTACTGGCCCCTGCCAACAGCAGTCTCTCACATAGGAATAAAAGAAACGCTTCCATTCCAGTAATGAAACGCAATCCCAGCACGGCAGGAGTGGGCTAGATCGGAGCCCCTAAGCCCCCAACCCCTAACTCTTCAGGGACCCTGGGCACCAGACACAGCAGAATTAGCATCTCAGCTTTTCAGTTTTAACTCTGCGCATGACTCTCTGACTAGCAACTCCTTTGCCCAGTGCCATCTTCTGTCCTCGCCAGCGCCTCTTCCTAATCTTCCATTACCTCCTTCACTCTTCCTTATCTTCTCCTTTTTTAGAAACTGACATTTGCAAGGTCTCACTTCCTCCCCAGAACTCTCTTTTGCCTTCTCTCTCCCCTAGCTCCATCAAAAGAAATAAAAGGGGGATATAGTTTTAAAAAACAAACTTAAAACTATAGAGCCGTATATAGATATATACGTCGTGCGTGATGTGCCTCCCCCCCGACTCTGCACGCGTTCTGCCGGCCGCAAGAGCTCTGCTCTCACAGGCGAGGCCTCGCTGCGCACGCGCAAGGCAACTGGGAGAGCCCACAGAAGGGCCCAGCTGCCAACTGGTCCAACCGCCGTGGGGCACAGCTGCCGCATCAAAAGAACCAAACGGCTTTTCTTGTACTCGTTTCTAGACAGCACCTCACACTAGGCCAAAAGAATTCCTTTTCTGCTTCATAAAACTAGACTGGAGTTCCTAAAATGGCTCTGGCTAGGGAGGAAGGTGCTAACTTACCCAGAGCGCCTTGTTTCCAGCAGCGTTAGAAGAACTTGTGTTCCATTCACTATGCAATTTTCAGTCTGCTCTCCATCAAACATATTCTTCAGGAGTTGCTCCACACATTCCTGCCTGTTGGTCAACACACACACATTAGCCATATAAGAATTAAAAATATTTGGCAGTTGCTTTAATCACAAAAAAAAGCCACTTCTGGGGTTTCTGGGGGGAAAAAAAAAGCTGCAATTTTTTCTTTTTTTTTTTCTTTTTAAGAAAGAATAAAGACATTCCTTTCTAAAGCCTCATATGACAAGAATGGTTCTATGCCAGGTTTCTGGACGTGCTTGCTCACCGCTAAGGCAAGGCCTGGTTATAAACACCTAGACTCCAAACCGAACTGTCGTTCTCCTTTATCAGCAGGATATACCTCTTAGTTATAAACTGGAAGACAACCGAAGTATTAACTCAGTAAATTTAATTTATTAAAGACAATATGCAGCTGATAATCTAAAATTATCCATCAGCATCACAGAGGACAGACAACAAAGAGTGGAAGTTGACCCTTCGCATTTGCCACTGGCGGAAGATGATCCAGGACCTGGAAACAGAGGCCAATGAATGCAAACTGTAAATAATATGCAGGCTTTTAGTAGTCTTGGCTATCATCCCCTTGAAATATTTTAATCAATTCACCATCTCTTTGAGCCCCTAAACCAAGATGTCTCCCAAATACTGACAGATTTGGGGCCAGGTGGAGGGATCACCCAGCAAAGTGCTGAAGACTGCTGGAGTCAGAATGAATAACGACACTGGTCCTTTCTAGCATTAAGAATTACTCCGACACTGAAGCACGGCCTTAGAATTGAAGAATAATTAGCACAAAGGTAACAGCCCACTCCTCTCCCTAGTATTTGCCGTGCTAAAGGAGTAACTGATAGGAGGAACGCGAGGTTCGGGCTGGTACCGTTACTCATCCGCAGCCACCGGACTGCAGCAGGGCCCAAGCGCTTCCACCTCTGCGTTCAGACTCCTTCCCGTGCCAATCCTGAGGCTGTTCATGACGTGCTCCAAAATCCAGCACTCAGCAAGTGCCTTTCTGGACTTGCAAAGTCACATGCCCAGCTAAAAACAGTAGTACTCAAGTTCACAGTCTAATTTTTACTATTTTCTAACGTTTGAAAAAATCTCATTTACATTTGTATAAATAAAATATGAGATAAAAATGTAAAACACATGAATAATGCATGAGAGAGAATTATTAAAATAAGTAGCATCTAAATACACTCCATCAGCACAAGCACAAGAGGCAGAGTCAGGAGAAAGAAGTAACAGTTTACCGTGATTAACTGAATTCACTTTTATTGCATACAGCCAGCAGTTATTGAAAATCTAGATTTGATATTTATTCCGTAACCCTGATCACGGCTCCTTCTTGCTGCACTAGCTGATCATTAATTCATGATTCATAGATTAAAAAAGTGATCAAAAAGGTTGCCAGTAATGCTCGGAAAAATTGGCCAAGGCAAGTAATGAGAGATGTGACCTTCAGCAGGAAGGCGAGTCCTGCAAAAAATTACTTTTGTTCAAAATATTTTTTCTGCTAAACAGTGAAGTGGTATAGTGACTTTTAGAAATGCTTTTTCAAAGTGCAAAACCGTTTTTATTTCTCTCATGGAAGTTACAGGTGGTGCTTGAAAACATGCCAAGCGTAGACACAGAGACCGCCAGGGAAGCGAGGGCGACGGGGAGGGAGAAGACGCTAAAGACCATTGGAGTAAAGCATGAGCCAAACTTCAAATTGCAGCTTTGTGTAATTCTTTGTAACAAAGGAAACTTGCTTAAATTCCACCACTGGTGTCACAGAGGCTCTCGCGAAAGACCACGGGCAGCCATCTTCTGCCCGCCGCACAGCAGGGTTCCACATCCCTCCCTGAAACTGCTGAGAAAGCCTAAAGCTACTGAGAAAGTCTGAAAGCACCGTGTTCTCCATGGCCCACCACAGCTCCCACCACCGCGAACCACGACCCTCCTTAGAGGGCCTGGACGTCCCAGGTGAAATGCCCAAGCTGGAGGCTCATCTCCAAACCTGAAAGGGCCCAAAACCGATACAGGCTTGACGAGATGCTGAAGGCTCCACCATCAGGGATGCCATCTCCACTGAAAATCCAACGTTTTGCTATTCAATAAGAAAATGTTACGGTAGGGCGTGGGACAAAAGGCGAGGTCTGCCTTATTTCTGCAGGCGCAGGAAAGGCAACGAAGCATTTAGGAGCGAACATTTCCTTGAAGGGGCAGTTACACGTCGAGCCCGCGGAGAGCCTGTGCGCATCTGCGGAGACCACGGCTTTTCAGTGCCCGTGAGCAGCACGATTCCCGTCCCGTTCTCACCTACGCTCATCGGCTCCTGTCCCAACAGATGCCCTCGATACTCATGTGTGAACCGCCGGTTCACAACCAGGAGAAAACAGCAGCAATGTCACATAAATTAAGAAAGCTCTGGGTCAACAAAAACATGTAAAAGAGGAATTTGAAGCCTGAGTTATAGATGCTATATTATTCACCTCAAATCTCTTATTTCATCCCTTTTCTGTCAAAATGGTGCCTTTAGGCCTAAAAGAGCCGGTTTTGGCTTTAATCTCATGTTGAATCTCTAGTAAATGTTTTTAGGTTTGAAGCAAATATAGGAAGCGGTACACATGCTAACACAAGTAATTTAAAACTACATTATAAAGAGCAAAGAAACAATGCCAAGGGAATAGACTACACTTGAAAAATCCATGTTTTCTGGTACACAACTCATACTTAGCATTATTTGGTAAATAACTCCTAATAAAAATACTCTTTGAAAGTGCAAGTTTCTCATCAATATATTCCCTCAGTAACATTAGAGAAGTTAGGTCTGGATTTAAGACAAACAAAAAAAAACAAAAAACCAAAACTAACAAACTTCAAATGAAAAAAACTCTTCCAAGTATCACCGCAAGCTGTCTGGACATACAACCGCAGGTTCTGAAAGGAAGCGCTGCGCACCGCTAGCTGGGATCGCAAGCATCCTTCCATCCTTTTTTCAAGGGAACACCTACCAAATGTAACTTAAAAAACCCCGAAATACTACAAATGCTGCTTTTGCCAACCATACCCCAGTGCCATTTTATCACTAGATGACATCTTTAGAACAACCCAACACAGCCCAACAGCTTCCAAATGATGGAATTCACTATTTTAGTGCCAGACTACCTTCAAGTAAGTTACACAAGATCATCTGCAAACATGACAAAACGCTTAGGAACCAAACAGCTTTTCTACTTTTCCAGCCAAAGTACCAGGGCTAATAAAAGACACTATCACCTCTCTTTACAAATCCTGTCTGCAACATTTATCAACCAGAAGGTAGAAAATGATTAAGCCAATTCTGCCTTTGCGTTGTGACATGTCATCTTGAATTAAAGCAGTGCACAATGTTTCTGAGACACGATGAGAGCTCATGATGGTCGCAAGGGACAGGACTTGGAGGAAAAAGAAGTAGCTGATGCTAACTAATGTATTAAGGGATCCACAGGGAATGTAGAGAGAGAGGGGAGAATTGAATTGTCACCATCTAGCCCCAACGCCACAAATAATGGAAGGACTTTTTGCATGATGAGGGAGGGCAAGGAAGGCATTTAAAGTGTGTAGGCTTACTTCTTCCAGGGTTCAACCAAATTTGGAGAATAAAAGCAGGGAGATTAACAATTCAGTCTAAGTAACAGGCAGACAACTGTTGGTGAGATGTATCGGGCAGTATCTCAGCATCACCTTATCTCTATGGAAGAGCATGCAACCCAAGGCTCACATTAAGTTAAGAAATCTACAACTGATATTTGACTCAGGAACCAAAACCGGCATGCCAGAGGACACTCAGAGTGCGGAAGGAGACCTCAGCAAGGGTTGGAAGGCAAGCTAATAATGCCCCATACAAAGCGCATGGGGACACGTGAGCTACTACGGTGAGAGAACTCCTTCTCTTGTCACAGCATTTTCTTCCCAATTTTGAAGAACAGCAACCTGATGATCTGAAATCCGTCTATACGGTGCGACATGTTTACCAGCGTGGAATAAGAGCCACTGATTGGCCAAGTATGACCAAAGCCCTGCACATAAAGTCACACTTGGCACCAAGGAACACTGTCAACATGGAAATTTTAAGATTTGTCTTTGTGGGATCTCCCTCAACTTTTGCCACTCACCTTTCTCCGAACTCACTATGAGCGTTTTAACACACTCAAGAGCATCGTCTTGTCTTGAATTAGATTGTGAGCTTTGGGGATCGTTAACCCCAATCTCCTGCCTTCAGACAGAGCTACAAAACCCAGAAATCTCAACAGCAGCAGCTAAGTGATGCTACAATTTAAAAGCAGCATTAAACGGTTGGCACAAATGTCAAGAGTTAAGCAAAGGTTTGACACGCATACTTTGTGTCTCTAGGGAGCCATCAGTAAATGACAGTATTAGTAGCAATTAGTTTAGCAACAGTCCTCTGAGAAGTACTTACGATTCCAGTGCTGTGAGAAGTGGATCAGGCTCAGGTATATCCTGGAGTTGATTGCTCTGGTCTCTGCTCAATCTTATGATATCACACAGGGTCTGGGAAGCATTTGATTGCCTCTGTAAACAATGACATAGAGCACATTTCAGCGCTAACGTCTCCACGTGGCTCATTCTGGCTGTCAGACAAAATTTAACACGGCTGGGAATGCAAGAAACTGGATAAATCAATTTTTCAGAACAAGTGCTACCATGCTCTAGAGTATTCATCTGTTAAATACAACGCTGATGTGAATTATTAGAAGCATTAACAGATTTTAAAATCAAAGAGGAGGTCTTCCTGAACTTAACAATTAAATGCAGTTGAAGATTTCAGAAAGTGAGGATTCTTCCTGACCAAGTGGTGAACGGAGTCGAATCCAGTTGGTGGCCGGTCGCGAGTGGTGTTCCCCAGGGCTCAGTGCTGGGGCCAGGGCAGGTTTATGTTGGATATTGGGAAAAACTTCTTCCCCCAAAGGGCTGTCAGGCCCTGGCCCAGGCTGCCCAGGGCAGGGCTGAGTCCCCATCCCTGGGGGGATTTCAAAGCCAGAGAGATGTGGTGCTTAGGGACATGGTTTAGTGGTGGCCTTGGCAGTGCTGGGTTAATGGTTGGACTCGATGATCTTAAGGGTCTTTGCCAACCTTAACGATTCTATGATTCTATGATTAACTTGCAAATTTCAAATATAAGTATTTCACTCTTACATCTCACTACTGAAGAGGTTTCCTGCACGAAGAAAAATAAATGGCTTGATAAAACCCTTTACAATTTAATTACTATGTATTAGAAGGCTTTAAAGTAGTATTTTGATAAATTAATCATCTCATTCTGACTATCAATCAATGACTCTCTGTAGCTACTGCATATATAAGATCTTACGCTGTAATTTAGCATTCACCCATGAGAGAGCACTGCTGAAGGCACACGTATCAGCACGTTACTTCCCATTTTTTCTCTCAGAAGGGGCAATTTTTGCTGCGATGAGATGAGGGAATCCTATCGTCAGCATTAACACTACACCAAAAGAATCCTGTGCCATCCCGTTCGCTTTGCTGCTGGCACTCGCGGGCATCTGCTAACAAGTGCCCCCATCCCCACCTAAGCCAAAGCAGCCAGCGAGAGATCAACACGCTGCTGTGTTTCTCCTGCTGAGCGTCAGGGACGGCAGTCAACACCCAAATGTGAAATGATAGAGTAGGAAACTGAGATCCAGACCTAGAGCTCCTGGCTCGGACGTTTTGTGAAAATTATTGAAAGGAAAAAAAAAGGGGGGGGGGAAACTCTGCGTGGCCAGAGCAGGGCAGCGAGGCTGGGGCAGGGGCTGGAGCCCAAGGCTGGGGAGGAGCGGCTGGGGGAGCTGGGGGGGCTCAGCCTGGAGAAGAGGAGGCTGAGGGGAGCCCTCATCGCTCTCTGCAACCGCCTGAAAGGAGGCTGGAGCCGGGGGGGTCGGTCTCTTCTCCCCAGGAACAAGCGATGGGACGAGAGGGAACGGCCTCAAGCTGCACCAGGGCAGGGTTAGGTGGGATATTAGGGAAAATCCCTTCACGGAGAGAGTGGTCAGGCCCTGGCCCAGGCTGCCCAGGGCAGGGGCTGAGTCTCCATCCCTGGAGGGATTTAAAAGCCATGTAGACGTGGTGCTGAGGGACATGGTTTAGTGGTGGCCTTGGCAGTGCTGGGTTAACGGTTGGACTCTGTGATCTTAAGGTCATTGCCACGATTCTAAAAAGAGAGCACTCATATAATTTAATACTCAGCATGTTCATGGGCTCAGAGAATTGCATCTTCTAGGTTTTATATCTGAATACCTACTTACTTATGGCCTAAAAAGAATTGAAAGTGACAGTGAACTAGTTAATTTTAAAAGTTTTTCAACAGCTTGTTTCAAATCACAGGTTCCTACTTAAAATCAAGTAAGTTACCACTGACTGTAGATACTGAGACAAACTGATGCAGCAGCAGAATGAACTAAGAAATTGGTAGTAAAGTAAGTCAAAACCAGATTAAAAAAACAACAAAACTTTTTGTTATTGAGCTTGGCAACCAGAGGACAGGACGTCCACCCATACAGATCATCCCTCATTATCTCCTTCCATACGTCACCCGGGCATTATCGAAGAGACAGAGCGAGATTCTTCTGGACCTTACAGGACCCACTACCCACAAAGAGAAAACTTAGTCTCGTCATACTCACGTCCTCATCCTGGCTTGAATGGATCAGTTCCACAAGTCTCTGAATAATTTTTGCTTCATTAAGCCACTGGAGGGAAAGGAAGGGGAAAAGAAAATCCTTGTTTGATATCACAGAATTCAAAACAAGAGGATCTTCAAGAAGCTTTGCATAACACAGGCTTTTCAAGAAGGGAAAGCCCTTTCCTTCTACTTTGTAATCAAAGCCACAGGCAATACACAAACTCCCCTAGGCACAGATAGAGATGCATTTCAATTTGCATCCGTATGTGCGCCCTGCCCCTGGAACCAAAAACCCAAATACCTTTGGAAAGCATGGACTAGATCAGCCGTAAGCATCATCTCATCTGAAGCAGCATTAGCATAACTTTCAACACGCTCCTCTCCGACCATTTCCTGCTCTTACAGTCACACCGCTGTTTACGCTAAACAATTGCTCCGACGTTGGGATGACAGAACAGCGCTGCTGTTATACCCTGCCTCCTTCCTCTATGCCAACTTCAGACTGCTTCCCTTCCCTAGCGCCAGCCGCCACCGTATCTCCCTTTCCTGACCGCATGCAAACCAAGTGCGGCATCTGCAAATGATACGTTCCAGCCTCTCCCTTCCCAGCTTCGCCTGCAAGCTCAACCTCTCATTTCCACCCATCCATTTTCACTCAAGTTTCTGTGGTCTTCATCCCCGGCAAACTGCTGGATGTCTAACATTTATCAAACCAATCAGTCCAATCAGTCAAACTACTGCATTCTCAGTTGCTTTTGAAATGACTGACCACACATTAATTAAAAGGAAAAAGACTTTGGAGGTTTCTGCAATGATATAATCTCCCATCGCTCTTCAGATGAGTCACGGAGAAAATGAACAGTCTCCTGCCTTCCACTTCTTTATAAGAAGGCTCTACGCATATCTTCTCCCCTTGAACACTCGTTTTTGTGTTATCTATTCACAGGACTTCAACTGCAATCCTTAGGTTAACTCTTTACCAGCTTTGCTCTAATAACGCTCCCACAGATCTCATCCTCTCCTCTCCAACGCCATGTTGAGTACGATGTAGATCTGACTTAAAACAAAAATTCCAGATTACCATTTTTAGCGACTTTTCCCATGAATAATACTGCTGTTTTCCTACTAAGTCTGAAATATCCAACTTTGTCTCTTTTCTGCTATCCCTTATTATTGCAAAAATACTGAGCTTGTCCAAAAAGCTTGCCAGCATACAGCTGGGAAACTAAGTATTTCATTCAAGACCATATTTGCAGATCTTCTTTCTGTAATTTCTTCTTCCCAACATCCAGTTTACCCAAAAGTTCAAAAACCTGGGTTCCTAAGACATTTTTCCTCACCAGCCTCTCTACCAACCTAACTCTTCAGATTCTTCCACTGGTTTCTAGTCTCCCAGCATCAAAATCATCAAGACCATCACAGCACAGCTGATCCCTGCTGTGTCTTAATACATCAGCCTTGCCACCTCCATTCCTCTAACAAAGCAAGTGCCCATTCCTTCTGTGCTCATTGGGTCTACAAGCACCTTTTCTCATCTCCCTGTGCTCGGATATGACTACTGAAATCCTTCTTTCAAATCCTAAGACTCGATCTTCTGACGACGGCTCAGGTAGCTGTCAACTGGCAATTTACCAAACAGCTGCATCAAGATTAATGAAATTCTCCTCGTTTATAGCTTCTAGAAAACAGCTACTCAAGCCTATCCATTATGCCCACTGGCAGTCTCTAACAGTAAAATTACCCGCCCCTCCTCTCCCTTTCTCTGTGCTGTATTTGCATGTTGCGTTTTGCATCATCAGTTACACACCCCGTCTTTGCACAGCGCCCTGATTACGAGCCCACACTTTGGCTGCCACCTCCGGGTATTCCCACAGTATTAACACATTGCACAACTTCAGTAAAAAAAACTCACTTATATCAATTTTTACCTGCAAGTTTCCTTTTTTCAAATAATAAGCTCCACAGATAGGGTACAGTGGGTATTTCAGCCTGCTTGTTGCTTCGGGCAGAACCTACCTGCCAATCTGTGTCGGCGGAGGAAATTTTACCTGTCGAAGCTCCATCCCCCCTTACAAGTTCCACAGCCCAGAAGAAAACTATTTATTAACACTCCCGCATTAAATGTCTTTTCTTTCCCTCGCAGAGCACAGCAAGTTAAATCCCGGCCCTCCGCTGTAGTTTCCACTTTATTCTGTATCCCCGTCCTCCCGCGAGCCCCACATCGGCTGAGCCTGTCGGCCTTGTGAAGTGAAACTGGGGGGGACGCAATAAGCCCGGATAAGGAGGTTTGCTCCTTTTGCCTGCACTGCCATAATAACGGGCTCTGGGGGAGGTGGGTGGCCACAGAGAGCAGCGCTGAAGGGAGAGAAGCACGACCGTTCATCTGAACAAAGGAATGACTGCTCCTGGGAACCGAGGGACACAGAAATGAAATTCAAAAGAAAAAAACCCCAACTGAAACGATCTGTTAAGATCAGAAGAGCAGTACCAAAATCTGGCGAATTCAGAAGCACCTAGTAAGCCTGGAAGAGATCAGTTCCTCTGTCCCGAGGCTGGTGGTGAAGAGATGGACTCGGACGTTCACAAGAAAAGGAATACTCTCCGACTGACTCCTCAAACGAAAGCTGTGACACTTGCAGGGCGTGCGTACCTGGCCTGAGGTACAAGAGCATCACCCTCAGCATCTCCCTTGAAAGAGTCACACCTGAAACGCAAACTCTTCCGAGCACAGGCACCTCAGCAGCGTGTTTACTCTCACTGCTAAAAATGACACGCTCGTGAGGAATTCACCGACAGAAAACTTGCACATATGTGCAACTTGAATTATTCCACAGGAAAGACGCGAGACGCGGGGCCACGAGCAGGAGGCGGCTGATGTAGCAGTTGTTAGGAGCCCGGTTTGTTTGCAGGCAACAGTTTGCTGCCTCCCGAGTAGGGAGCCTGGGGCTCGGGCCCAACGGCTGCTGGGGAGCACCCGTGCCACGTATGCTCAGGCACCACAGAACCAGCGGGACATGGCAAACTGGTCCAGGCAAACTGGGACTGGCAGTTAACGAGGCAGTGGGGCATGGAAGGGGGTGTGGAGGTGCTGCTCGAGGCTGCGTGGGACTGCAAGAACAGTGCAACCTCAGCGGTGACGTGCAAGAGGGCATGGTTCCCACCACCGGCTGGGGCAGCTAAATCTGGCACACAGGAGGCCTCAACCCACGTGGAGCTCCTGAGAGAGGGCATGGGCAACCAGGTCCCCGGGCTGCGGGGAGCGCCTGCTGCTTCTCCTCGGTGGACAAAATGGTCCTCACCCCCAGCAGATGCACCCTCACAACGGCGCTGTGCTGCCAGGCGAGGGGAGTTGTGGGCAGAGGTGAGAAGACAATGTAGTATTATATTCTGGATGAACAGAATGTCAACACTTTTTTTTTTTTTTTTTTTTTGCAGAGACCATGGAAACAGTCAGGGTTTTCTGGACCCTAATTTTGCATGGAAGAAGGAACAGCCAGAGACTACACAGGAATTAGAGGATGGAGACTCCCATCCTGGAGCTGGGTTTCTGCAGAAGCCGTGGCCCACAGCTGGGCGCTCTTCACCAGCACCCAGGGAGAAGAGACGGATCCAGCCAGGACAAGCAGATTTCTCTTCGGAATACCAGGGATCACATTCTCCTCATTACCAAGGCAACCAGGTCAGGTATGTCGAGTGGTGCAGCCCACTCTGCAGCCCGAAGGTGGGGATTTGTGGTGAGACCCCAGGGACTCACTGTGCTCCAGCGGCTGGAAGCTGGCAACAGGAGAAGTGCTCTTTCACCACCGGGAGATGTGCACCTACGGAACGGGCACAGTGGCTTGGCGGTAACAGGCGAGGATGAACAGGTTTCCTCAAGGGAGTCATCAGAGCCGCCTGAGCCTCACACCAACGAAAGAGGCGGCGGCAGATGAGCGTGGCTGGAGCCTCCCTTCTGCAGGGAAGCAAGAACCCACTGCCCAGCCAGATCTGCTGTTGGGGCAAGCCTGCTGCTTGCCAGCAGCTCCGACTCCCCCGATGTGTGGGGAGACTGCCCAGGCCCATCCTTCCTCCTGACGCCACGTGGGCACCGCTGCCACTGCAAGGGACATCTCAGGGACATCACGAGTAACTACAGGGCCCTGCCAGGGTGAAGCCCTGGAGGAGTCCCCATGCTGCCCATCACATCCTTTGCCAGGTTCAACTCTGGCTTTCCTACCACCACCCCCACCTGCCCGGGCAGCCTCTCACTGCCGCTCCCGAGTGCTCCGTCCCCACTCCGCCATCTTGGCGCTGTCTGTGCGTGCGTGAGCTCAGGCAGGAGTGCCCTGCTCACCCACATGGACCTTCTCCCACGCCTGCTCCACTTTCTGCACACTGGGATGGACCGTTTTGCTTAAGTACTAACTCTTATCTTTCTCTGCGATGACTTCCCTCCCACATAACCTGCTACTAGGCTCAAGGACCAGGTTAGCCTAACAGCAGACATTACCAGTAATGAGTCAATACTGGTGACCAGTACTGCTAAGTGTTTTCATTAAAGACTTGGAAAATGGGAAAAAACACACCTGTAGCAAGTTCGTGAGCACCACCACACTGGGGGGCAGCAGCTGATATGCAGGAGGAGAGGAACCTAGACATGCCGGAGAAATGGCCTGGGAAGAACCTCAGAAGTTCAAAAAGAGGCAAAATGCAAAGTCCTGCACAGGGGATGGAAAAACCCCATGCAGCAGGACGGGGCGGGAGTCATCAGCCAGGAACGGCTTGCGGAAAAGGCCAAGAGGGCCCTTAGTGGTCCTGTTCCGTCGGGAGTCAGCGCTGCACCCCTGCAGCAAAGGCCCAACCGCATCCCAGGCCGTGATGGGCCTGAGGGCAGCCAGCAGCACGAGAGCAGGGATCGCTCCCCTCCATTCAGCACCAGTGAGACCCATCGAGATACTGGGGCCAGGCTGGGGCTCACCAGCGCAGGACAGACATTGCAATAGCGCAGCAGGTCCCATGGAGGCCACGGAGACGGCTGGGGCTGGAGCACGAGGTCAGAGGAGAGGCTGAGAGGGGTTTGCTCAGGCTGGAGAAGGTGAAGAGGAGACCCTATTGCGGTCTGCGAGTGCTTAGCGGGGTGGGGAGAGACAACGAAGCCAGGACGCTCTCGGAGGTGCCGTGATGGGATGAGAGGCATGAGATGCAATAAGGGAAATGCCAACCGGATACTAGGAAAGAAAATCTCCACTTGAGGGTGATCGAGCACTGGAAGAGGGCCCAGGCAGATCTCCACTCCCGGAGACATTGAACACTCAGCTGGATAAGGCCTTGAGCAAGCTACTTCAATGCAACCTGCTCTGCGGAGGCAACTGGACCTTCTTGGGGGCCTTCCAACCTGCATTATGCTATGAATGAACCTTTGAGGTCTTGCAGGGTCAATGCTTAAAGAAGTCTGTTACATTAGGACTTGAACAAAATTTTGTTTTCTAAAACCTGCTGAAAATATACCTAACAACAGTGCGACTTTGGCTTGGATATGCCCTATCAGCCACAGTAAAAGGAAGTTCATGCCTTATTACTGAAGATGGTAGTCAAGGGACTCTGCAACAACCAGCAGTCCAAGGTGTCTGATCTTTCAAGGACCACAACATCAACAGTCACTTCACTGAAGTATTCACATCAAGCTTTCCTCAGCTGAGGACGGATCTTGCAGTAGGACAATTTGCGTTACGAGGGACAGATAATCCGCGTTAGTCTAATCTAGCTCCGGGAGCTACTGATTAGGGTGAAGACGTCAGGAAGAATACAGCCTTTACATTCTTGCTGTTTGTTACCCATGAAAGCAACAGGAAAAAGCAGGACAACATGCAGGCGCATTTTTTCTGTGCTGTGATCGCTATCCACATTAGACTGGCAAAACGAGTACACGATACCCTGGCTACAAGCGGTGAAAACTGGAAGATCAGTTCAACCCCAGAGTTACTGAGCTTGCGAAGGGGTTTCTGCAGAAGCCGTGGCCCACAGCTGGGCGCTCTTCACCAGCACCCAGGGAGAAGAGACGGATCCAGCCAGGACAAGCAGATTTCTCTTCGGAATAGCAGGGATCACATTCTCCTCATTACCAAGGCAACCAGGTCAGGTATGTCGAGTGGTGCAGCCCACTCTGCAGCCCGAAGGTGGGGATTTGTGGTGAGACCCCAGGGACTCACTGTGCTCCAGCTGAGCCACAGTGGGTTTTCTCCTCCAGACCTGGATCAGGAGGACAGGCTAACTCTCCTCGGTGAAGATTATACAACAGAAGCTGTACTTTTTGTCACTAAGGCAAGCATGAGAAGATAAAGTGCAGAAGAGAGCCACAATCACTGGATCTGCTTCACATGAATTCCCAGTACTTGCCAGCAAAATCAGACGCAGAGTCTTCTCACAGCAATTCTGCCTCTTCACATTTTTCTAGGTAAGATTTTATACTAATAACACGCAGACGGAGGACAGACTTCTTTGATGCCATTTATCTTGCTTCAAGAAGCAACCCATATCTGAGCTTTCCTGCTGCACAAGAAGTAAATTATTTAAAGTCAATATTATTTCTTTCACAAATCCACGGAGACATTCTGGGATCAAGTGACACCGATCAAAGAGAACATGCTGTCATCCATCTGTACGATGTCAGATTTGTCCAAGGATATCAGAATGTAGGTGCCTGAAAGACAAGCCTGCTGGAGGGACCTCCTCAGAGGTTTCTGATGAAGACTCTTCTAGTATTTTCAATTGTGAGAGTCCAGAAAGAGGGAGGAGAGAGGGCTGTAAAGATGCAACATAGAGAACAGATAATTTCCCTTACACCTGGAGGCTTCCTCGTACAGCAGCGCTTCTGTCAAACTCAGGGCAGAAGTATGGAGGAACAGCGTGTGCTCGCCAGGTTTCTTCCTGATGGCACAGCTCTCCAAAACAACAAAATCCGAGCTACACAAACAAAGCTTTCCTCTGTCACACAGGAACAGAAGGAAACTGATGAAGAACTATCATATTTTCATGTTAACTGTAGGCCCTCAACTACCGATCAAGGAAGAGAAAGGGAAAAAACGCCACGGACTGTAGTTCTGCTAACAGTTTAAGAACATATAAAATGGTACTGCCACCTTCTCTCTGCTCGTACTCATCCACTTATCGTCTGCTCCTTTCTCCTCCCTTATCATTGCACAAGTCCTTGCAAAAAAAAAAAAAACAACAAAAAAACAAAACCACAACCCAAAGCAAGGAATTGAGATGGCTGAAAACAATCCTGGCAAAAAACAGAAATAAGAGAGAGATGTTTTCAGTTGGATCAGCTCCCTAGTCCACGTCACCGTACAACCACGTGAACACTTCAGCTGGCGAAGATTCAAGAGGAACTGGATGGGCAGAACAAGCAGTAAAAAGGTGAAAGCAGGAGCGCGTCTTTCTGTGGCAACGCCAGCTTACAGCGCTCATGGAATTGCTGGCCCAGCTTCGCTCGGCACTGGAAGTCAAACGCTCACGCTGGGACGGTGAGAACCTCCACCCTGGCTAACGTCACCTGAGCGAGGGGTAGACAAGGCAACTTCAAGCACACACTTTAGAAGGGCCATTCAGCAGAAAACAGAGCAGAGAATGGAGCCACCAGCACTGTCCGGCTGTCACAGTCTAAGGATCTCTAAAATGGAAGGCCAGAGAATTAGCCTCTTGTGCAAGTATCAGGGAGTCTCTGACTTACCGCGTCAAAGCGACAATGGGGACATCAGATCCCTAAGGAGAGGTGCTGTGGGACTTCTTATGCAGAATGTAATTCTGTTTAACTTAAAACTTAAGATAGCATCTTCATAAACATGACACTGGAAAACACTACCTTTCCAGACAGCAAGAAACATACAATGAACCAACTGCAGTTCACAGGAGGATTTTGCCGGCATAGCAATGTCAAGGGGAAACGTGGTCTTCTCACACCCCTACGTGATGTGCCCTCGACAACAGCGCCTTCTGGTGAAAAACGCTGCTTCTCAAACTTTACTTGGACAGCAAAGTTTTCGGCTTTTGCTAAGTCACACAAACACAACACAGAAGGCATTTTGTTGTTAAAAAGATGTTAAAATGTTAAAGACGGCATTCATATTCTACTTGGGAAGCAGCTGGAGTGTAACCTGGAGCCCCTGATGGGCTGTTAGACCTCCTCAGACACCATCCAGCAGCAGAGCACATCGATACTAGGGAAACCTTAAAATCTACGTTTAATTGCTGTCACTGTGCTACAAAAGCGATCGATAAACAGCTAGCCAAAAATCCGTGGCACAGGATGTCTATCCAAACCACTAGCTACTGCATGGGGGAAGATGTGCAGATAGGGGAAAAACCCTGAACGTGGCATTTAAAGACATACCATAAACATAGAGTGCTGCTGGCGAATGAGGTTTGCGGGCAGGTTGGACATACGGATAGAGCAATCAACTGGAAACTGTTTAACGGAAGATGGGAGTTTCTACGGCACAATACATAAGAAGTTAATTAAATGCACACGAATGAAAAAGTGCAGCTCAGATCCTGACCACAAGACAGACGGACTCCGCTGCGCTGTTTGACAACGGGTGCACGGCCCTATGGTCACCATCGAGTACGCCGCGCGACGGACCACGTTCTCCTGAATTTCAGCAGTTAGGAGGGGGAGAAGAGTGGCTCAGCAAGAGGGAGAACCTGGGAAGATCAGCCACCTGCAGCTGTATGAGTTCCTGGAAAATTAATAATAATACTTTCCCTCTTGCTAAAACTCACAAGAGCCCGATACCTCTCTGAGGTGTCCAGCATCCCAAAGAAGCACGAAGACTGCTCTGAGACAGCAAACCATTCACATCCATTCTAGCTACTAGCTGACAAGCAGTATTATTTTCCTGATGTGATGAAAAGGTAAAGCAGTCCATGAAGTATAACTTTCATTTCTAATACCTACCAAAAATCAAGATTGCAATTTAACTTTTCTGGAGACTTAAGTTTCTGAATATATTGCCAAAATTGCTGATAAGTGGCTTCTCTAAACATTCAATCCCAAATTTCAACATTGCTACTACTTTCTGTTTTTCTGAGAAGTCCTTAAGCCATCAGATTTTTAAATGCTCGAGGACAATACTTACATCAAGACTACTGGGGAAAAAAAGCCTTCAGGAGCACCTCCAGTGCCGCCTGGTATCCTCACGTGGTTTTCATTTTTTTGACTGTGTGAAATCTTTAGCAGGTAGCATTAACCTGACAGAATGGGGCTAAAATATATCCCATCCAGATCTGCCTCTTTATGAATGGTTAATATTTGGAAGCCTGGATATTTGGACTTTTCTTGGATGGAAGCCATTCATCCAGGAGAAACGCTACTCAGTTAAAATGCCATTTTAACATTAGAAGAAAAAATCATTGCATTTATCCTGGTACTGATACTACGCCGCACTGTTGCAACGTCTGTCCCGCACTGGTGAGCCCCAGCCTGGCCCCAGTACCTTGATGGGTCTCACCAGCGCTGAGCAGAGGGGAGCAATCCCTGCCCTCAGGCCATCGTGGCCTGGGATGTGGCTGGACCTGTTCTGCAAAGCTGCTTTCTCTTCCAGTGACTCCTCCATCTTTATTACCCTCCGTCAGTCCATCTCTTGAAGGCTTTTTCCTCCCATCTCCTTTCTTGGTATTGCTATTTGATGTCTAACCAATTGAACTGCTCACTTTCCTCTCAAAAAACGAAGACTCGTTTCACGGATGAGTCGGTAAGGATGGATTTGTGCCTGTATTCTTTTCCTTCTCTGTAACAGCGAGTGTACTGCACAATGCACCGGGAGGCCGAGAGGAGGAATCGAGCGGTGATAACCATCCATCGTGAGTCTCTGCAAAGACCATTTGCCTGCTCAGCTACGGTGTGGTCAACGCTCCGGACACGGAAGACTTACGCAGCAAAGCTTGCCAGACTTATAAATCCTGGTGTGGGCTTCAGTGACTCGAGTACCGTCCTCCACACGGCACGCTGCTCTTCTGCTTTACCAAGAGGGAGCTAAAATAGGTTTTTTTCCTCCGATCCTGCACATCTGCCCACTAAAGGGTGGCTGACGCAGCCTCACCCAGACTGGGCTATGAAGGGAGAAAAACTTGTCCTACCTGTAAGGCAAACTAAGCATCTCAATAAGATATTTTATAAGGCTGCCTATCAAAGAGGAAGGGGAAAGAGGAGGTGTGCGATACCATCTCCAAAAATCACGTACACCCTTGAACACCGTAAGGAATTAAACAAATTACCGTCCCAAACTATCAGTCTAAAATTCTGAACACTGGGAAAGATCACAAATTTCCTTTGTCAAAGCTCTACAGCAAAAACAGCTGGAGTAAACAGCGGTTGCTATATGGAAAAATGAGTTGAAAATCCCTTACTGCCAGTGACTGAAGCAGGCTTGCTCTGCCGAGCAAGCCACAAACAGGCTGAAGTACCCAAAGTAACCCACGTGCAGACTCCAGCACCAAGAAAAACAGTTTTCAGAAGAGTGGATCCGCGCTCATAATAAATGACAAAAAGAATTCTGTTTCTTTAGGACACAAACAAACCAACCCCTTTGTTCCCACTCTTGTAAAGACAAAAAGCGGTAGGTTCTCACATTCAGTACTTCCTGCCGTAGAGTGGCGGGCTCCACGCAGCTGATCAGACGGAGCAGGAGGTCCATCATTGCTGATGTATCTATATGCTTTAGCACCAAGCTAATAAATTTGTCTTTTTTCCTTAGAAATGCAATCACCTAAAAATAAAAGCGTCATCATCAGTGGCTAGTACAGCATACAGACATGGCACACAGAACTTCCTATACTTCACCTTCTTGTCTCAACCAACCAACCTTGATGCAAAACGGCTACGAGGTTGAGGAGTTCCCCAGAGAACGAGAGAAGAGAATAACCTTCTCGCTTCAAGGCAATACTAAATCAAATCTTTTTAGCTATCTTTTCTTTCCTCTATGCCACAAAGAAACCCAAGCCCACAGAAATAAGAGCGTCAAGAAGCTGGTGAAGCTGGAGAATTTTTCATTCCGCTTCATTTAAAAAAATCAATTTTGAATTGGAACACACGTATTCCTAAAACACTGTTCAGCTCATGTTTCCAGCACCCTTTTTACAGGCATGAGACTGAGGCATTGCTTAGGTAACGAGATGATTCTGGGCAACGATCAAAGGAGGCATCGATATGCCTTTGTATGAAAAATAAAGCTTCAGCTGTGGCACAGGAACATCCCAGCTACTGCAGATCTGAACCCAAAACTATGCAAAGGTGTCTAGATGAGCCAGCAGCTCCTTCAACTGAGGAATCGGAAGAACTTTTCCAAAGCCTACGTTTCAGCTCCAGTCTTAAAGAGTAGAGCGAGCTATTTTTCAGCTCTAAGAATACCATGAGATCGCGAGGGTAGCAACGATACTGCCGTACAACACCAACAACATTAGAGAATTAATTTGTGCTTACGTATCAGGACAAATCTAATCACTACCTGTTCCGTTTTTCTTGCAATGAGATTCCCAATAGTCTTACTGAAGAAACTGGCAAGCAAAGGGTTCAAAGGAGGCTCGTGATCCAAGAAGTCGTAGAGGATATTCAGCAGCGTTTCATCCCCTCCCAGCTTGTCATTGATCTGCGGCACATCCGAGGTCAGCAGTTCACAGGCTGTGTTTGGATACCTGCGAGGACAGAACCAGAGCAACTAAAGGTGAAATGAAAACTCTCAAGAAAATCGTCCCTTATTAAAGTTATAAAGTAAAGAGTGGGAGAATCGTTCATCCTGGAGACAGGGGGGAAAAAACCAACCCAAAAGCACACAGGAGAAACGAGGGTCTCCTACGTTAGTGGCACATTTCATAGAATCATAGAATCACAGAATTGTTAAGGTTGGAAAAGACCCTTAAGATCATCGAGTCCAACCATTAACCTATCGCTGCCAAGGCCATCTATACCATGTCCTCGAGCACCACATCTACCCATTCTTTAAATCCCTCCAGGGATGGGGACTCAGCCCCTACCCTGGGCAGCCTGGGCCAGGGCCCGACAGCCCTTTGGGGGAAGAAGTTTTTCCTAATACCCAACCCAAACCTGCCCTGGCGCAGCTTGAGGCCGTTCCCTCTCGTCCCATCGCTTGTTCCTGGGGAGAAGAGACCGACCCCCCCGGCTCCAGCCTCCTTTCAGGCAGTTGCAGAGAGCGATGAGGGCTCCCCTCAGCCTCCTCTTCTCCAGGCTGAGCCCCCCCAGCTCCCCCAGCCGCTCCTCCCCAGCCTCGGGCTCCAGCCCCCGCCCCAGCCTCGCTGCCCTGCTCTGGCCACGCTCCAGCCCCTCCATGGCCGCCTTGGGGTGAGGGGCCCAGCGCTGAGCACAGCACTCGAGGGGCGGCCTCACCAGTGCCCAGCGCAGGGGGACGATCCCTGCCCTGTTCCTGCTGGCCACACCGTTCCTGATACAGGCCAGGATGCCACTGGCCCTCTTGGCCACCTGGGCACACTGCTGGCTCATGTTCAGCGGCTGTCGACCACCACCCCCAGGCCCTTTCCCGCCGGGCAGCTCCCAGCCGCTCCTCCCCACGCCTGCAGCGGTGCCTGGGGTTGGTGTGCCCCCAGTGCAGGACCCGGCCCTGAGCCTTGCTGACCCTCACCCCGTGCCTGGGCCCATCGCCCCAGCCTGGCCAGGGCCCTCTGCAGGGCCTTTCCTACCCTCCAGCAGATCAACGCTCCCGCCCAACTGGGTGTCCCCTGCAAACTGACTGAGGGTGCCCTCCATCCCCTCGTCCAGACCATCACTGAAGATGTTGAACAGGAAGCCCTGTTTCCTGCAGCACATCACGAGGGGGTTTTAACCACTGAATTATGCATCTCAGCTGCCTTCAAACTGCACTTAGTTCTGATTTTTAAAAGTGATGCTTAATCACTTTTCAATACACTTAAAATCTCTTAAAATCTTTTAACATGAATCCATTTGCGCAACTAAAATTAACCCAAAAATTGCAGGTTGACTTGAAGAATGCATATTTTAGCAGGTTTCTGTAACATTTCTGTAAATTATTTTTTCCACTACTGCAGCTGAATTAAACATGAACTTTTTTTTTTAAAAACGAGAGGATTAGAATTTAGAGGCAGAACATTAGATCTAACACAAAACTCCTAGCAAATGAGCCTACACTATGTACAAGCAAACAATTCACAGCCCACCTTTTGAGTTTCAATTTTTCAGCAATGTCTACAGTCTTCTGTAAAATTAACTTGGTTTTCAGAAAATACTGCTGTGCCTGGTTTAGATAATTTTGCTCACTTAAATCAGAATATGAAATTATATTTGACAGCTACTGAAATCCTTTCTTTTCCTGACCTTGCTTCTTGCTCCTCCGGGTGGTGCTTTTAGAAACAGGTCACGTTTAAGATCAGAAAAGGTAATAACATGTTTATAATTAATATTATGTTTATAATTAGACAAAGTCTCCCATATTAAAGTGCATACATACAAAACAATAATCTAAGTCAACACAAAGAACTCGCTTTCTGGGGACTGTTAGTTTGGCTCTAAGACTAGGTTTCTTCGGGCTGAGGTTCCACCTGCGAAGCCAACGGCACCGTAGAGCAGCACGGCGCTGGTCCGCAAACGTTTCACTGATTCAGTCTCTCCGCTACTCACGCGAAGAAGGAATTAATCCGAGGATGGGAGGATGGCTCGCAGGCACACTACAACGCTGAAATTCATCTAGGGTTTTTTTTGTTGTTTTTTTTTTTTTTTTTTAAAAAAACCCCGTCATTTCAGCATTTCATTGTTAGGTTAGTGTCGTGATTTCATATTCTAGCTACTGTCCATCCATAAAAAGGGCTCCCGAGAACTCCTTCGAAAAAGACCTATTGACCGTCACACTGAGGTTACTGTAGTCAGAAACAGCCGCTCGTTACTGCTGTGAAATTCAACCTAGCTCTGAACTTTAACGTTATTTTCACAGTTTCAGTGATGTATATGGTCCTAGAGTCAAAAGGCAGCTGGACTTTATTTTTCAACCATGATTTCCTCTTACCCACTAACTGTTAAAGACTCGGGCAGGGCGTGCTGGGGTGGGTCAGCAGCTCTCCGCACAAAGCAGCGATTCTGGCCACCGAACCTCCCGCCGAGTGCCAGTTCTCATCCACGCTTCCTAAAGCGGCTTTGCTTTGTTATCAAGTGATGCAGATTAAAAATAAAACCCGTCCCTGACAGTTTGAGCATTTTCCCTCTGTAAGCAGAGCTGGTTATCTTTTTTTATTCCCCCAAAAAAGCAAAAAGAAAATTTCCTATGTATTTTAATAACGGCCAACTAAATTAATAACAGGGTAAAAACCCTACAGAATATTCTTGCTGCAAATGCACGTTCATTCTTTAAGTAGCGCATTCACCTTCCAGCCAAAAATTGTGCCATTCCATACGAGACAAACCCCACAGATTTCCCACTTCCAGGGATTATGCAAGGTCTACCGCTTTTTGTAACTTTAGACACAAGCCAACTCAACGATCAATATAAAACACTCCTGCAAGAATGTGACTGTTCCTACAACACAAAGGGAATACCTTCCCTTTTGTAGAACGGTGAGGCTGCCTCCAATACACAGCATGGTATTTTTTTTTCCTAGCGTCGATCTCAAAGGAAAAAACCCACGCAGAAAAGAGCTGCGGCAACGGCCGGTAACGCTCACGTCCCTACCACCTTTGCAGTAAGAGCTGTGAGCGTGTAACAGAATCTGGGTTGCAGCATTCATCTGCTGTGGTTTTCTCTGTTGGAATGAGTTAGATTTCTGCTCTAAACCTCATTAACAGAAAATCAAGAAGAAATCTTAACAGAACCAAACTTGCAACGGGACCCTCTGCTCTGAGCTTTGATCTCCCACCGTCCCAGACACAGCACGTGTCCCACACCTGGCAACGGTTCCTAAGCCGACGGCCACCTACCAGGGAAGGAAGAGCGGAGTTACTGTAGGTCCTTGGAAATGTCAGCTCAGGTCTTGGAGTGACAAGACTGACACGTGGATTGATGGCAATCATACAAAAGGAAGAAAAAGGAAAAATATTGTGTCGTTCTGTGAATTCACGGTATGCCCACATCTCAAGCACAGCACGTTTGAGCATGCCATCGTGTAAAGACACTGCTGGGACCACTGTCAGGGACCGGACACCAGGAAAGGAAGACCTCCTCGTTTGATCCCACATTCGCACCTTTCTGTGATGAGACCTGCAGCTCTGTCTCCAGCTGACTGTCCGCCTGTCTGTCCTTCCCAGGGTACCCAGAGCTACGCACACCCACCTTAACCGGCGCGATGCTCTGCCGGCCCTTGGCTTTGTTCAGTTCACAGCTGAAGCTGGAGCCTCCTTGCAGTTATTATGCTTTCAGGCACATCACTCTACGCCCACCTTTACCCTAATAATTGTTACTGCTTTGGTTTTGTTATATTCATTGAATAGAATTTTTATTTTGGAAGAAATTCCACAGCTCAACCTTCCCAATTTAAACCTTACTTTAACTCATGACAGTTCCATTTGGTTCTCAACAAGGAAACCACTTCTTGCCCTGGTAGTATATAAAGGGTGAAGACAAGTGTTACAGGACAGCAATAATTACCTTTTCCAGTACCTCCACTGAATTGCTTTGTGCAGAGCCTTGTGCTTTCCATCGTGAGTGCACGCTTGCATTCACATCGAGTATTTCCAGCATGCTGCCCACGAGGACTCCAAAGCCTGCCCCAAGATGTGAAAGCCAATGTGGAGCCCGTCAATGTGCCCATGTACCTTAGGCCACCAGCCATTGCACAGTCGGCACTGACTGTCCTTGCTTTGGCCACACACCATCATGAAATCCTTCCACCTTTTAACTAACGTAAGTGATTTTACTTTCTACGTTTATAATCCATCCCCCCTCTTATTTCACGTGTGAATACATCAAACAGCACAGGACTCAGTAGTGCAAAACCAGAAAGCTGGAACCGGCCATTTCTTCCTCACCTATATTTCTTCTCTTTAGTTACTAACCGATGACAGAACCCTTCTCTGTTATCCCGCGACAGCTTGTTTTCAACAGTCTTTGATAAGGGACCTTATCTTTCCGGACTGCACTTGTGCCACATTAGGCACATCCCGTTATCCACGCGTTTTGCCGACTCCATCAAACTCGGCTCCTGACCTGAAGCCTGCCTCCCCTCTACAGAAGCAGCACTGGGCGATGGCCGAGCGCCTGCCGATGAATCATAACGCTATACCATAAACGCTTCCATGTGCACGATGCAGAAGCCAGATTTACTGGCTCCCAGACCCTTCTTACGAACTGGTGTCCTATTTGCCACTTCCATGCCACTGGTTTTAAGGCTGACCAGGTGAGCAATTTCGTATCTGAATTCCTTTAAACCACTCGGGTGAATGCCAGCCAGTCCTAACAATTATTCTCCTGATTTTGTCCCACAGATGCTCCAGTTTGAGACAGTTTCTCAGACTCCTCCCCTGTGAAGGAGGACACCTCTTGGGAGCCTCCCGACAAGCCTCTGAAGTGACCACCAACAGACAGTTTCATTAGATTTTCTGCTATGGTCCTATCTTCCTTTTCACACTTGGACCACCCATCCGCCCTCTCGGAGAGGCTGCCTTATTTGGATGGGTTTAGAGTATTAGTGGGTTTGCCTTTAGACCTTCATCCAGTCTCACAGACTAAGTAGCCACAATATCTTTTTTCCGTATCCAGACCCAACTTCCCCTTTGTGAGGACGTACCTGTACCTGTAACGGGTTATTTGTTTTTAACCAAGCCAGTTTTCTACATTAGGATTTTTTTTTTTTTAAATCTTTGTAATACAAGCTCTGCATTTACCACGAGCCATTAAAGTGTTTCCAGGCCAGCTGTGAGCTTTTTACCCTTTCGCAGCACCACTTACTTCCTAACTAGCCTCCTCACGTTTATGGAGCTCCATTCCTAAAAGTTAGAAAAACAAAGCCCAAGCCCTTGATAATGCTGTTTATGTCTTTTTTGCTCCTACGAGGATGTTAAATCCGAGTACATTATGGTTACTATTACAAAGTGATTTTACAACAGTTACACTTCTTAGAGCCCCCAAGGGTATATGAAGAGTTATTTCTCCTTTTTCTGGCTCATTGCTCCATGCAAAAGGCATTCGCGATTCCTAAAAACTCGCGCACCGTGCCTGCCTGTGATATATATCCTGTCAACGGGGGGACAAATCAAACCTCTCGTTGTTATAGCACGTTCTGCTCTTGCAGCCTTTACAGGCTCCGCGTTTCAGGCAGTCCGATCTAATACTTCACCCTTTCTCTTTAGGCACGGCATCCCAGCCCCCAAGCTTTCCATGCTGCAGCCAACGTCTCTCACTCGACACTCAGCGCTCTATCCCCCGCAGCCCCTCTTACCCTACCAGGGTCTACTCTGCCTTTCCTAGAAGCTGCGTGGTCTCAACAGGTTTATGAGACACCCCAGTATGTCAGCAAGTTCATTGTAAGTAGCCATTCCAGTTGAAATAGTTTATACGCTGCTTTGATCGCTACAGGTCTTCCTCGGGTTGCTTAGTTTTGCACGCCATGCTTCGATGGGGATTTACGGTCGAGCCTTCCTCTCTGCAGTTTCCGTTCGGCACTTCCATCCCACCGACGTTTCAAGACTAAAGCACTCGGATGATTCCACCTCCACAGCGTGCATCATTCCGAGCTGCGTGTCCTTCCAAACCTATCGAGTTTCTCCCTTGTTCCAGTTTAAAAACTTTCATAACCTTTTCTTACGAGCCAAAAATTGGATTCCATTTGGATTCAGACAGAGTCCGTTCTTCCTGCTTAGCCTTTATTTATTCCAAAAGCTTCCCCAGTTTCTCATAAGCTTAAACCCTTTCCCCTCTCCAGTGCCTCGCCATGCTTTGAAAATGCTTCTCTGCCTGGTCTACTTCTGGTACTGGAAGCATTTCCAGAAAAATACTCCATAGAGATCGGCTCTATTTGTCCTGGCAAGCAGGTCACCGCGCAGTCCACGTTGCCATCAAAGACTCGCTTATCTCTCTGCGGCGCATAACCAGGCTTCCCACCGCTATACCTGCTTGTGAGCAGGCACCTTACGGACCGCTCTTCGAAGAGGAAGGGGATATAACGCCATCATCGGATGAAGAGATCGGCAAAGGAGACTGCTAACTTAAGACCTTCCCAACACAAGACTTTCTTCTGCCTCGCCAGGACCGGGGACTGCAGCCCTGAGGCTGACCTCCTCCCACCGCTGGCCACCTTCGTGCCTCCTCATCAGCCAGCCTTCAGCTGCCTAAACCACACACCACCTTCGAAAGCCGATGAAAAGGCGTGTAATCCCGCACGTGAAATTTAAGGACGCCTGGGAGTAAACGCTCTCATACTGAGCTTCCCTCTTCATTTTGGTTTGTGTTAAGGATAGGTTAACGGTTGGACTCGATGATCTTAAGGGTCTTTTCCAACCTTAACGATTCTATGATTTTCCTTCTTGAGAAATTTTTGTTTGTCCCCACCTTTCCTTATTCCTAGTCTCTTCGGCTACAATACGAAAAGGTTTCCACTTCCACCCTTCAGCACACAGGATCAGAGACACAAACCATCTCACAGCAGCCACAAAAATCTCAAAAAGAACAGGACTTAAAAACACGGCCTGGTTAACTGAGGCAGTATTCTGCAGCGATAGGGACAACGTATGCGTTAGTACTGGCACGGTACTGGCATCCCTCATCCTCTCCTCCAGCAAAGTACACCCAGATGCCAGCAAAGGACCGCAAGTCTTGCACTGTTCAACGTTTCCTCTGATCGTTAACTTTTAGCACTAAGGAAAGTATTGCCCATCTTCTTCAGCCAGACGTTTTGGGGTTGAGTTTGTCTCAGGTCGGCTGCGCAAACGGTACGGAGGCAGAGCTGCAGTAAGCACGGAGCCAGTCACCCACAAAAAGCCAGTTGTTCCGATAGGGTACAGGAAATGCAAAAAGTCAAAACACTGTTGTGTGCCACGGCCCTGGTTCAAACCTGTCCAAAATTTGCATTTCTAGGACATCAGCATAAAACTAATACTCCTGGTTCCTTCTGGGAGTGCACCTTTTACAGCAGAAGCCTTGCAAAAGCAGCCATATAACGTTCAAAGCTACTACACAACGTACCTCCCGCCATTCGCTCGCCGGGAAACAGTCCCCCAAACCCAGCTGATCAGCTACCTCGCCCAGTAACGAGCCTGAACAACACTACCCCGTCTGCGGCTTTCAAGCAACAGCAGCAATAACCAACGCTGATCCACTCCCACAGCGACAAACTTCCCCGTTTCATTGATTTATAAACAGAGCAGCCTTTTAGTTTTACATAAACTTAACATAGAAAAACAAACTTCCCATATCCAAAATGTAAATATTTTCAAGTATACATTTAGTTAAAAACGTATAAACACAACTTGATATGGGAACCAAAGACATCTAGAGTTTGCCGTCATAAGAAAGAGGCTCTTTACGGAGTTAGGCCCTCTCCCCACCTATACAGACTCTGAAATCAGCAGGTTTTGCATACGCAGCACACTGAAAATATGACACCTTTTATTCACTGTACAGCCCACGTTCTTTTGCGGGCTTGACTACTGCAAACCAATCAAGTTCAGAAATTTATAAGTCGGAGCAGAACGCTCTTTGCTTGCATTTTTGATAAAAACCTATTAAAGGTGCTTTTGAGATACTGATTATTTTGCTTGCAAAGCTTTGAACAAAGAGCAAGAGATGATTTTTTTTTTTTTTTTTAGACAAACTCAATGTTAAACCATTAAAAATAAAGAAACAAGCTTCTGAAAATTCACTAGAAATAACAAAATGCCGTGAAATACTTCACAGTACTTGAAAGCCTTTTTCCCAAGACTGACAAGGTTCCGTCCATCTGGCACCAGAGCATTTCCAGCATCAAGATCTCTCAGTTTTCTCCGTACAGGACAGAAAACAAATACCTACTTGAAGCGGACCTTCTCATCCATATCCACCGGGGGCTCATGGGTGATGAGGTTGACCAGCTCCTCCATGCAGTGCTGCTGGCAAAGGAAGTCCAGCAGCTTGCGGTTCTGAGCCTTGCACTCCTGTAAGATGTCATCTTCGTCCATCAGCTCGTGAAGTGTCACATCTTCTTTATCCAGCAGCTTGTCCACATGCGATGTTGTGTTCAAATCAAACTTCCAGAACATGTTGATGGGACACGACTAGCTGTAATGCAAAAGAAGATGAGTTAGTCACCTACCTTCGCTATTTATTCCTCCTTTACAATTCTGAGCGGAACACCTTCATACAGCTGCCAGCCAGCTCCTAACAATCAGTTAAATTCCGTCAACAAAATTAACAACTTTTCGCACCGGAAAACTAACGCGACTTAGATTATAGCTGTATAACATCAACAACGGACACGATACATGCATGAATTAACTTTAACTGCAAGTAGCTTGAACTACAGAAAATCAAAGATGACGTTCATACACAGAAATGCTTTGCTGGATTGGAGCCACGGCCGGTCACAGACAGGGAAGCCACGCTACTGCGCTATAACTGCATCAAAGGGTGTGGGGATTTTTGTATGATTTGTCTTTCAGAGTCATGCTCATCAGCCAAAACTGCCACAATCTGTGATTTATGTGAGTGGAAGAAAGGCCTCCGATGTATACATAACAGCAAGAGAGAAATAACAACAATAACAACATCAACAAACCTAGAGCTGAACTGCTAATAAATATAACCTTGTGGGACACCAGAATATGCTATTAATCTCACAGGCATCAAGTGTAAAACTGTGAGTGGTCTTTTGCAGGGCAGAAGAGCGTACTTTGGTTTCATACACGTAAAAGCGTGCGTGTGCGCAGTCTGCACCTGCAAGGCCGCAGCTCCCTGCAGGGCCGGGGGCCAGCGGGACCGCTAACCTCCCCGGGAGACGCCGAGCGCCCGCTGCCGGGAGCCCCCGGAGCAGGTCACCGCGCTGCACCAGCTGCGGACAGTTCCAAAATTCTGAACCCTGACCTTACTGGGGGAAAAAAATACAGCTTCGAGACTAGTGGGTTATATTACCTAAAGGGCGTACAGATGGGCAGCTAAAACCTGGTCTGTAAAATAACGCCCCAATTCTATTCTTGGCCATTCTAAAACACTTAACAACCTCCGCACACTCACCTCTTAACCGGGGTCCGCACATTTTGCTACGGCCTGGGATTGGGACGTACAGGTGTTTACCAATAAGAGGAATGGCAGAAGGATACTGTAAGCCAAAGCTAGAAATAGAATCTGAAGGAATGGCCTCCTTTTCCCGCACGTTCTGGATCTCAAGCCCTCGTAAGTACTTGCTGAAAGGAGACCCTCCTCACCATCACCTTCCTTCACAGGAAGTTTCACACGGACATTTTATATCATTCCAACTAAATAAAAAAAATAGAATTCACGCAGTTCTCTGCCGAAGCAGTCAAGTGAGATAGTGCACGTAACAAAAGAATGACAAACCATTAGAGACCGACCCGAGCTGGCGCCTAGTCCCACAAAACCAGTGGGTTACCTTTCATTACAGCAACCAAACCCTGCCCCAGCCACCATTTTGGCCCCCTCCAAGTCTCCCCGGCCGCGCTGGGGGACCCCCTGCCCGGGCAGGGCCCCCTCGAACCGCTCGCCATGGCTCAGACCGTCCCCTCGCTGCATCTGCTGCGCTTCGCGGGAGGCGTCGGCGCGTGACCAGAGTCAGACGCTGCATTTCAGATGAGGTTTCGCTATTGCCATGTATATTAGTAAGAATATTCCCCTTCAAACAATTCTTGCTAAATATAGAGCACTGCACTTTGTATTACTCATTTTCATCCTACTCCTACCCCTAACGCTTTCTTTCCTTTTTTGTTATCCTGCTTTTTCTCTATGTGAGCTCTATTAATTATCTTTTTCCAGTTAGCCTCCCCAGTACACTTCAACTTTTAGAATAGTCATTAATTACACCAGAGTAAGACAGTGTTCGGACTACGCCTAAGAAACTCTTCCAGTGGTCTTCCTCTTGCTTAATATTTTCTCTTATAATTCTGCCCTTTACCATCTCACCTCAGGATCTGGCCAATTCACCGCGATTCCTCAACGAGCCATAACCCTTCACAGTCCCGCTCTGGCTATCGTACCAAATAGCTTAACGATCTCCACAAAGAAACAAGATTTACTGCATTTCTTTTATGTAGAGTATCAGCTGCAAAGAAAGAGCTCAGATCAGTTTGGCACGATTTAAATTACTGATTTGCATTTCATTTTTCATTGCCCTATCTTTTACTGTTCCCTACAGGGAGCACATAAGGAGTAATCTCAATTCTTCCCCAGTAACACTGTCCGTATCTTCAGAGAGTACAAGATAACTCGAATTCCTCATAGGTAGACGTTTGTACTTCAGGCATCCTGGCCTGTATCAGGAATGGTGTGGCCAGCAGGAGCAGGGAGGTGATGGTGCCCCTGTGCTGGGCACTGGTGAGGCCGCCCCTCGAATGCTGTGCTCAGCGCTGGGCCCCTCACCCCAAGGCGGCCATGGAGGGGCTGGAGCGTGGCCAGAGCAGGGCAGCGAGGCTGGGGCAGGGGCTGGAGCCCAAGGCTGGGGAGGAGCGGCTGGGGGAGCTGGGGGGGCTCAGCCTGGAGAAGAGGAGGCTGAGGGGAGCCCTCATCGCTCTCTGTAACTGCCTGAAAGGAGGCTGGAGCCGGGGGGGTCGGTCTCTTCTCCCCAGGAACAAGCGATGGGACGAGAGGGAACGGCCTCAAGCTGCGCCAGGGCAGGGTTGGGTTGGGTATTAGGAAAAACTTCTTCACCGAAAGGGTGGTCAAGCATTGGAACAGGCTGCCCGAGGCAGTGGTTGAGTCTCCATCCCTGGAGGTATTTAAAGAACGGGTGGATGTGGTGCTCGAGGACATGGTATAGATGGCCTTGGCAGTGATAGGTTGACGGTTGGACTCAATGATCTTAAGGGTCTTTTCCAACCTTGACGATTCTATGATTCAAAAAAGCAGCTAAGTCATTTAAGTGAGACTTTGAGCACAGCCTTTCATTCCTGGCTCCCGTTCAGCGTTTCAGACTGTTCTTCCCCAGACACCGGCTCAGCCTTGCTCGAACCCCACGGCTCTGCTGCGTCTACAGCAGCCCAAGGGAAGGGCAAAAAGAGCCGCGGAGGGAGGGAGCCCTGGGCAGGGAGAGCCCTCCCACTCCTGGGTCCGCGCGCTCCGCAGAAGGTCAGGCGCAACGAGAGACCATGACGAGACGGCATCGTGTGGTAGGCTGCGGGGATCAAAGAGCCTTTCAAGAAATAATCCTTAACATTAAAGAAAATAAGAGAGTAACTGTTATTCCCCATTGACAAAGGTGGTAAACATTGCTCAAACAAGATAAACGTTCTGGTAATGATATCATTAAGCTAAACACATTTTATGAAATGAAGTAAATTGGATGAGAGACGTCAATGTGCTACATTCCCAGATTATTTGTACATAAGCATGTGATTTCATACAACAGGAGCTCGAGGCTTTTTTTAACCTAACCCACATTACTATTTCCGCAGCAGCAGGAACACTTGCTCCAACCATTCATTTTGCTTTCCCCAGCATCCAAAAATGTTACCACGCCTGATCTTTTGCCAGTTCCACTGCTTGCATAAGTACATCTAAGACAGAATTCTGAAATTATCCTTTTTAAAAAACAAACAGAAAACAACACTTTTTCCCCCTCCAGGAAGGTTTCCTGAAGAAGAGGGGCACTGCCTTCCAGTTACCGCAGCTGGGCAATTTAAATGGCTACGTAAAGACCCACATCTTTTAATGCCACGTTTAAATATCTGGGTCCCTTGCAGTATCTTTCACACTGAACCTCCAGCTGTAGGGCTTATACGAACTACTAAATGAAACGCATTAAAAGAAACACTGTTTTTTAATTTATTTTTACCAATTAAGTTATTGACATGCATTTTCTGCCCTACCTCAGTTCAAGGATTCTTCACGTGTGCCTGTATGTGTCTAAGGACCTCTAAAAGAAAAAGGATTACCTTAGGAAATTAAGGCCATTTTTTCCTTGGAATAGCTCTGTTACCCAGGATATTTGATAACAAACTCTCTGCAGCTCCACTCAGTGCTTCAAAACGTGTCACAGCTAACTTTCCTATTTCAGAGAGCTTTTTTCCATGTCAACGTAATTCTTTCTTTTAATGTCTTTGTCTCAGAGACTTAGAAGAACTCAAGAAAATCTTTGCAGGTCTGTCTTTTGTGACACAGCACTGCTGACACGTTGAAGCCCTATTTGAATGTACTGGTGTTGCAAGACTCGATTAGAAAGGGAACACTGAAGCTACGAGCTATCAAGCCATCCAGAGTGCAGCCTCCTTTCAGCTTTGTCTTCCCGCAGTCCTCCTGCACGCCACGTTTACTCGCTGCCTTTCGACTTTTTTGAGGTAAAAAAGCATTTTTTGAGCATGTTGAGGTAGAGCTCACATACGCATTATGGCAAAGTATATGGCCTCGAGCCCAGCAGAAACGGAACTGAGATCCGGATGAAGCATCACATCTAGAAGACCACTTTATACTTACAAAGTTCCTGTTAAACATCAGATGTCAACCACTTCTAGCCAAACCTACAGCATCACGTTTCTTGCAAAGCCACCTTTACGAGAATATCAAGGCCACAGGCTTTATTCGTGGTGGGCCCGAGCTCAGTTAGGGGAGGAACGTGGGGGGAAGCTGTCCAAAACAAAAGCTTACCCAGACCTCCATGGCCCGTCCACCACCATTTCCTAACGATCGTCCAAACCGTCAGGTTTGTTAGTTTAGGTTGATCCTAGTCTTTTGGGAACTAGTCCCCTCCATAAATAGCACAAAACACGGCAGAGAGAGAAACAGTTTCTAATTTGAGCTTTTAAATCAACGGTATATTGAAATTTTTAAAAAGTTAACTTTTAGCATTGCAGCAGCAAGCAAGAGCTCCTGCATCCGTCCATTCAGCTACCGAAAACGCACTCAGTAACTGAATTTCTGAGTTAGGAACAGACATCTGAATTGTCAACCTACGTGACATTTCTGTGACAGTAATGCTGTTTGGCTGTATAGCGTGTTCGTTACAAACTGTTCTTCAGACATTTTTAACTAACTATGCTTAGTTATAAATTCACCGAGGGAAAAGCTGACATAAAAGGCCTTAAATTAAGAATGTTTGGGTGCACAGTTAACCCAAATACATATATATTCCACACATATATGTGGAATACACACGTAAATCTCCCTTTTCAAATTCAAACCCATTACAAATCTGTCAATTCTACAGTTTTTCAAAGCTTTATATATATATATCTATAGGAAAAGCTGTCTAACCTATAGGAGACGCGCTGATGAGCTGTCCTTAGGAACGGAGCCAGCTCTTTCCTCAGCACGGAGCAGGCAGATCCTCCTTCCCCACCTCCTCCTTACAGCAACGGTTGAGGAGAATTGCCGAGGAGTTCGGCCTCTCCCGGTCCTCGCTGGTGGAACCGGGCCTCTGGAAGACACCGACGCAATTCCCAGCGTCCTGGGACCGGGATGGGTGCAGCTGCAGCCAGCTGGGGAGGGAGGCCGCCCTGCAGCGGTTACTCTCCCACCACGTTGCCCCAAGCACATGCAACAACATGAGACTTCTTCGCCCTCGCTCCAGCCAAAAAAAACCCTCTTTCAGCTACAGTGACCTTACAGGCAACTCAGTAAAACGCAGCAAGTGAGATTTTTGAAATGATTGTTTGTGGCATATTGAAACCAACAGCTAGGCCAAAGCAGGTGTCCAGGCAACGCAGTGAGGTTTTGCAATCCCCGTAACATCCCTGCCAGCTTGAAAGTGGAACGGTACCACACAGAAAAAACCCCACAGAGACGTACAGGCCACTTAAGGACCAGCAGAATGAGTCACAACCTACAGGACCCAGATGAACTGTCCCAAAAGGCCACAAGCCAGGCAGAAGAGGGACCGTACGCTGCGGTAACGCTGTCCACAGGGTCTGGACTACGGTGCCTCTGGAAGCAGAGACGTACAGCAAAGGCTGAACAAGCAGCTCTGAGTGCTAGTGAATTCACAGAGTCACAGGATGGTTTGGGTTGGAAGGGACCTTCAAAGATCGTCCAGTCCAGCCCCCTGCCACGGGCAGGGCCACCTTCCACCAGCCCAGGTTGCTCAGAGCCCCGTCCAGCCTGGCCTTGGACACTGCCAGGGACGGGGCTTCCCCAGCTTCTCTGGGCAGCCTGTGCCAGGGCCTCACCGCCCTCATCATAAAAAATCTGTTCCTTCTGTCCAATCTAAACCTGCCCTCTTTCAGTTTAAAACCGTTGCCCCTTCTCCTGTCACTACAGGCCTTGGTGAAAACTCTCTCTTTCTTACCAGCCCCCTTTATATATTGCAAGGCCGCAATAAGGTCTCCCTGCAGCCTTCTCTTCTCCAGGCTGAACACCCCCAGCTCACTCACCCTGTCCCTACAGCAGAGGTGCTCCATCCCTCTGATCATTTCTGTGACCTCCTCCGGCCCCGCTCCAACAGCTCCATGTCCTTCCCATGCTGAGGACCCCGAGCTGGACGCAGGGCTCCAGGGGGGTCTCCCCAGAGCGGAGCAGAGGGGCAGAATCCCCTCCCTCGCCCTGCTGCCCACGCTGCGGGGGATGCAGCCCAGGAGACACTTGGCTTTCCAGGCTGTGAGTGCACATTACCAGCTCTTGTCCAATTTTTCATCTACCAGTATCCCCCAGTCCTTCTCCACAGGGCTGCTCTCAATCCATTCATCCCCCACAGCCTGTGCTGATACTGGGGATTGCCCCGACCCAGGTGCAGGACCCCGCACTTGGCCTTGTTGAACCCCATGAGGTTGGCATACATACTCCTCAAGCCTGTGAAGGTCCCTCTCAATGGCTTCCCTTCCCTTCCCTTTAGCGAATCAACTGCAACACTCAGCTTAGTGCCCTCTGCCAAGGTGGTGAGGGTGCACTCAACCCCACTGTCGTTGATGAAGACATCAAGTAGTATTGGTCCCAGTATCGACCCTTGAGGGACACCACTCGTTACAGGTTTCCACTTGGGCACCAAGCCATTCACTGTAACTCTTTGGATGCGACCATCCAGACAATCTCTTACTCATCTAATAGTCCATCCATCAAACCCATATCTCTGCAATTTAGTGGCCAGAATCTTGTGTGGGACCCTATCAAAGGCCTTACAGAAGTCTAGGTAATGACATTTGTAGCTCTTCCCTTGTCCACTGACACAGTCACTCCACTGTGGAAGGCCACTAGATTCGTGAGGCACGACTTGCCCTTGGTGAAGCTATGTTGGCCGTCTCTAATCACCTCCCTGTCTTCCATATGCTTCTATGTCTTCCAGGAGGATCTGCTCCATGATCTTACCAGGCATGGAGGTGAGGCTCACTGGTCTGTAGTTCCCAGGGTCCACCTTTTTACCCTTTTTCAAAATGGGCATGATGTTTCCCTTTTTCCAGTCACCGGGGACTTCACCTGACTGCTGCAACTTTTCAGACATGAGAGAGAGTGGCTTGGCAACTACATCAGCCAATTCCCTCAGGATCCTGGGATGGAGCTTGTCAGGTCCCATGGAGTTATGCATGTTCCTCAGGTCGTCTCAGACCTGATCTTCCCTTACAATGGGAAGGACTGCCTTGAGATTCAGGGGCTTGAGAGATGTGGGAAGAGTGATTACCATTGAGAACTGAGGCAGAAAAATTGTTGAGAATCCCAGCCTTCTCCATGTCAGTTGTCACCAGTTCTCCTGTCCTGTTTATTGCAGGAGGGGCAGCTGTGGATTTTCTTTAATCTTCCTTGTCTGGCTAATGTACCTGTAGAAGCCCTTCTTACTATTCTTCACATCCCTTGCCAATTCATTGAAACTTTGCAGACTGGAATGGTCCAGCAGAACTTTCCACACAAACATCAACGTATCCAGCGCCAGGCTGCTTGCAGCCGACGGCGGTGGCACACCATCACCCACACCCAGGCAGCACCAACAGGACAGAAGAGGGAACTCTTGATGAACCTCCGCTATCCCGTTTGTGGAAGCAGCAGGATACGTACACCTATACGTGCATGCGTACAACACGTGCTGATTTCAGTACGCGTATTTTTGCATGAAGCACATGCAGTCGTCTACAATGCACAACGTAACTGCTGAAGCACGTGAAAATATATTGAAAAATATATTGAAAAATATATTGAAAAAACACAGGCCAGAAAAAAGTTCTACATGATGAAAGCTACACCCCTATGAATGCTCCATTTTGAGTTGTATCAAGAAACAAACTGGTATGTCTATAACATAATAAAAAACATTCATGATTACTTTAAAAAAAACACTTGATAATCTAGAAAAGTAACTGCCCCATTCTGCAATGCTTAGCTAATTAATTTTCTTTAATCTGCTTCGCTGTAGGTAAGCCCTCATAACTAACAAGGCACTTGTTCTCTACGAGCTATGGAGAGCTTGAAGAGAAGCACTCGTAAGAAACGGGATCTCCCCATAACGAACCGGAGCTACCGTGAGAAACTTCAGCAGCGTCCACCAGCGAACTGCAGGCCACCGAACGGGGCCTACCACCGAAAGCGGGGTCATCCCCCTACCGAAATGATGGCATCGCCTTGTAGAGCCAGGGGCACGGAACGAGCGAGCCCTTTCTTCTGGCATGAGGAGATAAAGCCACCTTCTTTCTCTAACTCAAAAAGTGCACTTCGCCTCCTTCCAAAATGCTGATGAGAAAAAACGCCCACTGAATAACAGGAAACGGGCTAAGAGAAACTGAAAACAGCCAGAGAGCTGCTGAGTATTATGAGCCCAATAAATGGTAAATGCCATTTCTTCTTGTGATACGTGACTTACAAAGATTCAACGCCGTTTCCTGTTTATGCTGTCTTTAAGACACCTACTTAAACTTGAGGAACTTCTAAATACTGAAACATTAAACACTAGAAATCACAAAGTTAAGGAATGCAAGGTAACTGTACAGCAGAAGAGGCAGATGAAAAAACAGGACTATGAAAGAGTATCCTACTTTCCCTAGCAATTTGTGGCATTGCACATCCCAATAAAGAAAAAACAAAACAAAACAAAACAAAAACAAACCAGGAAATGAAATCAAATCAGGGGCATCTGACAGCAAAAAATAAAAAATAAAACCCCTGCAAATTTCCAGGACAAAAGACCACAAAGACATGGATGCTGTCAACTTTAAACATTTCCAATTATTAAGAATTAAACAGAGTTCTGATCTCTAGTGTTGGGCTCTGGCGGGCGTGCTTAACGCAATTTCCCCACGATCTAACAGAGCGGGGCTCTCTTGGGCCTCTGCACCCAGCATGAACGGGAGGGCTCTCCGAAGAGGAAAAGCACATTTTAGTCCCTACTGCAAAAGCTGGTTTGGGAAATGGCAGCGCTCAACAGACCCGTGTAGGGAAGTCAGTAATAAGAGGTTAGGAAATGAAGTACGCTCCGTTCACCGCAAGCAACTCGGTCGCTATCAAAGCCGGCGGCGGGCAGCTGTAACTGAACGAGGACGAAAGCAGAAGAGGCCCCTGCCAGAGCCTGGGCCTCTTCCCCAGCGGCTAAGGCACGACTTGCTGGTCAGCGCAGGAGAAGGGACATCCTATCCACGCTGAATCACGTCGTGGTCTGCATTGTCTCCTCTTGCAGAGTTGCTGAATCTTCTTAGAGAGCTCAGCTTGGTATTTATGTCCTTTAAGTGTGCACTGCTTTCTGCATTCATTCCTTCACTCTTGTTGAGGAGGTCCCAGTCCTCAAAATAGCATGGCCGCAATGGCCCCTTGCTATTCCCAAAAACCTACCAACAAGAACATCATGACCGCGTCCCAAATCCAACAGGCTACCACATCCAGGCCACCTCTGTCTGTACAGCAGCAAAGAGGAGGGCACCCTACAGAGGAGGTAAGCACGACCAGCTGTCCCTCCACCAGCAGGCATCGGAGCTTTGCTCCCATGCTTCTGCAGCACCTTTTAGTGCGTTGTGGTGCACAGAGACTTGAAAGACCAATTCAGCCAGGCGCGCTTAGTTTAATGTGTACTTCTGCAGAAAGGCTGATGAATGTCTCTCTCCTCCAAAGAAAACACACTTTTCCCACAACTGTGACTCTTGGCCTTATGCCTTATTGATGCAGTATCATCTCATGGATAGTTTCACTTATCCAGATACAAAACAACTAAGAAGCATTAAAGTCTGCTAAGAGGACTCAAAGTTTATTAACCTTTGATTAGGTCCCCACTCAAGGGAAGGCTTGCTGCACAGCCCGAGCTGACGCTAACACGATCTGTTATTGGCATTTCTGATCAGAAAAGCAATATAGCGTATCCATACAGTCGCGTGATTTCTCCTGCCTTCTTTCCCTGATGGTCGCTAACCTCCCATACACCTTCCTGGCACAAATAATAGTTAACAAAACAGACAAACAGAGTAACTGCTTCGTCAACAACAGATACTGAACCTCTGTCACCACCAGATCTCCCTACTCCTCTCGCTCTTTGACTATAACTGCTGAACCATTTGACCTTCACCTCTAAGTGACGAGGACTTGGGCTTCAGGTCTCGAGCAATCTCCGAGCGATCCGTTCCACAAAAGCCAGAGAAGTCAGGAGATACAGACGGAACACGAAGACGTGGCAGAAAGCAGTACGGAGAAACATCTCTCTAAGCTTTATACAAGTCTGCTATACAAACACATACCAACTCATTTATAGTCAGGTAACAGATACTACTGCCCCTCATTAAGCCTTCTCAGGATTTAAAGTTAGTTATTCTACGTCCAGAAAAGCATTAGCGTACAAGACAAGGAGACTCCCACGTGCTGGGAGTTTCAGGGATACAGCAGTAAGGAACAAGGCCCAACGCAGGAGCGCCAGAAGCAGCAGCCTAACCTAGAGCGCTACAGGGATGAGAACACACTCGGGAGCTGGTTTTTGTAAGTATCTTTAATAGGAACAAAACCCTTCACATCGTTACATTTCAACAAACTGCTTTTCCTTAGGTCTAGGTGATGGAACAGCCTATTCTGACATTAATAGCAGTACGGCGGTTTTCATTTTGAAAGAGCTTTCCATTTGAAGTTGAGTAAGAGGGAGAAGTTTGCCAAATGAAGACTGCCCATCCCCCCCCAAGTTGTCATTATACAAAAGTCTGGGGTGGACTTCTGATTCAACCTTTGATACTGCTTCGAGAACGCGTCTTCAGTGCTGAAAGCATCTTCCAGAACCGTCCGAGTCCCCCAGTTATCCTTTTGCAAAGTGTTTGCTTACCCTACTTTGAAACTACCGCTACTTTCCATCAACTTACTCCAGAAACGGAGGTTTCCAGGCACACTGGACGCATTTTGGGGTTTTCCTACCCTCAATATAGGGCTGAGGAGGCCTCAGCTTCCAACATCGCTCCTGGCTGATGACAATCTCCCCTTCTGTAAATGAAGAGGCTTTTATGATTTTCTTGAAATACGGTAACTCCTTTGGTCGGGATTTCTTTCTTTCTTGGACCTTCTCGGAAAAAGCAAAGCAGTGCCCCGAAGGCGGCCCGCACGAGCGCCGAGACGCCTCGCCCCCAGGGGAAGCAGTACGCTGGCACGCGAGGCACCACCGATCGCCGGGGAAACTGCCTCAGCCTTCTGCTATAAATTTCTTCACAAATCATCTGGAGTCACGCCTGGAATCTCACGGCTGATCATTATCAGTGAATACATTCTATGGCTAGGCCTGATCATTTTAAACCCATTTGGGCTGGCAATCCAAAGTGTTCTCTGACCTTAAACCATATCAAAGTTTCAAATTGCTTGGAAAAGCACTTTTTAAACCGGTTGCTTTGAATTCACTGCCTATCATTCCTCCTCCCACCCATGCTGAGCTATAAAATACGGTTGCCTCACGTTCCCGTTCCCCACACCATCTCCACAGACATGGAAGGGGATACAAACTGCTCAAGCAACACCAGCCAGCTCTGAAAAACCAATCGTCTGTGAAAAGCAGAAGAAGGGAGTACAGCAGAAGCACAAAGACAACGTTGATCACAAGGCTAGAGTGCAGTAAACAACGAGTTTTATCTGTCTACAGTGACTACATCGCATGCATTAAAATCATGGCTTTAAGTTAAACTGAAAGAGGGCAGATTTAGCTGAGATCCAAGGAAGAAATTCTTCACCCTGAGGGCAGGGAGGCCCTGGCACAGGCTGCCCAGAGAAGCTGGGGATGCCCCATCCCTGGCAGCGTCCAAGGCCAGGTTGGACGGGGCTCTGAGCAACCTGGGCTGGTGGAAGGTGGCCCTGCCCATGGCCCATGGCAGGGGGCTGGAACCAGAAGAGCTTGAAGGTCCCTCCCAACCCAAACCATCCTGTGATTCTAACTTAAAATTGTTTAAGAAGTACATGAGGATCATGCAAGTTAAGGAGCAGGATAAGTTAAAAACTTCGCGTTGTATACAGCAGATGAATTGAGAAAGCCGCGTTGTATGGTGATTTTTAGAAAATACGGAATTGGAAAGCTCTATTATGTTTTTTCTGTACATAAGAAGTTAGAGTTAAGTCTCCGTCTTTGTTTTAATCCGATCTCTACACTACAGTAGTCAGTATCTTTATAAAAATTATTTAAAAGCAAAAGGGAGCATTTGGTAAAAGCGGTAACTTCTTAAAGATAATGGATAAGTTCCTTGGATAAACTCCAGGAAGAGAACAGAGATGTGAGTGCTTTTCGGACCATAACTCAATAATTACCATTCAAAATGAATTTGAATTTTCTAATTTTACTAACAATGTTCCTTCCTAACTATTCAGTTATCTTTCCTTTACCTAACCTCCTACTACCAAAAGCTCATTCCTGCCATCTACCACGGTTCACTTATTCTCCCCATCTTTAAGTTTCCAGCTTTGTAAAACTGGGGAAGTCCTGAGCTGCGCAAGGATGTTACAGAGATTAACAGCTGTGAACAGCTTAAAATAAGCTTTCCATAACTGGGTATTTCTTCACCAAGCTGTTATCCCCCACCACCGGCCCAGCTTCATTTGTAGCTGTGGCGAAGTTTGTTTGAGATACCAAGGGGCTGCTTACAGCCGTGCCGATATCCACGCAATCCCTCCTACCCAGCTTCTCAGGTTTCACTTTCCTTCCTTAAACGAGTAAAAAAGAGCGAAATCAGAATATGAGAACATGAGGATAAACATGGTAGGGTCAAGGTTCACATTCTTGCTGCTGAAGATAACCCCCGCTATTGTTCTTTTAAAGCTGTTTCTAGCTCTTATATTCGGGGGAAAAAATTGAAATGTACTCATTACAACTGCTACAGCGACACTTGTCCAGGCTGCAAGTTTTCGTCAGCCGTGGCAAGGGCAGCAGGGAACAACACGCAGTGCTTACGCCCGGCACGGGCAGAAGCCGAAGGCCTCCCTGCTGCGGCGGGAGCCCGGGCGGCTCGGCAGGCTGGGAAGCCCGGCTGCGTTTGCACGGGCTGCTCAAGCCATGGCGATTAGGCAGCGTTATGGAAGGGCAGCTCGGCGTAATTAATTATTAATTAACCTGCTCCTTAACTTGCATGATCCTCATGTACTTCTTAAACAATTCTAAGTTAGAATCACAGGATGGTTTGGGTTGGAAGGGACTGGTATTGACCTTTAACACTTCCCAGTTGTGTCCAAATTACATCAAAGAATCACTGTTGTTCACGCTCAGCTTTTGAGTCAGGCTTTTTATAGACGTAAAACAAAAGATCCAAGCTGCTTATTTTCCAGCAGTTACCTCAATCACAGCGGCACAGCTGATACCCAGTTGCAGGTAATTTCATCTGGGCAACCCATTTACCCAACAGCTTCCTCAAGATCGTAATTTGATTTACGCCCAAAATGATCTAGGTATATTTTTCAAGCTTTATGCAAAAGTAGCACCTTCCCTGTCCTCTGCACCTTTAACACTGTAATACCACAAAGTACTAAAAAGCTTTTACTGAAAGACAGCTATGGAGCAAGAGAGAGGGTCTGACAGCCTGGGCCGGGCCGGAGCAAGCTACAGACCGCAAAACAAGCGGCAGGGAGAAACGGTCTTACAACTTATCACGTGCTCTGCCGTCCTATGACAACCATCTTTGGTGTCGAAATAAAACAAAATCCACAGTTCAGTCCCCCGATTTGTTAGCTTGCTTCTGTTCTTGCTTGGAGCTGCAAGAATCAGCCTTTTTGAAGGCTAGGTGTGCTCTGTCTCGTTGACGGAACAAGCCATTGCACTGAAGGCTGCCACCAGCAGGCAGCTCCGACAAATCGTCCCATGAAAAAAAATAAATAAAAGGACAAATTTCATATTACAATTCACAGCAAGAAACATGGCAGGTTCAAAACGTTTTGTATAGAAGATGGATTTGATTCATTTGTGATAACGAGCAGCTTTTGAGGAAGGCGGGTGCTTTCCGCACACGGGGAGGAGGGACCATCCTTGCTCTGGGTAGGGAAAAGAAGTCGGCTACTAAGCAGATGGAGAACAAGAGAAAAAAGTGAACAGAACCGACGTGGCAAAAAAGTGTTCCTTGTTTAACGTTTTTAAACGGTACGCGGGTTAATTGTTGCACCTTTTTGTAAACTCCTCTTTAAACCTGGGTGAGCCAGGGAGGCCGGTCTTCCCAGCAACGTTTGCTCTCTGCAGCGCCTTCCAACCAGTAACACGTCCCTTCCTCCTCCTCGGATTTTGTGGGCAAGAAATATAATATACACAACTCTGAGGAGGCATGGCTTGTTTGTCTTGTAATTCTGTATCGGAACAGGACAACAAAGTGTTTCCTACATTTTTCTAAACAAGTTAAATATCACCGCCTTTCCATTTTATTGTTAAAATTAACTGCATGTATCTGCAACGTACTACTGCCTAAAGCACTGCTACATTCAGGTTTTAATCCAGATGAGGCCCAAACACAGGGCTACAAAAAGCACCTTTCTCCTGATGTCTCAGGTCTTAGTACTTTAGTTCGGGTCATCCATGCCAACAGTAAACGAGGATATCTGTTGCTTTTTCAGGCGGGCATCTCAAAGCCCTTCAAAATCGCTCGTGTTATTTCTGGAGTACCCCAGTAAAGGAAAAAACAGAGAATGATTCAAAGAAACAAGTTTTCTATAACTATATGCTGCCCTTTTTGAGGATTAACTGCTTTATGGAGAACATTTCTAAATTTGATACGTGTAGAATTAAACTGTCATTCAAACACCTGCTATTTGCCAACAATACACTGCAGGAATTTTTTAATATTTAGAAGGTATGCAGAGGCTTCAGTCGAGAAGCAGAAGAACACACAAAGCAATCCTTGGCTGCATACAGATTCTGGGGGAGAGGTTTAAAAACATAAAATTAAAAAAAAAAAAAGTCCTCTTAGTACGTGCGTTTCAAAGCAATCACTACTTTTTGTCTTATTCCTTACACAAGCAGAATGTCAAGAGCCTCCTTTCTCCTCTGCGAGGCCTGTAATGCCTGCCTCACCCCTTTGTCTCGCTTCATCTCATCCTTCCACTTATCACGGATTTCCACTTTCTGGCCCAGATTTTATTTTAATTAACAATTGTGTGGGGGCAGGGGGGGGTGGTGTCTTTTTAAAGCCTTCACCCAGGTACCATTAAGTTTGGTAGAAAGGGCTCTACCTTTTATAGAAAATGTCCAGAGGAGCCTGCAAAAAGAATAGGTGATTAAAATCCACCGACTGAAGGACTAGTAGTTCTGCATCACACAACTTACAGCATCTTGCAACTCTTCTTTGGCTAACCATTAAAAAAAAATAATACACTGCATCTCCTACTTTCCCTAAAACTTTGGGTGGATTTTTGTCTTGCTCTCTATCACCTGAATTCTATTTTTGCGCTATTTTGCCCCAGATTATTACTGCGGTCAGTTCTGTAGCCACCAAAGGCCACCCCAAGCCTTACTGACGTGGGCACACACACAAAAACCCGCCGCGTTTTCCAGCCTTTCCGAATGCTCTCGGCACTCCAAGCCCAGTAAAAGCGAGCGCGGAGGGCCAGCAACCACCACAGGCAACTCCTTCTGGAAACTGGGAGGAAATTACCAAGACTTACTGATTTTTATTTTTTTTTTTAATTTAAGGCTATTTAAACCCATTCCTGATAAAACAAAACATTTAAGATTTTCCACTTAGTTACTAAGTGGAAACACATGGAAATGCTGAGAGAAGTACATTATCCTGCTTGTTTCCAGAAAGAAAGGATTTCTGAATACTCCTGACTTTCCTCTAACATCCCTTCTGTTACAAAAGTACAAACGAAACTCCAGCAGCTATGTCACAGCTGAAGAGTCTTCCTAGGTCCTATTTAATTCAATCTCTTTAGTCTCGACAGGCATGGATTCCTGATGTGAATTTTAAGGTTTTGGGTTTGTTTTGGTTTGTTTTTTTTTGCTAAGTTTTAATACAAAAATCTCCTTTATTTCCTCTATAAGCATAAATATTTTTAAGCTTTGCTACACAGAGCAAAAGAAAAAAAAAATCTAGCTAATTCCCCTCAAATTGCCGTCTCTGAGAAAGCTTTAGAACAGCCCTGCAAGCCAGACGGCAACGGGTCAGCGGGACTAGATGGCACTCACCCAAGAGCTCTGCACCTTTAAAACGCAGCTACCGCACACCTAATTGCAGGGAATAAAGTATCACTTTATTTAACCTGGTGAACTCGAAGCCTAAAACTAGCCTTTTAAGCAAACAGTTACACAATTTAAAAAACCCACAAGGAAAACACACAGAGGGACAAGGACAGCACGATCGATAGTTCAGCTGAATTCCCACACGGGCTGCTCCAAACAACTTCAAAGAAAAGCTCGCTTTCCCTTGCGAATCAGCAGCTGGTTAAAGCATAAGAAATGAATCAAAAGCAATTTAAAAACTAGAAAAAGGCAGCAAGTAGGGTCCCAAAAGAAACAGTGCTGCTCAATGTATTTATACGTGATCTCAGAAGAAAGATGAACAGCAAGGTAGCAACATTTACTAGTGATAAAACAATTATTTAGCTTAAACCTACCAAAGCTGTCACAAACAGCTGCAGGATGATTTCAGGTTAATAAGTAGCCAGACAACAAAACTGCAGATTTAACCCAGTGCTGACAAAAGCAAAGTACTAATCCTGGGAGAACCGCCCAGCGAACGACGACCGCTGAGTTAGTTACTGCTCTGAGCCGGGACCTGCGGCCCCCGGTACGCTCAGACAGAGCTGCCCGCATCCTTATTATGGGCACGCTAGGAAAATAGATACCTGCAGGGTTTATAAACATCACCGGCAGGTATCTGAGCAGCAACTGCATCCCTTCATGTGAATCTGTCTTTTTGAAAAGAGGACAGGCAGGGGATAAGCAATTTGCCCCTGTCCGCTATGTCCTGGCTGGCAAATCCTTTCCTCTGGGCTTGCTTCAGTCCAACCCGGGAGCCTTCTGGGACCAGCCGATGTCTGCAGCGGCCTCTGGGTCCTCAGGAAGTCCCCCATTCTCCACCAGGTCTGAAGCCAGGCTGTCCATCTGCCCCGTGCTCATCTGAGATGTATCTCACGCTCTCCTGGCCCTGAGTTTCTTTCCTGCTGAACTTCAGCACACTCGCACTCTTCTGCCCGCCCCACCCCACATTCCGGGCCTTCTTCCCCCAGGTACGCCCAGATGATCCCAGGAAGGAGCCGTCTCCCCTCCTTCCAGAGGGCTTCGCCTGACCTCCGTGCCACCGCCAGGACAAAGCAAACAAGCAGCCCTCCTCTGCGACGCACGGCAATCCTTTTGAAGAAACGTGACATTTTAATGTACAAATAGAACAGATCCTGTTTGTTACAGCCATTCGGAAATGATCTTGGGGCCACTGTTCAAGGACCTCAATACAGAGCAGCAGCCAAAGAGGTAAAAGTAATGTCAAAAGTTATTACGAGAAGGAATGAGCAAGTAAACAGAAGGCATGACATCATTGGACTATCGCGCGTTTGCATCTCGAGTGCTGGTCTGGTTAGCTTCTCTCGGAAGAGACAGTAGAGCTCAACAAGTACAGCTGGTCTGATCAGCTTCTCCTAAAAGAGATCGAGCGGAACGAGAAACAGCACAGCTTCTAATGGAAGATGCATTAAACTCGACTCGATACACGACTACAGCTCAGAAAAACAGCAGATACAGAGAAAGGCACGAACGGTATGAAGGAGGTGAACAGACAGTTCTTTACAGCTCCCTGTAAACCCAAGAATGGGGACACCTCACCAAGTTATCAGGCAGCCAACGCAAAAACAGGCGGAATGAAACACTAGCTGTGTTCCGCGTGGGAAGAAGAAACCCTGTGGAACTTAGTGCCGTAGACCTAAGTTATGGAGTCCAGAAGCTCAGCTGAGCTCAAAACCTCCGCTGGTTACACCAGTTCATAGCAAACAGGTTTATAAAGGACCTGCCAATGTTCTACAGCCACGTCTGTTTCAGAAAAATCGCTACCCTGGGTGCCCGCCGGAAAGTGGGAGCGCCTGCCCCGCATTTTTACTGTTTGAACTTCCCCCAAGTGCATCGTGAGCAGGAGCAGGTATCGGCGGGTCCTGAGCAGGAGCAGGTATCGGCGGGTCCTGAGCCAGCGGGACCTCAAGGATGACTGTCATCTGCCAGACTGGGCTACGCTGTTATTTCCAACTACTGGGTTTTATTTCTAGACATCTCACTGGCATAGATGACTACAAACGTCCGGGTACCATCCACGCGCTCTAGTTCCTAGACGGTGTCCAGCACAATTTTCACCAGTTTCAAGCCCTCAGGTCTGACACGCAACATAACTAGAATCAGCTCCATCAGCAGTAGCATCTCTACTCACAGCTCACCTAAAGCCTGCCCCAACAAAACTTAGGGTCTCCTCCTTTTAGGAGCTTTAAGAACACCTTTAATTCATAACCTATTCCCCCGGGAAACCTTGCTTTACGTAAAATCTCTTGCCTTGGTAGCATTAAGAAAGCTTTTCCTAACTGAATTACCAACAGGAAAATGACCGAGTCAGCCAGCTCCGGTGCCGGCACCGGGAAGGGTCGCAGTGCTCCCGCAGGCAGCCCGTCCATCTCCCAGTAATCCTAAGGCAATGAACCCCCAATGTAATGACAGGCTGCACGAGAGGGCAGTTCCTCGTGCTTGCTTTAAACTGCCTGCTTGCTAACTTTGTTGGATGCTTCCAGTTTCTCACCTTACGAAAACCAGTGAGTAACCGCGGCCTATTCACTTCACTACCCCAATGACAGAACGTACTGCCTGTCATTTCCATAGTGTTACTTCTTGGAACGGCCACAAGCAGTTCCCAGAAGTACAGATAGCCACCAGAAAGAAAAAAAGAAGTTTCATCATCTTCCCACCAATTACGTACATTAAATTAGAGCTCCAGTTTTGAGAAGCACTAACCAGTTAAACCTGGTTTTAGGGAGTAACCTGACCAACATACCATGACTAGGCTGCAGACTCAACAACGGCAGAGGAACCGAGCTTCTCGGCTGTACGGAACCAGCTCTGAAACTCATCAGCAGGACCACCCCAGCGACACTACCGTTCCCTCCCAAATGACTCCAGGTATTAGCTATCAAGAACAATCTCGCTAGCAGCCACCAGAACACATAATACAGCATTATAAAGCACGTTGTCATTACTGAGCTTAAAAAGGAAAGGTAGATGTGCATACCTTCAGTAGAAGTTATTTCAAACGTGAAATCTTCTCCGCGGACAGAGAAACATTTGGGTCACAGTTCCTGGAATACACCCAGCTTCAGAAAATTCTTTTCATCCAGTGTGAATTCTTTCTCAAGCTTCCTATCCTGGAAAATATTTTAAAAAGTTACTATTAACCAAAGGTAACCGAGGGCCAAAGATTTTTCTCCCTAAACAAACTTCCACATAACCTCTCAGCCCGAAGAAAAATTTCGGCAGGACCGTAGGTGACGAACGCTCTTTGCAAGGCCATCACCACCACCACCACCACCACGTCAGACAGGCTCCTGTCGGTTACCCACCCTTGCGGAGCACCGGGCAAACACGAACCCTCACACCACGCCGTGACAGCAGAGGGGTTAACAGCCCCTTCCCCTTCGTAGCCCTCGACTCAGCTGGGAGACTTGTACCTCCTTCAAGAACACATTTGTTTTCTTGACATCACTTCAAAAGAAAGTTGTAGGTTGCCAAGGAAACCTAACGGTCATTTTCACTTGTTCCAAGAATAACTGCAGCAACAATACACGTATTTCACATTCGGTCTGGGGCCCCCTCACCTTCAGGAGGCAGCGAGGCACTCGCCTCCAGAAGAGGGTTCACAGCGGTTTCAGAAGGTGAATCACGGACGGAAGGCAGGCAAGAGAACTAAGCTTGGCTTAGCCTGCCGAGCTCCCCCACAACTGACAGAGCTGGGCTTAACCAAGCCTCTCTCCGAATCCAGGTACTCCTTTCGTACGGGGGGGTTACGACCAGAGAGAAGATAACAGCGATCGGCCCCTGCGCTGAATGGTAACGTTCCCACGCTACCCCAACCAAAAGCTTTCTTGGGGCAAACGCTCCACCTATCTCAACAGCCTTACAAACCCCAGCGTCAGACCTGAGAAGGCACGACAGCGTCGCAGAGAGCCCTCGCAGAAAACACACTGTATCTCCCCATCCCCTTATCAGTACTTGCTTGACTGGAGGTGCAATATTCACCCAAAACCGAAGTCACCACTTCGAACGGACAGCGTACACGATTTCATCGCGCATACTGAAGGTCTGTACACGCGATGCCTTCTTTTTCCCCGGCATTTGTCCTACAAAGTCTTTTAAACGTTATAAGTGATAAACTGAACATAAAACAGTGCAGCACAGATTTAAAATCATAACCCGAGGCCCAACAATTAAAGTGCTGCTCTGAAAACAGACTGAACTGTTTCCCGGAGCAATCGCCGTACACACCTCGGATCTGCAGCAAGAACGCTTCGAGACAGAGCCTGAGAAAGAGCCACGCTTACAAGTCAAGCTCTGTTTTGGAAATTAATTTGTAGCTGTGGATCTTTGCTGTATTTCTACTTAAAAGCAAAGGGTGAGAAGAAAACCTCTGAAAAACGACTTGAAGTTTGGCAGAGCGTAATTATTACTTAGAAGCTACTTTATTATGGAAATGCGAAACATCTGTGCCATTCTGACACTTTTGTTTGGTGTGCCTGTGGTCAAGACAAACCGTGCTTGGCTCCACAAGATAGGCAGCGTCACTTCAGCCCCGATTCCCGTGCTTAAGCCACGGCACAACAAGCCGTCCTCTTGGACTTACGGAGCCCAAAACCCAGGCACGTGCCTACAAGTTTACACCATCTCCGTGAAGGCGGTCGGCAGAACAGCAAGCCGACTCCAGGCGCGGAGCACCCCGCGCTCCCTCGGCGCTCTCCTCGACACCAAGCCACACCGCGAGCCCCGTGAGGCAGCAGCACCCATCCTGTTCTCGCTGGAGGTGCGTTCGCAGCAGCGTGTCCTCAGGACACCATCAAGTCGTGCCTTGCTGAAACGGCCTTCCCAGATTACGGAAAGATGGAAACAAGCCTCCGTGACATCATCTTTCAAACTGGAAAAGGAGTAAGAATTTCATCTCTAACATTTCAAGTGACTGACGTCAGCCTCAGTTAGATCTGTCATCTTTAGTCTTTATGCTATATTCATCTCAATTTTTCTCCAATTTCTTCAATTGTTTTTTAATTTAAACAGCCACTGAATGAATTTCCAAGAGTGGTAGGACAACTGGGTCTGCTGTATTTCGACACAGCTGAAACACAGATTTGGATGATGTGGTTCATTACTTTCTCCCATTCTCACCAGATACTGCTGAGGTTTCAGCCTTATTCTCTTCCGAGACATGTACTTTATTTTATCTGACGACCGACTTGAAACAAAGCGCAATAAAGTAGTTGAAGTAAATAAGAGTTTATATTTTCTACCCTCTCTCCTAGTAATTTTAGATTTTTTGCGAAACTCACTGCACGTTAACCAGCTACATACACAGACGTGTTCAAAAATCCAGCACAGTATATCCATAGAGACGTTCAGTTTTGAAGTCAAACCATGCACGGGTTTCTATGTTTCTATGACAAAGCGTCTCATTTCTAACAGGAGAAACCATCCACCTCAAAATAACAGCTACTATCTCCAGCGATCTCCTGAAATAGGGCAGAGAGAATAAACCCCGCAGATCAAACATACTCCCCGTACTCGCCGATGTCAGAAGAAACGTAACCTGACTCAGGCTATGGATTTTACAATGCACTGCAGACAGAGCACGCCACCATTCCTGCAGTACAGGCACGGCAGCAGCAAGGTGAACGGACAGCTCTTAGCAAATTCTTTTTAAAAGCATCCGTACGGAGACGGAAGCACTCCTAGGTTCCACAATGAACTAATTAAGCACGTGCGGCTTCAGAAAAGCAGAACCACCCCAAGTCTTACTGGTGTCCCAGGAGCTCTCACCTTTGGGAAAACCACATCACTTCACAGAAACACCTAAATATGGGTTAGTGCCGCTGTACTCCAACAGTAAGGTACAGCTTTTCGTCTTGGGGAGACACAAATTTGAATTAGGTTAAACTGGAGCTGCCTGCCTTCCTTACTCCAACAGCGCATTTTTGATTCTTTGGAAATCAAATGTTTGTGGATGCTACCGTGCTAGACCTGCTCCTATTCTTCAGGCCTCCAGCATGCACATCCCAGGTGAAGTTCGCAGTGAAAGTACTCGCGGGTAAGGCAATTTGCCTGAAAACAATCAATAGGAAGCGGATTATCTTGAATGACAATCAATAGAATTCACTGCCATGCCATAAAAGCCAAGAGTTTTGTAAAATTCTACCGCTCTCTGGTTTAAATGGGTAACGAAGCCTTGGACAGCTCAAAGATGCAGATGGAAACACTTTGAAAGAACAAACGTAAATCCTCACGACGTGCGGAACAAGCCAGCTGCTCAGCGGCCGTCGCTAAGTAGCTGACGGGGGGGAGAGGGGCTCGTGGTGGGGTTTGGGGGTGGGAGAAGTGGCCTCGTTCTTTTAAGTTCGCTTTGCATTCCACAAAGAAAAGCTTTTCACGTGTGCTCCACGTCACTGCCCGAGACAGGACATGAACAGATCCAGCCTGGTGAGCCCCAGCACCCCGTGCTCCTCGGCACCCCCATCTGCAGGCACGGCACAGAGCCTGCTTTCACGATCCGGCACGGGGAAGCCCCAGCGCCGCGCCGAAGGGCCTCCGAGGGCCGAGCACCACTTACCAATGCTCACCTGCACGTTACCACCGCCCTGACCAACGCTCACCTGCACGTTACCACCGCCCTGACCAACGCTCACCTGCACGTTACCACCACCCTGACCAACGCAGCGTTTCGTGCCACCGCGTGGTGCCGTTACTTTGTCATCATTACCTGTCTTGTAATCCCATATCCCTGGAAAAAGGGAACACTCTTAGTTATGCAAGCAACTGGTGAAGTTGTTGCACAAAGAATGAGAGGCCGATAAATCGACTGTTCAGCATTACTTAATGATTTCCAGCTTCAAAGTAGTCACACACCAGCCAAACCTTTCAGATAGTCCTAAGAACCAAGAAGGCAGAAAAAAACTGAACGACTTTCGCTTCATGAAAGAACGTTGGCAAAACGCCCAAGTAACTTGCCCAAAGTTTAGCGTGAGCAAAATCTAAAGGAATTCAAGAGACTGCTGATTTACAGCTCCTTTCATTAGACTGCATTTGTTTCCAAATATCCAAAGTAACTAAAAATAGCCATGTGTCTTTCATATAGCAAGACATGCTTCCAAACATATTAACTCACAGATGCAAATTAAAATATCAATCAAGAGTGAAAGTCCAGTTTGCATATAGTTTAGTTCTAAGTCACTATGAAACTAAAGCGTTGCAGCTTTTCCATCCATTTCTCTTCAACCATCCTGCAGGCAGAGCCTGCTTCCCTATCACTGCTCCTCCTCACAGTCCTTGAGACATCAGGGTTTGCAGAGATATTCCGCAGCCTTTTTATGGAATCCACTCAGATTATTAAAGCTCATTACCAAGCAGTCTAAAATCCACTGTATAAACCTCTATAATGCCTTTGAAAGAGCATCTACGCTTTAGCAAGTCAGGGAAAAAAAGTTACAAACATCCCAGCTTCTCAACTACCTCCTGAGCCCTCTTCAGGAAATTTCCACCTGAAAAAAGACCTGCTGAAGGATCTGCGCAGCCTATTATACGTACCCCTCTCTTACTTTGGGTAGCATATGCCAAGACGACACATATAATAATGGAAAAGCAGAGAGAGCGCAGGCACTATGCAGGAAGGACCAGCACTATACACCCGCAGCTCAGCCCCTCTGCTAGGAGCCGACCTGGCTCCGGCAGAGCTGGGCAGCTCTAGCCCGGCGTCCCCCCGGCTGTGCCCGGCTCCCCAGGCTGCCGAGGGCCGCAGGAGCGCACGGAAGGAGCTCAGGCCTGGGGCAGCAGCGTCCCCGACATCTCTGCTGGAGAAGGGCGACTCAGACCCAACCCCGAGAGCCTGCAGAAGTCAGCCTGAGCCCAACCAAGACAGCAGCACGCCTGCAGCATGGGCACCAGGAGAGCCGGGATGCTTCCCGCAGCGCTCCTCTGCTTAGAAAAGGAAGACATTAAAGGAAGACACACAGGCGTGGGGAGGAGCGGCTGGGAGCTGCCTGGTGGAAAAGGCCTGGGGGTGGTGGTCAACAGCCGCCTGAACATGAGCCAGCAGTGTGCCCAGGTGGCCAAGAGGGCCAGTGGCATCCTGGCTTGTATCAGGAACAGTGTGGCCAGCAGGAGCAGGGAGGTGATGGTGCCCCTGTGCTGGGCACTGGTGAGGCCGCCCCTCGAATGCTGTGCTCAGCGCTGGGCCCCTCACCCCAAGGCGGCCATGGAGGGGCTGGAGCGTGGCCAGAGCAGGGCAGCGAGGCTGGGGCAGGGGCTGGAGCCCAAGGCTGGGGAGGAGCGGCTGGGGGAGCTGGGGGGGCTCAGCCTGGAGAAGAGGAGGCTGAGGGGAGCCCTCATCGCTCTCTGCCACTGCCTGAAAGGAGGCTGGAGCCGGGGGGGTCGGTCTCTTCTCCCCAGGAACAAGCGATGGGACGAGAGGGAACGGCCTCAAGCTGCGCCAGGGCAGGGTTAGGTGGGATATTAGGGAAAATTCCTTCACGGAGAGAGTGGTCAGGCCCTGGCCCAGGCTGCCCAGGGCAGGGGGGCAACCACAGTCCCCGGACGTGTTCAAAACGCATGGATGTGGTGCTCAGGGACAGGGTTTGGAGGTGGACCTGGCAGTTCGGTGAACAGTTGGACTCAGTGATTTTAAGGGTCTTTTCCAACCTTAACGATTCTATGATTAAAAAGAGAGCACGTGTAAGGAAGTTGTTAGTAAGCAGAGAACTCTCCTTGGGCTCCTCCTGCTTTGGTACCTGCTACTACGGGGAAGGAGGGAGAAGCGATCAAACTGCACCAAGGCCCTGGGAGGCTGGAACGCTGCTCCCCTGCAGCGAATCCACAGGCACAATCACCATTAACTGCCAGTACAGGAGGATTTTTTATCTGGAAAAGGCATCTGAAGAGGAAAATATTGAGGAGAATGAGAATTCCTAGACAGAAATAATCAAAAGGTACATTTAATGCTTGATAAAGAGCATCTCTGGCTAGCTATCCTAACGGCCTGGGCCAGCAAGAGGGAACCTCTCGCCTGCCGCAGGTGCACCGGCGGCACCTCCCAGGAGTCAGGAGCAGGACACAGTGTATGAAAAAAGGACGTGCGTGTTTTGAGAATACTGTATAAAAGCAGCTATTTTTAAAGAACTTAGTCTTCCCACCGCCTTAGTTACTTTCATATGGTTGATCAGAAATATCAAGCAAGATTACAGCTTATATAAAAGGTTGAATTTAGTTAATGTCCATCAAGACTTTAATGAAGTTAGAATTTTAGTTATCCAAACTAAGGGAAAACAGCATTTCTGCAGGGTGTCTGCATTGCAATTAAAGAGCTAAACAAAGGAACAGGTAGCTGCCATAAAAACAGTAACAGCCAAACAATTCTCTAGGCAATTTTATCTCCGCTTGCATGTATTTTGGAATTCATTCAGCCACTTCCCACCTACTTTAAGAGCGGTCACAAAAAAAATTTATCATAATCCAAAGGAAAAAAAAAAAAAAAAAAAAGCCCTGTAAAAGGCAGTCATCCTTTCCATCTTTTCCTCTCCGGTGCAGCAAGTGAGAAATGCAAGTCCTGTTTCAGACAGTCCGGAGATTTGCCCATTCCTGGGATTTTATACCAGCACCACTTGCACCAAACTTCTGAAGTTGGGGTTTTTGGAGATCATCAACTCTTTCCTAACCCTACTTCTCGCAAGATAACGCCACCAGGAATTCAGGGATAGAAGGGTGTAATAGCCGTAAAATTGTCAAGGCGAATAACAAAAAACCCCCTCATTTATTACTTCCAAAAGATGGGTGGGAAGTCAGGATACCTTTCATGTCTTCTAGAAAGCTGCCGAGAGTTCAGCCTCCGCAGAAGACAACGATTTGTCCCGCGGTCCTCAATACGCCACTGTCAGCTCTAGTACCCACGCTGCCCCACGGGCGCCCAGGCATCAGGACGCTTGGACAACGCTGTGGCCTCTCACTTGGTATCGAGATCGGCTTTGGAAATGAATTCCTAGGCACTCAGGAAAAGGCTCGCTGGCAGCAGGCTGCCGAGCACGGGTACCGCACGAATCCTCAGCTAGAACCGCAAAGTTAAAACGAGCATCAAATGACCGAGATTGTTACGCCAGATATTCTCGACTAATTTTAGTCCACGAAATCCTGCATCCTGCTACTAACCTATGTGCAGCCCCGAGATCACTTAGTCGATGTTTGGTCTTTTCTGCTTCCTCATTTCCCAACAGAAATTTAAAAAAAAAAAAAAAATTAAAAAATCATCCCCCAACTCTTCAGAGACTCAACTGTAATATGGGAACTTAAATATTCCCATAGTCACTGGTTATAACAGTAAATAAATACAACAGCTTACACAAACGAACCACTGCACAGCTAATGGATACTCCTGGCGTTTATTAGTATACACTGAGCAGTACGCATGGTGCTGTTTTTTCAGAAACCAGGCTGCAAACAAAGCTATAGGGAATCCTCCTCCAACTTCCACTGCCACTTCATGCCATTTTCAGAAGAGAATTTGGCTCCCTGCACATTTCCAGAGCCCTCGACATTTTACAGAAATTGCTGAAATTAAAACAAAAACAAAAAAAAACCCAACCAAAAACCAAAAAACCCAAGAAACAAAGTTTTATGTGCAGACAAAACCAAACTGATCTACCATCCTTTTTAATGATGTATGCTTTGAAATAAAGGTTCCTGTCTCACTAAAGGCTAAACGTTGTCCTTGCTGAACTTGAAGTAATTGATGGCACTTTGGAAAGAGCTGACACCAGGCCAGCGGCACCTTCCTGCGTTTTCACAGGCCGCAAATGCACGGGGCAGGATCCGAGGGGCCTGCACCGCCACGTTTCTCCCCAACAACAGTGACGCCTCATGCGAAGATCTGCTTTCGTTTTAATACTTCCCACAGAGAGCAAAACAGTAATCTTTGGGTTTATCACCCCCTTAGGACAATTTTCAGTATCGACAGTATTTCTGCAGCAACAGTACTGCCTGGAGTCCAATCTCGGCTATTTTACCGTAGTCCTTCAGTCACATACAGGGTACGAAACACCATTTACAGTCAGCAACTCGTTTAATCTTAGATCAACATTTTAATATTATTGTACTTTTCCGGTAGCAGAATTCCTTTAAATAATGAGTGTAGGTATAGACCCTCCCATTTCAAGAGACTATAAAATATTGGCCTTTTCCCACTCTCCCTGGGGTTCATTTTCTATCCTAACCACAAGAGCAGACAGCCTGCTCCTCTCTACCCGAATGCTGATTTCTGTTCCCAGCCTCTGCAATTCATTTCTCAGACTTCACACACACATGCGCGCTCTTAACAGAAAATATCAGTTTAAAACACATCCTTTATAAATTCAGGTTCAGAGCAACTGCAAATTTATTTTCCTCTCCATCTGGACATTTGCAAAATGATATGCAAATCATGAGATACATGAAATGATACCGGTAATTATAGAAGTAACCGAGACCAGTTACTATTTTAAACTTTTGGCCAAGCGCTGTGAACGTCTTTCACAGAAGCTGACCCATCCACAAAACCAGCATGTTACGGCGACAGAGCTCGCACCAAATCTTCTCAAAACTGGTCGGTACAACGCAGGACGAACGCGAAGCCCTCGTGGGTTTTGAGTCAGGCGAGACGAGCGGAGAAGGCCCCATCCGCAAGGTCAGGCGCAGCCAGGTAACGACGAGCAAGCCGCAGGTTATCCAGCGCAGTTATTTATGGCAACGAACTGCCAAACTGCCAAAAGGCAACCCGAGCTGCAGCAGAGAAGGAAATCAAGGACGGTGTTTTACTGTCAAATGCGCTGGCTGGAAAGAAGCCGGAGTCCACCATAAATCACCTGCAGTAGCCGGGAAGGCCCCCAAACCACCCTGCTGTTTCTTACCTAGCATTAATAACAACAGAAGCGTCCCGCTGCAGCCCGGCGATTCACCAGGCAGGGGACGGGGACGTTCCAAGCAATTCCCCTACTGCCAGTGGAGCGTACGGCTCTTTCACACTCCCAAGCCGATACTTTAAGTCAGCTATAATCCATTTTAAGAATCTGTCAAGCCACTCAGTAACTAAACAAGCCGAGGAAAGTTGCCAGTTTAATACATAACACCACGCTGTTACCTCACAAGAATTTACATTTTCAGTATTTTTATCACCAAGATCTTCTCAAGAAATTCGATAATTTGGGTTATCAAGATTTTTTGACTGAACAACTTAGGTTGCCTAAAAAGGGCCAAATATTCCCGAAGAGTTAAGTAAACACCCTCCAAAATTCAGAGCACACTGTAATGTCTCAAGTCATCCGTGCCAAAGCCTGCAGACACATCTGAAAGTCTCTCTCCTGTGAGTCCTGGAGAAAGGAGACAGAAAGCCATCATCCTGGACCCGGTTCATATCAAAAAGAGCACAAGACGCTCTTGAGAATCACCCTTGTTTATCCAAGCTCTTGTTCTAGAAAACTGTCTGTATACTACTCTATTCTGAACAAAAACCGATTTAAACTCAACCAAGAAATAAAAGAATGGGTGAGCTATAGCTGCACTTCAGTCACATCATCTGAGACCAATGTTTGTTCAAACAGCGCAAAGCCCCGCGTCGCTGCTGCTCAGAGACCGAAGAAAGCTCAGGCAAAACCACCACAGACCTCGATCCCCGGCTAAGTACAGTCACTAGCACTGCGGCGGGTAGACACGACACGCGGCGTCACAGCTGGTGAGGAAAAGCAAGCCGGTTAAACTCATTCTACTTAAAAAGAATTTAAAGTTTTAGTTTTACTATACAAAATCCACAATGAATTAAAAACTAACGCTTGTTCGTATTCTGCAGTGCTAAAACCCGAGCCTGCTAAGCTCCTCAGGTAGGCTGTGACAAGCACACCTAGGCGCAGGCCACGGGGACAGGATGAAATCTGTCAGCACACCAGACAAAATTCCTTGCTAGAAAAATAAAATAAAAATCACACGGAGCCCGAGGCTGACAACATCTACTTCTAGAAGACACACAAACGTATAAAAATCCTACCTAAAACTTACCGTGCTCCTGACTGAAGGCACAAAAAGAATTTATTTCAACGCAAACATGCGGTTATAAGAACGTGGCACGCTAGGCAGTCTAGAAGTAATTCCGATAAAACCTGGAAGTATCGAAGCTTCTCTACATTCCACCATAATCTCTCACGCATCCTCCGCGCTTCAGGCCTTGCTGCCGGGGTCTCTTCACCTCGATTTTCACCTTTCCCGTCATTTGCAAAAAACCCAGGGTTGTCAGTGGTTTCCATCTATTTGTTCAGTAGCACAGGCAATGCCTTACATTTGTCACAGCGAGAAGAAAAAGGCACATGGGAAATAATTTAATCCTGTGTCAGTTATTTGCCCCAACTGAAACGGGTGCTTCTGAACTACGGCTCTCCAACGGCTCAGGCCAACCTCTGAATTCACTCTGCCACGTCTCCTCCCTTGGACGAGCACCACTGCTCGCCTAAGCCCTTGCCGGGCCAGCCTCGGGCGCCGAGCGGGCAGGAAAATCCCAGCGAGGCGGTAAACGGCTGTTTTGCCCAATTTAGTGCCCAGGACCTCACCAAGCGTTCACAAAAAAACCCTGTGCCAGAAGGACACTAACTGCTATGAAACCACACTAAGTCTAAGCAAACGCATGGACACCAAACCCTGGTCACGCTGTTTTTCTATATTCACCCACAGACAGTGCAATCGGAACAGCGTAATTCAGCATTGAATTGACAGACCGCAACCAAACAACTAGGAAGACTGCTCAGCTTAACTTCCCCAGTCTTACAAGACTCGTGGCTGGACTTACGAAGACACACGGCCTCTGCCTCCTTAAGCCAGGTCGTACAACAGCTCAGTGCGCCCGGGCACTCGGCACGTGTTGTCAAGCTTCAAGACTCTCTGCTCTCCCCAGAAGTGCACTCACGGGGTACAGCAGATACTCATTTCGTGACCGAACCTGCAGCTGAAAGGGAAGAAGCCCCGCCGGACACAGAACCGCCGAGCGCTGCTGGGAAAGGTGCGTCCAGCTACCGCTCCAACCAACGGCTGCGAATGGCACTCCTGCAAAAGCAAGTCAGAAACGCCTCCGAGTAAAAAACCACGCCACACTGTGTACACCTCTAGAGTATCACCCCTGTTCTTGCTTGGTTTTACTTCTAAGAATTGAACAGAAAGAGGCAAGAATGTCTTATTTACTTCTAGATAAGCATTTTAGGATGCCGTCTGAACTGATGATCCCATGCGAGATACATGCATAGTACCAAAATTACAAAAAAAACCATAAAGAATACACACAGAAGTCATGTTGCAAACAGGAAAAAGAAAAAAAAAAAAAAAAAGAGAAACACGCTCTTTCCAGAAGCCTTACTTTTAAGGTCTGTCAGCTGTGCATGAGGCAAGAGCAACGCTCTTTCTGAAATGCGTGAAACTGCAAGCAAGGCTCCTGATGTGCGCTACCACTTAACATCAACTTAATGATTTATTTTTTAAAAAGGAGCTTCCCTGTTATACTGACGACTATTTGCATGCCATTTTCTCTGAAATTCGACTTGCATCACAAGAGCTGTGAGAACATTTCTTTTTGTACTACCCGAGAAACAACTTTGCAGAGTAAATGGAAAAAGTGTCTGGTTCCAAATCCTCCAAGGCGGCTTTGGCAGCACACTGCTGACGAGCAGCACACTCCTGGGCCTCGGGTCCCTGGGAAGCTAGGAGGAGGGGAGGAAAAAAAAAAAAAAGGAGCACTGCTAAGTTGTTTGGTACCTATTAAGAGAGTTACTGGCTAAGCAGCCAGAAGAAATGTGTCTGGCGAGCTCCGACAGTAACATGTTTTGCACCAACAAAAAGGCTACAGATCTCCCGGGCAGTCTTCCACAGAAGCCTAACTTGCCAGAAGGAATCAGAAATAAGTAAATTTACCAACCAAAAAGATGCTTGGTCTCATTTTTGCTTCATCCCATTCTTTTTACTATCACTTCTTTTAAAAAGCCTTTCCCAATTTAAGACGACCCCTGTACAAACATCACCCACGCAACAGCTCTGAAGCGGAAAAAGTGTCCGGTGACCAGAAAGTCTCCCTTCCTAAAGAAAGTCCTGGTATTACTCAAAGGGGTATTTCGGGCTAAGGGGGAGAGGACGGGGGGACAGGGATAGTGGGGGAGTTTCCATTTTGCCTGCAGCTGATACCGAGCCAGAACCAGGGCCGGCAGGCGGAAGGGAAAGGTTCCTTACGTTCCCCCGGGGTCTCCTGAACACACCGACTTCGAACAAAAATCTGACCTTTTCCCTTGAGCACCGACAGCCTTCTTTAAGGCTCTTTTCCACTTGCTTCCAGCAGCATTTTAAACCACGATCTCCTGCTGGAAGCAAATCTATTTAGAAATTTTTGTAACATCTCAGAGAATAATTTCAAAGCATCTCCGCCGGCCTGCGGCAGCCCCGGCGCACGCTTCCACACCAGCGGCCCCTGGAGAGCCAGAGCCACCCCACCGCCACGCCGGGCACAGCCGGGGGGAGACCGGGAAAGGCGCCAAGCCCGACGCTGCAGGACATCCCCCACCACCTCGCACGGCCGGGCTGGCACAGAGAGGCCCACCACCACGGCGGCTATTCGCAGACGCAAAAGCGTCCACCGCCAACCCAGACACCAGGCACGCCAATGAGATGCTTCTGGGTGAAGGGACTGTCCTGCTTATTCCCATTTTCAACATTCTGGTTTTCTTCACTTTCCCCTCCGACGGTCAGGGCAGAGCACGTTCAGATAGAAAACTCAATTCCCCCGTTACTGGGAAGAGTATTTCCCACTTGAAGTAGCTTAAAAGAAAACCAGCAAGCATGTGGACTGTCACAGAACCAGTCCATTAAATGTCGTTCAAAACTGAAATTGATACAAAGTTAATTGGCAAACAACAGTACAGCTAACGCTAACTCTGCAAAAGCCAGGAAATATAAAGCAAAAATACCACCAACCACACTCTGCTGTACTGACTACGATCTCTGGAACTGGCACGCACCCACCAGGGATGCACCGCAAGAATGATTCAGACCATTTTGCACGAGCTGACAGAAGTAAAGAGCAACGCCGCCGTCGCGTGGGCTGCGGTGTGGCCCGCGGAACTGGATGCTTCACCCTGACGCCTGTGCAACCCTGGGCTGGGGACAGCCGCGCTGCCCCGTTCGCAGGCCACCCCCGGCGGGTGCCGGGGCTCGCGCTGCCGCAGGAGACACGACACACTGCGGACTCCTGTGCCAAAATACAACAGCGCAAATAAAGTCAACGGGCTGTTCCTGTGGAAGACTACAGCCCGACAGTGGTCTCGGGGCACGCAACAGTCCTCAAGTGCTTGCTGCCCTGTACGGTACGGTTTGAGAGGCTCCTTAAGACACAGTAAAGACACGGCAGCTTCATGCAAATTAAGGATGGTTAATTAAGGACCATTTACAGTTTAGCAGCTTTTACCTTAATGAGGATATGAGCCAGCAGTTTCCTGTGACAGCAACAGCCACGGGATGGAGCAGACAGAAGGGTGTCTCTGGAGATCACCCAGCCCAAACCGCTGCCTTTCAGAGCGGGGTCCTGGCTGCCCAGGACCGCGGCCAGGCAGGTTCTGAACGCCTCCACCTCCTCTCTGGGCAGCCTCTGCCTGCGTCCAACCACCCTCACGGTAAAAACATGTTTTCTTTCATTCAGTTTACCGCATTCCAATTTGTGCCCACTGCCTTAGAATCATACAATCACAGAATCGTTTAGGTTGGAAAAGACCCTTAAGATCATTGAGTCCAACCGTTAACCCAGCACTGCCAAGGCCACCACTAAACCATGTCCTCAAGCACCACATCCACCCGTTCTTTAAATCCCTCCAGGGATGGGGACTCAGCCCCTGCCCTGGGCAGCCTGGGCCAGGGCCTGACAGCCCTTTCGGGGAAGAAGTTTTTCCCAATACCCAACCTAACCCTGCCCTGGCGCAGCTTGAGGCCGTTCCCTCTCGTCCCATCGCTTGTTCCTGGGGAGAAGAGACCGACCCCCCCGGCTCCAGCCTCCTTTCAGGCAGTTGCAGAGAGCGATGAGGGCTCCCCTCAGCCTCCTCTTCTCCAGGCTGAGCCCCCCCAGCTCCCCCAGCCGCTCCTCCCCAGCCTTGGGCTCCAGCCCCTGCCCCAGCCTCGCTGCCCTGCTCTGGCCACGCTCCAGCCCCTCCATGGCCGCCTTGGGGTGAGGGGCCCAGCGCTGAGCACAGCATTCGAGGGGCGGCCTCACCAGTGCCCAGCGCAGGGGCACCATCACCTCCCTGCTCCTGCTGGCCACACTATTCCTGATACAGGCCAGGATGCCACTGGCCCTCTTGGCCACCTGGGCACACTGCTGGCTCATGTTCAGCGGCTGTCAACCACCACCCCCAGGTCCTTTCCCACCAGGCAGCTCCCAGCCGCTCCTCCCCACGCCTGCAGCGGTGCCTGGGGCTGTTGTGCCCCCAGTGCAGGACCCAGCACTGAGCCTTGTTGAATCTCACCCAGTTGGCCCTGACCCATCGCCCCAGCCTGGCCAGGGCCCTCTGCAGGGCCTTCTGCCCTCCAGCAGATCGACACTTCCACCCAGCTTGGTGTCCCCTGCAAACTGACTGAGGGTGCCCTCCATCCCCTCGTCCAGACCATCAATGAAGGTGTTGAACAGGACCGACCTTGTCACTGGGTACAACTGAGGAGAGCCCAGCTTCACCTTCTTTACTCCCCCACAAGGGATTTATACACATTGATGCGGTCCCCTCCAGGCCATCTCCTCTCTAGGATGAACAGCCCCAGCTCTCCCAGCTCCCCTCACGTGGCAAACGCTCCAATTACTTAATCAACTTTGTGGCTCTTTGCTGGACTCTCTCCGCTACGTCCATGTCTCTCCTGCCCTGCAGAGCCCAGCACTGGCCTCTGCACTCCAGACGTGGCCCCACCAGTGCTGGGCAGATGGGACGGATCATCTCCCTGACCTGCTGGCAACGCTCCGCACATTTCACCCTTTCAGAAAATATACTGGTATTTGTCAAAGGACAGGTGAGCGTGCATCATTCAAATGGGGAAGAATCAAGCTTTTGAAGATGCAAGTACTTCACAGCTGAGTTCTGCACCGGAGGTGACCAGAACAGTATTATGTGTTTAAGAGCAGAAACAAGGAAAGACTTGTTAATCAATCTGTTCAAAACAACTGAGAAATATACTCCAGGCACACTAACAATCTCTTTGAAATAATTGTTTCTCCAGCCCCTACCAACCACCCGCTGTTGTGTTTGAAGGGATTTTACCCCGGTCAGACCCTGATGGTGTTTTAACCTACACTGCATAGAGCATGAATTAGATGTTACCATCTTCTGCGTGTATTTTAATGCCTCAGGTTCTCTCCTGCTGCTGCTAAGGCCTAGCAGCATTCAACTATTTCTTTTCTTCTGCTGTCGCACACACCACTTTGGTTTCTTAGGGATTTAAGCGCTGCGTCCTGTCAAAGACAACCGCTTGCAATACACAGACTACCTGCGTTACAGTATTCTGCATTACACTACTTCCAACCTCTTGGTACTGAAGCATCAACGCAGTGCTGCGGTTTGCACCTCCGCACCACCAGGCTGCCGTCCCTTCAAACCCCGCTGCGATCGCCTGTCCCCAGGACGAGGTTACCGGCTGTTGCTTGTTGCCTGTGCCTCCGCAGTTGACCGTGACCAATATCCCCAGTCCCACCACCATCCTACCCTCACCTTCCAGCTCCGTGACCCCACCGCTGCCAGCTGAACGCCTCCCACCCCTCAGGACAGCCCCAGGCCTGTTACGGGTGGAGGTGGCACAGCACAGTACGAGCCGTGTTCTGGCAGAGCCTGGATCCGGCACCGTGCCCTGCTGCTGAAGCACGCTCACAACACAGGTCATCGAGGACTTCCAGCAATCTGCTCTGCTTTGGGTTCAAACCGCTCAGAGTCTACGTTTCACTCTGTCAGGGGAAGAGAAGCATGAGCTACTCAATTATTTCTAGAGCTGGCTCTCCATCTCTTTAGGATCCGACTTCAGACTCCTTAGGAATGCACTCAGTGCTTGCTTCCAAGATGAAACAACGCTGATAAAAAAATCTCCTCATTCATCTTATAGCCAAGATTAAATCAAAGATCTGTATCGATTCCTCTTACATTCACACAAGGCACGAAGAACGGTGAAAAACCCCAACAGAGAACAGACAAGGCTTGCTACCTAAATAAATACTACAGCTCGAGAAGAGAGATTTTTTTCAGATTATTATGAAATTATACCCGAGAGGTGTGGGGTTCTCCTGACAAAGGAAAGCAGTACTGGGGATTGTCTGCCGTATCTAATAAGCGTTGTTGAAGGCCACCACTATACGGAGAACTGCCTTTCAGGCAGTCACCCACCTCCTTCCTACCAGCTACACCTGTCCTGGGAAGCAGCTGTCCAGGGAGCCACAGAAAGGCAAAATAAAAAGTTAAAGGCAGAAAGTACAGAACGCCTCTTCACCAACCTTCTGCTTCTTTCTAGCCCACCTAATCTGTAATTTGGAAGGACTCAGACTTCATTAATAGGCACTGCTCCAAATTCAAATTGGTATCATGTCCGCCCTTGGTAGTCACGCTACCTTTGACTGCCATCGAAAATTCAACCTCATTACAGGAGCCTCTCTTACCTGGAAGAATGTTTTCCTCTTTAGAGCCTGCTTGCAGACACTTCTGAAAGCCAAGCCTTGGCAGGCTTTACGTCAGTCCCTCCCCAAGCACAAGAGTGTCACATCAACCCAACAACAACAAAAATAGACGTTATGGAGTGTTATCTGACATGCCCCACATGCTTTCACAACTAATGCTAACACGGGTAGGCATTATTTTAAGTACAGTCTGTTGCGAGCAATAAAGCCCAAAGCATAGGAGTCAAATAGCAAGATAGAAATCTGTCTTCTACTGGTACACACAGCCTTAATCTCCCAAGATCAAACATTCAGGCAAATCTGCTCCAACTTTGGTGCCACACTGAAACGGCAGCTTAATACTACAGTGAAAGACTAAGCACAAAGCCACGAGAAAAACAGAAACCGAGGTTCGGGTTACAGCCTGTGAAGTAAGTAACAGTTCACATAGCAAACCAAAGTAGGCCCTGGATGTAAGAATGCAATTCTACAAGCAGTAGCTGCAGTAAGTTAAGGAACTAAGCTGAAGTGAGCAGCTGTCCTTAATTCAGCAGCCTGAGCCCAAACCAGCCTTCTCCGTTCCCAAAGTAAGGTCATGCAAGGAGCCCCTCCTCACTCGACACAGCTAGCTACGGGTTTAGTGACAATAAAGTCAAGGGACGCTGCCTATGACGGGTTCTCTACAAAGTTCTGCAGGAGGCACCACTGCAGTTTCAGGACACCTTTAGAAGTCGCAGGACAGGAATAAAACAACTATTTTAACATATTTTACATGTTCTCATCCGTCACTATTCTCTTTGTTCCCTTCCCTCACTCATTTGCCCGATTCTTTTGTATAAACTCTGAATAAAAGGCAAAGCAGGACAGACTGGAGCCCTCAGAGGCAATGGTGGCTCCAGCAACCGTCCACACACCGCCCAGTTAGCATGTGCATCCCACTGGGCGTAAAACCCTTACCATCGCGGCGATTTCTGCCAGGCTCCAACTGCACATGTACACATCAAAGTCTCAAGAACATAAAACACAGAAATGAATTACAGCCTTTATTCCCTCCTACAACCGAGCATACAAAATTATAAATTGTCTCGCTTGCACTCAGCTAGCTTTGTAGTTAGCTATTATCATAGCATTGGGATAACTTAAATACGTAAAACCTGTGAAAATGAGTATCTTACACCATGTTTCAGTCTTACTAAAAAAAGTGGACTTAGTTTACCGTTATTTTATTATTTCATCTTCCTTCCACCCCCTCAGTGCCTCGTAACTTTCAGAGGCGAACAGTCAAAAAGTCAGAAGCCTCCGTTTTGTACAGGCGAAGGACGCATCTCGGGGCGGGGGAAGAGTATTTTGCCTGTAGGCCACTTGCAGAGCAGGCGGCCGGCAAAGCCCTGCCTCAACGGCAGAGGGGCTCGCCAAGGTTGCGCGGAGTGGAAACAGCTTCCTCTAGCACGTGCACCCCTCCGCTCCGGTGCAGGCGTCCGCTTCTGCCTTCCGCGCTTCGGCTGCTTGGGAAAGGGAAGGACAGGTTATCATCCCGCCAGACACAGGCAAACACCTCCCGAATAACGAGGAGAAGAGTCAAATCTCCCAGCTGAATTTTTTCACACTACATCAACCTGGCGTCCCAACCCCACGGTACCAATTAAGCAGCGGTCACAATACACCTTATTAACAGCATTTTCAGCAAAGATTCAGTATCTGCATTTTAATATCTCAGTACTACCGAATCCTGCACTGTATACCCCGCCACAGTTGCACTTCCCAACACGGAGAGACCTGTGCCCTACGCAGCAGTGCCGAAACCCACCCAGCAGCACCAGCCGGCTCTTAACTCGCGCTCCTCCTCCTGCCGTGGCACCCGCTCCGCAGCTCCTTCTCCCCAGCCTCTTCCTCGCAGCGTTCCGGCACAGTGTCCTCCTGCCGCAGCGTTCAGGGTTTGCCTTTCGCCTCTCTCCACCCCCAGCATCAGAGAACAGGAGAGGGAAATGCCCGTCCCAAATCCTAACCTGCTCAGAAACCACGTGCAACCTCGGAGGGAGCCTGTACTGCGAGAGGCACTCGCGTCGCTCCGTGGCCACAGCAAGCGCGCGAGGAAGAAGATGGAAACTCTGAACCCAGGATTCTCTTCATCTTCAAACGTTACCATATAACTAAAGATGTGTTTCAGCTTCCTGACAGATTGCTTAGCCCGAGCTGTTGATTTGGAAACACTTAGATGCACTTATAATTCTCAGATAAAACTTATCCTTAACCAAAACAGTATTTCACCAGTTAACCAAGAGCCTCCTTTTGTTTTCCTCTTCTGAGCTAGCGATACGAATTTCTTCATTTTTTCTTCAGGCCTAACTGACAAATGAAGGAGCCGTCTACGTTTACATTCCTTGGACACAAACAGTAAATCCCAAGTCCTGCAGGAGAGAGTCTGCTATAGCAGCGCGGTAAGGCGCTGTGTTGGGGTTTTTTTCTTTTAATAAAAAACTGCTGCAGGCAAAAAATGATGAAGGCCTGCCTGTTGTACAAATACGCACACAAAATTAAGAGCTACTTCTAATTATTCTGTGCTTCTGAAGTTCCCTAATAGAGATGATATCAAGAAGTACTTTGTTTTGATGATCAACTTTATCCTCATCTAGTATCTAGTTAAACAGCCTTCTAATTGACGCCCTACCCCATGCTAAGGACAAAATTTGCACAGCTTCTTTATTTAAATGTTACCTTTTTAATTAAATTCAACACACCCAGACACTGAAGAAACTGCAGTGTTTCAAAAAATGCAGGACAAAGCTAGCCAGAAAAATATACCAAACGTACCGTGAACATAATTGCACAAAAAAAGATCTTTTTTTTGCCTAGGTCAGTCAAAAGCATATGGAGCTAAACACACGCCAAAGAATTAAACTTCACAGCCTACCAGCTTCAGGTTATCTATAAGGGCATAGTTATCTCAACATTTTTAACCTGTACTTCACTCCATCGCTAATAATTTAAGAAGATTAATAGCCAAACACTCCCAGCTCCTGCTCTCTGTGCGTGCAGCTCTGGAGCCCCCTCCCCACGGGAGCAGGCACCAGCAGCAAGGTCTGCGAGGGACCCGGGGGCTTTCCGTGCTCCGCTTTAGAGAGTAACCTTTAAGTGCAAGATTTGCAACTTAATTTGCATATTAAAAAGCTGACACGCAATCATTGTTAAAACAAGCAAAACAAACTCAGGGGGTTTTTTTAAGTGGGGATTTACATCTCTCGCAGGACTCCTCGGCCGCCACTCCTCATTCACTCGCGCTGCTTACATTAATAAACAAGACTTTGATGCCACTTAGACTGTTTACTAGGTGTTGTTTAAGCAACAAATTAAATTTTTTTCCTGGATCACCACAGTTAAACCCTTCAGAAATAATTATTATTCATTAGACTATTATCTCAAAATTGAGATGCTGGTATTTACTGGGGCACACAAGCAGCATCTTACAGAAAAGCCAGTTTGTCAAAGGCATTTACCACACTGGTCCCGGGACCCTGGATATTTTATTTTTGCTGCGCACACGGAATAAGGCAATATTACAAAAGAGACGTCACACCGCTCAGACCGTTAGACAGCGAAGCAGCAGCGTTTGCAAACGGGGGTCTCCTGTCGCGCTTTACAAGCGGATCGAGAGCTGCATGCTTCAGATACACCTATTTTATCAGGACCCCGATGTCCTCAAAAGAGCGAGAAAAACAACTGCTCGCATTCCTTTAATGGTCCTTTATACAAGTTGAAAGCTTCAAAACTGCATTTGTGCCTCTCTCTACGTTTTTTGCATGCTGAGGTTTTTACCAGGATACCCTGATGTTGCGCCATTTTACCAACCAAACTACGTGGAAACAAGGCACAAGGTTGCTTTGCCAAAACCGTAACAAACCAGCGCCTTAAAAGAGGCTATTAAACAACACACACTTTTTAATTTCCTTAATCTTTCAGGACATCATACAGAGACGGTCCACACAAAGTGTGAGCAGTTCTACAGTTAAAATAGACGTTAAGACGCTTCAGAAGAAAAATCTTATCTATGACAACGGACCACCAGCCTTTTCCCTGCATGGCACCACTGAAACTGTACTTATGGGCTAAGCTTCGTTCATCATTAAACTGTATTTATGGGCTAAGCTTCGTTCGTCACAAACCATCTTGAAAGGAAACCAACCATTTGGAAACCTCAGACCCACCCTTCGGAGTTCAAGGGGCTTCACCTGGACAAATCAACAGCAAAGCTCAGGTTGCTCTTGAAATCACAAAGCAGAATTATGTGCTGATGATGTTAGGCCATAGTTTGCCGTGTATTTAAACCTGCACTGCTGAAAAAAAAAAAAAAAATTGTTTTCCTTTCCCATGCAGTATTAGCAGAAAAATACTTCAGCTGGGTGACGCCCCTGAAGTGGCTGACAAGGCCGTGCACAAATGCCGGGGCCAGCAAGGCGGGCGGCGGAGAAGCGACGGGGAAGGGGTACGAGCAGCAAGGAGGGGACAGCTTTTCGGCAGCAGTGCCCGCTTAAACGCCTGTCAAACGACGGCTTTAAGCACCGATTCTAAGAAGTCGTTCACATTGTAACTAAATAGCCTTAATGATAACCAAAAACACTAATAAAAAGCACAGAATCTGTAACAGAAAAGGTGAAGGTTTCAAAAGACTGAAAGGATGACATTTATTTTTCCAAGTTTAATAAATGATGCTAGGGATTGTATAACCTTTGGGAAAATAAATTAACATCAGCCTTGCACAAAAGATGATCAGTAAGTACTCTTGGTCTCTATAAACACCTCAGAGAATGCAAATTATGATAGCTGCAGGAGCAGAGTATCATCTCAGCGATCGTCTCTGACTACCATAAAACCCTGTGTTCAAGCTTGCGTGCTCTTGCAACTAAATATTCAGTTACAAGGAGCCATCGTGAGATATTAATTTGCATATAACGCTCAAAGTCTATTTGAATAGCAATTCCCAAGCCAGAAACTCAGTTTCAAACAGAGCACACTACGAGCAACAGGAACGTCTGCCCCATCGCTGCAGACCAGCGTCCGCTCCAGCGCCGGGAGCGCCCGCCGCCGTACCTTCCCGAAGGGCGCCCGGCACCTGGACGGGCCTCACCGGCAGCGCGGCTGGAGGGAAATCTCCTCCTGTTAATTTAAAACCTGACTTCTCAAACTATGAAGAATGCAGGAGACTATCAATCCCTTCTGAAGATGGGAGAGTTCCTTTTGCTTTCTACAAATTCTGGAGGTAAGATGGGGGGGGGGGGGTTCTCAGCTGGAAAATACTACAGTGACATTTTAAATAATGTTCTTGTTGCTTCTGTATCTGAACAGCACGATAAAGCACCACATGAAGAGATGCCCCTCCCAGCTGAGCGAGCTGGTACATTTACATGTGCAGTACAATGCTGTACGGCGACGGCGACGCCGGCTCAAGTTTCGAAAACAGAGAGGGCACCCCGGTCCCGCACCGAGCCGGCGCGAGGCCACGGGACTCCTTCCAGCCCTACGGCTCGTCCGCAGATCTCGTGCGTCGCATTCAGCCGTGCGGATCAGGCATAACCTCAGGAGCCCAAGCTAAATTTCCCCCCCGCTGCTGCGTCTAACAGTCCAAGTAAGAACAAAGAAGTGGCAAGGGAAAGGGAAGCATCCTAGGTTTCAAGTAAGAAATATCATTCTAGAGAAACAGCTTGTGGCATTCAGCCCCTGAAAGCAGGCAGCGTCGGCTGTCTCAGAATTAGGCACAGAAAAAACGGTATGGGGCCGCAGGAGCATCATGAGCTGAAGGATGAGAGAAAATGCAGAAGGGTCTCCTCTCAATCCCACCACCATACTTCCCAGCGGATCAAGGTGGAGTCCAGCACGACACAAAGAAATGTTTTCCCTTCTTATTTAACAGGTAAAACACCCACACTAACTCTTGGCCTAATCAATAGCCCTGACATCAAGCTTGACAAGTTATACACACGCCAAAAATCGCGAACCAGAAATACATTTACAATTCCACGCGTCTCATCGGACTTCCCCTTGCTTTTTTTAAATACAGCAGATGACCCAGTATGGTTTTCATCTTCTCTGCCCTGCTATTTTCTTTAATCACATGCCTCAAAATCGTCTCTAACACTAACACGCATAATATTTTGCCGTTTTCAGGCATAGCATCCATTCCAATAATTATCCTTTGGATGTTATTTTGGCTTACTACTTCACAGAGAGATGAATTTTCACAGGCCTTCCATCAACACTGCCCGGTCTTCCCCCACCTCTTCCCCATTAGGCGGCCAGAGTCTAAACCAGCCAATATACATAAATTGTAGACATTTCCTTCCAGCAAGGATTGCCTGTCACGTATTAAACCTTAAACACGCAGGTCAGCAGAAGACTGCTGCTTTTTATGAAGGGCCTTTGAGATCCTCCCGTTTCTCCAAACACCAGGTCTGCCGTTTCCTTGTTAGCGATTTGGTAAAGTTTCTGCTTGTCCCAAAATAACGTATTTATGACGGGGGCACAGTCCACCGCCTCTAACAACACACCGTGATTGTGCAACGGCATTTTCCTCACATGGCCAATGTCTACTATGACTACCAGGAGATTCCGTTTCACTTCACAGTTCCCTGTAAAAACTCAAGCATATATCCAAACCCCAAGTACACACTAAATACTTTTACTCGCTGTTCTCTTCTAAGACTGAAAATGATTAAATAATTTTGTTCTTGGGAACTGCACCGCTTCATTCCAACATTTTCTTCCAGGTACTTAAAAAACCCAGCACTTATAAGCTCATTTCAATTGAGTAAAAAATTTCACTCATGAAAAATGAAGTCGAAGTGTTTTTTTTTCTGCAAGACACAACATTCTTCAGCAGCGCTGCTATTTAAAATGGAGGGGAAGAACAGGACTGGGGAGGCCACGGACACGCTGGATGAAAGCTGTCACACCGAAAGCACTACAGATATTAACACCAATTACTTGTAACAGTTATCTTATAGGCACTGCAGTTAGCTAAGAACAAAGATGACAAAAGTAACAGGAAAAACAGAAGTAATGAAATTAGCTGCCTATTTTGTAAGAGGAAACAGTGGGTACAGTGTAACATCAATGAAATCGAATATGCATTTATTCCTGGCACCGCATCCCTAAAACATTACGCACCTTTCTGCAAAATTTGGCATCCTCAAGCCCCTTCGTATTTTTGTAAACTACTCTGCTACTTCATCCTCGAGTCTTCCCAAAACTCAGACACGTAGCAGTCTCTAGGACTGGTCATAATTAAACAGCCTTTAGAGAAAGTACAAGGAAAAACTGAATATTTACATTTACTGAAACAGGGACAAACGCCTTCTCAGCTCAGGGTCCTCTTCACGCTAAGCAGTGAAGAAACATGGAGAAATCTTGTCTTCTGCACCGTGGAGCTTACGGCTTATTTATGACCCAAACTAGGCAGATGATCACAACGTATAGCTACTCCTCTGGCTAGCATCTGTACCTCTCAAACAGAACCGGGGAAAACCAACTGTGCTGGTCATGTATATGACAAAAACTTAAGTTTGTTTGATTGTATTGGTCTTCAATAGGTAACTATATGATTCTGAATCATTTATAGACGCTGCTTTCAACCTCAAACTTATCAGTCAGCTATGAAAGAGGAAGAAGATTGACCAAGCCAAGCTAGGGGCATAGCACAATGCAAAACATATCTCATTCACCTCATAATCCATCAAGGGCGAGAAGGCAACCAGGAGGTCCCCTCCGAATCTTTGCCTAGCAAGCCAAGCCTCCTGCAATAGGATCTGTCTCACCTAACGTGTAGATATTTATACTATGGATGACTAATCTGAATTAGTCACCCAGACTCCCTTTGCAGTAGGAGAGGAATGAGCACTTCTACAGCAAAACGCATCTCTATTTTAGACTTCTGCATCAAAAGAAAATAAGCATCTGTTTCTCTCCATTGACTAAAAAAGGAATCCTAAATGATTACCTCAGATGTAGGCATTTACATCATAGATATGTGAACTTTGGTGAGAGGTCTCCAGCCCCTTGAAAGTGAAGGCAGAGTCTGAAGCACAACGTTAAGGGGGAAAAAAAAGGCTTAGAAAGTCACGGTAGAAAATAAAAAAGAAAATTTAGGATACACCACGGACAATGTGATGTTAAAAAGTCGTACTGTAAAGGACTGGGAGAATGCGGAAGTAGTAAAAACCAACTGAGCACGAAGAAAAACAATCTTCCATATTAAAAAAAAAAAAAAAGGATAACATGCAATAGCACTAAGTTGAAATCCATCATTTAGTATTTTCCAATTTGTTAAATAGAGTGCCGATGGAGCATCTGTTGACCATTAATCGGGTACTCTGGCTCAGGAGCCGAGACCCTGGGCCTCTGAGGATGACCTGGATATTCTATTCACTAGGCTTAGTTTGATTTAATCTAACACGGAATCATGGCTTTTGTTAACGCTGCTGCAGCCCCACTATTCCCAACCCCTTCCCATTTAAACTGTCCGGCAAACGTTCCAGCAGCAGTGCTCATCTGTTCCTACCGTGCCTGTTAAATAAAATAAACCAGCAGAAAACGGACAGGGGAAGGGGGGGGCTAGCCTTCTGACAGACCGGCTCCCTGTCAGCCCGGGGCCAGCACCAACGCAGAGGGACTACCCAGGAAGGTGCTGCTCGGCAAACTTGGATCAGTGGAACTGAACCACGCCCTATTTAAATCCAGACGGCGAGAGACCTGCTCTTTTTACGCTTCTCCTTCCTGGGTCAGACGTTCCTGCATCCTCCCTTCTGTCAGCGCCGTTTATGCAACTGCAGATCCAGCTGGTTGAGGGAGCTGATCCAGCCGAAAACCGCTCCCTCCGAGCGGGGCGAGCGCTCAGCCCGCTCAGCTCTCCGCGGCAGCATACCGCACGGTTGCACAAATCCCAGTGCCAACACATGGCAACCTGGACTCGGGCCCGGGGATGTCGCTGTGGAACTGCGCCCTTAGTCCTCTGGCTGGGGGAGACGGGATACAGTTTTCAACCTGTTAGCTTATAGTCTCAATTATCCTTCTAAAAAAAGAAGAAATCCGTCCCAACAGAAAAGACTTTATTAAATGGCATACCAGAGAATCTTCTGAAGGAAGAAAATGAAAAGTAAACAGCTAAAGAAACACAACCTTTCTCATCCCACCCCGCTGCACATGAAAGAAAGAAGCTGAAACAATCCGCAGGGTCTGCGAGACTATGAGAAGCGAAAAGAAAGGAAGAAATTGCTACGCAGAAGAGAATCTAAGACGCTTATTGCAAAATGTCAAGGCATACCCATCATGCCTTCTCTCAGCTAACATCATTAAGTCTACCATAGAAAAATCAAAGACAAAACTGAAACTGAAATATCTTGTGCTCTATTTCCTTCTTCCTTCCCGTAGGTTGCAGCAAGAAGGACCATCTCCACGCTGCAGCCTTCGCCTTTTTTTGTCTTTCTCCCAGTAAGCAGTGCCAGTCTCTGCTTTGCTGCTATTGCTCCTAATTCTGCCAAACAAAATCAGAATCAAAGTGACTTAATAGTTATCGGTGTCACTGCAGGCCACAACGCTCTGGATAGCAGCTAACTGCAGAACCGAAATAAAGTAAAAAAAAAAAAAAAAAAAAAGACAACTAGCGTAGGCATACTGGAAAGAACAGCAGAGACATTTGCCAACGGAACACAAGCCTTGAATTCGAGTAATCGATATGTTTGGAAAGTTTTCTTTGCCAACCAGGTAGATTGCCTACCAAAACAAGAGCTGGCGAAAGTTTCTTATTTTGCCTAGGTAAGGAAATAGTTCCCAGCTCTGCCTGCTTGGCTTAACTAACTTCTTGAACTTTGGCATTTAACCATCATGTTATTTGCTCGCGCCTTCCGGTTTCCCCTTCTGTCCAGATAAGATTGGGTCCTTAAGCAGACGACATTGACACAACGGCAAGAAACTCCAGATTTGCGATGCCGTGACATCCACGGGCACCACTTCGGGGCCAGGCTGCCCCTGCACCGGGCACCACGCACACCGAAGGCACGGCCGCTGCCCCGGTCGCGCACAGTCCGTGCACGGAACGAGAAAGCAAGTAGACACAAAGAAGGAGAAATTGAGAGGGAAAATTAGTAGCAGTCAGCAGCCACAGCTGCAGAGCTTCCATGCTCCGGCTAATGATGTTAACTTCCTTTTTTGACGTTACGCTCTCCTAAGCTAGCTCATCCTAATTTCGCTGACAAGCCCCTTTGCAAAGCTCAGTGCCACACAGTGTTTAGTCTGAAGCCACCCCTGCCAAAGACGACAATTTTAGTTAGGCTTGAGGCATTGCGATGTAGCCATTTATTACTGTAACTACTTGCACCGTCTCAGCTTTATCTAGGACTAAATGGCATTAATAAGCAAAAAGAGAGAACGTCACTGTTAATTCAGCCAGTGATGTCAGACTTCCCACGTGCGGACCTGATCCGAGCGCCGTGTACGCGATGTGTGCGGCATTCAAACTCCACGAAAAGCCGAGCATTTTTAGTTGGAGATTTTTAACCTTGGCTATGAAAGCTTCATTTCCCGAGATAACTCATATTTATTTGCCCGAGTTTCCCCCCCGTACCAGAGTTAACAGGCAGGTAAAAATAGCCAAGGCATGTAATAATAATGTCAATATTGGTTATTGCCCTGCTGACTGTTCTAGCAGATCAAAACAAGGAGCAGAGCAGGGGGAGGGGAGGGCGCTGGGAGGAATACAGACACAGAGAGGGCAAGAGAAAAGCGCAATTAAAGAAACTATTGCCCTAGAAACATAGCAGTGGACAGAAAAGACAACATACTTTTCCTGCTAATAATACTGAATCAAAGGAGACACTTAAGTTCCTTTGTTGCTACTATTGGTCACACAGAGGCCACATTCTTTCCCTGATCCTTATATAAACCCACTGACATCTGTAGATTTTCCGTGAAAAGGAGGTAACAAACAGTCAAACCGATTCCCCAGCCCATAAAACATAATTAAGAACAGAACCGTGTTACCCTATAAATAGGGCTAAAAGACTGCTGCTCTGAACCGTGGCTCCATATTTGACCGCTGAGATGGAGAGCTGACATCATTCATTAATACAGTCTGCTAACTCTGCTCTCCTCAATTAGTTTTTCAATAATTTTACATCTAGCAAAACAGCAAGACCTCCCACAACTATTCCTCCCTGTAAAGTTCTCAAAAGCTCTGTCAACCACTCAGCTCCTGCTTTGCTCTCAACTCACTGACCTCATCCGTTTTTCCTATGTCATTTACGCCCGAGTTCCCCAGTTATTCTCGTCATTCTACTATTGTTTCAGAAACATTTACTCTAACGAGATACTCTTCTATTTCTTGGCATTCCAGTTCGCCCATTTTTATGGCTGAGCTGATCATTACACTGCTCTAGCTATCGCCCTTCAGGCACTAACACTTCAGACTCCGAGCCGCTGTGTTAGGAAAACATACTACTTGATTATGTATGTGAAGTCATTTTCCCTAACCTATAATCTACAGCTTTTGCACTTACACTTCGACACACCTTGTTATCAGAAACACAGCGTAAGGCAGCTCATCCTGTTCCCCCCGCCCCGAGCTCTCCTCAAACATAACATCTTTCTTTGCTGAAATTCTTCCGTACCACTAATGCCCTACTGCATCTCGGGGAAGAAAAGTGTTTTGGTTTCCCTTTGACACCTCAGCTGGTAGGCAATAAAACTCAGGGGAGAACACGAATGAAGCGTTCCTTCCACAGAGCACGGAAAAACACGATCAGCTACGTCTGGGATATCTCCCTACCAAAGAGGAGGGGAAGCGTAACCAAACGATTCCTCCTTCTAGCTCAGGATCGCGCTATCTGGGGACAGCGAGAATTTAATTCACTCCAGCTGACTCCCAGTCCAACCAGCAAACGGCTACGGGCCGGCAGTGCTTCTGACTCGCAGCGCTCCACTGGCACCCCTCTGCAGAAGGGGGGCTGCCAGGGCTTTAGCCTTCCCCCGCGGGGAAGCGCTGCCAAACAGGCTGTGCCACTCGTGACAGCGGCCTGGAGCTTTCTAAAAATAATTTAAGCCCACAGACCGAGGACGCTTGCTTACTAGGAAAAAAAAAAAACCCAAACCCAAAACATATGCTCTTAAAGATCGGTTTCTCTTTGTTAGTCATTTTTGACAGTCTCCAATCTCTGAACTATGAACTTCAACCTGTCCCTCCTACAACACAACCAAGATTTCATCAAATGCCGGGTTCAGAAGGAGGATGCTTCCGTGCCCCCTGCCATCCCCCGAACAAACGCTCGACATCGGTCGCTCTCCCACGGTCTGAGGTTTGCAGGAACCTCCCAAACCCCCAGCGCCGTTTTCCGCACCACCTGCCCCATACCAGTCCGCTACAGACCGAGCTCTTCCCAGAAAGCTGCTGCAGCGCCACTGGTTTTCCACGATTTCTAGACAGGACGTCGTCCTAGGTCCCTGGATTTGCAACGTAACACAAAGACAGCACAAAAGTCACCAGAAACGTCTGCATATCGAATACACGAAAAACAAAGCAAGCCTTCAATTTCAAACCGTTCTGTTCTTACCCAGCCCTCAGTCGTCTCCCAGGCAAACGCTCACTGGTATCACGCAAGCCAGGGCAGATCATTATCTGTTCCCATCACACCTTCCAAAATTTAACTTTGCTTACCATGATATCACCATTGGTTGCTATGGAAATTGCTATACTACCATCCACCAGATTTTTTTAACCACTGAAGTATTTTGGCAGACTGTTTGCTTTTAAGTGTCAGAGTAATAAGAGAAATCATAAATGTTTACTCTCCCGTCATTCTTAAAACGGTGCTTTGTAACAAAAACCTGCTAGGAAGCGATGACATGCTCGGCTTCAAACGTGTGTAGCTCTGGACAGCACTGGAATCACAACTTTCTCCTTTGTTTTTTTTGAGAGAGAAAATAAAGTACAGTATGAAAACAAGCTTCAGTTTTTAAAATATTGATTTTTAAGTGGGAGATCAAGATATGAAAAATACCTCAGGTCTCTCCAAGTTCTCTCAGTTTCTCTTTTTCACTTCCTAGTTTGTTTTTTTTTTTTTTTTTTTTTTAACTAGTGCAAAACAAGGCCTTCAAATTAGGAAGGCAGCCCTCGTTAGACTCATCAAGAGCTCATCTTCCTGCAAGATTCCGTGCTGTAGCGATTCCATCAGCGGCTACAACTCCCACTCCGGGTCCTGCGCGTTCACGACACCAGCACGGTGACACTTCTTGCCGCACACCGCCCAGGCGAAGGCGGCGGGGTCCCTCGCCCAGGCCGCGGGTCCCCGGAGCCTGACCCCCGCCTCTGACCTTGCCACCGCCGCCGCTCCCGACAGCTTCTGGGCTGGGCAGCAGTCACGACAGCCCGGACCCCTGGGCTCCCATCGCCCATCCCCACCAGGTCGACATCCACCCCACCCCCCCCCAAAAAAAAAAAAAAACCATGAAAAAGCAAAGTCCGACAGGCGCGGAAAGTCCGATTTAACCCAGATATCGCACGAAACGAGACGGTGGGGCTCCAGCACGGCCGAAGCAAGGACTCAAAGATGGAGCTCTGCGAGCAGAGCTGCCGGAGGGGCGGCGCGGCCAGCGCCGGCGGGGCCACGGGCTATTAAAAAGCCAAAAAAACAGGGAAAAACAAGCCAGGGGCAGCCGGACACGGCCCTGCCGCCCAGGCAGCGCCAGGGGACCGGTTCCTCCCGGCGGCCTGGGGCGTGGGCAGGGGGTGTCGCCGCGGAGGCCGAAGCGGAGGCGGGGGACGGAGGCGGCGGAGCCGGCGGGGCGGCAGGCCGCACACCGCCTCCGCCGCCCGGGCCCAGCGCCCCGGCCCCGGCGCAGGAAGGCGGAAGCGGCCCGCAGTGGGGCGCAGCCCGCGGCCCGGCCGGCCCCGGCCCCGGCCCCGGCCCCGGCGCGGCGGCAGCGGGAGGGAGGGCGGGAGGGCGGGCGGCGGTGACAGCTCGGCGGCGACGGGGGCGGCGGGCCCGGCCGCGGGTCTCACCTGCTGGGGGTCCGGGCCTGCCCTCCGCCCCGCGGCGAGGCCGCTGGCGCGCTGCCTGGCTGCGAGGGCCGGCGGCCCGGCGGGCATGGGCCGCGTCCGAGGCGGGGCGCGGCGGCCGGGGCTGCGCTGACAGCGGGCGGCGGGCGCTCCGACTGCCTCCAAAATGGCGGCGGCCCCGCTGCTGCCCAGCGCTCCGCGCGGGGGGAACGGGAGGGCGTGGCCGAGAGGGGCGGGGTGGGCGGGGCTGTGGGCAGGGGGCGTGGGCGGGCGGGGTGGGCGGGGCCGGAGGCGGGGCCCGGGGCGGGCCGGGGCTGAGGGCGAGGGGGCCGGTGGCAGCCCCGGGCCCCGGGCGGTGGCTCACGGCCTCCGGGGACGCGGGCCCAGGCCGGGAGGGGGGCAGAACCCCGGCGCCGGGGGGGACACGGGGCAGCGGGAGCCCTTCCGTGGCCGCTGCCTTCAAGTAACGGGAGGCGGAAGCGGCGGGAGGGGGGAAGGCCCCTAGTTTCCCACCCAGCACCGGTGAGGTGGGGGGGACTGGGAGGAACTGGGAGACGCCGGCGGTGGACACTGTGATGGGGTTGGGGGGCTTAACGTCGGGGTGACATGGTCCAGCGGAGGCGGGAATCGGCGAGAAGGGAGAGCGCTTCGGGAGAAGGGAGGGAGCGTGATGGGGAAAGAGGAGGAGGAGGGACGAGGGGCGACCCAAGGGAGAGAAGAAAAGAGTCCCGGGGAGAAGGCGACCCCTCAGTCCTGCCGGCTGGCCGGGTGAAGCCGAGTTCACTGCTGCCTTGCCCAGATTCGTCTTTGTATGTGAACAAACCGCTCTCTCCGTGCCGACACGGTACAGGAACCCAACAGGAATCCATCCAGCTCTTCCCTTAATTCCGAAGTGAATTCCTGCCATTCGATTTGCCGCTACGTCTCCTCTTCTTCGCTCCTCTTGTTTAGGCCTTCACCCTGCAAATACGAATACACATGGTTAAAATTTACCGCGTACGTGTCTGCTTCAGAGCTGCCGGACAGAGCTGCCGTGGAAGCGCCTGCGGGAACGGCCGTGGTGGCAAACGGTGCCCGGTGGACGGAGAGGATAACAAGGGAAAATGGGGGGGTTCCAGCAAGGCGTGTGAAAAAATCCACAGTTTTTTACTGCCCTGTTGAGGGTTCGGGGGTTTTGCCACAGAAATGCCACTGGAACTTTCACCCAGAACTAAATGGGCAAAATTCCTAGTTGATGCTTGTTTTTTCACCATAAGGGCGTGAAGGCAAGAGCTCCGAGCCTTAATGGCACACGGTATGGTAATTAACGCTTTGCTGGCCGTGAAGAAGGACCAGAAATAGTACAACCTCAGAAGTTTCATTTCTCTCTTTTCTCTGTTGGAGGGTAAGGAGCTTATAAAGCATTTTTTGTGGCTTATTGGGGCTTCCGGGGCCACGACGACGGCTATCCAGGCAAATTCCCAAGCCTTCCAGCCATCCCCAGAGTGCATTTGCTTCTCCATGTAGCACGGGAGGGCTGGGGCTGTAGACCCTGTCTTCTCCAGCTGATTTCTAGAGTACCAGTCTTGGAACAGCTTCCTTCTTTTTCTCCTCCAGATCTACGAAATGCATTAAAATACAGCTGAACTCTCTGGGCTTGGCAGCGAGCACGGGCTCGGGCTGCCAGCTCACCTCTCCCGGCCGGCACGCAGGCAGGTACACGAACAGGGAGAGTGACTTAAGTACGGAAAATCACCCGCGGGGCCGAGACCCTGCTCGTTTTACAAGGACAGCTACGTTCTGCTGCGAACAAACGTCGGTCGCTCCTGTGGCTCCTCGTGCTGACACGCCGATGCTGAATACAGGTATGACCTCTTGCCTGTTCAAACAGATACAAAAATCAGTGTTGGCCTCCTTGTGCACATACGAAAATGCAGTAATTTTAGGTTTCACGTCCTTTGCTGCTGTTAAAATCCACACCGGGATGTAAATAATGAAAAATATTATCATGTTATTGTCCTCTCACCAATGTTTCAGCTTTCCTAAACAGGAAGAAGCTGATCATTTCGTGTCCTTCCTCCAACCGTTTTAGCATTTCCAGGGCAATTGTTTATTGAAATTCACGCTGTCCATATTCAGTCCACTGTGTACTTAAAAAATGCATCTTGAATGACCTTATGATTATTTACTTTCCAATACGGCAAAAATATATACAGAAAAGGACTGCCTCTTTCACAGTTTTATAGTAAAATGCCTAAGCATTTTTACCATTTTGTACCAAACTAGTAGGGTGATCTCACAAAAACGTGAATTTACTTTTAAATCCTAATGCCTGTGAATAAGAAACAGCTTTGCTGTTTACACGGCGTTTTCTACCAGCCTGGTTTCCCCACCGACCATTTCAAAAGCCACACGGAATGAACAGAAAGAAGGAGCGAGGTACCACAGTGCCAGCTCTGCTTAAATTAGCAGTCCCTCAGGCGCTGGGACGGAGCGGCTCTTCTGGCCGGTGACCCCCGTTCTCCCTGTCTTGGAGAGAGGCTGAGCAGCTCAGCCCGCCGGCCGCCGTGCTGGGGCGAAGGCTCCTGTGGAACAGCGGCTCGGCCACAAGCTCTCTGAGATAGCCGAGCTGTCATCCTGCCAATTTGTATGTCATTTGGCATATTGTGGACGCTAACAATAATGGATACGGACGATTTAGAAACAATCCAAATTGCGTAAGCGCGCAACGCGTAAAACTCATTCTCGCAGGTGGCCAAACCGGCGCTCGAAGGGCGCAATAAGAATTCTCCCCGACGAGGACAGCCCGGCGCTGCGGTTTCATTACCGGCGCTGTTGCAGAGCTGTACCTAAAGCCACGGCTTCAGACCGACGCCACGTCCAGTCCCGGGGCGGTTAGCCCCGCTTTCATCGCCCTCGCACCCCAGGCATTAGCGTGCGTAATTGCATCTTCGTCCTGCATGCAAACCTTCAGTCTTTGGACTGCAAGGCTGGTGAACACCATCTGACTTCTTTTCTACGCATTGAGCATATATTTCACGACCGAAACTATGTCGTTAACATGCACCTCTCAACTTGAAAAGCTGCCGCTCTTTAACTCAAAGAACTCGATTTGCACATCAAGCAGTCAGGACGTATTAAACCGTGTTTTGTTGGGTGACTTGCTGTGCTACTCGCTAGCGAGGGTTCGTTCGTTCCTTTGAAGCGCCGAACCCTGTTCTAAGGAGGTTTTGATTTGGAATTTGTAGTTCAGTGACAAAGCACAAACCCCAGAATTTTTGTCAGAAATCCAAAGATCACTGCAGCGAAGACTCAGGCAGAGGACGGGTCCTTGTGTCTTCAGACCCGCGGCACGATGAGCGTTTCGGGTTTCAGACCCTGCGCGCAGCTCCCCAGTTCTGGGAGCGGAGGAATGAGCCCGAGCCTTGCTGAAGATTCACACCTAGAGCGGGATTAGGCACGCGTTTTGCCAGGAGGCTGCGCGACCAGAAATAGGATGTCGATGATCAAGAATGCTGCTCTCTATTCTTGGCTTGGAAGCGAAGTGTGATCTAGCGCCGAGAACAGACATTCTATCAGGATCGCCAAGCTACAGTTTTGACATTAATTCTGAGAAACACTGGAGGGAGGAGGGGAAGAGTCTTGGTTCGTTCCGCTGGAGTCCTAGGCTCTTTTCCTAAATATAATTTGTGTGTTAGGTTTTCCAAACACCAAGAATTATATTTGGCTGCCTTTTGGGGCAAGTTATAAGGCCTCGTTCAAATAACAAAGCTCTGAAGTGCGCAGAATATAAACAGCAATCAGAAGCGAGGCTGGTGAGCTGACGTTTCTTGGCTTACAGCGTATTGCACGTTCCTCTAGTCTGCAGGGTATTTATGTTTCTCCTCTTGTCTGGGGAATATTATCCTGACCGGCAATGCAAGAGAAAAAGCAGGCAAACCGAAGCTGAATGCAAAATATCCTGCAAAATCTGGTAGGCCGGTTGCTCTTGAGAGCTCTGATGCAAAAGATAATTATAGATGAAAGTGTAGCAACCGCTGCGGTTAAGGTTGCGAAATGTTCTATTTACTCAGGTTGCTTAGGAGCCGTGCAAAAACGACATGCTGGCCCTGTGCAGCACAGTATCTCCGGCGAGGCCGGGGCTTTGGAGAGGATCAGATCTGCAGCGTTCTCGAGTTCTGCAGAACCTTTATTGCCCAAATATGGTCCAGGAGCATATAGGCGCTTAAAAGGCTAGAAATTGTGGGCCTGTGATTAGCTGTTTTGGAGAGACTGAAAGCCCAGAAGCCCCAGCCCTCCACACTGAGCAGATAAAATTCTTCCCTTGGAGAAAACACCACGTTGCAGCCTGCTCTGCAGAAGTCGGGAGGAGCACGGGACCAGCAGCCTCCCCACCCCTCGCAAAAGGGCTGCAGAGCCCGATACCCATCAGGGCTTAAAGTCTTCCCTGGTCGTGTTTCAAGAGAAGCTGAGGAAATTAATTATAAAAGCTCTTGTGTTTAGACAGCATCAAACCAAAAATACCCTGGGGCACGTCCTCAGCTTGTGTAAATCATCAGGAGATATCAAAGCAAAGATCAAACGCCAGGCCTTCCCTCAGATATCCTGTGTGTGTCACGGCACAGCAGCCACCCCGGTCAGAAATCCGTTCCCAAACAGCAGCATAACGCCGTGCAGCAATACCGCGGTTAGGCTGATGATGTGGTAGCGCCATCACTACTGTGCCAACCAGCATCCTCCTCTTCTCCTTTTTGTTTTTTTTGCACTTTGATTACCTTGACCTGCTGTTCCTTCATGCTTAAGCCATGCAAACGCCTTGTCTGGATTGTGTTGCACCTTGCTAAATGTAGCTGTGGCCCATTAGTAGGGTGCAGGGGTCCTACGCTAACACAAATAATGAATTGTAATATTAACTGATAAGTAATATTGATTATTATTTATTATTTGCTCTCGGCATACTGTAGCTAAAGAATTCTTGTTATGATATGCTGCATTACTTGTTTGATATTAATGTTAGGTCTGGTCATATCGCTGTCACAATGCATCCACGTAAGGAGAACAAGCTCTTCAGTCTTCCTGTTGTTCAGGACGTTCTTCATCAGCCAGTTTTGCCACCACGACCGTGTGAAATGTTGGGGAGGTCTCTACAGAAGTCCAGCACGAGACACATCTGCTTCGGTCCTACTTACAATCTCCGAAAATCCTAATACATTTTTCTTTCTTACGACATGTGTAGGACAAGTTATCAAAGAAAACAAGTGAAAACCCCACTAAGCTTATAACTGCTTCTTGCCAGAACAGAGGTGTGATGAAAATGTAAGAGTAACCTGGATAAAAAATACCTGACATCCTTTGTCCCATAACAAAACCCACCTTTAATCGTATTGCCAAGGGGTCTCACGTAGCTGATTTCCCTGCAGCCACACATACATTACTGGCTCACCAAGCAGAAGAAAATTTACTGCGAATAAAAAGGGTAATGAAAGTACTTAAAACATCTGAGAAGTATCAGCACAATAGCTGAAAGACGTAAACTAGTACTGAAATGCACACCTTTACTCTGACCGGGAATCTGCCATAGGCACAAAGTCAGCGCAGATCCAAGATCTCCAGTTCTCCCTTCTCAGAGGCAATTTCCGAGTCATATTGCAGGACAGGCAAGTATTGGGACCCTAAAACGAGTTCTAAATTTATCAGTACGTTGGACATATAGCCAAAGGAAAGGACACAAATTCATCTGGCCATTCATTATGGCCTCAAGCTGCGCCAGGGCAGGTTTAGGTTGGATATTAGGAAAAATTCCTTCCCGGAGAGAGTGGTCAGGCCCTGGCCCAGGCTGCCCAGGGCAGGGGGGCAACCACAGTCCCTGGAAGTATTCAAAAAACGTGTGGATGTGGTGCTCAGGGACAGGGTTTGGAGGTGGACCTGGCAGTTAGGTTAACGGTTGGACTCGATGATCTCAGAGTCCTTTCCAACCTTAACGATTCTGTGATTCTATGATCTATTGTGGTGAAAGGCTCTCTCTCTCTGTGTCTAATAGTTAGTAAGGCAGATTCTCCTCTAAAATCATGTAAACCTGAAATAATTCTGTTGTTTCAGAATTACCCCCAATTTGTAGCTTTGGGTCATGATGCAGTTTATCAAGGAAGCACACAGAAATGTGCACATCTCTTCCCATAAAATGAGACAAAACCCCTTTGTTTTAGCCCGATAAAGAGGCTTTACGGCCAAGCTCACATGGCTAACGTTAGGACTGAGATTCCTGCTCGCCTGAGCAAAAACCAGCTTCTCAATCACGCAACTCAGCAGACGAACTTCTGCAGGAGGCACGGGGCGCAGGTGGGACGCCCAGAGGTACGTCAGCATAAGCCTGTCTAAGTCGGTGCTGCTGCAGACTTTCTCCTCCTTACGCTTTCTCTTTACAGTGGCCCTAGTGCTTATCTGCTCCACGACTGAAACCGGCTGAGCAGTAGCCTAGCAATAAGTAAGACAGAAAAGAAAAAAAAAAAAAAGTGAACAGGTTTTAGCCAGCGCCTCAGGAAATCTGCCACGACACTGTTATTTATCACCGATACTTGAGCAGTTCCCAGATGTCACTGTCCTCCCACCCCAAGCGCTGAATAAACGCGAGAAGGAAGCAGCTCCTGCCACAGTTCGCATGCCTTAAACCTGACAAAACCGAGCACGTTACAGCCCCCATTTACCCGTAGCCATTTACTTTGGGCAGCGTCCCCCCCGTGCCAAGCACGGCTCTGCTGGCCACCCCGCGGCCTCCCCGCCACCGGCACCGGAGCCCAGGGGCCGGGCCCCGCCGCGGGCACGGGGCCCGGGCAGCCGCCCCGGCGGTGCAGGCCGGGGAGGCCCAGGCAGGCCCCGGGGCTGCAGCTGCGGCCCGGGGCGAGCAGGGGGCGGAGGGGTGAAGCTCTGGGGAGCAGCAGCCCCCGGCGGGGCGCAGCAGCGGGGCAGGGTGAGGTGGGTTTAGCGGCGGCCACGTCCCCCCGTGCTTCGGCCGCCGCCGCGTCCCGCGGGGCTCAGCCCGCCCGTCGGCCGCGGCCGCCATGACACCCGGCCCGGGGCCGCTCTGCGCGGCCGGAGCCGTCTCGATGGTGGGGGCGGCGGGCGCGGGACCTCCGGGCCGCCGGGGGGCGCGGCGCGGCGGGGCGGGGCCGGGGGGCGGCGGGGCCGGGCCGGGCGGAGCGGGCGCTGCCATGGACGCGCTGTGCCGGGCCGAGCCCCGGCCCCGCCGGCCCGCCGCCGCCTCCCCGCTGCCCTGGGCCCGCTTCTCCGCCTGGCTGGACTGTGTCTGCGTGGTCACCTTCGACCTGGAGCTGGGCCAGGCCATGGAGGTGCGGGCAAGGGCCGGGCCGGGGCCCGGGCAGGGCCGGGGGGCGGGGGGGGGCTCTGGGCCCGGGCGGGGCCGGGGGGCGTGGGGGGGCTCCGGGCCCGGGCGGGGCCGGGGGGCGTGGGGGGGCTCTGGGCCCGGGCAGGGCCGGGGGGCGTGGGGGGCTCTGGGCCCGGGGAGGGCCGGGGGGCGTGAGGGGGCTCTGGGCCCGGGCGGGGCCGGGGGGCGTGGGGGGGCTCTGGGCCCGGGCGGGGCCGGGTGCTGCGGAGCAGGGGGGGCAGGCAGGGCGTGGGGGAGAAGGGGCTTCGTGTGGGGCAGCGAACAGGCAGGGGAGGGCGGGGGCAAGGCGGAGCTGGGGGGCGAGGGGGGAGGGCGGAGCTGGGGTGAATGGAGGCTGGGAGCAGGCGGGGGGGGGGCAGAGCAGGCAAAGGCGGGGTGTGGGGAAGGGGAAGGGCCCTGTGTGGGGGAAGAGAGGGCAGAATTAGTGCGGGGGACAGGCAGGGGTGGGTGAGGCGGGGGGCAGCTGGGCTCCCCCGCCCTCTGGGGTAGGGCTGGGGTGGGGGGAGGCGGTGTATGTGCAGGGCAGGAGCGGGCAGGGGGGCTGGGGGACGCGCAGGACAGGGCCTGGGCGTGCAGGGCAGCCCGGGGTGCCTGTGTGCGTCTGTAGGGGCTGGGAAAGGGGGCGGCTGAGGGGGGCAGGGGGCTGCAGAACAGCCGAGGAGGGGGAGCAGGCTGCGAAGGGAGGAGGGTGGTGGGGTTGGGGAGTGGGGGTAGGGGTGAATCTTCCTCGGAAATACAGATCTGGTGTGGGGGTCAGCAGGCACCGAGGAGGGGCTGAGGTGGATGCCGCAGGACAGCGACAGGGAAGGAGTCGGGAGCTGGGTGGGAAGTGGGGAGCGATGGGGAGATAACGGGGCGCAGTGGGGGGGGCTGAGGCAGCTCTCTCAGCCCGAGGACCCGCAGTGTCGGGGGCTTCCCAGGAGGTCTGATAGCTGTGGGGGTGGTTGGGGGTCAGAGAGGATGAACTGGGAGTGAAAGGGTTGGAACAGTTTTTCCCTGTTCCCTGGAAGATTGTGCTGTTTGCCTCTGAAAGAGGATTTGAAGGGAGTCGGATACCTAAGGCTTGTAACGTGACTGAAAGCAAGAGCTGGTCGGTGTTCTAAGGAAACGCAACGTAAGGGGAGCAGGTATCTCTGGATTATGCTGAACCTAAGGCGTTATCTCAAATTCCTTGATATTTATTGAGTAATTGTGGGAAGTCCTCCTCGCTTTGCCTTTGTGTAAGGAGGTTAACGCTTTTTCAGAGGATTGAGACTTTCCGTTTTTAAACTCATGCTGAAGCTTCTGAAAGGAATGGAGAGTGGTAGAGATGAAGTTAGCCTATTGCTGCTCTGTTTTCTTAAATACTTGACTATGTTTCTTTCCATGAAGCCTGAAAATAAATAAAAAAATCTGCTGTAGACCTGAGTTTCACATGCTCTATACTCTTTCCTGCAAAACCAGACCCGATATACCCCGGAAAGGATATGAGTACGGGGATAATAACTAGCATTTACAATTTAATGCGTCATAGGAGTGTTTTAATATGTAGCTACAAAGGTGCTTTCTTAGTGCTTTTACTACCTGTGTAGCATTATAAGGAGGGGACTTTGCGATCAGCGTATGCAGTAATATGGTTAATCCCTGGAAAGGTATTTTTTATTCTTTTTCTTTGTTTCCTCCTTTTTCCTCCTTTGCCTATATAAGTACTGACGGGAAAAATGTTTCTCCTGTGGCGTAAATGACCAAGAAGACTGGGAACATCTCAGCATCCGGACTGAGTGATGACAGAACCCCACCGTCGCTTTTCCTTTGGCTTGTCCATTGTGGATTTCTGTCTCTGAGCGAAGGGTTTGGGCAAGGAACAGGGGTCTGTGTTGGGTAAGACGCCCAGAAAGGAAGCCAGGCGGAGGAGATCTGTGTGATAAAGATCCCATGTTCCATTCTTGATGGGGTTGGGAAAATAAAAAAGCTCAAGCTGTTACTGCCTTACAGGGGAATTCCAAGTAAAATTATTTCAAAATTTTTAAAAAGTGTAAATGTCACTATTGCCGGTAGTCAAACGGTGTCATTATCTTCCTGCTTATTCCCTGTTTCCATCTGTTGCCTTGGTTGTTTTCGATTGGGTCCAGATCCTGTGGCTTGTCTCCAAGCAGGCTGAGTTCTGCAGCTGAGAAGAGGGAATTTTATGATTTGGGCTCACGACTGCAAGCTTCTGGGTTAAAAAAATGCGTCTGTGGCACCCAGCCCTGTGGGACTTCAGTCCTGGCTGAGTTTGCACGGGAAGTTTGCCATAGACATTACCAGATCCGTGTAGCTGACGGAGATTAGATCTTGACAGAGCTCTCTGTGGTTTTGTGGATGTACGTACATCCCTCTAAAGAGTGATTTATGCACAGAGGCTGTTTGCGCACCCAAGGATTACACAGAGCGACAGGCTGCAAATACTTGGAGTAACTTGCGCTACCTCACACGCTCACAGCAAAGTGAGTCAGAAGGAAGGGAAGCCTCCTGCTCTGGAGGTTGCACCATACTTTTGCATCATCTCTGTAAATCGGTGCGTGAAGCTGCATGCATCCCTCGTCCAACCTTAGGATGTCCCCTGCAGTTCTCCCTTGGGAGCAGGCCTGTCTCAGTCAGGGTTTCTGGGCCGAAACCTTGTCGTCCTTTCCTGAAGACTACTTTTTCCTGAGTACAGGATTCTTTCCGGACAAAACATCTCTTTTCTTCCCTTGCTGCCCAAATCTACGTGGAAGCCGCGTCCTTGAAGCCCGCTTGGTGTATGTTGTCTGCCCTTCAGCGACGCTGAGTAGGAAGGCAGAATTACGCCTGGAATGGGGTGGGCTCTGTGGATTCAACTTTGCAGCCAAAAGCTTGTTCAGGGTCTGCTCAGGTTTCTGAATAGTGCGTGACTTGTGTTCTGTGCGGTCTCGCAGTACAGATACACCATCGGCCTGAAATTCAGTGAGTCCCGCTCTGCTGCTATTTAAATATACAGTAGAAAAGGTGTTACAAAGGAAAACATAGGTTAATGCAGAAATTAGGTATAATTACTGTTTCTGACTCATCCACCCATTTACATTTCTGCAAATAGTCAACTACAGCCAGCAGAAATACCAGGGAGAGAGAAGACGCGTTTCTGAGACGATCCTCTCCGGCTCGCAGTCCGCGTCCTGCAGGAGCAGCCCTCCCCACCAGCCGTTTGCCGTCCGACCCCGCAAGGGCTCCGACTTCTCTGGTGCCGCTGTCATAGAAACGCTGGAAATTCATCCCCGTGGTTCTGAAATATCCCTTTTCACAGCGGCGCTGGCTCCTCCCTCCTCGAGCTTTTCCAAACACAGGCACTTTGTGAAGCTGGGTTACTTCAGAGTCACCAGAAGTCATTTTCTGGGATGTTCTCCGTGTTGCTATGACGGCAGCAGAGTACTTGGCACCCGTGCCGAGATCAACAGCAAAGCTTTACTGCAAGGATCTGTTTTCAACAACATGTGTCACCTCCACGCTTGCTAAGTCACTATTGATGGGGGAGAGCGCTACACCGCAAGTTATGACATCATTTAAGCCCTTTGGGGCTACTTCTGAGATATCCAGAGACTCTGACAAATAAAAAGTTCCTTTTTGTTTACTGTCGTCTTGCTTTGGGAAAGTTCCAGTGACTGGGATTCTTACTATTTTAGATTGGGGTTTTAATCTTGTAAGTATTTAGCGATTTCCTCCCCACCTCAAGCGCAGAAGTACATGTCAGACTGTTAAACTGAAGGGGAAGCCAAGATGCAGCAGATAAGGCCTATTTTTCAAAAACATGTTATCTGAATTTTTGGGTCCGTCTGTGCTTCTGTGTTCGGTCAGAAGCATTTGAGCCTGATCTTTTTTCTTTTTTTTTTTTTCTTTTTTCCCCCCAAAATGCTGAGCACGCATCTCCAAGTGGAACATACGCTTAGCATATCTTAAACTCGGACCCACAAAGCAGCTAGGAGCCATCACTATCCACTTCTGGTCTGATTTGCTTGCAGGAAGATCCCCCCCGAAAAGGCAGCAGGAGAATTAGAAGTCTGTCTTGACTCTTGAACTTAAGTTTAGATCATCGGCAAGCACTGCAGAAAGCGCGATGCTGCGACGTTCCTGAGCTTCTTGATGAATCAGCGTCGGATGTCCAGGTCTCCGTTCCTGGTCTCCCCATTATTACATGGGAATCAACAAAATGACTGTTTGTATGGTCATTACCTTAGTCACAACCGCAAGAATTTATTCAGTCGCCTAATGCAAGAGTATAGCAAGCAGGGAAGCGTGCCTCCTCCTGTGGCGTAGTCGTAACGCATCCCTTCGTGCTGCGGTGTCTAAAAAGCCGTCGTTCTCTGGTCGTGCCTTGGTGTGCTGCCTCATCGCTGTAGCTTGCATGCGATAATTTTGCTCCTTTATTTTTGTAGCTTTCATCTTTCAGAGAAGCTTTCACCGAAGGCTAATCAGTGTAATTTTTAATTGTTGATTTGGCTCACCCGCTGAAGCTGATTAGATGACCTTGCCAAGGAATCAGTGGGGAATTGTTAGAGCGAAGCGAGCTAGCTCAGTGAACTGCCAGCGCTCTGGCGTGCTGCCACCCTCGCTATTTATAGACTTGTAAGAAGAGTCAAGCGCTGAAGAGGGCTCCTGATTTGAGTACCAGATGACTCGCACGCTGACCCGAAGCAGAGTTACTGCCCGCGAGCTGCAGAGGTCTGATGAGCAGATCTCCATTTTTCAAGTCACTCAGTGCTCGTTTCTTTCTCATCCGCTTATTTAAAGCTGCCTGCAATTTCTGCATTTCCTGATCAGTAAGTGCTATAAAGGCTGTGTACTTTGCTTCTACAGATTTGTAAGTACTTCGGTTTCTATCCTCTGCCCAGTGACATGTGAAGCTCACGGTCGCTGTCGCTGTGTCATTTCTCACTTCTCGGTGTGATTGTTTCTGTAGGGGATCAGGCTGGGGGATCTTGCTTGCGGTTCTGCCCTCAGCCCTGGCCTGAGAAGTCTTGCATCGAGAGTCTTGCATTCCCTTTTGCTGGGTTACAGTAAATGCAGAAAGAGCGTTATCAGCATTTACGTCGTTCAGCTGCAAAGCTAGAGTCTTTAACTAGATGCTTTAAAATTCTTGAGGATCTATCTTATCTGAAGTGCTCGATGATAAACTGGGTGTAACACAGTTCAGCTGTCACTGGTATGCTGACAAAGCGTGAATCCTCAAGCCTGGGCCAGACCCACCTCTTTCTGTAGAAAATAAACCTTGGCTTGCCTTTCTAACAACAGATCAAATCAGGCAGGCTAAACCAGAGCTCCAAATCCTCTCAGACTTCTCCTGCTGCCCATTTTCTGCTTTTTGGTCACTGTCAACAGCGTCTTCAGCTGACCAGTCACTCAGGACTGTTAAATAAACGTTTTCACCCTGGAGGCAAGGACATGTACCCAAGCCTGTGTCTAACACCAGGCTTCGTATTGTTTGGTGTACGTAGGATATATTGTTTTCTAATCTCTTCATACAGTAGAACCTCTGTCCAGACTATCGTTGTCTCCCTCCTGGTTACCGCTGCATCCTTTCTGCTGCCCTTGAGGACAGTATCTTTGCAGAATGCTGCTGCAAAGGGTGCTTCCCCAGCCGCGGCTGTTGGCGCTCTCTGCGCCCTCCTCCAGCGGCTCTTCTTTCCATACCTCATCGCACCTATGCATAGCTTCATTTTTAAAGCCATTCTTGGTCTGTCATAGAGTCACAGAATCGTTTAGGTTGGAAAAGACCTTTAAGATCATCAAGTGCCTACTGTCTGTCTGCTCATTTCGCTGCTGTGAAATCTCTGTTTACCTCTCAGCAGCTCATGATGCCAGCCTCCCTCACTCCTTCAGAATATTTGGTGCGTTTAGTGAATTGTAGGTGACTTTTTAGCAAGATTTAAAAAAAATCGAAATAAAAAGTGACCCTCCTCCACACAACAATTAGTAATACACAAAGTCCAAAACTTCCTACATAGGACATTATTTTGGGCAATTTTTAAACTTGTATTTAGGTGCAAAATTGAACATTAATGCTTTCCAGGCTCGGAGAGTAAGTATACGTTAACATAATTTCAAGCATGGGAATAGTCCTCTCCTGCCTGCTGTAGAGACGAGAGATGTTTGCCCATCAGTAGTCTGTACAGAGAAGTTACCAGCTGGGTGGTGGGGCTGTTTGCCCACCGAGCTATCCACTCTCAAGTTAAAATCCAGGTAAAATATAAGCTATTCGGTCTGTCTCCACATCTGCTAGAATAAACACAGATTCTGTGGCAAGTTCAGTGCAGTGGGCTGTTGACAGTCAGATTTTAAATGGGCAGGCGTACCTTTTTGTAGGATGTCGCTTTGGGTGAAATAAGGCACGTATTGTACGGGAGCAATGGTTACAGATCTATGTAGAAGTCCCGGGGGAAGAGTGACTTACTGACTCTTGTCTCTTTTGCAGTTGGTGTATCCTTATGACTTTAGACTAACAGAGAAAGAGGTAGTAACTATGTTTTTTTCTTTTTTTTTTCCCTGGTTTTAAAGACACTGAGCAGCGGTGATGGAGGTTTTCTTACTGTGTGTTTTTGTTTGTTGCAGAAAACTAGTATCTGCTACTTGTCCTTCCCAGACTCCTACTCAGGTAGGTGGCATCTGCTGGCCTTGCCTGCAGCCCGCGGGATGGTTCGTGGCCGTTATGAAAGAAATGGGTTCGTGATGGAAAGAGTGAGTCATTGCCTCTAATGCAGCAGAGACCGATGGGCTGTATCTTCTCGAACAGTGATACCAAGGAGCACCCAGCCCTGCGGTCTGAGCAAAGAGGCTTCTTGCCATTTTCATCGCTCTCTGGACGTAGAATCTGTGATCTCGTGGGTGACGGGACAATTTCTTGATAAGCTTGCACACTCATGCTTCACCCGTGCCAATAAAATATAAAAAAAGTGACGAAGGGTAGGTTCCCTGAGGTTTGCAGCTGTCGACTGTCAGCATTTCTGTGTTTGTGAGTGAAGGGAAATAGATGGGGAGAGGATGCTTTCACAGCAGAAGTATTCCCAGAGCTTATATTTATACATCAGAAAGGTGGCAATAAGAAATAAGCACGTTAATTCATCCCAGTACCTGTTTCTTTAAGACTGGGTCGTGGCTGTTAGTTTTCTACAGCTTTGCCCAGTTTAGTTTTAAATGTTTTTAAGGATGTACTTTCACTAGTTTCTCAGAGCTTAGTGAACACTCGGGCTAAATATCCCTTTTAGTAAAGGAAATTATTTACTAATAGTAATATCTTCATAACACACACACCAGTCTTTACTCTTCTTCGGAGCATAGCATCTGCAAACGGTGGGAAGGAAGTATGTCCTCTTACCCCGTTGTAGCGCCTTAGTCTGTTCAGCTGTGGTTTTTCTTTGGTGAGCTTGGTCTGTTTAACTCTTTCCTCATAACTGACCTCTCTGTATGTACTCAGCCCCAGTCCTTCGGCCCATCCAACCGATGCAACCTCCTGAGGACTTCTTGCTGCTTTTTTTCCTGCTGTACGAAGCACGCCCGGGGGGTCAGCAGTATCCTGCCACCTGGGAGGTGCCCAGCTGCCGTGCTTGTCTAGGCCATTTGCTAGAACTGTTGTGCAGGGGGTTGTCGTTCAAACTGGTGTTTGTGTGGTCTCGATTGAGGCCGCTTGTAGGGCTTGCAGTAGGGTGGGTAAGAAGTGGTGGCTGCAGCTACTCAGGACAGATGATACCGGCCAATGTCGGTGACTTTCCCAGCAACGGCCTGGCAAGGTTTAGCTTGATGATACCAGTTCTTGGGTTCAGCTGTGTGCTCTTCCTGTCCTGCACTGGGTTTTCTTTATGCTGTTACTCTCCATTTTCAATTTTGGAGTTCCTTGTAAATCTGCATCCCTGTTTTTGTCAGCATTTCTGATTTAAGCCATTTCCAGCTTTCTCTTTCCTGTTACTTCCTGAGCGTTTGTGATCTTCTCTGTCTCAGGTGGCCTGGGGGATACTCAATTTAGCTTCCGCCTTCGTCAGTCTGGGGGACAGAGGACCGCTCATTACGAGGACGATGGCGAGTACAATAGAGAAGCACCCCTGACGCTGCAGGTCAGTTGCGTTTCAGCGCGCTATGTATACCTGCTAAGCAGACAGTAGTGTTGTTGGGTTAAAAGCCAAATTTGCTTTGGATTTGTTTTCTGTACATAAAATACTCATTTTCTATGGCCATGGGAATAGTCAGGAAAGGAGGCTTTCAGCACAGGGACTTACTTCCACGTTAAGACTCAGAGGGCTGTGTTGAGAATCCCAGCTACGCTGAGAGATGGAACTGAATCGGGGGACCCCGAGTTAGAGCAACGGTCATGCCGAGCTACAGCGAAAAGATAGAACGGTGGCACGCAGGTGACATCCAACAGAGTGCATGGTTACCTGAGCACGTTTCCACAAGGCAAGACAAGAATATCCTTGTCTGTGGTAAATTAGATGTTTACCTCTTTTGTTGAGGGATGACGGTTCTTTTCATTTATGGCAGGATCTGTGTATATAAAAACATCCGGAATAATTGGCGTGCCACAAATCCACGCTTTGGCTTGCTATACGCGGGCTGGTTTAGCCATGCCCAAGCACTAATGTCAGGGGTGTCTGTTAGCTGTGGTTTTTCCGTCAGTGAGCTGTCTGTCCATTTCATGCAGAGAAAGGGATGTGCTGGGCGCTGTCGCTTCTTTTAATTGAGCAGATGGCCATCAGATCGACTTGTCCTTTTCTGCTTTCTCCTTTGAGATGATGCTTCCTGTGCATGTGCCTTTTTAACACTTCTGCAATCTTTTTGTGATATGCAATCCAGAAATGGATTGCTCGTTTGAGAGGGAGTAGGAGGATTTCTTTTCCTAAATTCTGGTCTAGAGCTTTTTCAGCTTGCATACGTCTTTACTGCTTTGCAGCAACTGGACACTGCCTCACAGATTCACCTAGCTTTAAAGAAGTAAGGGAAGTAAAACTGCCAAAGTAGTGGATTCTGTTGTGGAAAAATAATATTTGGAAAGAGAAAGGTGCCTTAAACTGTGGGGCTTCAAAAAATTACATTAAGGATGGTCTTTGTGTTCACCATTGATAACTGGCCTTCCTCCTTCTTGTCCGTGGGAAGGCATAGTGTGTTTGAAATGACCACTGGGGATTTGTATTAAATCTGTTAGTTTTCATGGGTGCTATGAAGGAAGCATCATTCAGCTTTGTGCTTCGTCCTGAGCATCTCAGGGGAGCCCTCATCGCTCTCTGCAACTGCCTGAAAGGAGGCTGGAGCCGGGGGGGTCGGTCTCTGCTCCCCAGGAACAAGCGATGGGACGAGAGGGAACGGCCTCAAGCTGCGCCAGGGCAGGTTTGGGTTGGATATTAGGGAAAATCCCTTCACGGAGAGAGTGGTCAGGCCCTGGCCCAGGCTGCCCAGGGCAGGGGCTGAGTCCCCATCCCTGGAGGGATTTCAAAGCTGGGTAGACGTGGTGCTTGGGGACATGGTTTAGTGGTGGCCTTGGCAGTGCTGGGTTAACGGTTGGACTCGATGATCTTAAAGGTCTTTGCCAACCTTAACGATTCTGTGATTCTGTGAAAGTTTGACTGGTACTGCCTTAAAAGCCTGACTAAAGAGGAGCGCAGTGGGTACAGTAGAGGACATCTCCTCCTCTCGGAAGATGATGTATTCCTTCCTCGACAGTGCATTATCTGCTAGCTGGCACAGAGAACTGACAGTCAGAGCCGTCAGTGGCAGCACAGGGTGCCAGGATGAGCTCAGTGGGTTGCCGCAGCGCTCCTATTAGTGGACGCCTCAATTAACCCTTTAGATGATGGCCCTGAAGGTGCTGCGGAAAGGGGCTAGTGAAAGGTGCTACCTGGAGGCTGCCGTTTTCTGTGAATTTAGTTGTTTGTGTCTCCTCTCAATCTTCCCATTTGGCAAACTCTCCCAGATGGCTGAGCATGGATAACTTTGGTAAATAGGAGGGAGCGCAGTAATCGCATCATAGCAGGAGCGAGGTGTGTTGTTTGGGCAGCGCCTGGGGGAGTTTGGTGATAGCAGCCATCGGTTTCTCAGTAACAGCGTTGTTGGTCTCTCTTGCAGCGGGAGTCAGCTCATTATTTCGGTTATGTATACTTCAGGCAAGTCAAGGACAGCTCGATGAAGAGAGGTTATTTTCAGAAGGTGAGTACTGAAACCAGATAGCTTGCTACTCTCAACTGGTACGTAGCTGTAAAAAGGCACCTATCCATAGCTGTAAAATAGCACCACTTCCTACGTGACACCCACGGTGTTTCTGCAGGAAACAGCAAAGGTCACGGAGAACAGGAATATGTGGAAAGTGTAATTCCAAACAAACCTGGATGCGTTGCCATGGTGCGTTAATCACATGAGCAGTGGCCTGCTGTCTGAATCATGAGATCCTGAAGTACTCAAACATTTGCTTCAGTATGTACTCTAGTGTCAGAGATAGTGAGAGGATATCCTTCGTTATTGCGGTCTGTGCTGGTTATACCTTAACCCTACTCTTATTATTGCTTTAGTCTTTCTTCTTCCTAGCAGCCATCTGGGAATGGATTTCCTGCTGGGCTGATTGCTTCGAACTAGCAGCGGTGACACTGCTGTACCTCACCAGCCTTGCCTCTTACCATAAATTCCTTTGACACAGACGCTGGAAACAATAATATAAACTGCATGTTTATTTCAGCATAAAAATGCAAAGGGCTTTGTATTATTCAGACAGATAGTTATGGTCACTGTCTGAAGGAGGGGGAAATTTCAGACTTCTAGAGAAGGAAAATATTTTACTTTGATCCTAAGATCCATTTTTCCTCATGGATCCATGGAATTACTCTTTCAGTAGTGTATTTTCACATCAAAAGATAAAATGCCGTCCTCTCAGCCAAATGAGCTTTGAATACCTGCTCTTCGAAGAGCAATGTTTCATAGTGGTGGTAAATGGAGTCAAATCCAGTTGGCGGCCAGTCATGAGTGGTGTTCCCCAGGGCTCAGTGTTGGGGCTGGTCCTGTTCAACATCTTCAGTGATGGTCTGGACGAGGGGATGGAGGGCACCCTCAGTCAGTTTGCAGGGGACACCCAGTTGGGCGGGAGCGTTGATCTGCTGGAGGGTAGGAAAGGCCCTGCAGAGGGCCCTGGCCAGGCTGGGGCGATGGGCCCAGGCACTGGGTGAGGGTCAGCAAGGCTCAGGGCCGGGTCCTGCACTGGGGGCACAACAGCCCCAGGCACCGCTGCAGGCGTGGGGAGGAGCGGCTGGGAGCTGCCCGGCGGGAAAGGGCCTGGGGGTGGTGGTCGACAGCCGCCTGAACATGAGCCAGCAGTGTGCTCAGGTGGCCAAGAGGGCCAGTGGCATCCTGGCCTGTATCAGGAACAGTGTGGCCAGCAGGAGCAGGGAGGTGATGGTGCCCCTGTGCTGGGCACTGGTGAGGCCGCCCCTCGAATGCTGTGCTCAGCGCTGGGCCCCTCACCCCAAGGCGGCCATGGAGGGGCTGGAGCGTGGCCAGAGCAGGGCAGCGAGGCTGGGGCAGGGGCTGGAGCCCAAGGCTGGGGAGGAGCGGCTGGGGGAGCTGGGGGGGCTCAGCCTGGAGAAGAGGAGGCTGAGGGGAGCCCTCATCGCTCTCTGCAACTGCCTGAAAGGAGGCTGGAGCCGGGGGGGTCGGTCTCTTCTCCCCAGGAACAAGCGATGGGACGAGAGGGAACGGCCTCAAGCTGCGCCAGGGCAGGTTTAGGTTAGACATTAGGAAAAACTTCTTCACTGAGAGGGTGGTCAAGCATTGGCCCAGGCTGCCCAGGGAAGTGGTTGAGTCTCCATCCCTGGAGGGATTTAAAAGAAGGGTAGATGTGGTGCTCGAGGACATGGTATAGATGGACTTGGCAGTGATAGGTTAATGGTTGGACTCGATGATCTTAAGGGTCTTTTCCAACCTTAACGATTCTGTGATTCTATGATAGTAGATCAGCCTGGTGACTTGCTGGAAGGTGGGGACGCCATTCTGCCCCAGCAGTTACTTGGCCTGCTGTGCTTTCTCTCCCCCACCTCTAGGCAGTGACATGCAGTTTCTTTCAAAGAGACGTGCTAATACAGAAATGAGTTTTTTCATCTCCACTAAAGCAGTGGATTGATCACTCAAAAAGTTGGAGGATTAGAGAAGCTGGATAACATGGGGACCTGATGAACAGATATTTATACCAGGCTAATCTGCTTGCTCTTTGGTAGACTTACAGAAGTAGTGGGCACGTTGGATTCCTCAGTGAAGTATACTGTCATGTTTGCCATTTGAAATAAAAAACCCATCCAAAGTTTTGGGTTGGAAAGGAGGTGTTTAAATGATGCAGAAATTTTCACTGGATCCTAATTAATATATTCATTAGTGATTAGAGGAAGAGAATAATCAGCATCGTAATGAAAACCCCCAGTGGAACTGAGTTGGAAAAGTTGTAAAAAATAGTGATACATTTCATAAAGAAGCATTAGAAAGAAGCCAAAACACCAACAAAAACAGGCATTGCTGGAAACAAATCAGCACTATTTCAAGTCGCTTTGTTTCTTCTTCCCCAGAATTCCTTTATTTTGTTTATCTACCTAATTTCAGTTTCAGTGGCCTGCTCCTTTGCAGTTCTCCCTCTGAAATGGTTGGTTTGGTAGATTTGAACCTATCGGCAATTTATTTTTGGTTTTCCTCCAGATGATCTTTTGCTAGGTCAGGAGCTCAGCCCCCTCAGTTGTGGTGGCTCCCTGGTAGAAGCTGCCAGCTGTGCTTATTCATCAGACAAAAAACTCCTTGCCTGTGTGGGTACCCAGGGTCTCCCAAAGCCTGAGGGCCCAACAACTGGGTAGCTAGCAAGAATTCCACCAGGGAAAGTGCTGCTTTTGAGCTCTTTCACGTTTTTGATGTTGGTTTTTAAGTGTAGCTGTCTAGTAAGCAGTGTAAGTATGTGCAGTGCTAGGAATGATGATGTCAGGGGGTCTCTGACTCCTAAATGTACCTTTTTTCAGTCTTTGGTGCTGGTGTCACGCCTTCCATATGTGAACTTGTTCCAGTCGTTGCTGCAGCTGATTGCTCCGGAATACTTTGACAAGCTGGAGCCGTGCCTGGAGGCAGGTGAGCAGTCAGATCGAGGAGGGAGGGTTTGCACATTGAAATCTTTTAGAGGTTTTATCAGGAGGTCCCTGAAAGACAGCTGAAATGTTCCAAATTAGTTCATTCTGGAACCAATTCCAACAGGGAAAAACTTCCATCCAAGTGGTTGGCTTGTCAAAATTATAAACAGCTGTAAAGGATGCATTAATGGGAAATGTCTGACAACCTTAATAGATGATGCTGTCAGTATTGCATGCAATGTACTCCCAGAGAGCGGAAAAAACTGCTAATGCTACATCTCTGTCTAGGTCTTTATTGCACTATTCAACTTAATCGTGATTTATCAACGGTGGAGTACTGCTGGGCCCGCGCTGGGCACAGTGGTGCAGGCGAAGTCTGGTGTCTGACCTAAACTTGCACAATTGTTTGATATGGTGTTTGTTTGCAACTAGCCAGGGGGACGCGTGAGCTAGAACGAGCGATAATTAAATTGGCAGAACTCACAGGACCAGCTGAATTAGCTGTATTGACCTTCAGATTAAACTTTTTTCTTTACCTGTGTCCCTGCAGTGTGCAATGAGATTGATCAGTGGCCGCCTCCTGCACCAGGACAGACGCTGAACCTTCCGGTGATGGGAGTTGTCATTCAGGTACTCGTTGCTGATGATCTGTACTCGGCAGCAGACTGAGGCAAACTGGGAAGTGGAACAAGTATTCCCTTTTCTTCTGGATGTTAGAATTGCTGTTTGCCCTCAATTCTTTCCCTTTATTCCTAACCTCTGTACGATTAGAACTGATAATTGAGGAAGCTTTCTCGCGTGGATGGTTGTTAGGGAAGAAAGGAAGGTGTGCGTGCATGCTGACTGGTTCCATCTCCCTGGATAATCTGTCTGCTCTGTTTGTAATCTAGGTGAGAATCCCATCAAGGGTGGATAAGCCAGGATCAAGCCCAGTGAAGCAGTTCAATCAAGAGGTGAGATGAAGTGTGGCATGACACAAGCAATGATGAGCTGAATCTAGACTACTAAGGAAGGAGGGTGGAGAGGAACTGGAACTCTTTCAGCCTTATCCCATTTGAAACCACTTTGGCCTGGGATTAATGTGCTTTCAGCTACCCATCTGGTTCAAACTGCACGCTGTCGTGCCTGTGTCTTTCAAAACAGGACTCTCTGCGCAGAATTTGTGTGCTCCAAGTTACGTATGTGCATTGTTCTCACAGTTTTTGTTCACCTTGCCTTTCCTGGGAATTCATGCGTAGGTGGGTCTCCACGAGACCCTGCCTTAGTCTTCTGTGTTGTTTTGCAGCGTTTGCTGTCTGAGCATCTTTACTGCTTTTATTCAGCTTTGATTTTGATTCTTGTTCGTTTGATTTTTTTTTTTTTCCCCCCTTTTTCTCTCCCTTGAATAATGTTGTCATAGTTCACAACTTTTGGTGCCCGTATTACCAACCCTTATTGTCTCTATCTGTATCTTAAGCTATGCGTTGCGCCAGAGGGAACTCTAGAAAATAAAGGAGCAGACACGAGAAGTCTTTCCCATCTTGAAAAGAAGGGATTCTTGGCTATCTTCTAGCAAAGGAAATGCATTTGGACCTTGAATGCTCAATCCAGATCTGTTCCTGGCTCGTATCTCTGAAGTGTTAACCTTGTTCTCTTCTTTTTATTCTTATTGTAGAGGGAGCTGTTTTATGATTGATGTGGTCAGTTTAGATGGCGTTTCAGTCAGGATGCTTCCATTTACTGACAGTTTGGGGTTTGTGTTGTTTTTTTTTTTCCTTCCTCATTTAGAATCTGTTACCAGCCCCACTGGTTCTCCCCAGTATTCATGAACTGGATCTTTTCAGGTGAGAGCCACCATCCCTGCAGCCCTCTCCTCTCCATCTGCTTTCCCCTCTCCCTGCTCCGAGTACCCTATATATTGTAGGCATAGTGAAGATGTCAAACGAGGAATCAAAAATTACTGCTTGGCAGAGTGTCCTTTAGAACACTGGGCTTGCAGAGCTTGTGCAGCGTTTACACCGGTGTGCACTGCCCTTAGCACAACCCCCTGCATCCAGGTTAGAGGAGGGTTTCTTGTCCTGGCCTCAGCTGGTGAGCTGAGCTCTGAAGCGTACGCGTTGTGTGTCTGAACCAAACTTTTCTGTGTTGTAGGTGCTATTCTAATAGACCTACGTCTGCTGTAATCCACATGCATTTTACTTTGCTTAGATGAGAAGACATACTGAGAGGAATATGATCAGCAAGTTGCTTTACATTGCTTAAAGCGTTTCCTTTAAACGTGTAAAATGGTTGAGCAGCAGCGTGTGTAAAGACACGTGGCATTCTGTTGTGGGATACTAAAAATCAGTCCTAGATACCAAGTTCCTGGATAGGCTTACATGTAATAACTGTGTCTGGTCTTTTCTGAACTGCATTTCTAACCTCATTCTTCCTTTCACCGACAGGTGTTTCCAGCCAGTGCTAATTCACATCCAGATGTTATGGGAGCTGATGTTACTAGGAGAGCCAATTGTGGTAATGGCACCATCCCCTACAGTTTCTTCAGAAATGGTTCTGGCACTGACCAGGTAAGGCCTTCAGATTCCGAGGTACAGGTAACTATAATAATAAATTCTGGCAGTTTTTTCTCTTTCAGATCCACTCTTCTGCCGAGTCAATTGTTTTAGGTTTAGTTTGCCTATGAAAGCACGTAAGACAAATAGCATAGCAAGAGTCTTGCTCGTATTCCACCAGTGGTAGAGAAGAGTAAAAGTGAATCTCCCGTGTTGGGAGACCTGATGGTTAGCAGCCCTGAGGAGCTTTGTCTCCCCAGCTTTGAACTCAGCTTTAGCAAAAAAAAAAAAAGCCTGGAACTCCTCCAAAGTGTGAAGTGTTTTGTCCTCTGGCAGGACAAAACACCGCTCTAGGATAGAAACCTGATGTAAACACACGTTCCTGCTCTGTGAAGTTTATGTGGCAACTATTCTGTCTGTCGTTACAGCTGCCTTGCTCCTCTGAGGTACTGTTGTGACTACCGCCCCTATTTTACTATCCACGACAGTGAATTTAAGGAGTATACCACCAGGACGCAAGCTCCGTAAGTAGCCAGTAGACCCTTGCTACCCACTTGCCGCTGTCTGTGTGAAGGAAACCCTGAGGTTAGCATTGTTCTGCTTGTTTTCCTCTCTTTCTAGGCCAAACATCGTTGTGGGAGTCACAAACCCTTTCTTTATCAAAACTCTCCAGCACTGGCCACACATTCTTCGGGTTGGGGAGCTGAGAATGTCAGGTAAGGGTGGAACCAAAGCCCTGTTGTGCTGGTAGACCTTGTTAGAGGCTCGTAGTGAGCTGACGGTTGCAGTGCTAGCCATCATCTTCATTCCTGTGAGAGCTGAGAAACCAAAGGGAAGCCTAGGCTCTGACTCAGTTGATGTGCAGGATGAGCGCAAAGAATGGTGAAGACAAATTGTTGAGAGGATAACTTGCTGTGGTTTTTTTCTGAAAAGGAGAAGTCCTTCCTGGGCAGGAAAGAGAAAATTGAGTAGAGAAGAACAGGGAGGTGGAGAGAGAGACTCTGATTATTGTCTATGGAGCCAAGAAAACCTCTAGGTTGAGGAGTGGGGTTTTTTGCAAGGCCTCCTTAACATGTTCCCGTTCCAAAATTTTAGCAGGAAAGTTAGCAGACGAGAAGACTTATGTGAGGGTGGAGCTGAGGGAGGATACGATTTAAGATGTACGAGTGTAGGACTGGATGTTCTCAAGTGGAAAGTCTCTCACGTGTGTGCTGGGGCTACGAGGGCAGATTCAGAGCCTGAACCAGTCATTTGGTGTCTTTCCACAGGAGACCTGCCCAAGCAAGTTAAGGTGAAGAAGCTAGCTAAACTAAAAACTCTAGACACAAAACCAGGTAAGTCCTGTTGTCAGACATCATTTCGTTTATTTACCCTTCCACGTGGGGGATTTTGCAGGCTTTGCAGGCATGTGAACATTACCTACGTTATTCCTTGTAGCTCAACAAACGGACATTTTGGTGTTACCATCGTCTCGTACTCGATGTGCTACACAGCTCTCTGTAGTGGCATCCCCCATCTAATACAGAAAAACTGTACATCTTTGTTCTGAGATTGAAAAAGCCAATTGAACAAACTATTTTAGTGCCGGGAGAACTTCTGATTTTCTTGAATTTATTTTATATATCATATCTGCTTTTTAGATGCGATGGAAGTCAAAGGAACTTGCTTACCTAGATACAGCTGTCACTTAACTAACTGTTCAGCTCAGGCCTAGCCATAAGCTGACTCCCGTAAGTTATCTCACCATAAGCTTAGCATAAGAAGGTCCTTGAGGTAGTTCAGTGTCCTTTAATCCTGCTGTGAGATCTGGCGGCATTAGCAATTTCATAATTTTTGTAATTATTTTTTTATCATTTTTGTAATTATACGCACACACACAGAGCTGCCAGGGCTCGTGCTAGGAATTTCAGTTCTGTTATCCCTGCGCTATACAATGATATATAATCTACAGCCTCCTCTAGATACGGGGGCAAAGTTGTGTTTTTAACTTCTGGTTTTTCTGTGTGTGGTTTTTTTTTTTTTTTTGTCAATCTAGGAATCTATACTTCTTATAAAACATTTCTTCACAAAGACAAAACCCTGATAAAAAGATTACTAAAGGTAAGCAGTTTCCGCTCCGTCCTACATCCTGTATGTCATTGTGGGAAAAACGTGCCAACAGCTTGGTTTAAACAGGTAAAATTCTCCAAAAGAAACAGACTTTTTACAGTGTGTAATGATTTAGTCAAGTGTCCTTGGACATGTTTACCATGCCAGTTTTAAACTCTTTCACTTAATATTATGCGTTAAATGCTGGCGCTAATGATAACCTAAGTGAGACCGATTGTTATCAAAAAAGGAGTCTGAAAGAACAGATTCTGTGTAGTGAAATGTGAGTGATACGTTCAACTAGAGAGTGGAATGTGTATTTTGGGCGGTACCGTTTTCCAGACTGCTCTGGACTGGTTGCTCATAGCTGCGGCGCTTGCAAATTCTGCGTCTGTCTGCCTAATGGAGAACAGCACCTTTGTGAACGCGCTGCTTGTGCTTGCAGGGGATTCAGCGGAAACGCCCGTCTGAAGTCCAAAGCGCCCTTCTGAGGCGTCACCTCCTGGAGCTCACCCAGAGTTTCATTATTCCCCTGGTGAGTTGAGCCGAGGCTTGTCAGGGTGGTGTAAAGGTGAGGGGAGGCGAGGAGGAGATGCTTGAGGGACAAGTTTGCACTTGCCCTCTTTTATTCACCCGTAGCTGAGCATCTGTAATGGATTCAGGATTTGGCACTCTGTAGAGATGTTTTACTGCGTGGAAAGGAACTAAATGTCTCTTGAACGCAAATTTCAGTAATTAGCATGAAAGTCTGCAGGCTGGCTATTGAGCACACCGTGTGTAAAGACAGAACGCTTTGTTTCCTGCAGTGTAGGAATAGGTGCTCCACGTTGTTTGATTCTAATGCCAACTCTTTGCTCTTTTCAACAGGTAGTCAAAGCGGATATATAGGGAAGGGATGGGAGCCCAAAAAACATTCCAAAACATTCCTCTTGCCCTCTAATGCTGGAATCAACCCCACTGCCAGTCTGAAACCCTCCCTTCTGGCTTTGGGAAGCTTTGCTGCAGAGCTTAAGAGGCCTGTCCACGTGGTGATCACCACCTGAAGGCAGATTTTTGCAGAAAGCGAACGCTTTCTTTCAAGGCCTTCCCTGTCTAGTCCTGCTAGAAAGCTGCTGGTGCTTTTTTGGTGACCGTCCAGTTGGCCAAGTTTGGCTCCTCCACTTTCTTTTCTACATCGTCTTAGGAGGCAGTGCACGGGAGGGCAGAGCATCTTCTCAGGTTCTAGTCCCTCCTGCCAACTTCTTCCCACCCGACCTTTTCTCACATGGCATGCTTAGGATTCTGGCAGCATAGTCGTGTGACCTAGCCCCTGGTGGGAAACAAGCTGCAACACTTAGGCTCGTGTAAAATGCAACTATGAATTAAAAAACCAGAGAGTAGGAGGCTGTTGATTGGGCCTGTGATGCATTGGAGAGGACCGTCACACTCGGTGACCAGGCAAGAGGCTCCTCAGTTGTTGTAACTTCTTTAATTTTTCATTTTAATTTCTTCTTAGGAGCATTATATTGCAAGTCTGATGCCTCTGCAGAGGGCCATTACTCCGTGGAAGGTATGTTCAATTTTCCAATCGCTTCTGCTTTCCTTTGACTGCGGGGATGGGGAATAGTTATGCCATATGCTGATCACACACTCTGATACGCTGGGTGAACTTCCCTCGTTGAAGGAAGAGGGTTATTACTCCTTTGAACAAAAAAAACCCGTTGAAACAAACATTGGGACAGATGCTTCCTGTTTTGCAGCCAGCTCAGCTATTGTGAATCTAATTTGAATTTTACTAGCAAGGCTGGTTAAGATGTTCATGCATTTTTTGTTCTCATAGTTGTTGAGTCTGCCTTGTGCAACCTCTTCCACTGTAAATATTGACCTCGTTTTCCCCTGGTTTCTTTTGAGTGCCATGTAATGTGGTCTTTCTGTTGTGCAGAATCCTCCACAGATTCGTCCTTTCCGTCAGGAAGATTTCATGAAGACCCTTGAGCATGCTGGTCCCCAACTTACCTGTGTACTTAAGGGTGACTGGTTAGGCCTCTACAGGTAAGGTTTTGGTCATTCCTTGCCTTATCCCCTTAACAGCTGGTGCAAGTTACCATCAACATCAAATCCTGAACCAGAGTTGGGAGCAAAAAGGGGGTTTCAGGACAGAGGCTGGTCACCTGCAACTCATGCATGTGAAGAACTGAATAATAATGGTCAGGAAAAGCAGATGCAGGGCAGAATCAGCCCCGTGTTTACGCAGTCTGTTAAATGAGTAGATACCTTCAGGTTTAGAAGCTGTCAACTCTCCACCTTCAGGAACTTAAACTACGTCCTCGCTGCTGGAGAAGAAGGGGACTCATCTCTGACATCAGCTGTGTCATATATTGTCCTCCAGGGAATCTTTCTTTTTGATGTGTCTGGTCCTGGGCAGATGGGGTATAAAGACTTGTAGGTCTTAGGCCAGTAGTGGTTGTGGTACAGCGTTCAGGACAATGGCCGTTTCATTTTTACTGCATGATGGCAGTGCTGTTAGAACATCGAAGGGCCTGCTTTCTCCAGGGTAGAATTTAAGGGAGCATGCAGGAGAGTTCATCCATAGTTTTTGTAAAGGATAACTAGTTATAAATGGGATGGAGAAGACATTTATCACAATATGTGTAGGAAAAAATCCAGAAATCGGATACCCAGTGGGAAGGAAAGTGGGAGATGTACGGATATGGAGAAGGGAAAAAATTCCAGAAAGTGAGCAGAGACACTAATCATGGATTAGTATGTTTTGTTGCTGTGATAAAGTTTGTACCATTTTGTGCTTTAATCTGTTTAGCAGAAAGCAAGCAGTTCCACTCCTTAGGGTGAGGGTGTGGTAGACAGATTTAATTTTGGTTATCTAATATTTTGGAAAAATAGTAACAACCGATGAGCTGTTTCAATACATTGGTTGAGGTTTGCAGGCAACCGATGTATGTGCAGAAGTTTACATGTTCCAGGGTTCTTAACTGTGTGAGGTTTTGTGCATGTACTATTTCTTGGTTCCTAAGTCAAACCCTTAATTAAAAAATAAGTCTGTCTGGATCACAGTGGCGTCTTGAGATGTTGGCTGGGTTTAGGACTCCACGGTGCTGGGGAGAGCGCACAAGAGCAAGACTCCTTCAGGTGTCAAAAAGCAACGCTGCAAACATCAGCTGCGTTCTGCTGGTGAAGTGCTCTCTGCAGGTAGCCTGAGGAAGCAGCTTGAAGAGCGGGCCACTCTTAATAGAGGAAAATGCCGAAATACAGCATCTGAGATATCCCCGCTGTTAATCAGAGAGTTGCAAAGAATGTGCTGCTAAAGCGGCTGCTACTCAGCTCTGTATTGCGCCTTAAACCTTCTCATCTTTTTCCTTCTCTGCTGCCACAACCCTCGTCTTTCAGGTAGTGGCTTTTCAATCCTATTTTGAACTTGATCTGAAGTTCATAATGCTCAGAGATAAAAACAGGTGTTGTGCTGCCCCCTGTTCATTTTCCTGCGTAGCTCAGTCAAACGGAGGTTTATTACTGTACCGCACTGGAGAGGTGTAATTTCGCATCCTTTGACATAGCCTAGATGATACCTTGTTTACGTAGGAGAGATGTAAATCACCAGTTATATGGGACTTAGGTCCATGCTGGCAAATGGTTGAAAGCTTTATGTATCAGGAAAGGAGAGGCATTAAGCAAGATACTGCAGAGGAATGTGAATTTCTTCCCGTGTTGAACCATCCCGGCTATCTTAACTCCAAAGGAAAAGTGGGCCAAGACAAGGCTACAGAAGGGCAAAGAGCACTGCTGCTTGCATTGGCTGAGGCTCGAGCTGGCGCAAAGGAAGGTGGGAGACTGGGGGATTGCCCCTCTCGTCGGTGGCGATCTGCTGAAGCTGCTCAGCTGTATCACGTTAACGCCTGGCAGAAGGGAAGCCTCTGGAGTAGACAAGACACAAAAAGAGCGTGTTAGCTCATAATCAGTTACCATCCCTAACGACACCGTGAATCGGAATGTCTTTTCCTCTCACGTCTGTGGCTGCTGCAGTAGGAAAGGGAACCTGTGTGCAGAGCGGCCAGCGTGCTTCTCTGGATCCCCCTCTGTCCCCTTCTCAGTGTCACCTCTCTTTCTGCAGGCGTTTCTTCAAGTCTCCCAACTTCGATGGCTGGTACCGGCAGAGGCACAAGGAAATGACCCAGAAGCTGGAGGCCCTTCATCTGGAGGCGATCTGTGAAGCGGTATGTTCCAGCTGCAGGTATTAAAACCAACCCCAGACTTCTCAGGCCTGAAACCTGGTTGACGAGGGCACTGCTGCCTTGGACGCTTATTGACGCGTCTCGATTCTGCACGGACGGGTGGGGGACAGTGCCTTGTGCCCTTGGGAATCGCAGCTCTGCCTCGCGCCTGTCGGTGCCCAGGAACGGCAGCGCACGCGGGGGACGAGAACGCGAGCAGCTCAGCTCCCCTGCTTTGTTAGCCACTGCAGGTCCTGCCCCGGCTGCTTCTATCAACTATTTTTCATTCATCAGGCCCTTCCCAAGCCAACAGAGTGCCAGACTGGAAGCGTCATCTGTTGCTGGCTTCCTTAATGCCTAGTGAAAATAGGTAGGATTTGTAGCAGTGACTGCTGGTGCAATTTCTTAAACTGAGCAGCTGCCGGGGTAGTCCCAGGAGCTCTGGCATCCTACCCCGGTGCATCTTCAGCTGCAGCGCTTGCTTCACTGTTCAGCAGTGCAGGTCCTCGAGCACGGTGTGGGGAATGCCAAAGCTGTCTCCTTTTTTAACAGGCCTGACTCTGGCAAATAAATTTAAATTCTGAGCACAGCACAAGATTCACGGTGCTGACTGGAGGATTGCCTGCGTTTTACTGCATCTTTCCTTGATTATTCTCTTGCAGGCAAGAGCTTGATGCTGTCGTGGTCAGAAAAGTGAGGAGAGCTCTGTCTTGCTCATTTAGGCTTAAGCGCTGCAAGCAGAGTTGTGAAAGGGGTTGAGAAGCCTCCTCCTCGCTTTTATTTCAGGCTTTGCTTAGGGGGTATCTCTTTGAGAAAAGCTTCTCTAAAGAAGAAATGTCCCTGAAGAAAGCTGTTCTTTCTCTTTAGAACATTGTGGCCTGGATGAAGGACAAGTCTGAGGTGGAGATTGTAGACCTGGTGCTAAAACTTCGTGAGAAGCTGGTAAGTTTTCCTCCCTTCTTCCTGCACTCGTTCCTTTCTGCCTGTGTCTCTGGGGCAGGGAGAGACCAGGGACACGGCTCACGCTTGTTGCTTAGAAAACTTTGTTCTCCCTGATTTGGAGACCTGGCAAATGGGACAGTCGTGAAACGTTAGTGTTTGTGTAGGAAGGGATTCAAAGTTCTGACTCTCTTCATCTCCCTGAGGCTCAGGTGACAGTTTTCTGTCTGTTGTCTCCTACCCCGAACTAACTAACAAGACAACGTGAAGTTTGCTCAGTCAATGGCGAAGCGGGAGGAGGAACTTTGAAGCTGTTATACGATTCCTCCGTTTCTCTCCTCTCTCTCGCTGTAGGTAAGAGCCAGGTGCCAGCACCTCCCTGTGAAGGAGGAGACTCTGCAGCGGGTGGGCCTGTACATTGAGACCATCATCGGCTCCTTGCCGGAGGATCTGCAGACTGTGCTGCACCACCACTGAGCACGGCGAAGGGACTCTGTTGGAGAAGGAAGGGCCCTCCCACCCTGCTCCGAGCTGTGGGCAGCTGCGGTTGCGTTTGGAAAGGAAACCTCTTCCCTGATCCAGCCAGCATGACCTGATCTGGGCCTTGCTCCATGATCCTCAGCACGTGAGCATGTGGGTCAGAACTGCAGCAGAAATGGGGAACCGCGTGCACCGTTCTCTGTCTACTCCTGCTTTGAGGAGCTGGATTAGGGGACTGTAAATGAGAAACTGTTCCCTGTGTGGCTGTTAGTCGGTCAGAAGGTGACGGCCAGGCTTCCAGCAGCATGTCATAGGCTGTACAAAACGTGCGTCGCCCATATATACACATCCATCCTTGTCTAGTGCTCGGGCTCTCCAAATTTCAATGCCGTCATCCTGCCTGGAGGAAGCAGGACCAGGCCTGTAGAGGGGAGTTGTTTTCAGGACAGCTCCTGATGATAACGACAGAGGCAAGTCCCCCACATACAAATGATGTCAAGAAATTGTCACTGGCCATTCGGCAGCCTGACTCATGCTGGCAAGAGCCTCAGCTGTGATGGGAGTGGGAGGATGAATTGCTGGACGTGGAATGCTGTTGTTTTTCCCCCGAGACAGAGAAGAAGGGCTGATGCATCTGCAAGGAACAGAGCTCTCCAGAGATCACGGCTGGGTGCTGTGTGAATGGGAATAGCTACCGGAGCTCCACCGAGAGGAGCTGGCCTCCAAATGTAATTTATTCTGCTTGAAAAATCAAGTTTGTGTGCTTTAATAACGTACGAGACAGCTGGAGCTCTGCCTTGGGCAATGAGATACCTAATACGGTCAGCCCACTTGCCGATAAAACATGGTGGAGAGCCTGATTTTTACAGCCTGTGTCAGCCTTGCCAAGCGGGAGCTCACAGCGTGGCCCTTGCGTGGGTGCGCGGGCCCCGCTGTGAGAGGTGCGCGCCCGCCCCGTGCTGAGGCCATGGGGAGCAACCTCCAGCTCTCACCACAGCTTGTTCTTACCACAGCCCACCTTCCAGCTCGGTCACGCTGCTCCCGTTCACCTCTTGGGAAAGAGACGTGTGTGTGCTCCTGGGCTGAACGTAGGAGAGACTCGAGGCTCTGCTGCCAGCGTTGGAGGCGGTTGCCCTCTGCCTGAGAGCGCGGTCTTTCTGCCCACTGCCTTGGAAGTGGATTTACTGTAACCCCAGGGTTGATTGCTGCTACCGTAACTGCATTTCACCATCTGCCAGTCTGGCCAGGGCCTGAATGTTTGCCTTAAGAATGGGTTTTAGGATGGGTCTGGCAGCCTGACGCACTCCCGTTCCGTACCAAGCCCCGGAGCGTACCTTTGCACGTGGCAGGAGGGTTTGGCATTTCGGCCGAGACCTGCACAAAGCCCTTGGCAGAGCCCAGCGCTCGTGGGGTGGAAGTTGTGCTGTCTCTGCCGGTTGCTGCACTGCCTCAGGGCTGGGGAGATGCCCGCGAGTCTCAGAGGTGGCTGAACCCTTCCTGCATTTTCCCCCTCCAGAGCCAGGCACGGACAGCGCAGGAACAGCGGGAGGCTGCTCGGTTTCCCACCGCCTCCAGCCTGGAAGCGCCCGAGCGAGGAGACACGGCCATACCTCCCCGTAGGAAGGAATTCTGTACAATACTGCTTCGTGGCAGCCCTGCCTGTACAGTGTACAATCTGTATATAGCGTTCGTGTGTGCGTCCGTGCAATAGCTCTGCAGTGACCGTGGTGGACCGAAGCGCTAATGTATAGTAAAAAATAATAGTTTAAAAAAAAGAAAAAACTAAGCCAAGTTGTCTCCTGTTTTGGGTCTCTCTCAGTAGATTTATGTGTGTAGGAATGGGGTTTCTCTGCAGAGGTGCTGCTGAGCTCAGTCGCTGATGGCCCTCAGCGCGGTGGTTTCTCAGGCTCCGTGAGACGCCTGTCCGGGCTCTGGGTCAGCGCGGAGGCTCCCGGCCCTTTGGCAGACCCTAGGGTTCGCTAAGCCCGGCCCTGCAAAGGGCGCCTGGCGCCCGCCTGCTGCCGCGCGTCCCTCCGCCCTGCCCACGGCACGAGCGGTGCCCCTGCAGAGCCAGCACCGCCTGGGGGGGAGCGGCCCGCGGTCAGAAGCCTTGGGAGCAGCCGCTTGGGCCGGCGCATCCCCTTGCCGCCGATCTCGGAGCTCAGGCTCGCTTTGGGCTGCCGTCTTTCCCCCCCTTTGCACCCAGTTGAGTCCTTTTGGCTCTTGTGTGCTGGTTGCTGCTGTTGTGCATGCTGTTTTCTCCCCCCCCCCAGCTCTGTCACCGCCCCTTCCAGGATGGGTTTGTCCCTGGCTGGTTTTGGTGCTGCAGAGACGCTGGCACTCCGGGATCCAGCTCTTCACCTCCTTCTGTTTATTGATTTTGGGCTTTTTGTCATCCTGGCCAGCTGCTGTTCCTTTTAACGCCTTCTGTAGGTGCTGGTTTGTCTCCCTCCCTTTCGCTGGGTTGGAATCGTCGCGGCCCTGCCGGTGCCCAGCTGCAGCCTTGCCTGTGGGCCCGCCCCACGCTTGTCCAACGGTGTTTTCACAGAAACGTGGCACTACCGAAGAGATGGGGAGGGTCACCCTTGCTTTCATAGTCCTGTGGTTTGCCTCTCTTCTGCTCCCCAGCCTCCTTACTCTGTTCCAGCCCTTCCTTTCCTCTGGGAATCTCCTGGGGCGGGATCCGAGGTCGACCCAACTTGCCCTCCCATCCCTGTGCACCCCCACCCTTTGCTCCCGTTTCTCCTTGCAGAGCCTTGGCCGCCCCGCTAGCCCTAGCAGCACGTTTGTTGCAGGTTCTCCCAGCAAGCCTCAGCCTAACTATTTTCTCTCCCAAGCACCAGGTGGGAGAGGGTCATACCACGAACGCTGCTGCCGCTCACCTGGTACCCACAGGAGGAAGCCCGCGGTGCTCGTGGCCTTAGGACTTGCGTTACGCCAAACTCGGGGCTGTACTGTCTGGCAGCGATTCATCCCTCGCGTCCTACACGGGTGCGCTGTCCCGCCCTGACACCAAACACATCCTTTGTCTTCCTTGCTGCGTCTTCTTCGGTACCGACAGACGTCGTACGGCCGCGGGCGTGCCCGGAGCTGGGTCGGGGCACGAGCACGCACCCTTATCTTCTGCAGTGCTCAGCAGCCACTGGCTCATCTGCCCGGCGTCCTGGAGCTGTTCCTCGACAGCCCAAACATCCCCCTTCAGGTATTATTCCTCTTGACTATGTATTTTTAGCTTTGCATTCCTCCCAAGGAGGTCAGATCCTGTTTCCTGCAAATCGCACCCGTTATTATCCTTTTCGCTTTCCTCCCTCAGCTTCTACGCGCTCTCCATTTCCCCCTCATCTTCAAGAGGCTTTTCTGCTCTGCCCTGTTCGTAAGCCCTGGTTCACGTGCCCGTATTAAGAGCCTGGGACCTTGTCCCTCCTGTCCCCCCCAGCAATGGCGGCGTTGTACTGCTGGCCGTAACCAACTTTTAAATGACTGGGAGTCCTCGCCCCCTCCTCATCTCCATTTCTGCTGGCGCAGGGGTCCCAGCGGTCACCAAAGGGCGCGCTGCTGGGTGGCAGATGGATTACTTCGGGAAGGAGCCGCTGCCAAGGCAGCGCCCGGTCGGTCCGTGCTCCCGCCTCCCCGGTGCGGTCGCTCCCCCGGGGGCCCCCGTCACCGCCGTGGCTGTCGTACCCCTCTGCTAATCAGTACTTGAGCCCGTCTCAGCACCGTCTCGGCCCCCAGCCTCAGCAGCTTCCGATGGCACTCCTGGCTCTTGCCCTGAGCCGCTCTCCCTGGGCTGGAGGGCCCCAAATGTGTCCGTTTGTGCCAGCTGATGGCACGATGGGGGCGAGCGTGGCCCCGCCAACACCCCGAGGGTTTGCCTTTGCATGGGCGCACTTGAGCGCTCACGGCCCCAGAAGCAGACGTAGGAGCCAGCACTCGGGCTGATTTTAACTCGGTGGTGCAGAAGCTGGGGCCTGGCAGACGGCTGTAGGGGCAGACCCATCCCCAGCCACGGCTCCTTCGTCTCCGTTGATGTGGCCTTGGCCGGGCACCGAGGCAGGACGGAGGCACGAGGCGCCCGGCTCACCGCCTGTTTCTGTTCCTTACCCACAGCAGCAGAGCCCAGGAGCTCCTCAGCCGTCGTACCTTGATTTGTAAGCACCCTCTCCCGAGCCCCGCGGAGGAGCTCGGCTTGCTCTCTGGCAGAAAGCGTGACGCTGAAACAAGACCCAACAAACTCACAGAAAGAACCGCCACCTTCCCTGGGATACTCGCAGGCGCTGTGCAGTTGCTGGAAGCTCTGGGGGTTGCCAAATTGTCTGCGTGCCACCAGCCTCCTCCCACGGCACCTGAATGCCCCTGAGCCTGCGGAGCCCTGCTGCCGCTGACAGCCCAGGCGTTGGTGGGCAGAACGGGGCAGCCTCCTTCCAGAGAGCCCCCGTCCCATTGCCCGTGCTCCAGCTCCTGTGCGGCTCGTGGGTTTGGGCAGTCGGGCTGCCTCCAGCAGCGAGGGGCTACGGGTGGGCTTCCCCCCGGGGCAGAGCCTCCGCAGCCCCCCGCCGCTGTCAGAAATCAGCCCGGCGCTGCCTGCGCCTCGCCGGAACCTTTCCGAGTCCAGGGAGATCCTGCCCGGCTACGGACAGGCCGCGGGGAACTGCCGGGGATGTGCCAATCCTGCCGAGGCTTTGGGCAGCCCAGAGGCACCGGGACGAGGCAGCAGCCTAGGGAACGGCCCCCAGGGACTCGTCGTAGAAAGCCTTGAGGCCGCGGCGGTGCTGCAGGGAGGGTCTCTCGCCCACCGCCTCCTGACGGAAGTTTTGCCTCAGCCAGCCGTAGACCAAACTGTGCAGAAATCCCTGGAGGGAGACGGTCAAGGCCTGCGAGAGAGGGAGCAGCGGCGAGCGCTGCCCTTACCTGTGCCTGGGCCGCCCTGCGCTGCAGCAGCGCTGCAAACCCCATCGCCCTCTCCACGCCGGAGAGGAGCCGCGCGGGATCGGCCCGCGTGAGTGCACGGGCAGGGTGACACAGGGAGACAGGAGCCGGCCTTCCCCTTGGCGTGGTCAGCTCAAACAAGGGAAACACCTGGGCAGAGCCGCAGAGCGCAGCGCCAAACACCAAACCGGGGGGAAGAGCCCTGGCAGAGCCGGGCTGGGACCAGGGCCTTTGCCCTGCGCCCGTCCCGGGGGGCAGCCGGCTGGGGTCACCAGCGCGGGCTGGCAGCACCCGCAGAGCTCGCCCTGCCCGCGGAGGCATCGCTCTGGTCGGCAGGGACCGGCGTGCTCCCGCTCCTCTCGCCCGGCTCCCGCCGCTCTGCCGCTGCGGCACGGCGGCAGCACCACGGCTCTCACAGCCCCCCCGTCCACCACGCACACGTCCGATGGGGACAAACTCCCAGCTCCGGAGTGAAAACAGGTTTTTACTTACCGCAGCAACGTAGAGGACAAAGACCAAGGCAGGTTTGATGCTGGTGAAGGAGAGGAGGGTGAGGGGGAAGGCTGTGGATGGAAGACAGGACACTCCTCGGTCTCCCTCTCTCTGACAGTGCTTCATCCAGTTTTTCCCTCTCCGAGTGGCAAATGCCCTTCCCCTGTCACAGCCCATTTCCCATGGCACAGGGCTCTACGTAGGACAAGGACGCGTGTGTACAACCAGGGCCTTCCCGGCGCTGCCCCGGGCCTCGGGGAACTCATTGCCACAGGTTTCTGTAAGGCTGAAAGCATGAACGGGCCCCCAAAGGGATGCGATATTGCTAAAAAGCAGGTCCGTCAAACACGAGCCACCCTCCAGCTCGGGAACCGCGGCTGGAAAATCCTGTCGTTGCAGGAGCAGGGTGGGCGAACCCAGCCGCCGGTCAGACTCAGCGGCGGTGACGGGGGCCGGCTGTCCTCTCCTTCGGGTCTGCCCAGCCACGGGGTCCTACAGACACCCGGGGGCTTTGCAGTTATTCAGCCTAAGCCGTTTGTCCTGGACCCGGGCGCTGTCTCAGCCCAGGAAGAAAGGGGCTGGAGCAGGAGCTGCGGTGGCTCTTCCCTGCCGGGGCCGCAGGGGCTGCAGGGCATCCCCGCTCCGACTTGCCTGGTGCCCAGCAGAGCAGAAAAACCAGCTGGAAGTAGTGAGAGACTTTGCTGACGCTGCGGATGCTCCTGCCTGCAAAGCCGTCTTTCTCCAGGGTCAGCAAGGGTGCCGCGGCATTCCTCCGGCACCAGAGCTTCACCCTGCGGTACAGGAGCTGGGCGGCGGGAGCGGCGTCAGCCGGGGTGCGCTGGCTGCGGCGGCCGGACCCTCTGCTCGCCCCGCCGTGCCGCTGGCTTACCGTGCAGCAGCTGAGCACCAGCAGCAGGTAGAAGAAGAAGATGATTTTCCCCTCCAGGCCCGCGTCCTTCCTCCCTACGTACTTGAGAGGCAGTGGGACATCAGCGGGGCCAGGGGCCAGCCCTGCCCCGAGCGGCTCCTTCCACAGGGGCCGGGCCCCTCTGCTCGAGCAGGAGCACCCCTGCCCCGTCCCTCTGCCAGCATCTGCCCGCGCCCCGCGGCCCCGCTGCCTTCCCAGGGTCCTCCTGAGCCCACCCGCCCTTGGCGGCACCGGGCAGCGGTGTCTGCTGGGTGGGGAAAGGGAAGAGCGGGACGGACGGGCGCCCGGCAGCGCTCGCCTCGTAGCAGATATCCTGGGCATGGTGGATGAGGAGCAGGCAGCTGAAAGGACAGAGGATACTGGTGGCCGTCCCCTAACGCCCCAGCATTGTCCCTGGGGCAGTTTTTGATTTCTTCCCCTGCCCCAAAGCCTTCACGCACAGAGGTGGCCCCTGCAGGAGCTGCGGCGTGCCCGAGCCCATTGGGAAGGGAGCGGGGCGCCCACCCCCGGCTCCCCCGGGGGTCGGGGTGGCGGGACGGGGGTGTACCTGGAGCAGTAAAGGCTGTAGGTCTCGTGGGAGCGGTTTCCTTTCCATGGCACGCCAGGCTCGATGGGTTTCGGCACGATGTCGGTGAGGGAGGTGCCGCGGGCGATCAGCTGTCCCAGGAGCGTGAGCGCTGGCACCAGCCTTGCAGGGAGAGGCGGAGGTGAGCGCATCCATCCCGTCCTGGGCAGAGCCGGGAGGGCAGGCGCTGTGCCGCAGCCCTGCTCGGGGTGGAGAGGGGGCCAGGGCCGGTGGCTGGCACCTACCAGGCCAGGATGTAGGGCAGCCCCTGCCACGCGCTCTCCAGGCACCGGCTCCTCTCCTGCAGGGAGGAAACCACCGGTGACTGGGGCTGCAGGTCTTGCAGCAGCCCAAGGCTCCAGCCCCACTCTGCCGGGACGCAGGGAAGCCACTGCCCAGGGAAAGGGGCTGCCCTCGGATCCCCCCGCTGCTTCCCGGGTCCTCCCAGGGCCGGGGCGGCCGTGTGTGGGAAGGGTGATGCTCGGCTGCACCGTGGCTGGGGGTCACCAACCTGCAGAGCTGCCACGTGCCAGGCTCTCCAGCCGTGGCCGGCGCGGTAGGCTTCGTACGTGTAGACAACAACCATCAGGAACGAGACCGCGTAGAAAGTCTGGGAGAGGAGAGGGAGAGCGGGCTCCTGCTGCGCCCAGCGCCCCAAGGGCGCTGCCCCCCTTCCCTCCTCGTGCCCTGCACCCCGACATCCTCCGGTGCCCCTGGGGAGGGGGACAGGCGGCCGCTCTGGCCGGCGGCTTTATCAGGACAGGCAGCTGCAGGCAGCACTGACCACCCAGGTCCGTCTGTCCGTGCTGGGCTCTAGGTGGCTCTGTCCCTGTGTCCTGGCAGCAGGCCTGCAACCGCGGTGATGGTTGCCCTGTGCGCTATGCAACCAGGCAGGCTGATACGCGCGAAGCGGAGCAGAGCTGGCCCCGTGATGCTGAGCCCCTCCCGGTCCCTGTCCCTGTGCATGGCTGAGGCAAGGGCCCCGGCGCCAGCTGAATGAGCCCGCGGGCAGGAGGGAACGGCACGGCCGCTGCGGGTCCATGCGCCAGGCAGGGCAGAGAGGAGCTGGTGGAGCCGCAGGCGCTGGGCGAGTTTGGGCACGCAGGGGCGAGCACGCCCGCAGCGGGGAGAGCTGTGCTCTGCTTTGCTCTGCACGTGAGCGGCTGCATTCGGGTTCGCCATCGTGGAGCTGCTGGCAGGGCACGGCGTGGGCGAGTGGGACACGGCAGGGGGGACGCAGCGCTTGCCTCACTGGGGAGAAACACGGCACGTTCCCCCAGGGAACCAGCCTCGGTGGCCGAGGACAGTGACAGGGGAACAGGAGCCATTTCTCGGTAGGAGAAATAGTTCGTCACCCCAGGGCTTCCCTGGGGGCACTCCAGCCCGCAGACGGGTCTCAGCTCTGGTGTGAGCCATGGTGCGCGCTGACCCCCTTACCGTGGCCAGCATCAGCCCGTAGGGGCAGGCAGCCTACACCGGGATGAAGAACGGGGCCGGCAGCAGCTGGATGGTGGCCGTGCTCAGCAGCACAGCGGCGGCCAGGAAATCTGCCAGGGCGAGGAGGAAAAGGGGGCGAAGCTGGGGGACGAGACACGGCGTTAGCCCTGGCTGGCAGCATCACCCCGGCTCTGCGGGGCTGCCGCGGCCACGTCCCTCCCCAGGCTGGCCGGGAGCGGAGCTGGGACCGGCTGCTCTCAGGGGAGGCTGGTGCGAGTGTCTTGCACCTCCTGCCCCATTGTGTCTTAAGCCCTGCTGCAGTGGTGCTGGCCTGGCTCTGCCTCGGGTTTAGCTGGGGCCAAAACCTGTCCCTGCACCCCCGGGAGCCGGCGGCGCTCACCTGGATGTGGCAGCATCGCCTCCGCCGGGCGGTGACGGCGAGGACCGATCCACTGCCCAGGAGGCTGGAAGAGACGGGGCCGGTGGTTAACGTCCCGGCGGAGCAGAGCTGAAGCCTCAGCACGGTGGCTTCCCGCTGAACCCTTCCCGGCAGGGATCCTGTGCTCAGCCTCCCCAGAGACGGGCAGAGGCCGGCACGGGGATGGGGTAGGGTGGGGTGGGGGTTCCCCTCCCTGCAAAGGCAACGGGACGGGGCAGAGACCCGCGCTGGGGCGAGGCCGGATTCCCACGCCCCAGGTTCGGGGCCGGAGCGAACTGCGGGGTGCGGGCAAGACAAGCGGCCACCCCCCAGCACCGCAGGGCCTAGCCACGGCCGAAGGGCCGGGAGCAGAACCCACCTCAGCAGTGAGGCCGGCAGGTAGATGCACGTCAGCACGAAGACCTGAGGGAGAGAGATCGAGAGGAGCGCGGGCGCCCTGCGGCGAGGCCACCGCCTCGGCTGCCCCATGGCGCGGGAGCACAGGCACGGCCGGACTCGCTCCCTCGGGCATCCCTGGCCGAAGCAGCGGGGGGCGGCCGGTGCCCATGTGTCACTGCGGAGTGAACGGCGCCAAGGCAAAAAAGGCGTCTTCCCCAGGAGGCTGTGCCCCGGGGCTGGAGCTTCGCTGGTGGTGGGGCCAGCGGCCGGTTCCTTGCCAGCCCCGTGGCGCTGCTACACGGGACGGGCCCCTCGGTGGCGGCTGCACGAGGGGGCTTCCCTGCTGCGCCCTCCTGAGCTCGCCTCACCCCAGCACCTGGGTTTCCCTCACCCGGGGCTGGGGAGTGCCAAGAAGCCGCGTCCCGCTCCGGGCCGTGCTGCTGAGAGCGGCCCCCAGACAGCGCGGCGTGGGGCTGCCGCAGAGGAACCGGCACGACTGCCGGAGCCGGACGGCTCCCAGGGCCCGGTGAGTCAGGCGGAGACAGCGGAGCAGGAGCAGCCACCCCGGGAAGCATCGCTCAGGCCCCAGCCAGCTTTGCCGCCTGCAGAGCCCTGGGCCGGGCGGCTGGGACCCCTTTGCCGGAGCCGTGGCCACCGTTTGCAGCACCCCCGCAGCGCTGGCCCCCGTCTCCGGCGTGGGGGAAGCCCCCTCAGGCAGGGCCCGCAGGGGAGGCCCGAACGGGGTCTGCAGCGTTTGGCAGCGGCTTTCCCAGGCCTCTGCAGAGGGTTTCCCGCACGCACACGCCTTTACCTGGTTATCCGAGAGAGCCGACGGGTGTTCCTCTTCGTCCGCCATGGCCGGGCAGCTCGGAGCTGGGAGCCTTCCCGTCCCCTCTCGGCACTGGGCACAGCCTGGGGTCCGGCTGGCTGCACCGGAGCAGCTCCACAGCAGCTCTGTTGGGACACGGCCGGAGGAACCTGCCTGGCCGGGGCGGCAGGAGCTTCCCCAGGGGCGTGCAGGCTGCTACGCGCAAGCCCTGCGAGCAGGGAGGGGATCAGCCCGTCGTGCCGGCGGAGCCCGGGCCAACGCACGGCAGCCTCCTTCGCAGCTCCCTCTCGCACGCCGGGGAGCCAGAACGCAGCAAGAGACGCAGCTTCCCGGGGGTGCAGTCGCGAGCACGGCCCTTCTCCATCCCCTGTGCCCCCCAGCTGCTGCAAGCCAGCGCCTGCAGGCAGGGACGGGCATCCCCACATCTGCCGCTACAGGCGCGGGCAGACTTCTCCTTGCTAAAAGGGGAAACTGAGGCATGGGAAAAGGGTCAGCAGGGCAGAGGAAGCCCTAGAGCCCCGGCCAGTGCCGAGACTGCAGACTGTGCCAGCGTGCTGCGGGACGGCTGCTCCGCTAACACCAGGAGGCCAGGGCTGGGGCGAGCGGAGGGCTCGGTGCAGGTGCCTCTGCAGGACGCGGCCACGATGCAGCCCCAGGACACGGACATGATGCAGCCCCATCGGTTGCTTGCAGCAGGAAGGGAAGGAGGGAAAGCCCACACCAGCAGCAGAACGGCTGCTGGAGCGGGGAGAGGCGCAGCCGGGACAGCCACCCCCCAGGCTGCCGCCACGCCGGGGAGGGCAACCGCGGCCCCCGACGACACGGGGTTCAGCCCCGGTGCAAAGGAAGGGGCTGCACCCTTATCGCGAGGGCGGCCTTCGGCAGGAGCTGGCACACGGCCACGGAGACACGCACGAAACGCCGGTAAAAACGTACCCAGCGCAGGGAAGGGGTGCTCGTGTGACACCGAGCCGGGCTCCCCAGGGAGCGGGGCTGAGCCGGCAGCGGGGCTGAGCCCGCCGCCCCGGTGCCGCAGCCTGCACCATCGCATCCTTCCACCCCGGGCAGCTCACCGAACCCCCTCAGAGGGAGAGGGAAGGGCTTTTCTTACACACCAGCAGCCAATACAGCCCACCGCTGTCCGCAGGGTGCCTCGAGGGCGCAGCAGCGCCCCGGGAAGGGGCTCAGACCCCCGAGGGCAGAGCCAGGCCCCCTCGGCAGCGGCACTCCCTCTCCGCTGAGCCCGAGCAGCCCGGCGGGCGCAGGCAGAGCGCCGGGCACTTCGCAGCGCCAAACCCCTCCGCAGCCACTCACCGGCACAGGCCCAGGCCCGAAGGCGCAGGGACAAAAAGCATTTGCATTCCCGTACACACAGGGACCTCAGGAAATCAAGGGTTTCGGTAATTTTTTGATAATTTTGAAATCAAGGGTTTTCTGACAAGCCAGCAAACCCCCCCCGGGCCAAGCAATGCCCGGTACCGTCCAGGCCCAGCCGAGACCCACCGGGTCCTAGCAATAACCACTCTGCTGTACAAGGTTTTGCACTCGTGTGCGGACAAGGATCACCGAAACTCAGCAAACCCAACCTTCCCTCTACGTTTTCTTCATGCTTGAACGCAGCACCTCCGCCCATCGCAGGCTGGCACCTGGCACCGTCCCCGAGGCAGAGCGGGGCCGCGCGCACCCCGCCGTGGTGCCGCACCCGCACCTCCAGGGACGCTCACGTTGCCCCGCGACCTAACGGCAAGAACAGGTCAAATTCACAAGCCAAAAAAACGGAGTTTTTTTACATCTGGTCAAGCACAGTTTTTGCAAGAGCAGAGAACACCGCAGCCGGGCTGTGCAGCCAGGGCTGGTGGCTCCGGCAGACGCCAGTGCCGTGGGCAAGAGGCTCTGCAGTCCGGCAAAGCGCGGCAGCGCCCAGCCCTGCCGGTGGCGGCAGCGAGGCCGGGGCAAAGCGCTGCACAAGTGCATGCCGGCAGCCAGCCCACGCACGGCTCACCACTCAAACCACAGGTCAAACAGCAGAGTTACGCTTCAAACAGGGTTTTTTTGTTTTATTTCGGAGGGTATGGGCTGAATGAAGAGATGAAAGAGGGAGGGATGTGGGGGAAGGTCTGAGGGAAGAAGGGGTAGGGATAAGGGCTGCGGGGGAGCCGCGGCTCTGCAGCTGGACCCCACTTTGTTCCCCTCCTCACCATCACTGTGGCTGCTGCGACCTCCCCGCCGGCCAGTCTCTCTCCAGCTTGGCTGGCAATTTTTCCTGCCCAGGAGCACAGGAGGAATCCAGAGCTGCGGGTGGGGAAGAGCCACGGTGCTCCTGGGCGAGCAGAGTCGGTCCTGCTGCGTCTGCCCACCCTCACGAACCCCCTGGGATCCCTTCTGGGTTACTTCAGTCTCCAGAGGCTCCTCCAGAAGCGCACGGGGCAAAGGGAGGCCAGGGATCCCCTCAGCCTGCGCAGCGAAGCCCAAGCAGGAGGAGGCATCACCGCCCTCAGCCGTGGTGGGAATGGCTCCCGCAGGATAAGGTTTTGAGCAACGCCTGTGGTTTCAGAGGCACCGCTTGATTCAAGCCTTCCAAATCGGGACCAGAGACCGGGCTCTTCTCAGCAGATCTCTTGGCTGAGCCAACGCTCGTATCGTTGACAACCGCGTCAAAGCCGAGGAGCCCAAGACCAAACGCTCCCTGGAACCAGCTCTCCAATCTCCATCCAGTTGTCTCCACCGGAGCAGCACATGGATCCCGCGTGGGACCAACTGCCGATGCTCTCGGCCTGGCCCCTGCGCAGAGGCAACGTCCACGCCAGCACAGGGAACTGCCGACTGCTGGGCTCTGTCATCCCCTCCTGCGACCTCCAGCAGGCGCAGGTCCTGCCGGGGCACGTTTTCCCTGAGGACTTTTTTGAGGAGAAATCGGCACCGAGGGTTGCATTAGCCGGAGCACTGCCCTTGCCTTCAGCGAGGTGGGATTTGTGGAGCGGGCTCCTGGGAACTCGGCCACTGACAGGACAAGGACCGCTGGCACGGCGCGGAGGGGACCGGACTCCATCCTGCTCGGCTGCTGCCGCTCTCCGCACGTCCCAGGCACCTGAATTGCAGAGGCGCTCGCAGCCTCTGGCTCCCCGCGCCGAGACGCTGCGAGGCAGGGAGGGTGCGGTGGCTGGGGAGCCCCGCTCGGCTCCCGCCGCTTCTCGGCGCCCGCTTCCTCTGCGAGGAAAACAGCGCGCGCCGCGCCGGCCTTGCCACGTGTGCCGGGGCATGCGCAGGTACGAGAGCCGCTGCAAAGCTGCAGCTGCGCAAGGACCGTGCATTCAAGAGCGAGCAGCGCGTACCCGTGCTGAGCAGCGGGGCTCGTCTGGCCGGAGCGGCAACGGCTCATCAACCCAGCCGAGCTGGCGTGAGCTGCCGAAGGCACCGGCACTGCCCAGCGGCGCAGCAGCTCCCTCCCGAAGAGCTGCCCCATCAACCCGCTTGTTAACTCGGCTCCAGGACTCGGGAGAAGCCTGGGGACTGTTAAAACAAGACTTAATGCCCGTGTTTACAGACACCTTCCCTGTACTCTGGGACTGGGAAGTTGTGCTTCAGTAGCCAAGCTTTAATTAAAAACAAAGCAGGTGCACGAAAACAAAACTCAAGCACGATTTTGCCTACGCGGATGAGAAAGCTCTAGAAGCTTCAGCAAAAGCACAGCCAGGAGTAGCCGGTTCCCAGGGCTGCAGGCAACCACCCAACATCTCTGGAAGCAAAACGTCCCTCCCTGGTTTTAAGAGAGTAGTGACCATTGAAACAGCAGCACAAACACTTCCCGACGGGCGCTCTTCCAGGAGATCCAGCCAGCACCGCTCTTCCGGCCTCGCAGAGACGCTCCTTCCCATTTCGGATAACTTAACGCCAACGGGCAGCGCTGCACACACAATAGCTGGCGCGCTTGGTTTTTTCTCCTGACCTTGCATAACCTCCGTTACGGAAAGCATCAGCCCCCTGCCCCAGAGCTCAGGAGCAGTGCACTGCAGCAGGCAGCGTTTTGGACAAGGAAATCCGCCCTGCTGACCCCGCAGAACCTCTCCCACCTGCGGAGCCCGAAGCCCCTGAGGTGCAGCGTTTCCCCCGGCCACGCGGGCCAGCCAGGACCGCGGCCGAGCCCTCTCGTGCCACTTGCTGCTTTCCTTGTGCCTCACTTTTCAGAGCCAGGTCCCGTCCCAGGGGAGCGGGCCCTGGCAGTGCCGGGGGCGGCTGCAGCGGGAGGGATGCTGCACCCTAAGGTCCCCGTCCCCGGGGACTGGGCAACTGGTGGGTGCCCTCTAGTGGCCCCAGCACCCAGGGGACCAGCTGGGGAGATCCCCAGGGACCCAGTCCGTCCCTCCAGACAGGCAGCTGCTTCCCTTGTCTCAACCACCAACCTGCAGGGGGGGAGATGGAAGGCGAAGGGAAGGCAACAGGGTGAAGCCAGCCGCTGCCCCAGCCCTTCAACCGCTGAAAACACGGGCTTTGAGGCTGAAACAGCGCCTTCCCCTTCTCCAGCCGGTCAGCTCCCCAGGCACCCGAGCGCAGAGCTCAAACGACAAAAGGAAAAGTCAGGTTCCTACCACAGCAGAGGAGAGAGGAGCTTGCTCGTGCCAGCGCTGGCCTCGCACCAAGCCTGCCAGCCGCCCTCCCCGGCCCGGGGCAGGAGCAGGCAGCTCCCCCAGCACACTCACAGCTGCACGCCGCAGCTCCCTGGGGCCCCGACCCTTCTCACACAGCCCACTAATATTCAAAACACACGCTCTGGTTTTCGTCTCGCAACCGTTCATGAAACGCCTGCCACAGCCATCTCCCACCGAGCCAGGGCTTTCAGCTCGGTCGTTCTGGGTCCGAGCAGGAGCCGGCAGATCCGGAGCACAACTGCAAAGCGCAGGCGTGCCAGCGGTCCACCAAAGCCAGAGGTGTTTCAAAATGCTTTGGCTTCCTTCCTGCCACGCTCACCAGTTTGCAGGGAAGTTATGCAAGAACCTCAGGGTCTGTGCAGCAGCAGGCCAGCTCCTCACCCTCGCCCAGGGCTTACTGCGAGCCCAGGGCTCCCGCAGCCCCCGGCGCTGCGATCCTCTGCCCCTCACTGCTGCTCGCTGCTTCGATCCCAGCAGGAGCAACGCCTTGTTCCCAAAACCAACACTGCGGAACGCCCAAGCTTCACCAAAACTCCCAAATGCTGAGAAAATGACTGCTGAAGGGTGGATGTGCCCAATTCAGCCTTTCCCCGGCTGGCTTTCTGCACCACCCTGGTCCCCATCTCAAACAGGGTCAGAAAGCTCAGATATCTGCTCTGAAAGACCTGCTGCGTAGCAGCTGCTGGTGTGACACCGGCGGGGAATCACTGCTTGCACCACTGCAGTTACAAGGATTCAAACTGTGAAATCCTTAGGATCTCTCCTCCCTCCCGGGATAACTGCAGAGAGAATCCCTGGCGAGTAACGAGAGCACGCCGTAACACGCTGTGCCGTCGGACGGCCCCTGGTGCTACGAGGAGCTGCTGTATCCACCGGTATAAATTTGGCTCTAGGCAAAAAAAAAAAACAACAAACTTTTGAGAAGTTGCTGAAGATTTTCTGCATTTGGATGATGCTGGTAGTTAAGACACATCCTTCTTGCAGGCTTTCAGCTCTTTGTCTTATGTTATTTTAGCACCCTGCTAAGCGCTTCCCCCCCGCCTTTAAATCTTTTGAGGCACAAGCCTGTCTGGCGTTTGAAGACACACGCAAGCTCCACTCCAATGGAGCTCCTCGCCCTACGCCTGACAGGTAGGGATTATTTTAAATTGTGTTTAAAAAAGCATCAGTACCTTCAATTATTTTTTTTTTTAAATCAAGTTCCAACTCAGAGCAACTTCTCACACCAGAGAGCAAGAGAGCACTGTGATCCTAGTGGAACAGTTGGCACAATTCTGCTTCAAGTTAGCGCTAGGAGCACTAGTTTAAGCCCAATTCTTTGCTGAAAGCTCCCTGCTCCATCGCACGGTTGGAAAGAGGTTACGCCACAAGCGAAGTGGTCTTAGTTAATCATCAGAAACGCGTTGCTACGCAAAAGCAGTCAGGAATAAAAGCTACCACCTCATCTCTTCCCAGAAAGCCACCAGCTGCTGTAAGCCGACTGTTTCGTAATAGTTTGCTTTTCTTCTGGGCTGAAATGCAGAATAGTCAATATGGCCGTTAGAGTCTGCTGGCGGCCAAGGGAGTCTGGCAGTGTCAAAAATCTATAGACAATGTTCTTGAGGTATTCCAGGTTGGCTCCCTCTCTGCTCTTATCTCTGAAATTCTTCTCGATTTCGCTTTGCAGTGCGGATACCTCTTCCCGGTGCTTCTCCTGCTCAACCAAGATTTTCTCCTGGAGCTGGTGAACTTGCATTTCCAGCTTGTGCTTCTGCTTCCTCAGCGCTACAATTTCCACTTCTTTGCGAGCCAGCTGCTCTGCGTACAAGAAGAAGGTGGGCTCGCTGGTGGCGGAGAGATGAAGAGCCTGGGGGAGAATCTCTGAGGAATCGTTACCTGGTGAGCCATTGCTAGCAGCGTCGCTCCCTGGCGCTAGGTAGTTTTTGGATCCTTGAAGCCCGTAAGGCAACGTGACAGATCTCAGCTGCTCCAGCTCTTGGTCCTTTTCTGCCAGCACCGCCAGCGCTCGGTCCCGCTGTTTGTGCATCTCCTCCTCCAGCTTCAGCGCCCGTTCCCTGTAGTCCAGCTGGCATCGCTCTAATTCCTGCCTATGAATTTGCTGCAGCTGGGACAACTCTTGCTTCTTGGCTTCCATGTCTTGCTGGTGCTGCTTCTCCATTTCATCCGAGGACAGCTGAAGCACAATGTATTTCTCTTTCAGGTCAGCCAGCTGCTCTTGAGCTTCCTCCAGTTCCTTAGCCAGATTGCCGTCTTTGGCCGACTTGTTCTTGAGAACCACTTGCGCCCTCATCTTGTACCTTTCAAACTCTTCCTTCAGCTGCTTCAGCTCCTGCTGATAGTACAAAGCAGTGGCCTTCTCGCCATCCCCAGCCTCGGTGCCCTTTGGCAGCTCCAGCTCACATAGCTTCTCGATGTCCAGAGCGGGCTGACTCTTCTTAGCTGCTGCCTGCAAGAGCTTCTTCAGCTTCTCCATTTTATCCTTTAGAACATTAACATCAAGATTGGCTTCTTCTACGTGAATATCAACGGGGGACCGGCTGGAGGCAGCGATGGCCAGGGTTTTGTTCTCCAGGTCCAACTGTACGATGCGGTCCTTTAGCTTCTGAATGACCACTTGGTCTTTCTGCTTGGCTTTTTCGTAGGTGCCAAGTAGTTCTGACGCTTCGGAGACTTGGTGCTCCAAGTCGGCCACTCGCCGCTCCTCCATCTGGGCGTGCTGGCGGAGCTGCTCCTCTGCCTGCGCAGTCTGAGAGCAGAGAGACACGGCAGGGTTAGATTAGCTCAACACTGGGCAGGAGGTCCGCGGTGGACATGGGGGCTTAATTCTGCTCTGCTGAACTCCAAACAAGCGCAGGGCCATCCTTTCCCCTAGAATCCTAAACAAGCCACCACACGGAATTGCCTTTTTGGATATTTGTTTGGTTTGGGACAAAGTAAACTCAAGGCATTTTTGCTTTTGTTCCCTGCTCTGCAGAGCTCCTGTTAGCAGCATTATCTGCGTTGCTGTAGGTGTGCGGGGGGGTGGGAAGCAGCAAACTCGCGTCACAATCTGCTACAGGATTTTTTTAAAACGTGCGCGTGCCTTCATACATCTAACTGCAATTTACTGAAATGCTATGCTTGGTCGCACTGATATTAATATAATTCACCGGTTTCTGAGCAGCTACAGCAACCACCCGGTGTTCACAGTTGTTACAGCCACGGAGGTCTGACTGACTGATAAGTACCCTGGAGAATGGCAGCAATCACCTTCGGGAACTACAGCACAGCCAGGGTCAGGCCACCTTCGCCTCTGTCAGAGAGAAGCTGTTAGAGACTACTTCCAAAAAAGGGGCAAATTGCATGAAATCAGCCTGATGCTTCAGATTAGAAAGGAGAAAACTTGTTCCAGACTGCAAGGAGATGAGGAGGATCCCATTTCAGAGAGTTTCCAGGTGCAAATTCGGTTACTGGTGCCAAAGCCCCGATGCCAACCCCCGAGCACGTTGCCCCACAACCCGCAGAGTCGCACAGGTTCCTCTTTTCCACCACATCCCTCTTTCTAGCTCTTCGCCCTCCCCCTGCACGCGCACAGGCTAGAGCCCTTCTCCTGTATTTACCTTGCTTCTCTCCCTAGAGCACTCCAGCTTCACTGAAGAAGGTCCGGCAGGAGGTATTTCCTTTTACCAGCTCCTGTAACTGTACCTTGCGTCGCACTGACGTGCTTTATGAGACAAGACCACGCTCACGGCCATCGTGGGTCAGAGGAAAGGCCTCTCCTCCCAAGGCCAGCCACTGCCACACCAGGCGGTAACACGTTCAGAACCAAACGACACCGTGGAGGACAGTCACCGTGTAATCACCTCCCAAATCCCACGGTCACCACCCTCTGATTAATGACTTAGACGCTGTATCGCAAACAGCTTGTGTTTTCCTCAGGGACTACCATCCCACCCATCAAAGCCACGATGTTCTCATTGATTTCAAACTTCTCAGACTCTGCGGGACTGGGAAGGGGAATTTGTGCTCCTCCAGCCTCAAACCCTGCCCAGACAGGGAATTACCTTCCTCATCTCCTGCAGCAGCTGCACTTGGAAGTGGTTCTTAAGGCTGGCCATCTCCTCCTGCAGATCCTGCAGGCGGGGGTCTGGCTTGTTGTTCTCCTCCTGAACAGCTCGCAGCTCTCTCTTCAGGTCTTCCACCTCCTGGCTCAGCTGCTTGATCTGCAGCTCGTACCCCTCCGCGCGCTCAGCCATGCACGCCCTCCCGGCCAACGCCTCCCTCGTCTCCTCCAGCTTCAGCTCTGCATCCTGGCGCAAAGTCCTCTCGTTCTGCAGCAGCTTCTGTAGCTCTCGCAGCATAACAGCGTGGTCGCTCTGTTCCTGGGCTCGGTCGTGCTGCTGCGTGATCAGGCGGGCTTTGGTCTCGGCGAGCTGTTCCTGGACAGACTTCAGCTCCGTCTCCAACTTCTCGGTCTCGTCCTCTGCTTTCTTAATGGCGTCATCCAGGTCCTGCTTCATCTTCCTCTTGTCTGCTTGGTAGGAGGCTTCCATCCGGGACTTTTCCTGCGTCACTGTCGACAGAGCGCTGGTCAAGGTGGCCAGCTGGGTCTTCAGCTGGAGCACCCTTTTATCAGCCTCGCCAGCAGCAGATGACACATCCCCGCTGCTCGTGCTGATGCCACTCTCTGAACCGCTTGTCTCTTCTGATTTAGGAGAGGAAGTGGTGGCCGTGAGCTTATCGTCCTCAGGCCCTGGTTCACCCTTGGTACTGGCCAGACTGGCAGCTGTGTCTGCACTGGTAGCTGTCCCCACGCTATCTTCGCTGTGAACCGAGCTCCTATCATCAGCAGAATCGGCAAAGGAAGAGCTGGAGCTAGCCACGGGCGCAGGCTGAGCGCCGCCCAAGCCAATATCTGCCTCGTGAGACGCGGACAATACTTTCAAGCTGGCTTCCAAGGCTTCCTTCTCCTTGAGCAGGCTCTTGTAGGCTCTGACGACATCCTTCAGCCGAACCTGGTACTGAAGAAGCTGCTTCTTCTGCGACTCAATAGTCTCTAGAAGATCTTTTTTACTCGGGCCACCTCCAAAGTTCATGCCAAACTTCTCCATGATTCATGCACTCTGAAAGGAGAAGAACAGCACAAAGGCTAAACGAGCAGCAAAGACGCATCTGCGATCGGCAGGAGCCCGCGGCCAAGCAGGACCACCACCCCGAGCCCCCCCAGGACCCCATGCAGTTAACGACTCCGCAACGTGTCTGTCACCATGCACTGAACCCCGCAAAGCGCCCGCACGCCCCGAGGGCCGCAGGGCTCAGTGCACAGGTAGCGAGGGCTTTGAGGAGAAACACGGTCCTGCTACGACTCAGATGCCTCAAGCTTCTCAGCCAGAGCCAGAGAAAACGCTTTAAGGCCTCGTACGGCAATATCCACTCCCCCTCCGGTCAGCCGGGGGGTTTACATCCATAAAATCACCCACCGCCAGCTCTGGGTGCGGGGCTCCGGCTGTCAGGGGTCCCCACGGCAGGTCATAGCGGGGGGCGGGGGGTGTTCCACTGGAACCACCTGCCACAGAGGGCTGGGGTGCCAGCACCCGGGGCCAAAGGAGTCACAGGAGGGGAGCACGACAGGGTGGGGTGGGGACGCAGTGGGGCCGGGGGGGGATTGGGGGCAGCCGCTGAGGCAAAGGGGCTGTGGTGCAGTGGCAGGGGGGGGCGCAGGGCTGGAGCGGAGGGGCCCAGAGCGCAGCAGGGGGCTGTGGGGCCGCGGTGGAGGGGTCCAGAGGGGCAGTGGGGTGCTGTGGGGCCCAGGGGAGGGGGCGGGGAGGCACTGGGGGGGGCAGGGGAGGCCCGGGGGGGCTGTGGAGCCGGGGCGGGGGGGGGGGGGCTCGGGGAGGCAGTGGAGGCCCGTGGGGGGCTGTGGGGCCGCGGTGGAGGCCCGTGGGGGGACTGGTGGGGCAGTGGGGGGCTGTGCGGTCCGGCGGGGAGGGCTCGGGCGGCAGTGGGGGGGACTGGTGGGGCAGTGGGGGGCTGTGGGGCCCGGGGAGGCAGTAGAGGCCCGTGGGGGGCAGTGGGTGGCTGTGAGGCCCGGGGGGGGGGGCCCAGGGGGCAGTGGTGAGGGACTGGGGGGTCGGAGGAGGCCTGTGGGGAAGCTGCGGGGCCCGGGGGGGCCGGTAGTCAGTGGGGGGCTGTGAGGCGAGGGCGGGCCCGGGGGGTCCCAGGAGGCTTTTGGGCCGTGACGGAGAGGCCGGTGGGGCAGGGGAGGCCGCGGCGAAGGAGCCGGGGGAACCACGGGGGTCCCGGGGGGTCTCCAGAGCAACGCCGGCGCCGCCTCAGGCCTTACCTCCCTCCAGCGGCCGCCGCGCAGGCGCAGAGCGCCACTTCCGCCGGACGCCCCCCCCGCCGCCGCGGCGCACTGCGCAGGCGCTCCCGGAAGGGGCGGGAAGAGAGGGCGGGGCCAGATGATGGAGGTGTGTCCTGGTGGGCGGGGCTTTGTCAGGGAGGGGCGTGGCCTGAGGTGCGGGAGCTGGGGCGGCAGCCGCGGGGGCGTGGAGTGGGCGTGGCCCGGTGCGCGGGGGCGGGGCCCGGTGCGCGGGGGCGGGGCCTGCGGAGCGCGGAGGCAGCGCGGAGGCAGCGCGGCCGCCCCCGTCCCGTCCCGTCCCTCCCGTCCCTCCCGTCCCTCCCGTCCCGTCCCGTCCCTCCCGCCGCCGCCATGGGCCTCACGGTCTCCGCCATCTTCTCCCGCATCTTCGGCAAGAAGCAGATGCGGATCCTGATGGGTGAGCGCGGGGGCGGCGGCGCGGGGCCGGGCGGGGGATGGGGATGGGGATGGGGCCGGGGCTCCTACCGGTACCGGCGCCGGTGACACCGCCTCTCGGTTGCAGTGGGGCTGGACGCCGCCGGCAAGACCACCATCCTCTACAAGCTGAAGCTGGGTGAGATCGTCACCACCATCCCCACCATCGGTGAGTGCCCCGGCACCGGGCAGGGCCCCGTCGAGCAGCGGGTACCGGGCAGGGCCCCCACCCTGCCTCCGACAGCCGGCACCGGGCAGGGCTGCATCCCGGCCCACCCGGGTACCGCTTCCCGAGCCCCGGTGCCCCGTGTGCCCAGCTGTTACCCTCCCGCTGTCCCCCGTCCGTCGGGGTGCTGGGGCACGGCCGCGGGGGGTGCCCGGCGGGGAGCCTGGCTCGCGCCCCAAAATGCCCCTTGCGGTCCCCGGCACGGGCACCGGCACAGATTCACGGGTGCGAAGCCGAATTTCCCGCCCTGGTTGGCTGCCCTCCGCCTGCCCCGCGGTGGCAAACGTGGAGCCGGAGCCGTTACGCTGGTGCGGTCTGGCTCCGGTCCGGGGGTGGAAAGGTGCTTTCGTGGGCAGGAGATCACGCCGCCCGTGCAGGCAGGCTGCTGTCCTGCCAGATCCTGGGTGCAAAGCCTTCAGTGGGTGCTCAGCACCATCGCCTGTAGCATTGTCAGGCGCTGGCCCAGGCTGCCCAGGGCAGGGGCTGAGTCCCCATCCCTGGAGGGATTTCAAAGCCGGGGGGATGTGGCGCTTAGGGACGTGGTTTGGTGGTGGCCTTGGCAGTGCTGGGTTACCGGTTGGACTCGATGATCTTAGAGGTCTCTTCCAACCTAAACGATTCTGTGATTCTATGATTCTGTCTCCCACAAGCCGATGGAGGTGGATTGGGAATGGGCTGCAGGCTCAGGGAGGCTGGTCGCCGTGGTGTGACCGCGCCGGCCAGCGCTGCTGAACATCTTCACTGGTGACCTGGGTGATGGGAGGGAGCACCCTCAGCAAGCTGGTGGCCAGGCCCGAGCTAGGGGTGGTTGTGCACCGGAGGGTGGTGCTGCTGTCCGGGGGGGTCTGGGCAGGCTGGAGAAATGAGGAGAGGAACCTCCTGGAGTTCAACTGGGGGAAGGCCAAGTCCTGCCCTTGGAGAGGAACAACCCCAGGCACGGGTGCCTGTGGGAGAGCAGCTCTGGGGAGAAGGTCCCGGCAGTCCTGGTGGGAAGCAACCTGAGCAAGCACCGGGCACGTGCCCCTGTGGCTCGGGGCCACCAGCCCCTGGGCTGCACTGGGCAGAGCTGAAAGTGGGTCGGGAGAGGAGCTCCTGCCCCTCTGCTGAGACACCTCGGGGTGCTGGGTCCGGCGCTGGGCTCCCCGGCGCAGGAGAGACAGGGACGTAATGGCGTAAGTCCAGTGCAGGGCCACGGTGATGATGAAGGGAGCGTCTCTCATCGGAGGAGAGGCTGGGAGAGCTGGGGCTGCTCAGCCTGGAGAAGAGATGGCTCGGGGGGATCTCATCCATGGGCGTGAATCCCTCATGGCGGAGTAAGGAAGATGGAGCCAGGCTCTTCTCAACGGTACCCAGAGGCAGTGGGCTCCCTCTCCCCACGCCCCTCCTTTTCCCCCGCAGGGTTCAACGTGGAGACGGTGGAGTACAAGAACATTTGCTTCACCGTCTGGGACGTGGGCGGCCAGGACAAGATCCGACCCCTCTGGCGGCACTACTTCCAGAACACCCAGGTAGCTGGAGGGTGGACGTGGGCATCACCAGCTGCGGTGGGGCTGGCCCGGGGCTCCCCGGGGCTTGCGGCCCGATCCTGCCTGAGCGGGGCGTGTGAGGGGCGGCAGGGAATGCATCCCAGTCCCCGGGGCGGTGGCCCAGCTGGGAGCACCGGGACCTGGCGTGGGTGTTTGCCCCATCGTCCCATCGGAGGGGAGCGAGGCAGAGGGGTCCGGAGGAGCAGGCGAGGGGGCAGTGCTCTGGCCCTCGGTCGCGGGGTGCCTGCAGCCCGCCTGGGATACCCCCCTCTCCTCCGTGCAAGCTGCCCGCTGCAGCCTGGTTTCTGCCACAGGGTCTCATCTTCGTGGTGGACAGCAATGACCGAGAGCGAGTGCAGGAGTCTGCCGACGAGCTGCAGAAGATGGTGAGTGATGGGGGGGATTCGGTCTGGCAGGGAGGCGGGCGTCCCCCAGCCCTCCTCCCGCTCGCCCGGCTCTGTAGCAGCGCCTGGGTGGGTGCGAGATGAGACCCGGGTCTGCTCTGCCCGTGACGCGGAGCCAGGGGGCATCCGTCCGGAGACGGGCTTGGGGACCCGACAGTGACTCGTCTGCCAGGCCGAGCTGGACCTGCAGGGATCAGGAGCAATTGCAAGGGGGAAAAATGGCCAAGAAAAATGGCTTTACTCAGTCAGGGCTTTGCTAGCCGAGCACTGTGGGCACACGGGGAGGGGAGGCAGTGTCCAGAGACAACATCCCAAAGCCAACTGGGAGGTGGGGGTCATTTACTCCCCGGCACGGGTGCCTGGGGGGGCAGAGCGTCCTTGGGGAGGGAAGCTGGCGCAGAGCGGAGCGTGTCGCGGCCTGAGAGCGGGGAGGAGGGATGGGCAGGTGCCCGCTGCCTGCTTGCTGTCGTTCGGAGAGCGCCGTGCCCACCCTCTTGCGCTGCCTCCACGGCGGTCGCTGCGCCCCCCTCCCCTGCGGCCCCATGCTCCAACGCAGGCGTCCCCCCTGCGAAGGGCACGGGTGCTCCTGGGAGAGCGTCCTGGTGCCACCGAGACCTCTGGGCAACGATGGGGGCAGGAGGGCAGCGAAGATACTGGAGGTGAGCGGAGGAGCTGGAGAGCCACCCTGGCTCTTTGGGTCTGTCCAAGCCAGGTCTCGCTTGCCGGGGTGCCGGCGCTGCCAAGGCTCACCGAGGGCTCACCGAGAGCCGCCCTCCGGCAGCGCCCGGCTCAGCCGTCCCCGCTCTCTCCGCAGCTGCAGGAGGACGAGCTGCGGGATGCCGTCTTGCTGGTGTTTGCCAACAAGCAGGACATGCCCAACGCCATGGCGGTGAGCGAGCTGACCGACAAGCTGGGGCTGCAGACGCTGCGCAGCAGGACCGTGAGTGGCCGGGGAGCCGTCCCCGTCCCTGCGGGAGGGACCTGTGGGGCTGCGGGGCCGCTCCTGGGGAGCCGCGGGCTGGTGATCTGCAGAGCCCGAAGCCCTTTTCTCCATCTCCTTCTGTTTTGCAGTGGTACGTGCAGGCAACGTGTGCGACCCAGGGCACGGGGCTCTACGACGGGCTGGACTGGCTATCGCACGAGCTCTCCAAGCGCTAGCTGGGCTGGCAGCACGGGACTGGATGAGCCGGGGACGTCTCCTCCAACTGCTGTTTTGTTCGGTTTTCTTTGTTTTATTTGGGGGGGGGGTGTCCTTTCTCCCCCGAGTGGCCTCGTCTCTGTGTTTATCCGGTAGGACTTGAACCTCAAGGACTCTTCGTGCAGCTCCACTTTGCGGTGTCCTGCCTTCGCCCCGGCAGCGCTGCGTGCTGGCCGTCATCCTCACCTGCATGTGCCGTCTGCGAGAGCTTGCCTGGACCTGCTGGGGTGGCATGTCCCCAAGCGTCCCCGCTCCTCGCCCGGAGCCGGTGGTGGGGGCTGAGCTTGGCTGGGAGGCAGCCCTGCCGCGACGGGACAGGAAGGATCCTCCTTTTTATCCTTCGATAAACTTTATAGTTCTCTTTCTCTCGGGGAGGGGACATACGGCTGCGTAACGTGCTGTTGTATATCGAGTAATTAAACACCACGACTTTGTACCCTGCACATTTCTGGCTGGCTGCGGGTGCCGCCTTAGAGCCCCGCTCCCCGACGTGCATCTTCCACGAGCATCTCTGGGCACGGGGATTTGGGCCTTAATAAAACCCGGCGTGCACTGTGCTGGGACGCAGAGGAGGTGGGCAGAGGCTCCCAGATGCGTTTGCAAGCTCGTTTCCTTGTCCCCTGGTGCCAGGAGCGGGGCTGACCTGTTTTGTAGCCGCCCCGGGGTGCTGTCGGGGTCGGTGCTGCCTCCCTACCGTGCTGGCTGCCAGCCCTGGGGTGCTGGGGCCGCGCCGGGGGGAAGCCCTGCGGGGTCGGCTCAGGCCACGTGCTGCAGGAGTGCTAACTGGGTTGTAATTAGTGGGACTGGGCAAAGCCAAACCCAACGGCGGCCGCGCTCTGGCAGCGAGGGGCCGAGCCACGGGCACTGGGAGAAGGGGGAGCAGACCGGTCCTGGGCGCTGCCTCCAAAAAGCCCAAGGCTGGCGGGAGGTGGGAGGCACGGAGCGTCGGGGCGCCCGGCAGCAGCAGGGCCACGCGTGGCGGGGCTGAGGGCCCCTCTCCCAGCAAGGCACACCTGCGTGCCCCGCAGAAACGTGCTCCCTGCACGGAGCTGAGCCCTGCGCTGGCTGTCCCCAGGCTGTCCCTGCGGGGATGCCCTGGCTGTCCCCAAGGCTGTCCCTGTGGGGATGCCCTGGCTGTCCCCCAGGCTGTCCCTGTAGGGATGCCCCAGCTGTCCCCAGGCTGTCCCTGTAGGGATGCCCCGGCTGTCCCCAAGGCTGTCCCTGTGGGGATGCCCTGGCTGTCCCCCTGCAATGGCTCAGTTGGGTGCTCAGTGCTCCAGCACCCACCCTGCTGGGGGGCTCCCACCCAGCGCAGGGGTGCCTGGCCAGGGAGCGAGGGGGCAGCGGGGGCCGGGGCAGAGCGATGGGAGCTGGGTCTTTCTGCAGCCTGGGGAGTCAAGGGGCGGGGGGACCCAGAGCCACCCCTGTCGGTGGCAGACTTGGGGCTGGCCCCCCGCACGCCTCGTCCCTCGGGGCAGCTGGGGGTGGCTGGAGCCCGGGGGCAGAGCTCGCAGCTTCCCAGGGCTCAGCACTGCTGCCCCAGAGCCCCGACTCTGCCACGGGAGCTAGGGTGTTGCCTTTGGTGGAGAAAAGTGGGGGGGACAGGATGGGACGGGGGGGTTCGCCGGTGCTTTGGTGCAAGGTTTCCCCAGAGCACTTGGCTCTGGGGTGCAGCACCGTGGTCTGGATGGGTGCTGGCTTCGAGCCAGGGTTGCTCCCGGTGCAGAGGCGTGGGAGCGGGGCCACGGGCAGAGCGCGGGGAGCCCAGGTTGGACAAGAGGCAGCTGCACCCGAGGTGGCCCCGTGATGGAAGGTGGGGGTTAAGCCATGGCCTTTCCATCCCACCCGATGTGGGGCACCAGGCCTGATTTACGGCACAGCTAGAGAGTCCTCGGGGACTGAGAAAGGGCTGGGAGAAGCCGTATCCCAGCTGGTGGTGCATCAGCCGCTGGGCTGCTCAGCTGAAAAACAGCCTCCCCACGATCGGGGCAGCCTCGAGCCTCAAAAGCCCCTTTGCAACAGAGGACAGGGTGATGCCGGTGCCTTCGCTGGCCACCACGGCTCCTGGGGGACAGTTAATCCCTGCAAGGTGGGCGATGTTTCACGGCGATGTTGGATCACCCGTGCCCATCGGCTCCCGGTGCCAGGCTCCCTGCCCTGGGTCACGGATGGTCCTGCCGGCGCTGGGGAGAGCTGTGCCCCCCGTCTCCCTGGGGACAGCCCAGAGCAGCAGCCCGGGGGGGCTCAGCTCTCCGTCTACCATGCAGAACCCCCTGCGCCCGGCAGTGTGGTGCGCTGCGGGCTGGAGCCCTGCTCGCCCCGCTCTCAGAGAGCCGGGGAGCAAAAGGACATCCACTCGCTGCGAATAATTTAACGCCCCATTTAGCACCAGTTCCTCCAGCCTGGCCTGGCCATCACCCTCAGGCTGAGATGAAGTGCCCTGAAAATGCCCGCTGTGAGGCCGCGGGGCGTCCCTTTGGCACCGACCGCTGCCACTTCCAAGCCAGCAGCCTGGGAGCGCGCGTGCTGTGATGCATTTTGCAGCCCCACCGGTTTGCTGCCCGCTCTGCCCTGGCTGCTTCCAGCCCTGCAGGTTCCCCACAGCCCTGGCCACTGGCGGGTGCCCGGCTGTGCCGGAGTCCCCTCTCCTCCGGTGGTGCGGCCAGGACACGTCCCCTTGGCCATGCTGAGGTCCCCGGTTTGCTCAGCGCCGTTGGTGCTGCCGGAGCCCGGAGGCAGGAGAGCAGGCAGGAGAGCCTGCTGCCCGCCTGCTCCTGCAGGAGGGGTTTGCAAAACTTGCCTGTGCCCAGGGCATGGCACAGTCACAGCAAAGCACAGGGGGGAGCGAACGCCCCTGCTGCACCCCGAGCCGGGGAAGGAGCCCCCCACCACGCCGGGGCTGCCGGCGCGGGCTCTCTGTGGGACTGCGCCTTTGTACGAACTGCCAAAGGACTGGGGGGGGTCCTGCCTTGCACCCCCTCCCCGCAGCCAGGCACCCCGAGGGCTGGCTCCCCGCAGGCTCCCAGCGCCCCGCAGCATTTCAGGTGCCCAGCCGGCCCCTGCGGACAAGGTCCTACACCACGCGAACGGGCACATTGGCAACAGCGTCCCACGCCGGCCACCGGCCCCTGCTGAGGTCTCTTCTAGTGGGTCCAGCAATTTGTTTTAAATGTTCTTGAAGGGCTGGGTATGAATTGTGGCTCTGCTGCCGAGCGGTGCCGCAGGGCCTGGGTGCCGGTGACCGCGGCAGCCGGCCTCCTGCAGCCCCTGAAAAATACACCCGAATCTGGCTGAGTCGCTCCACATTTCTGGAAGGAAAAGGCTCCTTCGGAGCTGCTGTGGAGCGTTTGGGGGTCCCAGACTCGAGTGGGAGTTTCGCAGCCTCACACCGCCCAGCCGCGGCAGGGAGCGGCTGCAGATTTGGGTATTGCCAGGGCACGGCGGTGGCTGCTGTGCGCAGTCCCGCTCTGCCGCCCTGCAGCAGTGCCACCCGTCCTGTCCCCATCCCTGTCTCTGGGGCTGAACATGGTTGAAATCCCACTGCCGTGGGCTCCGTGCGTGTCGTGGCGCTGCCTGGGGCCGTGCCGGCTGTTTGCAGCCCGCGGCATGGCACAGGCTGCGGCGCACGGGCAGAGGGAGCCGCTCGGCGGAGCTGCAGCCGGAGGGTGCCGGGGGCTCGGGGTGGCCCAGGGCATCCTTGCTCGCCTCCATTGTATGAGTCTGCCCAGACGTCGGAGATGTCCCCTTTCCCGAAGGCTTTCCCCATAAGCTGGGCAGTCATGCATGCCATGAGTTTGGCAGGCCTCAGCCCACCTCTCCGTGGATGCTGCCGCAGCTCAGCCGGGTGGCCAGGACAGACAGACGGCCAAGACGGGGCTGGGGCTGGTGCAGCCGCTGCATCGTGGGTGCAGGCGAGCAAAAGCCTTTGGTAGCGTCCTCAGAGACACCGTCAGCGTCCCCCAGGACTGAACAACTGGGGTAACACGGCTGCGTTTTTCACGTAGAAAAACCCATAGAACGCTTTTCTCTTATAGAAATGATTTTTTCTTGCTCAAAAAGACACAAATTAAGCTGGAGCCCGACGTTGCCCTGGGGGACTGAGGGCCCCCCCAGGCTGCCCTCAGAGCGGTCTGCTGAGGCTGGGCTCCCGGCCAGGGGCCGTGGGGACGGTGACCGCCGCAGTGTCCCTGCCCAGGCCCTGCAAACAGGGAAAGCCCCCACCTCGGGCTGAGCCCCCCAGCTGGTTTCCTTCGGCTGAAGGAAATAATAATTTTCCTTCAAATAAAACCGTTTCTTCAGCCTGCAGCGGTGCTCCGCGCCAGCGAGGGGCACCTTTGCCCTGGCTCCACCGTTGAATTCCATTGCTAAACAAACAGAAACCCAAAACTTTTTATTTAGTTCAAGGATCTGCCACGCAGCTGGGGCCTGGCGGCTCCGCAGGGTCACGGTGGAAGGACCAGCGTGGGATCGGGGATGGCTGGAGCTGGTCCCGGCTGTGCCACGCGGTCCTGCCCGCCGACCTCCCGTCTCCGCACCAGGATGTGCTGAAGCGATACCGCGGCTCGGGGGCTCGCCAGCAGCTATGGGCAATCGCCAAGGGGGCACAGCAGCCACAGTGAGGTTTTGTTCCTGCTTAGCCCAGGAGACTCCCCGGCTTTCCGGCTAGGAGAACTCCCTCCGGGCTAGAGGTTTCTCCAGAGGTGCCGGGAAAAGTCCCCATTTAACAGCGGGGTGTCCCCTGTTTCCAACAGCCCCCACCCAGGCGCTGGTGATCCACGGTGCCGTGGCAGGGATGCGGCGTGAGCCTGGCAGGCAGGAGAAGGGGTCCCCGGCCGGGCTGCGGCCCCGGCACCCGGAGCAGAGGTGCTCGCAGCAGTGACGCACCGCATGTCGGCAGCGGGGAGCGGGAGGCTCTGCAGGGAAGAGGGGCTCGGGGACGCGCCAGCTGGCTGCCTTGGTGGGCCGGGCAGCGTCTGCTTGCGGCCGAGCCCCGGCTCTGCTCACCAACGCTGCCCCAACGCCTGCACCGCTGCCCGTTGCGATGGTGTCATGCATCGGCGCTCGCGCAGGGTGGATGGGAGCGCGGGCACTGACTACCGCTCCTCGCACGCGGTTGATGAACGTTTCCCAGGGTAATGTGCCGGTGTTGTGAACAGGAGTGGGGAATCCTGACGTGGACGGAGGGATGCTCATTGGGGGACGCAGCAGCAGAGCGTGGCAGTGATGCTGCCCACCCTTCTGCTGCATCCCAGGGGCTGGGACAGGGCCACAGCACTGGGGATGGTGACAAACACTCCAGCATGACGAGGGGCTCCCCGAGGACGTGGTTGCGGTCCTGGTCCCCACAAGCCACCCAAGGCAGCTGAGGAAGAGGCTGGTGGCCTGGCAAAGCCCTCATGAAGCTTTCCTGCCTTGGGGTGGCAAAACTCCCGCTGGGATGGTGCAGGCAGGCGTCACCCCACTGTGGGAGGTGGTTTGGGGTGCTGCCAGGGGCTGTCCTGGCCATGCTGTGCCCCCGCCGGGCTGGAAACGCCGGCTGGGATCAGAGGGGTCTGGGGTGGAGGAGAGGGGAGGGGGCTGCAGGGGCCGCAGGACAGGGTGGGGGGTGCCAGGGGAGGTGGGGGTGGCCCAGGGGAAGCAGCCGGTGGGATGAGGAGTGCACAGGGTGGCTGTGGGGACCCTGCAGTGCAGACGGCAGGACGCCGGCTGTCCGGCAGCTCCTGGGTGAGCTGCAGGGCATTGTCCCAGGCAAAGCCTTACAGGAGAAGTTACGGCTCTGCGGGCTGGCAGGGCTGTGCCGCAGCCGGTAGCACCAGCGTAAACCCCTTGCCCAGCCGGGAAGGGGCACACTCGTCCCCCCGTGTGCCAGCAAGGGTTTGAGCCCCGATAACCCGGGCCCGGGCAGCGTGGTGGGACGCTTTCCCCCAAGCACCCACCCCCTCTGCCCCGCTGGACCCCACCGGGCTGAGCTCCCAGGAGAGCAACGGGGACTCCTGGTTTGGAGGGGGCAGGCCGTGAGGTGACGGTGGCCCGGCTGTCACCGGCACGCACCCGTGCACGGACATCCTCGGCTCACTGCACCGGAGGATGTGTCGGAGCCCCCCGCCTCGCCGGGGACCCTCAGAGCCAGGGGCACCCCGGTGCGTGGAGGCGAGAGAGGGGCTCCGGTGAGCTGGCGTGGAGCGGCGGCACCAGGGGGCTCAGCGGGGGTCCGGGCAGCAGGCTGGCAGCAGGGTGCAGGTGAGGCCGGGGGGGCAGAAGGGCGAAGGGGGGGCCCTCCAGGGGCTGCCAGGGAGCCGGAGGAGGGCTGCTGCCGGGGGTCAGGCCTGCGGGATGGAAACGGGGCTCAGGCAGCGCATGGGGCTGGGGAGCATCGCCCTTGCCCCAGCCCCGCTCTGCCGTGGGACAGGGACACCCACCCCGCAGCAACCGCCCCCCATCGCTGCGGGGCCGGGGCCAGGCAGGGAGGGGGACTGGCTCCCCGCACCCTCCAGCACCCCGTGGGGTCCCGCACCCTGCTGCCAGCTCCCACCCTGGCTGCGCCCGGGGGTCCCAGCCCCTCTCCCGGCCCTTTTACCGCAGCAAGCGTCGTCCCAGGCGCAGGGGCTGGAGGTGCAGAGGTGCAGCGGGGCCGGGGGGCCGGGGTAGGCAGCGAGGCTGTGGCTGTGACCGTGACCATGACCGTGACCGTGGAGGGGCTGCGGCGAGCCGGCGGGGGCAGATGGGAGGTGCTGTGTGGGGAACAGAGCGCAGGGTGTCACGGGGCATCCATGGGGTTGCATCGGGACCAGACCACCCCAAAGGGGACCTGCAAAGTGTCACCCTCTGGGGCGGCTCCAGAAGCAGCTCCCTGGGGAGGGCAGCACCCAGAGGGCTCGGAGCAGCCAGGCAATGGGAGCGCAGGCTCCAGAGGGTGCCCCGAGCCTGTTGGGGTGCTGGTGAGGCCTCCCCGTCACCCCCGGCCGTCTCCTACCTGTGCAGAGCAGGTGGCTGTCGCGGCGTGGGGGAGGAAAGCAGCCACGGCCGCCCCGCGGGGCAGCATCCAGTCGCACCAGGAGCCTGTGCGGGGAGAGGTGGGGAGGGCAGCGCACCAGCTCAGGACCACGCTGGTCCCCAGCCTCGATTTTGGGGAATTGAACCCAGGCATCCCAGTGCTCAGTGGCAAACGTCAGCTGCGCTTCCTCCCAGGGTGGCCCCTGGACCCCATCCTGTCCCCTCCACCCCCCGGGCTGTCACCTGCACTGCCAGCCTCCAGCTTCTGCTTGGCCTCGCGTCTCCATTTTGCCCGTCGGTTTGAGAACCAGACCTGGGGAGGAGGGAAGGGGCTGAGGCTGCCGGCCCCTGCGTCACGGCACCCTCACCCTGGGCAGCGCTCCGGCTCCTTGGCACCGCTCTTCCCCCGGGACATGGGCTCTTCACACGCCCCAGGGCATGGGCATGGGCAGAGGAAGGGTTTGATCCTGCGTCTTCTCCACCTTGTCAGGCTGCAAGCACATGCTGGGCTCTGGGGTGCTTCTCCGGCACAGGGCATGGGAGACACGTGTGTGCACGTGTGTGCATTGCCACGGTGTGGTGTGACCGCGAGCACGGGCAGCCCTGCCCCGGCAGAGCGGGGGACTCGCTGCTGTCACTACCTGGGGCACCGAGGTGGCCGGCGATGGTCTGTGGCTGGGAGGGCGAGGGGCTACCACAAGCCTGTGAAGGTCGGCCAGCAGCACCGGGATGTCTGCCCGGAGCTACCGAGTGTGCCCTGGACGCATGTTTGAGGGGTGCGTGCCAGGGAGTGTGCCACAGAGTGTGCCATGGAGCGTGCCACAGTGTGCCATGGAGTGTGCCATGGAGTCTGCCACAAAGCGTGCCATGGACTCTGCCGTGGTGTGTGCCACAGAGTGTGCCGTGGAGTGGGCCAGGGAGCGTGCTGTGCAGCATGCCACGCAGTATGCCACGGAGCATGTCACAGAGTGTGCCACGGAGCATGCCACGGCTCTGCAGCACTGTGCTGTCCCCCCCTGCACCCCTGCCCGGTGGCACCATCCTGGGGTCCGGCAGCGTCCCCACAACCTCCCAGACCCCGCGCTGGCCCCACGGCGGGGCAGAGCCGGGGAGGGCAGAGGCCAGGAGCAGGACCGGAGCGGTGGCTGCACTGGGACGGGCACGCAGCTGCTCGTGGCCTTGCAGCGCAGGCGTGCGTTGTCTCCAACAGAGGTGCCGGGCACAGGGGCCGCTGCCGAGGAGCAGCCTGAGGGTCCCGCTCCCCCAGCCCCGGCCTTGCCCCGGCAGGCAGGAGGGAGCATGAGAGACTGGCACGTCCTGGCGGAGCCAGCCCTGCCCCGCTCCTGCCTGTGCCCAGCCATCAGAGGGCAGAGACCCCCGAGCTGGGGACGAAACCTGCTCTCGGGGTCACCCCCCCTTGTCCGCCGCACGCACGCTGCCCGCCTGAGCCCCGTCCCACCTCTGCCACCACCGCCAGCAGCGGTGTCATGGTTTGGAGATGTCCCTGCGTGCCAGGAGGGAGCCCCATCCCCCCAGCGCTGGCAGGCTGGGCAGCCCCGAGCCCGGCGCCCCGGCTGGGATGCTTTGGCCGGCAGGATGAGGCCAGGCATGCTCCCGGCAGCATGGCGGGTCTCCTCTTACCCTGATGGTTGCGTCGGGCAGCTGGGTGGCCGCAGCCAGTCTCTCCCGGGTGACAGTGTCCGGGTACTGTCCCCTCTGAAACTCTGCAAGGGGGATGGGGGTGAGATCAGCCTGTGGGGCGCAGCCGCCCCCCCGGCGCCTTGGTGGGCGATGCCAGGATGCGCAGCCGCTCCATCGCCGGGCCGGTGCCCGCAATTTGGAGTGGTGGGGAGGACCGCGGCGATGGCTGTGCCATTCAAAGGGGCAGGAGCCCATCCGGAAAGCGGCAATGCCCTCCCCTTGGAATGGCCCTTCTCCATCCCGGCATCTCCATCCCGAATGCCGTGGCCTCGGCCGGCGTCCTGTGAGAACTGCACCTTTCTCCAGGGCCTCCGACTGCTCGCTGGAGAAGACCGTCCTGTTCCTGTGCTGGGTGCTCAGCGGGAGCCGCCGGCCAGCCGCGGAGCCCCGTGGAGGGTGCTGGGTCCCCAGGGAGGTGGCGGCACCGGCTTCAGTGGGTGAGCGGCAGCCTGGGGGATGCGGGGCAGAGGGGGCGGCGAGAGGGGACACTGCGGCGACAGGAAGGCAGAAGGTGGGGGGGGGCCCAGCCCTGGGGGCTCCCTGGGAGGGGCTGGGAAGGGTCAGGGAGTGTCGACGAGCCCCTTTGCTTTGGGGACACAGGGTCAGCGCGGGAGCGTGCGGAGCAGCTGCGTGCATGCACATGCATGTGTGTGCCTGCGCGTGTGTGTGCGTGCGCGTGTGCAGCCGGGAGGCCGGTGGTGGCAGGAGCTCTCTGCCCACCCGGAGCAGGTCTCTCCCATGGGGTGCACCCACCCTCAGCCCCTGCTCCCTGCGGCGTCACCCCCGGCAAGGCTCACCCCGTGGCAGCGGGTCCCTGGCTGGCTCAGCCACCAGCCGCAGGTCGCTGGGCAGGTTCCTCAGCACCCGGTTGATGGAGGAGACCTGGGCAGGGAGAGACGGGGCTGCGCCACGGGCAGGGGGTCCAGGGACCCGCAGGGGTGGGAGCGGGGGGGGGCCGGGCAAAGCCCCCGCCGGCAGTGGGCATCCCTCCGCTCCCCGCAGGAGCCGGAGACGTGCTCAGGCAGCACGGAGGTGGGGAGGAATCGAGGCTGATGTCCCAAAGCTCGTCCCCGAGGTGCTCTCCTGCAGCCGCGCCTGAGCACGTGCCAGGGATTCTCCGCACCGGGGCCATGCCCATCTGCTCCGCTCTTTGTTGATACAGGCAACCCTTTAATTTCGGTGGATTAACAATATTTGATGTGAGGCAATCTGCACCTTGGGGCTGGAGACCGGGAGATTTATAGGGGTGGGTCTGTCATTAGGAAGTGCAGCTCTCTGCGCTGACTCTGCAGATTGCATTTTATTGTCTCTGCCGACCGGTGGCACTTGTGACAGACCCACCACGAGTGTCTCAGTGCCCAAGACGACGGCCAGGCTTGCTGGGGCCGGCCGGTGGAGCTGTGCTTTAGCTGGGAGGGAGCGATTCGCCTTCCCCTCCCTGCCTGCTTCTCCCTCCGCCATCTGGCCAAGCCCCGAGCCCTTCCCTGCGCATCCTTCCCAGTGCCCCCCACCCACCCCAGCGCGGGACCCCACCCCGCAGCACCCCGGCCGCGGGGTCGGACCCCCGCGCACTGCCCGGCCCCGGCATCCCCGCAGCCCTCCGCGGCTCTCCCCGGCAGGGACTCACGCTGGGGGTCCTGTTGCTGGCGCAGATGCCCTCGGCGTGCAGCTGCCGGCGGATCTCCCAGGCGAAGAGGGAGGGCTGCTCCAGCTTCAGCTGGGCGATCCTGGCCACCACCTCGGGGGTGGCCATGCGGGGCTTGCTGCCCCCGATGGCCTTGGGCTCCACGGCCCCCGTCTGGTAGTAGTGGCCCAGGATCTTGCTGACGCAGCCGTTGGACACCTGCGGACGGGGCGGCTGGGGCAGAGGTTCGGGGGAAAAGGATTTGGAGGAGAATCCCCGACCCAGGCGCACCTTGAGGCTGCGGGAGATGTCCGAGGTCCGGACGCCGCACGCCGCCAGCTCGATGATCCTCTTCCTCTTGCAAGCGGGGAGGGGGCGGCCGTTCACGAAGAGACCCCCCAGCTGGTTCACGCCGCTGGGCCCTGGGGGGAGGCCAGACAGCGGTGACGGGGCTTGCCGTGACGGGGGACGCTGCCTGCCCTTCCCTCCCCGCCTCTCCGGGAGAGCTCTGGGGCCTGAGGCTTTGCAGGGTGAAGGACCGGTGGCGTTGGGGACCCCTGTGCTCTGAGTGGGGGTTTGGAGGGGGCTGGGCAGGAGGACTTGGAGCTTGGAGCAACGTGGGGCTGTTTGCTGGGGTGAGGGTGCAGGCAGCGTGTGGCAGAAGCAGGCAGGGAACTGGGGGACCAGCCCAGGTGATGCTGGCAGAAGAAATATCCCACGGAGGTGCACGGGGAGAAGGAGGTTCCTGCAGGCAGAGGCAGCAGGGGAAGGCAGCTGCAAAGGGGGGTGACAGGCTGGGGTGGGCAGGGAAGCACTGGGCTCCATCGGGGGGCCAGGAGGATGCTGCGGAGCCACGGGTGTATCAGCCGCCAGCACCCAAGGCAGGCTTTGTGCAGGAAAAGCAGCCTCATTCGTGATGGAGCAGGGGCCGACACGGCACCTCCCCGATTCCCCCAGGACCGCGGACGCCGGGCCCGCGCTCCCTGGGCCGCCCCGGTGCAGCAGCATCGCTCACCTCGGTGTTGCATGGTGAGGCTTCACGGGGCTTTCGGTGCCTGGGAATTGCCAAGAGGAGGCGGTTGCTGTCGTGAGGCCGGATAAATCCGTGACGGCGTCCAGGGCTCAGCCACGTTCCCTGCCCACCCTCCTGCGAGAAGAAGGGGGAGCAAGGGCAGACATACCCAGCAGAGGATGGGAACGCTCGAGGGCATCTGACTTCTTGGGAAATCCTTGCGCTCCAGGCACAGCGGATCAGAGGGACCTGAGCTTTAAAGCGCTGACACAGCTGCAGGAGGCACTCGGGCTCTGAAGCAGCTGGGGAGACGCCGGGAACGCTGCCTGCGCTGCCTGTACCCAGCAGCTGCCGGTGTGCAACGGAGCTGGCTTGGCTGCGCCGCGTCCCAGCGCCTGCACACGCTCCCTTGCACAAGCCACGGGGGACGGAGGGTTCCCCCGTGCCCACCCCGCCGTGGCTGGGTGCCGGCGTCCTGCAGGGTGTCGGGGGGACAGGGGGCAGGAGCAGAGGAGACGGCAGGATCGGGAGCTCTGGGTTTGTGTGCAACAGCTTGCTGCTGCTTGGTGGGCCGTTTATCACCCCCTTTAACCCTTCCCCGCTGCCTCTCCAGCGGCTCCAGGCCCAAGCGCTGTGCATGGGATCACTGCTTCCCCCTCGTGCCCTCGCCGGCAGCGTTGCCGTCTCTCGCCGTATTTATTTATTCCGGAGGGAGGGTCTGGCCCCGCGCTCCCGTTGCCCTGTTGTAAATCCGGAGCAGCTCAGCTGCAGCTGATGGCGTGGGGCTGGGTTTGCAGCTCCGAGAGCCTAACCTGGCCACGCAGGGACTGGGAAGCGATAACTGGGTTAACAGGAGCCTCCCCTCCTTTGGCTGGAGAGGCTCCACCACTCTGCCACTGCCTCTGCTGGCTCAGAAGAGCAAGGCTGGGTTTCCCACATGCGTGCACGCACGCTCCCAGAGCCCCTGCATTTCTCCCCATCCCCAGCACTTCTGTCTGCCCCCCCCACACCTCCCCTCGCTCCCGATCCTGACCCAAGGCAGCCCCCGGATCTGGACACCGACGCCTCAGCTGGGGGACACCACCACCGCCCCCAGCGCCCCTGGAGCAAGCGCTGCCCCGCATTCCTGCTGCCCTCTCCCGCGGCTCCCCCGGGCTCTGCGGGGTGCATGCCACCTCCTCCCACCCCGGGGATTTACCGGCAGCCAGGACGGCAGCAGGTCCCGCAGGACACCAGCAGAGATGCTTTGCCAAGTCCCGGTGGTGCCTCTGGGGTCACCTGGGACCGTGACGGGGCGAGGGCAGCCGTTGCCCCTGGAGGAGATGGCCCCGGTGGGAACCAGGGCAGGAGGGGCCGGTCACCGCCGCCTTGACCCTGGGGTCTCCAGAGACGCGGGAGGTTTCAGCCCCGTGGAAGCGGGAGGAAAGGCAGCGCGGCTCCCAGCGCCAGGCATCAGCATCCCAGCGCCCTGCCCTATGAAACGGGGCAGAGGGGACATTTCCACGGGGACGCTGGCGCCAGCCCTTCTCTCAAGGAAAATCCTGCTCCCCTCGCTGTCTGCTCAGGCAGAAACGCTTGCGGTAATTAATGAGCGGCGCGCTGAGCTGCGGAGGTGCCACACAGACCGACGGCTGCCGCTGCCACCGCTCTGTGCCAAAGCCCGGGCAGCCTCCAGGCTTTCCCCTGCAACACCCTGAAAACTCCTGGGCACCCCCAGCCTGGGGCTTTCCCTGCTACAGTCCCCAAATCCCGCTGCAGCCTTGGTGCTGCTTCCCGGCAGCTCGCAAATGTTGTTTGGAGACACCGACCCTGACTGTGAAAGCCAAGAAAAGCGAAATAAATCCAACAAGGGGGGTGACTCAGCAGATGTCCCGCAGGCGAAAAGCGAACGTGCGGTGCACCCAGTCTCCCTCCCCTTAGGAAAGGGACGGATCGCCCTGGAGCAAAGCACCCGAGGCTGCTCCGGGAAGGAGGGAGCAAGCGGTACCAGCAGGACGCGTGTCCCCTCGGGGGCCAGCACAGCCCCCGCCGGTGTTCCCCGGCTTTGCCCCAGCCGAGGGCTTGGCCCGTGCCGTGCCAGGAGGCAACACGGGGATCTCTTTCCCCATGGAGAAATGGGTGCACTGGGAAAGCCAAGTGCGTTGGGAGCTCTCGGGTCCTGCCGAGGGATCTGGGAGGGGTGGTGAGCTCGGTCGTTGTGCAGCACGCAGGGGCGAGGAGAGGAGTAAAGGAGATGAGACTCGACTAGGCTAGACCAGAGCAGACCATTCCTGGAGGAAGCCCAAAGCCATCTCTGTGTTAAGGCACCTTCACCACCCAGTTCCTCCTGGGAATTGCTTCCCACAGCTGCACGGGACAAGAAATCACAACCCGCTGCCCCGGAGCAGCCCTCCCGTGCCCGAGTTTGCCCCGTGCTGCACCCCACGCGCGTGCAAGCGCGAGCTGACCTCCGTGCACGCGTGGCCATGCTATAGATGTGCGTGCACATGCTCCTTTCTCCGCGTGCCCGGCTGCACACGCGTGTGCACGCCTTCGCGCCGCCGCGTGCGTGTCTCCGGGTATATCCGCGTACGACTGAGAGCAGGGATGCCGGGAGGGGTGCGAGGGGTTACCTGCGGAGCCTGGAATGAGCTGGAACCGGATCGTCCTCGGAGCCAACGCGGTGCTGCCGTACCGGTGTCGTGCGGGGCGGCTGATGAGGGAGCGGGGCCGTGATGTCACGGGGCAGGAGGAAGAGGAGGATGGGGAAGAAGGGGTGGCCAGATGGGGAACGAATGGCCGCGCCCAGCACAAGCCCGGCCCGGGGGGCTCCGTCGGGGCTCAGGGCCGGATCGGGGCCAGTGGCCCCGATCCGGCCCTGAGCCCCGACGGAGCCCCCCGCACCGGGGAGTGAGTGGGTGCCAGTGCTACCGGCGGTGTTTCAGCACTGGGGCCCGGTGGAAAGCACGGGCCCCGCCGCCCCGAGCATCCCCGGTACCCCCCGACGGAGCCTCCCCAGGGGGCTTCGCTCCCCAGCATCCCCCATAAAGCAAACAGGGACCGAGACAGCTGCCATATGGTAAAGCGCTTGAGATTCAACCATAAATCCAGATTCGGTTTTATTACATTTATTTAATTTTTTTTTTTTCCTGCGTGTTGAACAAATAGAAGGCGGCCCCGGGGTGGATGGGCACCGTGGGGACTGCCCCGGTTTGCAACCCGAGGGCTCGGCACAGATGGCCCCCCTCTTCGGAGATAAAAAAAAAACCAACAAACCCCCACGTTGTAAACCTTTCAAGTAAAATATTTGAAGAGCAAATATTAGCCAGCGAGGAGCCCTGCACCGCGGCCCTCCGCGCCCGGCCCCGCGAGTAATTGAGCGTTATTAGCACCCCGCTGCCGGCCCCCGCGCTCCGCGCACAGCCGCCCGCCTTTGCAAAATACCATATGCTCCGAATTACACATTAACCACGGCCCCGCGGGGCCCGGCCCCGGCCCCGGCCCCGGGGGAGCCGCCGCGCCGCCCCCCGCCACCCCCGGGGCTCCCCGGCCGCCCCCTCCCCGTGCCCGCCCGCGGGAGCCGGGGCCGGGCTCCCGGAGGCGCGGGGAGCGCTGGCAGCCGGGCCCGGGCCCCCCCCGCTCCGCCCCGGCCGCCGGGGAGCCCCGCCGGAGCCCCCGGGCCGGGGCAGCCCCGTGCGTAACGCGGCACCGGGGAGCGGGGCGCGGGGCTCGGCCCGCGGCGGGGGCCCGGCGGCGGCTGCCCGGTCCCGCCGCTCCCCCCCCCCCCGGGCCGGGCCGGGCCGAGCCGGGCGGCGGGCGGGGCGGCGGCGGCGGGGGCCGGGCGGGCCCGGGAGCGGCGAGCGCGGCCCCCGGGGCTGGGCGCACCGGGGCCGGGCGCGCCGGCGGCGGGCGCGGGGGCGGCGCGGCGCGGGGGCCGGAGCGGCGGGGGAGAGCGGTGCCCAGCGCGGCCCCGGCGGCGGGCCGAGCCTGCGGGGGCGGGGGGAGCCCCGGGAGGGCGGCGGGGCCCCGCGGGCCCCGGGGGAGCCGGAGCGGCGGGCGGCGGGCGGTGCGTTCGCGGCGCGGCCCGGGCGCAGCGGGCGGAGAGCGACGGGCGGCGGGGAAGGGCCGAGGCTGGCACGGGGGGAGAGCCGGGGGGCGAGGGGAGGGGAGAGGTGGGGAGGTGGGAGATGGAGAGGTGGAGAGATGGGAGATGGGGAGAGATGGAGAGATGTGGGAGATGGAGATGTGGAGAGGTGGGAAGATGGGGAGATGGAGAGGTGGGGAGATGGAGAGGTGGGAAGATGGGGAGATGGGGTGTTCGGGAGCTGGAGAGGTGGGGAGGTGGGGAGGTGGAGATATGGGAGATGGAGATGTGGAGAGGTGGGGAGGTGGAGATGTGGGAGATGGAGATGTGGAGAGGTGGGAAGATGGGGCGATGGAGAGGTGGGAGGATGGGGAGATGGAGAGGTGGGGAGATGGAGAGGTGGGAGGATGGAGAGATGGAGAGGTGGGAGGATGGAGAGATGGAGAGGTGGGGAGATGGAGAGGTGGAGAAATGGAAAGATGGAGCCATGGAGATGTGGAGAGGTGGAGTGATGGAGAGATGGAGACATGGAGAGGTGGAGAGGTATGGTCATGGAGACATGGAGAGGTGGAAAGACGGAGAGGTGGAGACATGGAGTAATGGAGAAGTGGAGAGATGGAGAGGCAGAGATGTGGAGAGGTGATGTGGAGAGATGGAGAGGTGGAGAGATGCAGAGATGGAGACGAGATATAGAGAGGTGGAGAGATGCTCCAGGTCCCGCTGTGTTGCCTGCATTTCATGCTTGCTTGCACGTCTCCTCCCACCCACCTTCCTCCCCACCTCGGGGCAGAGCTTTGTGCCGGTATTTCTTTGGCGGTGGGAGGTGCAGCCAGCGCTGGGGTGCAGCACAACGGGGCAGCCTGGGGGCAGGGACGGGACGGGGCAGGATGGGGTCGGGCAGGAGCTGGGGGGGTGCCAGTCCCTCCTTCCCGGGCCTGGGCAGGCACCTCCTGTGCCGGGCCCTGACGGTGCGCAGGGGCTCTCCACCTCCCCTGCTCTGGGACCCCGACGCTGATCCCAGGGCCTCGGCTTTGGTTTGGATCCAACTTCATGAATTCGCCTCTACGTGGTGGGCAGGGAGCCCCCAGGGAGGGAGAGGGTTTAAGGGTGCTGCCCGTGGGTGCTGAGCAGACGCATCTCTGCCGGCACGGGCGAGGGAGGTATGGCAGCAGGGAGGGCAGTGCCTCCCGGTGAAGAGCAAGTGGACGATGCCCTGGCAGCCCCACCGGTGGCCCGTGCTGTGAGCCACCGAGCCGGGCTCCTGCTCACCCAGACGTGCGCTGCTGTGACCGTGGCTCCAGCCGGGGCTCTGCCGCTGGCAGCCGGGACGCGGGCAGTGCCCCCGCTGCAGCCAGCACCAGCAGCACCTTCCCACCACGGGGAGCGTGAACGCGAATGCCTGGGGGGCTGGAGGATGAGGGCTGCCTGGGGAAAGGGGGGGATGCGGGGGTGTCCTGGGGAAGGATGGGGGTGCTGTGCTGCCCTCGGGCAGGAGAGGGACTGAGTGCTGTTCTGGGACAGGACCGGGATGCTGTGCTTCCCAGGGGCAGGATGGGGATGCTGTGCTTCCCAGGGGCAGGATGGGAATGCTGAGCATCCCGGGGGCAGGATGGGGATGCTGAGCATCCCAGCGGAAGGATGGGGATGCTGGGCTGCCTGGGACAGGACGGGGATGCTGAGCATCCCGGGGGCAGGATGGGGATGCTGTGCTTCCTGGGACAGGATAGGGATGCTGAGCATCCCGGGGGAAGGACAGGGATACTGAGCATCCCAGGGACAGGACGGGGATGCTGAGCATCCCGGGGGCAGGATGGGGATGCTGAGCATCCCAGGGACAGGACGGGCATGCTGAGCATCCCGGGGGCAGGATGGGGACGCTGTGCTTCCTGGGACAGGATGGGGATGCTGAGCATCCCGGGGGCAGGATGGGGATGCTGTGCTTCCTGGGACAGGATGGGAATGCTGAGCATCCCAGGGGCAGGATGGGGATGTTGAGCATCCCGGGGACAGGATGGGGATGCTGTGCTTCCCAGGACAGGATGGGGATGCTGAGCATCCCAGGGGCAGGATGGGGACGCTATGCTTCCTGGGACAGGACGGGGATGCTGAGCATCCCAGGGGCAGGACGGGGATGCTGAGCATCCCAGGGGCAGGATGGGGATGCTGGGCTGCCTGGGTTTCCAGCAGCTGGCACATAGTGGTACTGGCCCAGTGGCCTGGGGACGTTGCTGGCCGATCGCCTCCTGCCTGTACGTGCCATCCCATCCTGTGGTGGCCAGTGGGCAGCGAAGCGTCCCCTCTCACCGGCTCCTGAGCATCCCAGCTGCCAGGGGAGACCCGGGAGTCCCGGGGCAGAGCTGCAGCAGCCAGGCCAGCCCCGGCCCGGAGCACAGCACCCCCTTCCCCGCCTCGGCTTGGGGCCCCGCTGCAGGGAGGAGGGCAGCGGGTGCAGGATGGGACCGGGCGCAGCAGCGAGGGCGTGCGGGGGCTGGCCAGCAGCGGCGGGCAGGGCTGAGATGTGGCAGGGGGAGAGGGGGTCGGGGGGATTTGCTGCCGCTTCTCACTGCGTGCAAGCGTGGCACGAGCGTGGCATGAGCGTGGCATGAGCGTGGCATGAGCGTGGCATGAGCGTGGTGAGCTCTCTGTGCCCAGGGAGCATCCTGTCCCTTGCGGGCAAATACTGCAGGTATTTAGGGTGAGCTGTGCCCAGGGTGCTGCTTCAGGCAGAGGGGGGAAGGGAAGGGAAGGGAAGGGAAGGGAAGGGAAGGGAAGGGAAGGGAAGGGAAGGGAAGGGAAGGGAAGGGAAGGGAAGGGAAGGGAAGGGAAGGGAAGGGAAGGGAAGGGAAGGGAAGGGAAGGGAAGGGAAGGGAAGAGGTGAGAAGGCAGGCAGGCAGGCAGGGAGGAAAGCAGGAGGGAAGGCAGGCAGATGTAGGAAACCCAGGAGAGAGGATATTATTGGGTATTTTCACACCGCGTAAGCAGCGGCACAACATTCTTCTGAGCTTTCCTCCGCTGCAGGCCCTGTCCCAACCGGTGCTCAGGCACCCGGGCAGGGGTGTGTGGAAGAGCAGCAGCCGCTCAGGCCTCCAAAATCCCCTGTGGAGCCCCTGGAGCCTCAGTCCTTCCCTGCGGCCGGCCCCGGGGACGGGACGGGCGGCCGGGGGCACAGTGGCGCTGAGGAAGGTCCCTGCTCTGCGGTGGAGGTATAAATCCAAACACTTGAAAAATTAGAAAATTAAGTACCTGGCCCCAGGAGAAGCATTCCTTTGCCAGGGATAGATTGTTTCCCACCTCCCAGATAACAGGCAATTTTCTGCCCGGCGCGGGGGTTTTGGCGCGGGAGCTCCTGGTGCGGTTTCTGAAGCCGCCCTGAGATGACGGCAGGCAGCGCTGGGCGTACCCAGCCCTCCTGGGCGGCAGCCGGCAGGAGAGTGCGTCCGGAGCCGGCTGCCGCTGGAGCAGCGCCCGTCCCTCCGGGCTGGGGCTCGGGAAGGGGCACGGGGCTGTGCTGGGGCATCGCCACCCTGCCATGGGGCTCTCCAGAAGTTACCTCCTTTCTCCTGCGTCCCGGTGCCTTACAGGGACCAATGTCCTCAACTCTGGCGTTAGCCGAGGCAGCTCCAGTACCCGCAGTCTGGGGCAGAGGAGGGGTCGTTTCTGCTTTCTGGCAGCCTTGCCCCAGCCCTGCAAGCTGCTGCAGCCCGGAGCAAACCTCGGGTCTGCTCCCTGCTTCTCCCCAGGGCCCTGAGGTGGGGGAGCAGCTCTGGGTCTGTGCTGGGATGCTGCTGGACACGGGGCAATGCTGAGAGGCTTCGCAGGCAGGAGACCTGCCCGGGCTGTGGGGGAGCTGCTGGGGAGCTCTCGGCTGCCCACGGCCCCGCCGGAGACCCTGGGAGCTCACCGGGCTGCGGGCCTCTCCCCGAAGCTGCCGTCTCTCCAGCAGCCCCCTCCAGCCTCCCGGGGCTGTCAGAGCCTCAGGGCTGCCGTGTCCCAAGGAATCCCCTCTTGGAGGTGGCACCGGGCAGAGTCCGGCTCTCAGGATGGCTCCGCTGCCTGCAGCGAGCCCGCGCCTGGCTCTCCTGCCCCAGGGGTGCACCCACCGGCGCCCAGGCCCGCGCTGCCACCGCCGGCAGGAGCAGGGGTGTGCCGGGGGCGCTGGGGGCTGCGGAGGTGAGCGCGGTATTTCGGATGTCCCAAAGGGAGGGCACGTCCCAGGCAAGGTGCTGAGGCGCTGGTTTGGCACCAGCTCGGCAGTGAGGTGGTGTCTACCACGGCTGCTGGTGTGCCGGGGTGTTTGCACGGGACGGGGCTCCAGCCAAGTGGATCTGTTGTCTTCATCATCTTCATCATCTCCTTTTTGAAGCAGATTTCAGGCCTGGCTGATAAAGACACCCATGTTGATAGAGGGTGATTGGATTTCTGCAAGACGTTTGGCTTAGTACGGCACGACGGTTTGATTAAAACCCTCTCGTTACACGAAATGAAGCGAGCGCACGTTGGGCAGATGAGAAGCCTGTCCTGGCTAACGGGGAGCGCTGTTCGTGGGGAGCCAGCCCACAGCGGAGCGGCGCAGCAGGACCCGGGGCCCCAGCCACAGCCGCCGGCATCGCATTTTTTGAGCGGCCCATAATTGCAATCAAACATAATTGCAGGTGGCTGGGTGTTGCCGAGCTCTCCCTGCCCAGGAAAGGGGTTCCTCTGTGCCCCTGCCAGCTGGATTTGGGGAGTTGGAGCGGAGGACGCTCGGTGGCTGGGGCACGGGGCCGGCACCAGGGTCCTGCCCTGTCCTGGGACCTGCCTGGGGCCCGGGGAGATGCAGCCCGAGAGCAAGGTGGGTGACAGTGGGGCCTTGAGGACATGCTTTTGGGGCCCTCCTCCCCCCGTGTCTCCCGTGCTGTGCCGTGGGAGGAACAGGGGCTGACAACCCTGCCCGGCACGGCTGCGGCTCAGGGCAGAGCAGCTCTGCACGGCCGGTCCGAGCCGCTGCCAGTGAGTCCGGGGCTGAACAGAGGCTTGGGGACCAGTTCCCCTCCCAGAGTCCCATCCTTGATCCCGCCGGAGATCTCCGGAAGGTTTTTCCTCCTGCGGGTGCTGGCAGCGGGCTGGGTACAGCCTGGGTCCGGGGAGAGGGGATGAGCAGCTCCCTGCCTAGGAGCACCGGTGATGCTCGTCAGCGCTAACGAGGCCGAGCGGGGAGCAGTGGCCCCTTGGCCCCGCGCTGGGAGGTCTGCGCTGGTGTCGGGTGGGGAGCAGTGGCCCCTTGGCCCCGCGCTGGGAGGTCTGTGCTGGTGTCAGGTGCCCGGGCTCGCAGCGAGGAAAGGGGAAGGCGCTGGGGTTTGGGGTCTCGGGGCGTGCGGCTGGGAAGGGACACGGGAAGGTAAACGGGACCCCGCGGGGACAAGGGACGAGGAGCCGGGAGGACGGAGGGGACCAGCTCTCTGCAAGCGGAGCTCACAGTCATTAATAGTGGCGTTGGCGCTGCACGGGAGCAGGGGCACAGAGGGAATGCAATTATTACGTGAGATTCCTAGCAGCGAGATGTTCGCTCGCTACCGAACGGCCGTTTTTCGTGCCTGGGGTTTTGTCCGGCATTCAGCAAGCGGCTTCGTGCCCGGGTCCCCCCGTCAGGAGGGGGAGCAGGAGGGGCAGAGCCCCCGTCCCGCACAGACCATCTGCCGCCTGTACAGACGGACGAAGCACCAGGAGATCATTAGTGCTGTCGAGAGGCTGTGCACAGGTATTGATGCTCGAGATAACAGGCTTTGGAGTGTGCTTGAGAGTTGCTTACCACCCCCGTCAAGCGGAGACCAGGTTGTTAAGGTGCTCCGACACCCAGTTACTGGTTTTCCCCCTCCTCACCCCGGCTGAGAGCCACCTCCATGCTGGTCCGGGGGGACACGATGGGTGCTCTCCGGCCAACGAGGGTGGTGGCACCAGCAGGGTCCTGTGCAAAGCACCGGGATGCTCCAAGACGTGGCAGGGGGGTGAAGTGCAGCTCCCCCGGGGTGGCTGGGCCGTGGGGGACCTTGCAGGGGGATGGCAGGGCCTTGAGCCACCGGGCACCTCCAAGAGGAGATGAGGGTGGACTGGAAAGCTCTAACGAGAGAAGGGGCCCCAGGGGAGGAGGGAGGAGAGGACAAGCCTCGCATCCAGCCCTGGTGATGGCTGGCTGCGTTGTCAGGTTGGCTGGGGAATTGGGGCACGGCAGGGTTGTCCTGGGGGTCAGCACAGGGCCCCGGGCACTGCTGGGGGCAGGGGGAGACCCCATTTAACCACCAGCAGAGCAGCCTTTGCCTGCACGGTTCCTACTAGAGCCGGGGACGTGCCCGCACACCTCGTCCTGCATGGCAGGGGACGCATTTCAGAGCAGCGACGTGCTCTGCCCAGGGGCTGGAAACCCCCGGGGTTCCTGGGGGAGCTCACGCCCCGTGCCCACCCCTGAGCCCACCCCTGCAC